>NC_064618.1:37420525-38020525 GCF_023898315.1 Schistocerca nitens | reverse complement strand
GAACCACAATGCTATCCCTCCACTGAGAAGGAAGTCATCCTGGAGACAGATACGGTTAAACACCCGAAGAAGATGTTGCCGTTGTGGAGCACAGAGATGTTGAAGCAGTTGGTTATAAATGGAATCTGGGCCAGGGGCCGTATCATGAGAAGAAGATAGAGCAGAAAGAAATTCCCATTCAGCAAAAGGTTCGTTGTAAGATTCTGACTCACAAGGGGTAAAACATAAGGTGGAAGCTTCAGCCCGCTGTTTTTGGTGAAGGAAAGCAGCTGGATAGGAGGCTGACGCCGATGCCACTGCAAAATGGGTCGCAAGATGTTCTGCAAGAACTAATGGGTCCGTACAAATGCCATCTGGGAGGTGAAGGCCTGGTAGGGTGGACTGCCGATGGCAACCTTGGAGAGAGCGAAGTGTAGCCCATACCCGTGACAGAGGGACAGTGGAACCAAGGGAAGAAACGAATCGTTCCCAACATATGCGCTTGCTCTGTTTGATTAAATAACGGGCTTTAGCGCGGAGGCGTTTAAAGTTAGTAAGGCTGGCTATGGATGGGTGCCTCGTAAGGTGTTGCAAAGCTCGACGGCTATCACGGATGGCAATGGCAATGGCCGTACTCCACCATGGGACTTGCTGGCGAAGAAATGGTCCAGATGAGCGCGGGACAGCAAGGCCAGCAACGCGAACAATCGCCTCAGACACGTCACGTAGGACGTCATCAATACGACCCGAAAGAGACAGAGAAAACACGACCTGTGCAGTGTATAGAGGCCAATCGGCGCGTCGGAAAGACCAACGAGGTAACCTGTCCATCGGGGAGTGGGAAGGGATAATCAACGGGAAATGGTTACTATCACAAAGGTCGTCGTGTGGCGACCAGTGTAATGAAGGGAGGAGAGAGGGAGAAGAAAGACAAAGATCAATGGCAGAAAAGGTACCATGACCGGCACTGAAGTGAGTAGGGGAGCCATCATTAAGAAGGCACAGGTCGTGGTCTGCAATAAATTGGTCTATAAGATGACCTCGTCTAGATGGAAAGGCACTGCCCCACAAGAGATGATGAGCATTAAAATCCCCAAGGAGGAGGAAGGGAGGAGGAAGTTGCTGAAGAAGGACAGTTAAAGCAGCAGGTGTAAGAGTGCTGTCAGGAGGGAGATAAAGATTGCAAACTGTGACCGCAGAGTCTAAGTGGACCCTAACAGCAACCGCTTCCAATATAGTTTGAAGAGGAATCCAGGTGCTAGCAATGTCTGTACGGACCAACGTACAAACGCCACCAGAAGCCCGCAGGGCTCCAACCCGATTTCGACAGAAAACACAGAACCCACGGAGGGTCGGTGAGTGAGCATCAGTAAAATGAGATTCCTGGAGAACCACACTAGCTGCAGAGTAGGACGAAAGAAGGGATTTCAATTCCGGAAGGTGTCGATAGTAGCCATTACAATTCCATTGGAGAACCACAGAACGATGGTTTAAATGGTGACTGAACACGCTAAATCCAGTCATACCGCCGAGTCCCCACCCGACACCGACAAGGAGGGGGCGACATCCATGAACGACAGGTCAGAATCCGGTTGTGAAGTCGGGGAAGGGAAGGGACCTCCGGTGACACCAGAGGCTCTTTGTCCCGGGACTTATATTTCTTCTTCTTTTCAGGCTGAGATCGAGGAGGGCTGTGTGGCATAAAGGAGCCAGCTGCAGCAAGATCAGGAACAGAAAGAGACCGGGCGACCTGGGGGCCGACAGACCGCGGCTCTCGCGGTCGTCGCGCGGCAGCAGACCTTTGGCCTGGAAGGTGCCGGGAAGGGGCATCCCGGGAGAGGCGCCCTTGACCGGCAGACGCCGAAGGAGTGGGACACTTCTCCGGCTGGGGAGGGGGAGCAGCGCCCATAGGAGAAGGTGTGGGAGCCGCAGGGGAGGGGGGGAGGAAAGGGGTCCGCGATGGGGGTAAGGAAGGGGCAGGAAGGGTTGTAGATGTAACCAAGGCGTAACTAGATGTCATGGACACAAGGTGAAGTCGTGTATATTTCTTACAGGCCTCTGTGTAGGTTAAACAATCGAGGGACTTATACTCCTGTATCTCCTTTTCCTTCTTATATACTGGGCAATCTGGTGAACGTGGAGAATGACTACCATGACAATTTACACATACAGGAGGGGGAACACAGGGACTCACCCCATGGAGTGGACGTCCACAGTCACCACAGAGAGGGGCCTGTGAACAGCGGGAAGACATGTGTCCAAAACGCAAGCACTTAAAACACCTCATAGGAGGTGGGATGTACAGCTTCACATCACAGCGATAGACCATAATCTTAACTTTCTCAGGGAGGGTATCCCCTTCAAAAGCCAGGATAAAGGCACCAGTACCAATACGATTGTCTTTAGGACCCTTCTGAACACGCCAAACAAAGTTAACACCCCGCCGTCCGAGATTGTCCCGAAGTTCTTCATCAGTTTGAAGGATGAGGTGCCTGTGAAAAAACACACCTTGTACCATATTTAGAGACTGGTGGGGGGTAATGGACACAGGAATTTTGCTAAGATGGGTACAGGCACGAAGGGCCGCAGATTGGGCAGCTGAAGCAGTTTTTATCGGCAACGAACCCGACTGCATCTTGCTCAGGGAGTCCACTTTGCCAAGCTTGTCTTCAATGTGTTCCACAGAGAATAAAGTTTTGGTATTGGTGAAAGTATCTCCATCAGTCCTGGCGCAAACTAGATAACGGGGGAAAGGTTTTGCCCCCAGCCAACGGGCCTGACCCTCTTCCCAGGGGGTAGCCATGGAAGGGAAGGCCGAAGGGGCAAGAGAAGCAGCACTTGGAGAATCAGTATCACGCAGAGAGACGGCCGCAGAAGAACGGCCAGAGTTCTGGACCCGTATGCCTTTCATTTGCATAGCGTCCGCCCACTCTGATCAGGGTCCTCCTCACGGGCGGCACCCAGCCACAGCAAGGGCCGTCTGGCACGCCGGCCATTGCCGGGAGTTCCGATGCTCCAGGATGACGAGCAACCACTCCAAGGCATGCATGAGGAGGTCACAGCTCAGGTATCAGAAGTGTGATCCCTGTGTGTTCAGGGGGCTTAACCAAAAGGGTACATAGCGACCCCACCACACGGGCTGGCTACCGTGCTGGCTATGCACCCTAGTATCAGACAACGACATGAAAGAAAAGGTGGAATGTACTAGGGGGGCGCAGGTCGGAGACACTAGGTAAGGTGCTCTTCCCAAATGGCTCACACTATGGAGGAGAAATTTTGTAATGGAGGTCAAACCCCAGAGGGAGACCAAGGAATGCCAAAAGGAGGAGATGATTATGCAACAAAGCCGAATTGGAAAACCAACAGAACCAGGAGGATAGCGGAGGCCAACATAAGCAAGGACACCAAGAGAGGGAGAGGAGAGAGCGAGGGGAAGGGAGCAAGCAGGGGAAAGGAGGGGAAGGGAGAGGAAATGCAGCCCTGGAGAGAAAGAAGGCTGCAATGGCTCGGGGCCCCGTGCTCGCCACGCACGTATCCACAAAAGAGTTGTGGACCCCCTGGGGGTAACGAATAAGAAAATAGGAATGCGGGTACACTACTGTGAAAAGCATAGTAATGCATTGCCATTGATAAGGTACATTGAGGTAAAAAAAGTCATGGATAGCAATACGAACATATAGAGGTGGATGTAGTATCGCGTACATGAAGTATAAAAGGACAGTGCATCGATGGAGCTGTCACTTGTAGCCAGGTGATTCATGTGAAAATGTTTCCGATTTCATAATGCTCACACGACGGGAATTAACTGACACTGAAGCGTAATTTGAGCTAGACGCTTGGGAAATCCATTCCGCAAAGTGTTAGGAAATTCAATATTCCTCGATCCACGGTGTCAAGAGCGTTTCGAGATCACATTTCAGGCATTACCTCTCATCACGCACAATGCAATGGCGAAAGCCTTCACTGAACGACAGAGAGTAGCACTATTTGCGTACAGTTGTCAGTGCTAACGGACAACCAACACTGCGTTAAATAAGCGCAGAAAACAATGTGGGACGTACGACGAACGTGTCCGCTGGACACAGTGCGGCGAAATGTGGAGTTAATGGATTACAGCAGCAGACGGCCGATGCGGGTGCCTTTTCTGACAACACAACATCGCCTGCAGCGCCTCTCCTGGACTCGTGAGCATTTGGGTTGGATTCTAAATGACTGGACAACTGTGTCGTGGTCGGACGAGTCCCAATTTCAGTTGATAAGAGCCGATGGTAGGATTCGACTATGGCACAGGCCCCACAGACCCAAGATGTCAACAAGGCGTTGTGCAAGCTGGTGTAACGGTGTAGGCCGTGTTTACATGGGACGGACTGGGTCCTCAGGACCAATTGAACCTATCAGTGGCTGGAAATGGACATGTTTGGCTACTTGCACATCATCAGCAGCCACTGACGGACTTCGAGGTCCCAAATAACAGTCAAATTTCTATGGATTACAATGCGCCACGTTGTTGGGCCACAACTATTCGTGACTCGTTTGAAGAACATTCTGGACAATTCGATCGAATGATTCGATTGCCCAGATCGCCTGACACGAATTCCATTTATGGGACATGTAGACAGATCAGTTCGTGCACGAAATCCTGCACTGGGAACACTCCCGCAATTATGGGCGTCTATAGAGGCAGCATGGTTAATTATTTCTGCAGGGGACTTCGAACATCGTGTTCAGTCCATGTCACACCAAATAGCTGCATTACGTCAGGCGGAAGGAGATCCGACACAATATTAGGAGGTATCCCATGACTTTTGCGACCTCCGAGTAGTGACTAAGCCCACACCTCTCTCTCTGAATTTATAGTGAACGAGAATATTCTGGGAGAAAACTGGTAAGCATAGTTTTCCCAGTATGTCACGGTAAGAAAGTTACTGGCTGTTGTACCCGTCCGCGACTGGCGGGAGGAAACCATAGACGACAAACGTAAGCAAAAAATATGAGAAAATGAAATTAATTAATTCTGATAACCGATGCAAATTAAGCATCTGCTTACGTCACTGTCCAATAACATCGTGAAGCAGAAGACCACCAGGCCAATGAAACGACAGCCAGTGTCATTGTTCTACGTTAATGGACCGATCAGCTTAACACTATTCTTATGTAAAGACACACGCAACAAATGAAAAGAAATGATCGGCATTTTGATCTCCGATTGGTTCGACCTAGAGATATTCAAGTAAGTAACGAAAGAGCACGTAATATATCCGGTGGTTCTACCCTCGAACAATTCTTCAGTTATATTTTATTTATTGACTGTAAACAGAAAGACACAAATATTCGTACATAATCCTAGTGTTTATCACAGGAATCAATGAAGTGTGCTTTTCTAAATAAACGCGATTCACACATTTCCCTTAAATATATTTTTAACTTAATACAAAGGACCACAGGAGCAAACTCTTACCTCCTGTAGATCGGACAGGGAAAAACGCCACCATCAGGCGAGGATAAATGAAGTACGTAAAGATCGCTTATTTCTTCACCGTCACTATGTATTTTGCATTTGCCGCTTCGCTCACTTAGCAAATGTCTCTATCCATATTTCTTTCTATAAAAAACAGAAAACATTTTTCGGTACTATAAATTACAGTATTAATAGATTTCTATAAATACGTTTTTAAAATCACTTTGGGGGCAAGGCATAAATGTCTTTCACAGATAATGAGGATATATAATGTGTTGTAGGCCCAATGAATGAATGAAGTTATATGATGAACAGAACATACTTTATGCATTCAACCAGTTACCAACTATTACTTAATTGTTCGTTTAAATAGAATTTTACTTTCTTTTAATGTACTGGTTATGATGTTCTGATGGCAAATTATATTCAGAAATATTCTCATTTGCTTTAGTTGTGTAATGACCAAATAAAGTTTATTTGCGCACTGATCGATAAACTGTCATTATTATAAGGCTTAGTTTTCAGAATTGCATAAGAACTTTTTTACAATAGTTACATTTGACTTTATGAGGCAAAAATGAATAGTTGTGTTTACGTGGCATTATACTTTGTTTCCATTCCTCCCAATTTGGGCGTAGCCGACGGGAAAAAATTCCTCCCCAAAAAAACGCAGCGAGGGATAAAATTTCCATCCAGTTTTGTTTAACATAAAAAATTTTGCTTCTTATTTACAACCGCTACATAATAGAATTACATACAAAATTGTTTTGCTTTAATTATGTTATCAAAATTATAGTACTGATTGTTTTCAAGTCCGAGCTATTTTTGGCTCAACAGTTTACAAATTGTAGTAAAGTTCTTAAACTTTACATTAGTGTGATACACATCAGCGTTTAAGTCTTTTAATTGTAAATTTCATTTCATACGACTCTATGCAATTGATACGGAGCTCATATCACACGGTCGGCGGGTCCTATCATCTGTTCTGTTGCGGCTCTGCCGCTACACCAACTGCTTCATAGGAACAAATGCCTGCTGCTGGTACCAAGGTTAGCACGATATGTCGCGGGTTGCGCTCCTGCTTTTCACCTCAGCATCGTTTATACGAAACAAATTAAGTGCAGCATCACAGATACGAAACATTTGTTATCCGCTATACGTCGTTGGAAAGAGTTTTGCTTAGCATATTTGTCTAGTCAGTTGTTTAATGTAGTTTATACGCAGTTACTACTGTTCGTTCATTTCAAAGTGAGAACATTTCCTTGTTTTACGTTGGCAACACTGTCCGCGGTCAGAGCGCCGCATGACATCCACTACACTACAGAATTACTGTTAGCCTGTTGCACATAGTTCAGCTCTCAGCGAATCATATTACAGAACTGTGTACGACAAACAGTAGTTTAGCGTTCTTGTAGGTCACAGGTTATTTATACAGTCTTTAAAGTTTTTGTACATTAAACAAGCACAATCATACGTGACAATAGTGGACTTGTTAATCACTGTTACTGAATACCACAACGGCAGACATCAGTTCGCTTTGTTAGTACCACGTTTATCAGACGCGTTTATTTGAGGTTCCGTGCGAGAAAACTTACGAAGACACACTTGGTTAAAAGCGTTCGTGCATACTTCATCCGATTACTTCCATAATCCGAAGCAGCAGAGGTGAGTACAGATTCACGTACTACTATGGGCTTTCACATGTTTTATTTGCTTATGCTTGCGTAGCTTTTCAGTATCACTTAAATAAGTGTGCTGAGTTCCAAAGTGGGTTTTGAACTGCATTATATACAGAATCATTGTGTCTCTTCTCAGGATCTTCTGTGTACGTTGACAATCAAATAGTTGCTGTGCAAGTATTTTGTTCTCACGCAACGTGAAGCTTAATGCAACACTACAATTATTTGTATAATATTATCTCTCTTTTGTGATTTTAGCAGTGGAGCTATGTAACAACATTTTTATATTCTTATAGTATTCGGTCACGTACTTAGTTACTTGGTTTAGTGGATTGATGTTTACATGTGAAATATCTCATAAAATAAAAACGTGTTTCTTTTCGTACAGGGCACCACTATACGACCTTTACTTGCATAGAAATTACGGTGTCTACGAAATAAGCGAAAATTACCAGAGCACAAACTGGGTAAACAAACCGTCCGCCGCGTACGCGAATCAAACATGGGGATCCAAGCATACACAACTAGAGAAATTTTGTGTAACTACGAGATTGACAAGATTCAATAAGCAATTCATTTCCTACATTTTTCTATTAGTACTATCGGCTTGCTTTATTTATGCAGAAAAATTCACTAGAAAAATACTTAATTACTGGTTCCTGCCAAAACTTAACAACTACGTTTGTAAAAATAAGCTAAATATAAGCCATACATATTTACAGGTTTGTGCCTTGCTTGCAAAGCTAACGATTTTTTATTTCTCTTGCTTGCTAGTATATTGTACCCATACTGGCTGTGCATCCAGTAAAAGTGTGATTTTATAATGCACATTTTAATATTCATTCCCATACCATCTATCTCTGTCATAAATTAGTACTTTCCCAAATTATTTTGAATTAACTATTGTACTGTTCAGGACATATTTCAAATTGCTAGCTTTACACGCCACTGTGGTTAGTCTATGAAACAAAGCTGACTTCTACTGCTTCAAAGCTTGTGTCCAAATCTTCATCAGTTGTTATACAAATATATTTGCATATGTACATTAGTCCATGAGATTAGTACAGCTGATGATCTGTCTGAGACTGTCACGAATTAAACAGAAATATTTACCATCTATAATTACAAGAAGTTTACTAAACTTTGAAGAATCATGCTTTAAAATTACACAGGTTTTTTTCATTTTTAGAAGAGACATTCGCCGGACTGCCTGACTACAAAATGCCATCATAACTATTAATACTATATATGAAGCTAAATTAAGTAGAAATACTAGATATTCTACGTGCATTTTTGCACCGCCTCTTCTCCGGTGCAGGGAAAGCAACAGGTCAAATGACAGTTCTGTATGTGCAGACGAAGTTGGTAGTCGGTGCAGTGACTGGTGTGAGTGACCTGAAGGCATTTCCCATTTACAGTTGCCACTGTGCGCGGTGTCAATTTAGTTTGCGCCTATAACACATCTGATAAGGGACTACCTGCGCATGATATTCGTACCCCTTGATGATGCCAGACTTATGTGATAAGACATTTTAATATTTATTAAGCAAATCAGTTCAGCCTTTTTTCTGATAAATGCTCTGATTCGCCCATTTTCGTTTGAATATGGGATAAAATATCCATGGCATCTTCTGTATTCTGACATTCTAGTGCATTATGAACACAGTACTGCCGACCGCTAGTGTACAGAACCTTAGTTTTTATCGATTTGAGACTTTGACCTTTACTTTTTCGCAATACCTACCATGACATGCTGTTTTCCTTAAGAAACTTACAATTTGTTCCGTTCAGAAGGTCGATCTTTGCGTCCCCTCTTCGCAGAAATCCCATGCCTACCAGACAGGAAACAGACAAATTCTTGACAGTGAGAAACGTTGAGCCCGGGCCGAATAACGCTGCGCGAACGGCTGGGCACGTTTGGGGAGGGTGGTGGGGGTTACGGGCACGCCCCGTAGAGGAACTTTAGAGCACTGGAGGTGTAGTGCGTTCTAAACTGAAGCGTACGCTCAAAATTTTCGTTTAGTATTAAGTGGAGCCCTCACTTGTATGGTGAGCGTTCGAAAAGCTCTGCCACCTCTGCTTTCGTTAATATCAAAAAAGAATTCCGCTGAATTGGTTTTCGCCTTGTTTATTAACCATTTGTAATTTTCAGAGAAGCATCATGAGTGCCGAATTTTAATAATACTTGTACTTTTAACTTGTTGCCCTGTTAAAACTTGCTTCTTTTGCCAGAACACAAGAGTTTACAGTTTCACCTCACAAACCTGTTGTGCAGAGACAATTCCGAAACAGTGGCTTATGAAGTTTAAGTAAGGAACTGGGGAAAGAGTAAGATCGGTAGCTTATGAAAAAGCACATCCGCGGTATAAAAATAAACGTATAATGTCTTTACTTATGTTGTTCCGAAACCTATAGCAAGTGCTTTCTTCAAAAAAAAGTCTGTAGTTAGTGGAATAACACGGTAAATGAAGAAGTTCTGCATAATAAACATAAGGAAAAATAGTCTCCTCTTTTCGTTTTATGATTTGCCAAAATCTCATTTCGATATCTCAAACAGTTGAGGAAATATAAGAGATGATGTAGATATTACACTGTGGCTTCATTGATAAGTCAGAGCAGTTTTTTCGAGATCGATGACAGACACCAAGTCCCTAAGTCTAAAGAAAAATTCGGTATGTTAGCTAAATTTAATACATCACTATAATATAATGTAGTATGCACCGAACGTAACATCATAGCGACTCGTGTTTTTCAATGCAAACTTTTTTGAAATTCGTGCAGCGCCTTACTTCCAAGCAAATATGCAACTATATTAAGGAAATGATGTGCACATTATCATGCAGATGATACTACTGTTCGGACCTCACATTCCACAGTCACCTAACTGATTGTCCCTTTGCGCCAGTAGCACCGAAGACTACACAGTTTTGGAATGGCATCATCAGTACACGAGTTTTACTAGTTACACTTTTGAAAATTTCACGTCACGGACGTTAACACGTGCTCCTCTGCCCAGTACAACTGTCGTGGGTATGCTATCCACTACAGCATTCACTGCTGCCTGAACTAGCTCTTCTTTAAGTTTCATGCACGATTTAAAATGTCCTCAGAGCTCTTCTCGAATATCTGTATCCTCATTATATCGTAGCATATGAATCTTTTTATCAGGTTTGCTCGTAGGTATATATTCTCGGTGTTTACAAATTTTTAAATTCAGATAAATATGTGAGTGCGAAACTAATAGCATCTACTGTAAAGCAGTTATGCTTATCAAGATATTTGTACAACTTCCACTGCTGTCAATAATAATAATAATAATAATAATAATAATAATAATAATAATAATTCCCGTGGAGGCCCGGGAAAAGAATAGGCCTCCGGTATGTTCTGCCAGTCGTAAAAGGGGACGAAAAGAACAAACCACTAATAGGGCTAACCCCCCTTTTAGTGTGATTACTTGGTTCAGGACAGAACTAAAGAAGCCTCGGACAAGCGCCGTCTTGGTCGGGGACGACGCTTGAACCCTATGCCCGCCCACAATGGTAACGACACTGCTAGCCAACTGGAAAATGATTTAAATCCAAATAGAGGTGTTTTCCAGGATATGCTTCCTGCAACCACCCTAGAAGGAAAACAAAGACAGAGGATGAGATGGTCAGATGAAGTTAATCGTCGCCTCATGTTCTGTTATTACCAAGCAACAAACCTAGGAACCAACACAACTGGATACAGATCACAAGTACACACAACATTTATTATCAGATACCCAGAATTAAAATTTTTAACAGAACAACGACTAGCTGATCAGATCCGTGTAATAATCAAAAATAACAGGATACCCCAGTCAGAATTAGAAAACATCAAACAACAAGTACAACAAATACTAGAACAAAATAATGTGCAATCAGAAGAAGAAGAAGAAGAAGAAGAAGAAGAAGAATAAGAAGAAAATACAGTAATGGACTCAAACATACCAGAGCAAACAAACAAAGAACAACACACATCAATTAAACAATCAGAGGAAAACGACATCTTAAGACAGCCACCAGAACAAGCACAAATAGAACACGAAGTGACACACATGTTAGATATAGAAGAGAAATTTCAGCTGACATATATAGAATACAAAGACACAAATACAGACATTAGACCATTCTTGCATAGACCACCAAATAACACACAAGTCGAAACAACAATAACAACTATCAACACAATCATACACAACAAAATAAATGAAAATACAACAATGGAAGAGTTACAACTACTGGTTTATGTAGGAGCACTCACTACACTAAATATACACACTAGGCAGAGATCAGAACCAACCAACACACAGAAGAAACCCACAAAGCCAGCATGGCAACACAGGCTACAGATCAGAATAGAAAAACTGAGAAAAGACATCGGACAGCTAACACAATTTATAAGAAATGAAATATCAGACAAAAAACGAAAAAGGTTAGGTAAAATCTCACAACAAGAAGCAATGGAGCAATTAGATGAAAAGAAGCAGAAGTTACAAGCATTGGCCAAACGACTTAGAAGATACAAAAAAAGTGAAAATAGAAGGAAACAAAACCAAACATTCAACACAAACCAAAAGAAATTTTACCAGACAATAGATAACACACACATTAAAATAGGCAATCCACCAAACATAACAGACACGGAACACTTCTGGAGCAACATATGGTCAAACCCGGTACAACATAACAGGCATGCACGGTGGCTACAAGCAGAAACAGACTCATACAAGATGATACCACAAATGCCTGAAGTGATAATTTTGCAACATGAAGTCACCCGAGCAATTAATTCTACGCACAATTGGAAAGCCCCTGGAAATGATAAAATAGCAAATTTCTGGCTAAAGAAGTTCACCTCAACACATTCACATCTAACTAAATTATTTAACAGTTACATTGCAGACCCATACACATTCCCTGATACACTTACACATGGAATAACTTATCTGAAACCTAAAGATCAAGCAGACACAGCAAACCCAGCTAAATATCGCCCCATAACATGCCTACCAACAATCTACAAAATATTAACTTCAGTCATTACACAGAAATTAATGACACATACAACACAGAACAAAATTATAAATGAAGAACAAAAAGGCTGTTGCAAAGGAGCACGCGGATGTAAAGAGCAACTGATAATAGATGCAGAGGTGACATATCAAGCTAAAACTAAACAAAGGTCACTACACTACGCATACATTGATTACCAAAAAGCTTTTGATAGTGTACCCCACTCATGGTTACTACAGATATTGGAAATATACAAAGTAGATCCTAAATTGATACAGTTCCTAAACATAGTTATGAAAAACTGGAAAACCACACTTAATATCCAAACAAACTCTAATAATATCACATCACAGCCAATACAGATTAAGCGTGGAATATACCAAGGAGACTCATTAAGTCCTTTCTGGTTCTGCCTTGCTCTGAACCCACTATCCAACATGCTAAACAATACAAATTATGGATACAATATTACTGGAACATACCCACACAAAATCACACATTTGCTATACATGGATGACCTAAAAATACTGGCAGCAACCAATCAACAACTCAACCAATTACTAAAGATAACAGAAGTATTCAGCAATGATATAAATATGGCTTTTGGAACAGACAAATGTAAGAAAAACAGCATAGTCAAGGGAAAACACACTAAACAAGAAGATTACATATTGAATAACCACAGTGACTCCATTGGAGCGATGGAAAAAACAGATGCCTATAAATATCTAGGATACAGACAAAAAATAGGGATAGATAATACAAATATTAAAGAAGAACTAAAAGAAAAATATAGACAAAGACTAACAAAAATACTGAAAACAGAATTGACAGCAAGAAACAAGACAAAAGCTATAAATACTTACGCTATAGCAATATTGACCTACTCATTTGGAGTAGTGAAATGGAGTAACACAGACCTAGAAGCACTCAATACAATTACACTATCACAATGCCACAAATATAGAATACACCACATACATTCAGCAACAGAAAGATTCACATTAAGCAGATAGGAAGGAGGAAGGGGATTGATCGACATAAAAACCTACGTTATGGTCATGTAGACAATTTAAGAAAATTGTTTCTAGAACGAGCAGAAACTAGCAAAATACACAAAGCAATCACTCATATAAATACATCGGCTACATCATTGCAATTTCATAACCACTCCTACAACCCTTTAGATCACATAACATCAACAGATACAAAGAATGTAAATTGGAAAAAGAAAATACTACATGGCAAGCACCCGTATCATCTAACACAGCCACACATAGATCAAGACGCATCCAACACATGGCTAAGAAAAGGCAATATATACAGTGAGACGGAAGGATTCATGATTGCAATACAGGATCAAACAATAAATACCAGATATTATAGCAAGCATATTATTAAAGATCCCAACACCACAACAGATAAATGCAGACTTTGCAAACAACAAATAGAGACAGTAGATCACATCACAAGCGGATGGACAATACTAGCAAATACAGAATACACCAGAAGACATGACAATGTAGCAAAAATAATACATCAACAACTTGCCATACAACATAAACTAATAAAACAACACGTTCCCACATACAAGTATGCAGCACAAAATGTACTGGAGAATGATGAGTACGAATTATACTGGAACAGAACCATTATAACAGATAAAACAAACAATACCACATAACAAACCTGACATCATACTCACCAATAAAAAGAAGAAATCAACACAACTAATCGAAAGATCCATACCCAATACAACAAATATACAGACGAAAACAGGAGAAAAAATTGAAAAATATATCCAACTGGCTGAGAAAGTCAAGGACATGTGGCATCAGGTCAAAGTTGACATTATACCAATTATACTATCAACTACAGGAGTCATACCTCACAATATCCACCAGTACATCATCACCGCAATACAGCTACATCCAAACTTATATATACAACTACAGAAATCCGTAATTATTGATACATGTTCAATTACCCGAAAGTTCCTAAATGCAATAGAACATATACCGTACAGTTAAAAGGAAGTCACACTTGATCAAGGTCCATGTCACTTTGCATTTTTGACCAGACATAACGTCTGAGAAAAAGAAACAATAATATTCTCAACTTGTCTGAAAAAGGTTCTGTATGTGGAATTTTGTTGTTTTGTGCATAATTTAGTGCAGTTGATGGCAGTTTTCGCGCCGTTTTTAGTTTTTCGGAAAAATGTACAAGATCATGTATGTACAATTCATGTATTAGTTAATGAATTGACTTCCAGGCCGATAATCTGGAATTATTACGTTGACCCCACACAACTTACGCTTATTATACACTTCTTTGTTAACTGTTCTCTTCTAGTCACGCTTATTTGATTTCCTCACTTTCTCAGACAACAAATGTGTTCTGAGAGGCCCTGCTTCCTTTGCGGCTAACTTTTCCTGGTGACTATTTTCTGTTAGCGCTTAATACAGGTTCAAGGGGCCCGGGTTGGGTTCCCAGCTGGAGCAGAAGATTTTCCTCCATTTAGGGACTGGGTATTGTGTTATCATTTCATCCCCATCTCCGACGCGCAAGTCGCCCAGTGTGGCGTCGAATGCAGTAAGTACTCGCCCTCGGCTGCCGAACTTCACGAATGGGGGACTCCCGGCTCACAATGCTGTACGCTCATTACGACAAGTTCAACAGAACCCATGTTGACACTGCACAAGAAAGCCGACTCTTGCGCAGTAAACAGCCAACTCCAAACACACATTGCCTTTCATGGAAATTATTATACTCAAATAGTGCCATCTACTAACGAGGTCACTTGACCAGAACACGAATGAGGCGCTGAGAGCCACGAGGGCCAAAAGCACACTGTCCTTGACCCCTAAATTTATGTGAATATTAGAGAAATCAGTGAGACAGCTTTCTTGAATGTTCAGATATACATGTAAAGTGGGCCTACAGTGCTGATGAACATGACCCACCGTAAGGTCAACAGACTTCAGAAGAATTGAATAAATGCTCCACTCTCACAATTGACAGTCATGTGCTTTATGGTTCTGAATGCCTCAAATCGATTACTGTTGGATAAAATCCAAAACTTATTGTACTATATCTCATTCAGAATCTCACAAAATAGGTGTTTTTGTCAGTATATCTATAAAATAAACTAATATCCGATCTAATGTTACCATATGGCGAGTGAATTGGCGTATCTGTGCAGTGTGCTAAGTGCCTAGTGGGATTTATGCCACGCAAACGACTGCTGCAGTGCGCTGTCACCTGGTGGCATTGATGTAAACTTTTAGTCGAGTGCTGTGAACCGTGCACATTGCTTATCAAATCCGTGTGTATTTGGCCCGTGAATGTGCGCCCGTTATCGTGATCCAAAGTTTCAGTTCCACTGAGTCAGGGGAACAATGTAGCGCAGCGCGGTAGGTGCCATTTATTTCGGGTTACCCCATCTACATTATGTTTAAAGCGTTCAAAGAAAAATAACCAATAAAACTGCAAGGTGTCAGAAGTTACGGTATTCATGTACTCTTACCCAACAGCTGCCACTGCTCTTCATGCCGTCTATCACTTCCACTCCCCCCTTTTCAGACCGTCGCAGTGAGTACGATGGGGCGGTTTTAGTATGACCCGCCGGCGTTGCTTGAGGACCATTCCTGGGACACCTCTAAAGTGCTCACGGTATGATTTTGCGGGGGTGGCGTCCAGTTAGGCTCAGGCCCCGTGTTTTGTGCCGACATACTGCGTCCATTATTTCTGCAGTTATTCAGCGACGGTTTCCTAACATGTGATTGCCACCTATGAATTCAGTTCCGAGAGCAATTATACCCTGGAGTAAATCAACGTCCAATACTTTGGTTACGATGTTGGTCGTCTGCATGCTACGGTTAGTGTCTATTTTGTTGTCTGTTGTGGCGTTCATTCGCGTGATATGGCACTGCGCCGTTGCCACACTCACTCTAACTAACAGTATTTACAGTTAGTCCAGCAGAATTAGCATTCCAACCGGAAATAATTGCTACAAAAGGTTTTATTGTTTTAATGGCTTCGTTTGTGTCCCAGTATAACTATCCTAGCTTTTCCCCCACGGCACAGTTGTGGAAAAGTGCTGGGGGCAAATACGTACCCGAGAAAGACATTTTTTCGGTTTGTGATTATCTAGTAAATGACTCACAAATCGAAAACATGGTGCAATTGCAAATTGTAGAGCATGAAATTCTGCATTGAATGAGACCATCCGCATATTTTTTGGACCACCCGTTTCCATTTTAGTGCTCTTCAAAATTGGACAAATTTCACATGTTCATGAAAAATTTTCGTTTTAACCTCTGTTTTTTGGTAATATCGTTGTAACTAAGCCACCTATCAATAATGTCGTTCATAAAAAAGATATGGAGAGATAAATTTGGCATTCGATGAAACCAAAAGTGAATTTATTGAATCACCCATTTGTGTACTGCTCCTCATTACATTTGGACCATTTCTCATCAATTTCAAATGTAGATCTTCAGTAATTCTTATCTACACTCTTTTAAACACAGAACTATAGCAACCCATTGTCTTGTACTTATTTAATACAATAATAGAATAAAATATTAAAATTTTGTAAAATTTGGAAAATATTAAAAAGTGTTTCATATATCGAGGGCAAAAAAAATTAGACCTCGTATCTGACAGATGTCAGAGAAAGTCCTGACTCAATCTCTTAAGTGGAAAAATGTATGTTATAACAAAATGATGCAAAAAAGACAATGCACAACCTGTGAGTAGTAAGTGATTGTTCTTTAAATAAAAAATCAATACAGTCAAAATTTTTATTAAGAGTTATGTTTTTCAGCTCCGTCGTGAAATTTGCCTTTTGTCAGATGCGTGGTCTCCGTTCATAACCCTCAATATAGTATAGTGATACCCATTCAACTAGTATGAAGGACGCAGGAAGAGACAGACACTCCTTGAAATTAAGTAGTGGTTATTATATTTCGCAATTACACAATTTTACATAAATGTATGAGATGAAAAGGGTAAAAGTAGGTATGTACACAAATTTCACATACGTCAACGTTTGACTGTCATTGCACCACTCAGCTCCTCAAAGTCTGAAATTTCCGAGTCAGATGCCCCGTCACTCGGCTCCTCAAAGTCAGTAATTTTCGTCACCTCATATATACAATCCAGGTCTTCGTTAACATCTTGTTAGTCGGTTTCATCTGGTTGGAGGGAGCTAGTGCATGAGTTCCCTTTGCAGTTTACACAAATTAATGAGCACTTAATACCAGCCTTCCGACACCCACAACTACCTGCAGAGCCCTTGTTGCATTTGCAGGAAATTGTTGAGAGTAGAGACTGTGGAGCTGGTTCTTTGGAGGTAGGAATGGGGCCAAGACCAAACTCTGAAGCCTGCCATCCCCAGAGGAGCGGATCCATCTGGTCCTATCCACATTTGTACTTTTAAGTAGGTCCACAAGCAATGCTGGCGAGCTGTTTCCGACGATGGTGGTAGGGATGCTAGGATGAATCTGAATTTCACAATCACTTTGGAAAACAGGTCGAATCGCAAGTTGTCTGAAGTGTCTCCTGCCGTACCTCCGTAGAGGGTTGTTAAAAATCGGAGGCCAGCTTCGACAGTATCTTCAGCTTGAGTGTCATGCTCGAAGAAAGATTTGATATCTTCCAGAAAACATTTATTTTTGACAACTTTCTTCTTGCCCTGACCGAAGAGTGCTGAAGTTGTGTCACATCCACTTATGGCGTAAAGAAATATGAGTGACCTGATGTTTGCCAGTTTGAAACAGCTGGAATCAAATACTTTTAATGAGGTCTTTCCTCTCCCAGGTTTCAAGAAATATATATTTGCTGATGGTGTGGCTAGGGCATTGGGCATGATGAGAAGGTCCGTATCCTCACCAACAATCACAACCTTCTCATGTTCCTGTGATACCTCAAGCGCTGTGGCAACAGTTAGGTGGTCTGCGTCTTCAGTAGCTTGCCTTACTGAGAAGCCTTCATCTTCAAGCCTCGAAATAAGCAAGCTAATGATACGCGCTTTATTTCTGGAAAGGAATTGCTCCTGAGTCATCGTCACCATCATTAACTTGGTAAATTAGGTAAATTTGACCTCAGTAGTAGTGTGTCTTTTGCTTCGGCGGAGGTGCTCAGCATATTTGATGCTCTTGGTGGGCAGGTCTTTTGGGTAGCCACCACACTTGTCGCACTTCCGCTGTAGTGTCTTCTTAAGTATTCAACGTATTTGGTTAGCATTAACTGAAGTGTTTCACAGAGACATACACAGACAGACAGAGACATTTATTTATTTAGCGTATGGCAAGTACAAATCACGTATGAAAAATCTAAAAGTACATAGCACACAAAACAGTTATAATATCACAAACAAACATCTAGGTTAGAAATATAATCGATTGCACTGTTAGTCGCATCCATGAAGTCCCTTGTTGGCCCATGGTAGGCCCTCAGAGGGCACTCTACCACGATATGGTGAATTGTCTGCATGTCAGCGCCGCAGTCGCACTGTGGTGATGGCACTATGCTCCATTTGTACAAGGAGTCCGCACAACGGCCGTGGCTCGTCCTGATCCTGTTAAGGGTAGACCAGATTTTGCGGGGCAAATCAAAGCCCCGAGGTCTGTTAGATGTTCCCAATAAGGTGTTAACCTGAGGCGGTGTCTTTTCCTCCCATTCTTCTCTCCAGCGGTCCTCAAGAATAAAAGCGTTCTTTACCAGATCTTTGGCACTTGCGAGAGGGGGTGTCTGGATTTCAATCTATTTTGCTCAATTCCATTACTCAGGGTGTGGATAGGAAGATCTGGGCTATTTTGGATTTTTCGACACTCCCTGACAAGTGCGTGTTCTCTGCGCAAATGTGGCGGCGGGATATGGCTCAATACAGGCAGCCATTGGACAGGAGTTGACCTGATCGTTCCAGAGATAATCCTCATCGTTTGGTTCAAGACTGCATCCACCTTCTTGATGTGAGCACTATTTAACCATATTGGGGAACAGTACTCTGCTGCAGAATAGACAAGTCCTAGTGCAGAGCTACGCAGAACGGAGGCAGTGGACCCCCAACTAGTGCCACAAAGCTTTTGGACAATGTTGTTTCTAGTTCTGACCTTTTCAGCAGTGTTTACAAGGTGTTGTTTATAACTCAATGTTCTATCGAGTGTCACGCCCTATTATATGGAAGAATGCCGCCATCAAAGCGGATCTTGAGCTCTTTGTTTGCTAATTTGTTATTCAGGTGGAAACAAGTGGCCTCTGTTTTGGATGGGTTGGGTTGGAGCCTCCAGTCACGGAAGTATTTTCCTAGAGTGGTCAAATCGCTGGATAGTGTGGTCTCAGTTTCCTCCATCACTCTGTGTTGTGTGGCCAAGGCCCAGTCGTCCGCATATCCGAACATTTTCGATCTCGTCCTAGGCATATCGGCTATATACATGCTGAAAAGCAGTGGAGCCAGTACCGAACCTTGGGGCAGGCCATTATTAAGTTTCATGAATTTACTTCTGTTGTTACCGAAGACAACCTGGAATGGTCTATTGCAGAGCATTTCGTTGATAAGGTTAGCCGTTTTTAGACATGGCACGATGCGGAGGAGCCTATAAATCAGGCCCTGTCTCCAGACAGTGTCGAACGCCGCCGTCAGGTCAACAAATACCACTGATGTTTTTTGCTGTCTTTGGAAGGCCGCCTCGATGTAGGTTGTTAAAGCGAGGACCTGATCCGTGCAGCTTCTTTTCGGCCGGAAGCCCGCCTGTTCTACCGGTACAGCCACCAGGATGACTTCGCTCATTCTGTTGTACGTAAGTCTCTCCAGTAATTTATAGATCATGCTGAGTAAGGCGATTGGGCGGTAGCTCTGAGGTTGGTCACTCGGTTTGCCCGGTTTTAATATGGCAACAATTTTAGCCTTTTTGAGAGGGTGCGGAATTTTTCCAGTTTGCAACACGTTAGAGAAGAATCGCGCAAGCCATAATCTTGCAAATTTACCACAGTGGAGCAGAAATTCTGGGGCCTTTCCTGGTTTTATATCGTTCAGGGCCATATTTAACTCTTCGACTGAAAAGGGTTGGGAATAAGATGTATTGTTCTCTGCTGTCGATTTTAACTCTTTAAGCTCCTTTTTAATTTTTATAGTATGGGCTCGTTCCTTTGGGGCCCTGGACGTCTTGCTGATGTGAACCGCAACTGTATTTGGGGACATAGCGCTGGTCATTCGCAGATTTTTACCTCCACCTCCAAGTCTCCGAAGCAAAGACCACGCCCTTCTGCTTGATCTTGTAAAATCCATTTGTTCCACGGTCTCCATCCACTTAGCACGCCTGGCCGCGTCTAGGCTATGTAATATATCGTCTGCAATTTCTTTATCCCCATTGTCCAGAAACTGTCTATAAAGCCGTTCACTTTCCTCGCTCCATCCTGGCACACATTCGTTTCTGAATCCTCTGGGCATACTAACTTTAGCTGAGCTGATGACGGCTCCAACAAATGTAGTTCTTATACGTTGAGGGTATCCATCCAAGACATTTATCAAGTTTCTCCGAGAAAGCAGCCCAATCTGCCCTCCCAAAGTTCCATCTAGGACGAGGATAAGAGGATATCAGGGGAATAGTAAGACCTATTTCTAAGAGCACTGGACGATGCTGAGAGTGGGGGAAATCCTCAAGTACCCTGCGAGAGACCGGCAGGGGTTTGTTGTTCTTGTCAGTTGTAACAAAACTGAGGTCAGGGCAGGTCCCAGCCAAGCGGCTGATTTAAATGTACCTCGGTCTTTGGCGTCAAAGATTAGTTGAGTATTATGATCTTCTGTCCATTTCACCAGGTCTTCGCTGTTTTGGTCAGATATTCGATATTTCCACAGTTCATGGTGGCTATTAAAGTTACCTACGTATATTGCTGGGTGAGGCAGGATTTGAAGGGCTTGTGGGGGCCACGATTGCCCTGGAGGCTTTTATATATTATTTATTGTGACTTCACCCACTTTTATAATGACTTCGTGAATCTCGTTTGTGGTAGATGTTGATATGAGAGCCACTTCTTCGATATTTCTCCTGACGTATGTTGCCGTGCCATAATGTCTGTGGTGTGTGGCGCCTATTAGGTCATAGCCAGATATTATGCCCCTTAATCTTAGCTGCTCGTCATCTTCAGTATGGGTCTCCTGAATTGCGACTACGTCGATGTCGTTCTTTGTTAAAACTTTATGCAAGTACATGCATTTGGCTCTACTTATGCCTTCGATATTCAGGTGGCAGACTCGAATCAGCGATCCGAGTTCTCTAGTCAAAGGGTTCGTTTTGCTAGAATTCATCGTGATTTGCCGTGACCAGGAGATCAACTAAGGATTATCTGGTCGCCTGTACTTTGCTAGTTCATTTAGCGTTACCCAGGGTGCACGTGTAGTATTCTACTACGGACGCGAACTAGCTTTACACACACCAGAGACAGACAGACAGACAGACAGAGACAGACAGACAATGAGACAGAGAAAGTACGGTGCCATTTCATATTGGAAGAATTCTTTAAGCTGTTCATCATATTTCTTGAGAAGTGCTATCCGGTGGAATATGGTCTCAGGGTTCACTAGTACATCCTCCCCATGAATGGTCACCTTAGATTTAAATCCCTGTATACTTATCACTCTTTTCTTTTGGACAAACTTGATGTCAAACGTTTGACCGATTAGGGCGAACACTGAGGATTTGCCCATTTCAAAGGCTCTGTGACAGTTGATTGAGTCATCTCCGACGATTTTTGTGCTGATGGACATATTAGATTTAGTAACAGGAAAAGGATCATGTGACTGAATGCACTGAATAAATTTCTGAAGGTCTGCATTGTCAAGCTGAACTCTAGCATCCCTCGCATCAACAAGTTGCTCTGAGGTAGTGAGTGATACCCCAAAAAAAAAAATCTTCAAGCCTCTGGGTCACTAGTAACAGTTGGTATGGTCAGAATCCATCTACTCAGAGTACTGTAGGAAATGCCGCGACCATGACTGAGCCCTCCGGTACTTTTCAACGAGCGCATTACTGTGTGCTCAGTCTTCATGTCAGACCATATCCCACTCCAAAACTTATCAGACCTTCTGATAGTAAACCAGCCTTTGAGTGCAAACTGTGTATAGTCTTCTGATATTTTCTTTTCAAGGTCCAACATGTCTTGTAAATACAGCCATGCAGATTTAGCATACAGAAAATGTCCACTGGCAGGAAAATAAGGTAACATTTTCTTAACAGTGGTGAGGTGCAGTTCCCAGTCGCCACTCCTCTCAGCCTGAATGAACTGCTTCATCAAAGTAATCATGATGAAGTCGAGAATCCATAACTTGGCAGTGGGACCCTTTAGCTCCAGCTCTTAAAGTTTTTGTACAAACATGTGTTGCAAAGTTTCATAATCAAGGGCTTCCAAAGAACTTGATGAGGTAGACGCCTCTTCAAGGTACTGAACAGTTCTCTCACTGTCACTCATTCTTGTGAGGATGACATGTGCGATAGCCAAATTGCAAAAGATATGAGCAATAAGCTAGAGAGCAATAAGCTAGAGAGCAATAAGCTAGAGAGCAATAAGCTAGAGAGCAATAAGCTAGAGAGCAATAAGCTAGAGAGCAATAAGCTAGAGAGCAATAAGCTAGAGAGCAATAAGCTAGAGAGCAATAAGCTAGAGAGCAATAAGCTAGAGAGCAATAAGCTAGAGAGCAATAAGCTAGAGAGCAATAAGCTAGAGAGCAATAAGCTAGAGAGCAATAAGCTAGAGAGCAATAAGCTAGAGAGCAATAAGCTAGAGAGCAATAAGCTAGAGAGCAATAAGCTAGAGAGCAATAAGCTAGAGAGCAATAAGCTAGAGAGCAATAAGCTAGAGAGCAATAAGCTAGAGAGCAATAAGCTAGAGAGCAATAAGCTAGAGAGCAATAAACTGTGTCGCCTAGTGGGTGGATGCAGGATACTCCCGCCTGGTATCTGCACACTCACATTATGCACAATATTCTAGTGAAGCAAAAGCTGCTCTTCCAAATGGTGCATTGTCAATTAAATCAGATGTGACCTATATAAATGTATTTGCCTCCAAATTTGGTCAAATGTAGGGTTATGATTTTTTGAAGGTAACTTTCCGGACGATTACCTTAGAAATTACGTAATATACACTTTTTTCATTATTACACTGGGTTGCCAGGCAGAACAGAACAGATTTTTAATTTTTTTTCAATCTTTACTCATGATAATGTTATTTTTAAGTTTTCTGCATAAAACTGATCTAGAGACCTTGTTTTGTAAATGTGAAGTACCTTACATGAATAGCAATGAAAGTACAAACTTAGCCCTACAGAAACGGGTGGTCTATTTCACTTTTGGTCTCATCAAACGCAGAATTTATTCCTCAATATCGTTTGTATGAACCACTTTATTGTAGGGGGGTTAGTTTCAACGATATTACCAAAAAATAGAGGTTAAAACGAAAATTTTTCAGGAGCATGTAAAATTGGTCCAATTTTGAAGAGCACTAGTATGGAAACGGGTGGTCCAAAAAGTATGCAGATGGTCTCATTCAATGCAGAATTTCATGCTCTACAATTTTTAATTCCATTGTGCTTTCGATATTGTGGATCATGTGGGTCACTTACGAGATATAATCACAAAACTGAAAAAATACCCCTTTTTAGGGTACATTTTTGTCCCCACCACTATTCCAGAACTCCGCCGAGGGGGAAAACCTAGGATAGGGCTACAAATGAAAACTTTTGTAGCGATTTTTCCTATTTGTCTAATTTTTAGGTTTATCACAACTGGACTAAATGTGGTTCTGCGTGCTCTCCGTGAATCACAACCTTGCGGTATCCGCTAACAAAAATTTGATGCGTGGCAACATTCTACTGTATTTCTAGTGAGGTAATAGTGATACACTCGAGTTGACTATTGTCTTATGTTTTCCTCGACGAAAGATGACTATCTTCTGCTAAACTTACTTCCATCTGTGAAGGATGACAAAGTGGATGGAGTGATCGGTTGAGATGGGGTTGTAACGAAGTGTCATATAATGGTAGATGCATTCTAGAGAGGAAGATCTTGCTTCAGATCATTTAACCATTTTTTTCTGTTGTTCTGTTGGGGTGCATCAGTTGTGTGGCATAACCTGTGTTCGACTCATATACAACCGCATGTTATGTCGGTGGCTTAGAGCACTATCTACTCGCGATTGTTAACAGCAGGTCTCTGTCATCAGAGGAGTTCCACCTCGTGTGTGTGATTATGACGACGATGATGAAACATGCCCATCTTGTCTCGGCACTTTCCTGTAGTCGAACGAGGATATTTGCAAGGTACTCCATTAACATGTCGCATCTTTGGCATAAAATCGAGTCTTCAGTTTCATAACTACATTGATTTTATGTTAGTGGCAGTTGTTTGTGAGATATTGAATCCCCATGCATACATCTGCTTGACAGATGTTCTATTTACGGATTTAGTGACGGCATTTCTTGTCATTTCACATGTCAAACATCGTTGCTATGCATTGTTCAGTTTCCTTGTGTGAGGCATTCTCCGTTACTAACGATCATTTTGTATCGGACTGATGCAGTCATAGTATAATTTCTAAACCGTGCTCTGATATGAACAGTGGATGCCATACACCTCTGCAAAGCTATATTGTGCATGTATCACAGGGAATCGATGTTTTAAGGAAGAGTTTTTTTCGTTTTACGGTTTTTCTTGTTACAGTTTTAGGGCGCAAAATTGGTACGATCATTAGCGCCCAGTCCGTGGGATAGGGAGGGGTAAAAAACCGAATGGGAAATCCGCAGCAATGGGAGCTAAACTCAAAAAGAGGGGAAACAAAGTCAGAGGAAAGCTTAGATTGGTTGGTTGGTTGGTTGTTTGAGGGTTAAGGGACCAAACAGCGAGGTAATCAGTCCCTTGTTTCAAATATACTCCATTCTGCTAACGGGACATCTCAGAAAAGTCAGAACAATAAAACGGAAAACAGGGAAAAACGTAAAAGGGCAGTCACGTTGTCATTGGTAAAAACAAATGAGGGAAGTCGGCAAGAGAACGAACCCAACACTATGCTGAAGCAGCATAGGCAAGACCACCGGTGACTTAAAAGGTACAACTGCTATAATGCAGAAAATACGTATGGGAATAGAAAGACTAACCAAGCCTTAAAAAAAAGGGGTAAAAAAGAGTAAAAGGGGAAGAAAAGAGGATTCCGGTCAGGGAGGTGAATCGGGAATCTCTGAACACTGCCTACAGTGGGAGACACCCAAACACTCACCGCCCTGCCCCAACACCAGAGAGTAAAAACCTTAAAACTGAGAATAAAAACCACTTGCCCGGAGGAAACCGAGAACCAGAGAGACCATCCGGGAATCGTCAGCCAACATCAAAGGTAAAGTGTGGGGGAGTCTGTACTTAGCACGCAGAGCCAAAAGAAGTGGGCATTCAACCAAAATGTGGGCCACTGACTGGAAGGCTCCACAACCACATAGCGGGGGTGGCTCATCACGCAAAAGAAAACCATGGGTCAGCCTGGTATGGCCAATGTGGAGACGACACAGTGTGGTCGAGTCCTTTCGGGAGAGGCGAAAGGAAGAACGCCATGGGCCTGGTGTCACCTTAATTGCACGAAGTTTATTAGACAGTGGAGTAGCCTCCCAAGAATTGGCCCATGACTGTGCGAAGTGGGATTTGATGTGAAGCCGTAAATCCGCTGCAGGAGGGGTTACAGAAAACGGGGGGTAAGTAACTGCTCCCCCAGCCAAACGATCAGCGAGCTCATTTCCCGGGATACCCACATGGCCAGGGACCCATAGGAAGTCAATGGAACAAGCAGCACGGTGAATATCAGCGAGATAGTCATGGATGGCAGAGACCAAGGGATGGCGCGAAAAACACCGGTCAATAGCAATAAGGCCACTCATCGAGTCCGTACATAACAAAACGCGGTTGTGTTGGGATTGTTTAATAAAGATAAGGGCCCAGGAAATAGCCATCAATTCCGCAGTAAACACCCCACATGTAGGTGGCAGCAGATGATTTTCCGTTCCAACAGAGGACGTGAAGGCATACCCAACATGATCAGCAGATTTAGAGCCATCAGTGTAAAAAACAACAGCATCACAAAACTCCCATAAAATTTGGCGGAAAAAGGAACGGAACACCACCGGAGGGATGGAATCTTTCGGACCGCGGCGGAGATCCATCCGAATTCGAGGCCGAGGAACTAACCAAGGAGGGGTGGAGGGGAGGGAGCGAGGAAGACAGGACAAAGAAGGAAGCTGAAAATCACGGTAAAGAGACGCAAGGCGCAGCCCAACCGGTAAACCCGCCCGAGGGCGGGAGTCGGGTGGGCGACGTCCATGGTCTGGGAACAGGATAGAATAGGAGGGGTGAGTGGGAGAAGAACGGGTAGTGAGGGCATAAGACACCAGAAGCTGGGACCGCCGAACAGAAAGGGGTGGGATCCCAGCTTCAACCAGGAGACTATCAACAGGGCTAGTAGGGAAGGCACCGGTGGCCAAACGGATACCACGATGGTGGACTGGATCCAGCACATGCAGTGTGGAAGGAGCAGCTGAACCATGAACTTGACAACCATAGTCCAAACGAGACAGAACTAGAGCACGATAAAGACGGAGGAGGAGGGAACGGTCCGTACGCCAAGAGGAGTGGGCAAGGAAGCGAAGGACATTGAGTTTACGCAAACATCCTACCTTCAGGAGTCTCATATGGGGCAGCCAAGTGAGCTTATTGTCGAAAAGAAGACCCAGGAAACGAAACTGTGGGACCACAGGCAATCGCTGTGCAGCGACATAGAGCTCTGGATCAGGGTGGATCGTAGTACGGCGACAAAAGTGGACCACCCGCGATTTTAAAGGAGAGAATTGAAACCCGTGTGAGAGGGACCATGCAGAGGCACGCGGTATAGCCACCTGGAGCTGCCGTTCTGCAGATGCCATCGAGGAGGAACTAACCCAAACGCAGAAATCATCCACATACAGGGCAGGGGCGACCAAGGGACCGACAGAGGCCACAAGTCCATCAATAGCAATGAGGAAAAGAAGGACACTCAAGACAGAACCCTGTGGGATGCCCGTCTCCTGGGTCCGTGGAGAACTAAAAGCAGTACCAACCCGAACTCTGAATGACCAATGGATCAGGAACTGGCGGATAAAAATCGGGAGTGGGCCCCAAAGACCCCACTGATGAAGGGAAGTAAGATGTGATGGCGCCAAGCCGTGTCATAGGCCTTGCGAAGGTCAAAAAACACTGCAACCAAATGGCGGCGCTGGGAAAAAGCCTGCCGAACTGCGGATTCCAAGCGAAGTAAATGATGGACTGGAGACCGTCCCTCTCGAAAGCCACACTGGTAAGGGGACAAGAGATCCCGAGATTCGAGGACCCAAGTGAGCCGACGGGCTACCATCCGTTCAAGTAACTTACAAACAACATTGGTCAAACTAATTGGCCGATAGCTGTCAACAGATAGGGGGTTCTTACCAGGCTTAAGGACAGGAACCACAAAGCTATCCCTCCACTGAGAAGGGAAGTCACCCTGGAGCCAGATACGGTTAAACACCCGAAGAAGATGTTGCCGTTGTGGAGCACAGAGATGTTGAAGCAGTTGGTTATGAATGGAATCTGGGCCAGGGGCCGTATCATGAGAAGAAGATAGAGCAGAAAGAAATTCCCATTCAGCAAAAGGTTCGTTGTAAGATTCTGACTCACAAGTGGTGAAACATAAGGTGAGAGCTTCAGCCTGCTGTTTTTGATGAAGGAAAGCAGCGGGATAGGAGGCTGACGCCGATGCCACTGCAAAATGGGTCGCAAGATGTTCGGCGATAACTAATGGGTCCGTACAAATGCCATCTGGGAGGTGAAGGCCTGGTAGGGTGGACTGCCGATGGCAACCTTGGAGAGAGCGAAGTGTAGCCCATACCCGTGACAGAGGGACAGTGGAACCAAGGGAAGAAACGAATCGTTCCCAACATATGCGCTTGCTCCGTTTGATTAAATAACGGGCTTTAGCGCGAAGGCGTTTAAAAGTAGTAAGGCTGGCTACGGATGGGTGCCTCTTGAACCGTTGCAAAGCTCGACGGCGATCACGGATGGCAATGGCAATGGCCGGACTCCACCACGGGACTTGCTGGTGACGAAATAGTCCAGATGAGCGCGGGACAGCAAGGTTAGCAGCGCGAACAATCGCGTCAGACACGTCACGTAGGACGTCATCAATACAACCCGACAAAGAGGGAGAAAACTCGACCTGTGCAGTGTATAGAGGCCAATCGGTGCGGTGGAAAGACCAACGAGGTAACCGGTCCATCGGGGAGCGGGAAGGGAGCGTGATAATCAACGGGAAATGGTCACTATCACAAAGGTCGTCGTGTGGCGACCAGTGTAATAAAGGGAGGAGAGAGGGAGAAGAAAGAGAAAGATCAATGGCAGAAAAGGTACCATGACCAGCACTGAAATGAGTAGGGGAGCCATCATTAAGAAGGCACAGGTCGTGGTCTGCAATAAATTGGTCTATAAGAAGACCTCGTCTAGATGGAAAGGCACTGCCCCACAAAGGATGATGAGCATTAAAATCCCCAAGGAGGAGGAAGGGAGGAGAAAGTTGCTGAAGAAGGGTGGTTAAGGCAGCAGGTGTAAGAGCCCTGTCAGGAGGGAGATAAAGATTGCAAACGGTGACTGCAGAGTCTAAGTGGACCCTAACAGCAACCGCTTCCAATGTAGTTTGGAGAGGAATCCACGTGCAAGCAATGTCGGTACGGACCAACGTACAAACGCCACCAGAAGCTCGCAAGGGTCCGACCCGATTTCGACAGAAAACACGGAACCCACGGAGGGTCGGTGAGTGAGCATCAGTAGAAGGAGATTCCTGGAGAACCACACAAGCTGCAGAGTAGGACGAAAGAAGGGATTTCAATTCCGGAAGGTGTCGATAGTAGCCATTACAATTCCATTGGAGAACCACAGAACGATGGTTTAAATGAGGGCTGAACACGCTAAATCCAGTCATACTGCCGGGTCCCCACCCGACACCGACAAGGAGGGGGCGACATCCATGAACGACAGGTCAGAATCTAGTTGTGAAGTCGGGGAAGGGACCTCCGGTGACACCAG
Source organism: Schistocerca nitens (assembly GCF_023898315.1). Lineage (NCBI taxonomy): Eukaryota > Metazoa > Arthropoda > Insecta > Orthoptera > Acrididae > Schistocerca > Schistocerca nitens. Next base: position 37,991,244 of record NC_064618.1, on the reverse strand, counting down.
AGGCTCTTTGTCCTGGGACTTATGTTTCTTCTTCTTTTCAGGCTGAGATCGAGGAGGGCTGTGTGGCATAAAGGAGCCAGCTGCAGCAAGATCAGGAACAGAAAGAGACCGTGCGACCTGGGGGCCGACAGACCGCGGCTCTCGCGGTTGTCGCGCGGCAGCAGACCTTTGGCCTGGAAGGTGCCGGGAAGGGGCATCCCGGGAGAGGCGCCCTTGACCGGCAGACGCCGAATGAGTGGGACACTTCTCCGGCTGGGGAGGGGGAGCAGCACCCAGAGGAGAAGGTGTGGGAGCTGCAGGGGAGGGGGGGAGGAGTGGGGTCCGGGATGGGGGTAAAGAAGGGGGGGAAGGGGGGAAGATGTAACCAAGGCGTAACTTGATGTCATGGACACAGGATGCAGTCGTGCATATTTCTAACGGGCCTCTGTGTAGCTTAAACGATCGAGGGACTTATACTCCTGTATCTCCTTTTCCTTCTTATATACTGGGCAATCTGGTGAACGTGGAGAATGACTACCATGACAATTTACGCATACAGGAGGGGGAACACAGGGACTCCCTTCATGGAGTGGACGTCCACAGTCACCACAGAGAGGGTCCTGGGAACAGCGGGAAGACATGTGGCCAAAACGCAAGCACTTAAAACACCGCATAGGAGGTGGGATGTACGGCTTCACATCACAGCGATAGACCATAATCTTAACTTTCTCAGGAAGGGTATCCCCTTCAAAGGCCAGTATAAAGGCACCAGTATCAATACGGTTATCTTTAGGACCCTTCTGAACACGCCGAACAAAGTGAACACCCCGCCGTGCGAGATTGTCCCGAAGTTCCTCATCAGTTTGAAGGATGAGGTCCCTGTGGAAAATCACACCTTGTACCATATTTAGAGACTGGTGAGGGGTAATAGACACAGGAATTGTGCCAAGATGGGTACAGGCACGAAGGGCCGCAGATTGGGCAGCTGAAGTACTTTTAATCAGCAACGAACCCGACCGCATCTTGCTCAGGGAGTCCACTTCGCCAAACTTGTCTTCTATGTGTTCCACAAAGAATAAAGGTTTGACACTGGTGAAAGTATCTCCATCAGTCCTGGTGCAAACTAGATAATGGGGGAAAGGTTTTGCCCCTAGACGACGGGCCTGACCCTCTTCCCAGGGGGTAGCCATGGAAGGGAAGGCCGAAGGGGCAAGAGAAGCAGCACTTGAGGAATCAGTACCACACAGAGAGACGGCCGCAGAACGGCCAGAGTTTTGGACCCGTATGCGTTTCATCTGCATAGCGTCCGCCCTGATACCACCCACTCCGATCAGGTGCTCTCCTCACGGGCGCCACCCAGCCACAGCAAGGGCCGTCTGGCACGCCGGCCATTGCCGGGAGTTCCGATGCTCCAGGATGACGAGCAACCACTTCAAGGCATGCATGAGGAGGTCACAGCTCAGGTATCAGAAGTGTGATCCCTGTGTGTTCAGGGGGCTCAACCAAAAGGGTACATAGCGACCCCACCACACGGGCTGGCTACCGTGCTGGCTATGCACCCTAGCATCAGACAACGACGTGAAAGAAAAGGTGGAATGTACTAGGAGGGCGCACGTCGGAGACACTAGGTAAGGTGCTCTTCCCCAAATGGCTCACACTACGGAAGAGAAATTTTGGAATGGAGGTCAAACCCCAGAGGGGGACCAAGGAATGCCAAAAAGAGGAGATAAGTACACAACAAAGCCGGAGTGTAAAACCAACAGAACCAGGAGGATAGCGGGGCCAACATAAGCAAGGACACCAATAGAGAGAGAGGAGAGGGCGAGGGGAAAGGAGTATGGAGGGGAAAGGAGGGGAAGGGAAAAGAAATGCAGCCCGGGAGAGAAAGAAGGCTGCAATGGCTCGGGGCCCCGTGCTCGCCACGCACGTATCCACAAAAGAGTTGTGGACCCCCTGGGGGGGAAAGCTTAGAAAACGTCTCGGTTGTTTTCCCCAAAAAGAGCTTCAAATGACCGACATGATCTCATTGACACTGATAAACTAGAGGACGCGATCAGCTGAGCGCATGTCATCATCTAAAATGGAAGATACATCAGGTGACAACTGTAGATGGGCTTGTCGCGAAGTAAAATAGGGGCACTCAAGAAAAAGGTGTCTCACCATCCACAGTTGAGAGCAGTGGGGATAAAGCGGAGGAGGATCACCACTTAAAAGATGCCAATGTCTAAAAAGACAGTGCCCTATCCAGAACTAGTTGAAATTACCTCCTCCCGATGACAAGTTCAGGAGGAAAAGGTCCGAGCACAGGGAAGAGGTTTCACGTCCCGCAATTTATTATCAGGAAGTGTAGACCAATGTGCGTGCCATAAAAGAGCAACACAACGACATAAGACACTCTGCAGATCAGTGAAGGGAACTATGCGAACAGCGGCCCGAGGAAGGGAGACTGTAGCATTGGCTGCTATATCAGCTGCCTCATTTACATGGATACCAACAGTAGGGGGACAAGCTATGTTCTGTCCCACAATCCACTGTTGCCAAATTTATTCAAAATGGCGGCGATGACATCATCCTAGATGGCGGCCTGTAGACTTAGCAACAGTGCATGACATAATCTAAAATGGCGGAATTTGGTGGGAAGTTTAAATTTTGGCGGGAAGATAGGTCAATTGGGCTACCTCTACTAACCTAACCCTCCAGAAAAAAAAATTTGTGGGAAATTCAAATTCCAGCAGGATAACGCATCACACCACGAAAATGGTGAGAAAATAGACCAATTTGGCTACATCCACTAACCTAACCCCCAACCCCGTAGAAAATGGCGGCAAGTTCAAATTGCAGCACGATAATGACGGTAAAATCGGACTTGTCTTTATTATTATTTAAACAATATCATGCAGGTGTGTTCGCCACAAGGTCCAGAGTCCACCTGGCTTAATCACATAGCCACCAGCAGAGGACATCATTCAAGATTTCGGATTTTAGCGGGAAGTTTGAATTTTGTCAGGAAGAATGCCAACTGGGCCACGCCCACTCAACTACCATTATCCAGGACGGCGACTTTTTTTTCGCCACTCAGATGACCTGAATTGGTGGTGCATATTCAGTCTCTGCTGCATTGTCGTTGTCAAACCATCGTCACGTGTTTGATCATCGAGATGAATGTGAAGGATAGAGCAGCTTTCAATAGCTGCATTACATGTAGACATTCGAGGGAGGACTGTAGCCACATTTCACTACATCATGTATAGAAGAGTATGATAATGGAAGAGTGTAGGAGGAATAAGTACTACAATTCTGTTCAGCTGATTTCGGCAATGCAGAGGGATGGATACAGGATGCATGGTTTGTAATCAGGACATCTTCATGCTCATGCGCATGCGCAAACTGCCGAGATATTCATCGCGAAGCATTCACTCTCCCAAAATGGAAGAGACGTCCAGTTGAAGCTAATTCGTTTCGGTCTAAGCATATTCGTATACTTCGTTTATACCATTGAATATCAGCTGCTCACCCCCTTCCACACCCCATCTTCATGGCCGTACTGAATGTGCATTATCGATGAGTTATTGGTGTTTAAGTGGGATGAGTTTAACAGCTATGTTGTTTGTAAGCATACAGTCGAGGACTGCCCCCATAGCCTCCTACATACGGAATGGAAGCGCGCATTTATGCTCGAACATATAAAGAGGAAGAATACGGTCCTGCAAATAAATGCATTGCAGTGAGACGCTTTAAAGATGCATTACCCATCTCATGGGAACATGTGCTATTGTTGGAACTGTCTGCCTTTTCTAAAAGCACCATATAAGCTCCCAGCACACAAGAGACGACTGCCTCTGATTCAGCAGACCGGAGAACTGGCAATTCAATAGGTCATGGGATGACATGATTCAGCCAATATGAACATGGCATCATGACGACATAGGCGGATGGTATATAAGGAGGGCTCAGCAGCTGCTTGATCTCTGTTCAGGTCAGTCAGTCAAAATGAAGCGTCAGTCACCACAGCAGCAGCACCAGAATAGGAGGAAGCAGCAGATAAGTATCTATTTCGCAAAATTACTATTACTATTGCTACTATTATTACTATTATTATTTCTGTAGCAGCAGCATATTATGCTTATGAATTTCCTTCTTTGTCCGCTAGCTACGCCTGTGACTGTCATCGGCAGGTTCCAACCTGTCAGGGCCCACACACGTGGTGACCTTGGACTGTTCCACACAGGATCCTGTAGTACAGCTTCTCAGCATGCTGGAGCAGGATAGCGGGGTGCTAATTTCAGTGCCAGAGGCTGCTGTGCTTGATGGGGCTTCACAGTACTGGATTCCTTCTTACATGCCGTCCATTGATCATCACACAAGACACGTACAATCATCAGTGCAAGAACAGCAGGCTAACTGCGCTGGTGTAGATGAGAAGATACCGACCTCCAGAGCACCACAGCCTTTACTGTTCGCCTCATGCTGTGTATTAACAGTTAGTGGTTCAAAGAGTCTTCATGTAGGGCTTTGAAGTTTCACATGACAGTAGCCTGTCAACTGTGTTAGTGCTCGAAAATGAACCCAAAAAATATTAAACTTACATTTTCTGACTGCGAGTGGGATGAACTCTGTCTTCTAAAAACATACATCAAGAACCATATGACTACTGAATACACTCCATCCAACTCCTACCAGAACATGTACTGCAGCAGTCTAACAGTGACTATTCTATCAATGTATTATGATGCTACACTAAGAATTAAAAGTGCTGGGGGTCATAGAATTTTCATGCAGCACTCGACTGTTGATAACTTATTCAATCTAGACATGGCAGTAACTAGTACAATAGAGAGACTAAATAGATGGCGCCCATGTGTTCAAGCTGTATACAGTATCATTAACTGGCTTCAGGCCTGTAGCATTCACATAGAAGATATAGATCATTCTCTTAGCACCTGTATAACCGCAGTGCCAAAGTCTTGTGCTATTCCTCAAATAAGTGTTGAGAATGTTAAACTCAAATTTACTGATGGGATACCCAACTATTTCAATGGGTCTATAACATTATGAGATATACGTGCTGAATTTGAGGGATATAAGAAACAGCTATTTTCGAAATACTGTACTTCTGCCGCACCATTTGAAAAAGAATGAACTTATTGTCTTCCATGCTGATCATATTTGTATGTTTCGAATAAATAAATATATTTTTAATATTAAAGTTCTCTTTGTCTTTTTTATTTCTGTAGACAAAAATGTCACGTATGTTAATGCACGTTAGTATACCTTTATGTACGTTAATGTATGTGACACTTCCCTTTAAATATACCACGTGGAATTCATTCTATCGTGTAGCTGTTTTAGCTCAGTTGGTAAGGTGACTGCACTATAGTGGCTACACACACATTTATCACATAAAAGCCTATTGCACGCCAGTACCTAGCGCTATAGGTATCTTGGCAGGCCGGATGATGCATATTTGTTGCAAGGACTTTGTTGTCGGTGACTGGTCCTGTAATGATGACCAAGACCAGAAGACCAAGAAGAAGAAGAAGAAGAAGAAGAAGAAGAAGAAGAAAAAGAAGAAAAATGGAGCACTCCTTCCCGACAGCATACGAGCTATAATTGTAGGTCCTTCCACCTGTGGTTATACAAATATCTTCATGGCTCTATTAACGCAGATAGAGTCCGCTTCAAGCACCTTTTCGTCTTCTCTGAAACACTCCTTCAACCCAAGTACCAGTTACTGTAGAAAATATTAGATGGGGTAGATGGTGTAATGTACAGAGCATTCAGTGAAAGCGACGACATCCCCCCACCTGTAAAGGTAAAGCCTTACACTATCTTCATATTTGACTATGTGGCTGTTGAAAAGCAGGATCAAACTTACATATTTTTGCTTTGGTCGTCATATGGGTGTTGACATATTTTATCTGAGACGTATTGCAGGATCCCAAAACAGTTGGTGAGGGATAACGCCAACCTCATTATAGCCTTCAAACAAGACAATCTCAATTAAAAAAAAAAAAAAAAAACATTTACCAGGCTCATGTAGGGACTGACGTGTCATACAATGACTTTGTAAAGATATGTGCTGATTGTTGGAATCACTCACAATACGGTTTTCTCGTTGTTGATAGAAGTCGGAAACTGAAGGATGGTAGCTATAGCCGGAACTTCCAGGAGTTTCTCCATATATAAATGTACAAAATAGCTGAGTGCGTCAATAGACACTACATCATGGACAAACTCGCACGCTTGGCAGACGCTCAGTCTGAGAGGTTAGGTGTGCATAGAATGCTCGCATGTATACCGATATGAAATTTAAGAATCTTGAGGGAAGACTCGATAAGCTTGTAAGGGAATTAATGGACACTCAAACTTCTTGCACTTAACCAAAATCGGATAGAGAATAGATTAAGCGCAATTAGGGGGAAGATAGAAGCTGAGGTGGTGGTTATTGAAGGAGGTGGTGTAGGGAAGAAGAAGGACAAAGCATATATAAAACCACATGATATGCAGAGCTCTGATTAGTATGCTCCGAGATGTCGACAAAGCATAAAGTCATTCAGGCATGCAGAGCAGTTCCAGAGAAATTACGTTTGCTGAGGTTGAGACATATGGATTGCGAGAAAACATTAAGAGAAACTTTTAAAGCTGTTACCGAATCTATCAGTAAGATGGCTTCTCGTGATAAAGATTCAATCGCAGAATTCACGAACCAGTATGGGGCGGGTAAGATAGATAGAACATTTGGTGTCAGCAGGGAGAGAACGTACATGCTAGGCTCTCAAACTAAGTTTATCCGATGGCACGACACGCATCGGGGATACAGAGTTTAAAGGAACACCTGGTATAATGAATCTAATCCTGTTAAGGCCCTCAAAAAACTTAAAATTAGCAATAATCACAAAGTGTATAGTGAAATACTGCAATTGACTGAGCTGTATAAAAATCCTGACGGAACACAGAGAAACCTGCAAAACTCGAAATACCCAGCCATTATACAACCTTTACTGAATGAGCAACCTAAAAGCATTGGTAAGGGTGTAGACTTTCAGCATAAAGGTGCGAGCAATCAACTCCCGCAGTATATATATTACGATGAGCCGGATGGACAAATAGACTTAGACTGTAGATGGCTTCGGCTGCTGCAGGCAGTACAGCTCATTCGTATGAGGTTGTTTCGCTAATCTCCGAGTTCGAGAGAGAGGTATTATTGAATAAGTATGGAGACGGTAGTTCGAGAATTGCAGAAGCCACCATGCAAAACATATCCTCGGAGGCATGTTATGATTAAGGGGCTGGATGATTTGTGGCAGGCCGATCTTGTAGATATGAGTCAATATTCACATGCGAATAATGGATTCAAATACATTTCAATGGTTATTGATACATACTCTAAATTCGCATGGGCCATTGCCTGTCAAAACTAAAACCGGTAGAGATGTTGCTGTAGTGCTTGAGCGTTTGTTGCAGACAGGATCGAATCGATGCCGAGAATCTTCAAACCGATCATGGTGGTGAGTTTTACAATGAACATTTCAAGACTGTGATGGAGTGGTATGGGATACACGACTACTCCACGTTTACCCACCTGAAATCTAGCTTCGTGGAGCGTTTGAACAGAACGGTCAAAGCTCAAATGTGAATACGTTTTATTCTTCGCGGTCCTTACAAGTGGTTAGATATCATCCGACAAATAACCGCGCGGTATAATCGAACCAAACATACTACAATAAAAATGAGACCGATCAATGTTCGCTATAATTCACTCGTGGACAAATTTCCGCATTAAAATGCTAAAATGCAAACAGAGGTTCAATGTAGGCGACTTAGTACATATTTCGAAACACAAGACAGCGTTCGAGAAATCGTACTTACCAAACTGGTCGGCGGAAATATTCACAGTATCCGAAGTGCACAGAACGAACCCTAGGACATATATCTTAAAGGATGGCAAGGGTGAAGAAATTGCTGGATGCTTTTACACAGAGGAATCGCAGAAGAGTTCTGAGGCAGATGTATTTCTCATCGAACGCGTGATAAGACGTCGCAGGAATAGAGCGCTAGTTAAATGGTTGGGATTTCCATAGTCAGAAAGCAGTTGGATGACGGTGACGAGTTAGTATATAACAGGGAGGGCAGACCTCTGTCTCATCAGTAGCGTACCCCGCATGATAGGAGGCAGGCACACCATAGTAACAGATGGTATTCTCGAAACATTTCCTGTTGAATTACACATTCCGCGATACAGCTTCCGTGGGCCTGAGACAAAGCATCAGAAACGCCTGGCACGCGGTGATAGCGGTATTATTCTAGTACACGAAGCCTGCCTTGAACACGAACTCGCATTCGCTGCAAATAAAGATCTCCCAGCACGCCACGTTGCCGACCGAATATTAGCAGATAGACCTTAGCAAATAAGACGACGAAAAGATCTTGGAATAGGTCAGCGTGTTTCTGCATTCGTAGTTGATAAAACCACGTGTGGATAAACTAAGTTGGACATGCGGGTGATGAATTTCAAACGAATTATGAATGCAGCGCGAACAGCTTTGGGGGCTAAGAAGAAGAAGCAACCAGTTTATTTGAAAAACTGTATTCTCACTTCGATGTGTGCAGCTAAACGTGTGTTGAATTGGGGGTGGGAAGACGGGAGGCGTGAGGCCGAAGACTGCAATGAAGCCACCTAGAGTCCTACCATTACCAAACATATCAGGGGGAATTTTTCCGTTCCTCGTTCCAGCCCTTGCAGCACTGTTGGCGGTAGGTTCACTTGCAGGTGGGGCTGTAGCTGTAGCCAACACGTAAAAAACGCACAGAATGCACAGGCGCATCTACAGGAAGCCAGAAGATATAATCGGGCCCCGGAAGCAGCGGCTATCGGAAAGGGTCTCTACTTGAAACCCTACAGAAGAGGACTAGGTCTCTTCATAAATAAAAAACAAGTTCGTTAGTTGTCCTACGTGATCGAGCGCTCACGATTAAAGATCTCGTTAATATTGTTAAAGAAAAATTTCACGTTCCTCGATTCCGTGGCGCCTTTATGCAGGATACATTACCGAAGACTATGTGGCGGACTAATGAGTGCGGAATTTTAAATTTACGATGTTGGTGGGGGTCCAGGGATCCATTCGGTGGTGTATGTTAAGAAAAGTGCAATTACAATACAATATTTCGATTCATTTGGGGATTTACAGCCGCCTGAAGATTTACAACGCTACTTCACCAGCAAAAGACGTGTTTTCTACAATTTACGGCGATGTCAGGACTTTAACACATACCTGTGCAGGCATCTCCGCATTATGTTCCTCATCACAGCCGTGTCAAATTAGCCTTCGCCTGAATCAACGAACTTCTGGAATGCGCGCTATATTTAGAGCGAGCTGTGAGAAGTCTGGAATGCGCGCTTCCTCCTCTCCTCGTCCGAGCCGGTGTGCGAACATCCGCACATATAAAAGAGCCATAATTGAACGCACATCCATCATTTGAAGTTTAGATACAATGTCATACACTCTGACTTTAAAAGAGCGAGGATCAGTATTACATGCAAATTACTTTCCGCCGATTGGTATAAGTGCAGGGGACTGGAGTATTGCGCTGACTGGTCTGGAGGCGTATAACAGCATTCCAAATATCACGAAGAGCAACAATAAACTGCATCTGGAAATTGACGGCCGGAAGGAGATTCTACAAATACAACCTGGTGCCTATGATATTGATGATTTAGACAAAGCCTTAAAACTGCCAGGAAAAGGTACTGAACTACGGGCAAACATTAACATCCTTAAGTCAAATACGGGCAGAGGGGGCTACAATCGACTTTACACAGAGATTCAATAGGTCCACTGCTAGGTTTTGCAAATGATCGTGTTTTGGTGAGGGACGCCAGTAAATTTTATGCATCGGATCAAGCTGTAGATATACTACCGGTCAGCACAATCCACGTTGAGTGCAACACTGCCACAAACTCATACCCGAACGATAAGTTGATTCACTCGATTTACGGATTCTTCCCTACAGTCGATACTGGGTATAAAATAGTTCAAGCCCCCACAAACTCTACATATCTCTCTCGGTAACAGTTCAGACATTGGATTACCTAGAACTGCGTGTTGTTGACCAGAGTAATTAACTTGTTAGCTTTCGAGGAGAAGAGATCGTTGTACGCTTGCATCTAAGGCGAGACACGGAAGCGCAAGGTGATAACATGCCTTAATTACGAATTCCTTATTTCAGCAGGTTTCAAACTTGATATGATTTCGCTCAACGTAACTCAGTAGATTTTTTTTTTTTTTTTAGGGCGCAAAACTGCTATGGTCATTAGCGCCCGGTCCGTGACTTAGGAAAAAGTAAAAAACCGAATTTGAAAACCAGCAGCAATGGGAACGTAAGTCATATAATTGGAGAAACTAAAAGCAGAAGGAAGGCTTAAAAATCCACTACAGAAAGGGGTTGGTTGTCCCCAAAAAAAGATTCAAATGACTGACGTCATTTCACTGGCACTAAAACTTGAGAACGCGGTCGCCTGAGCGCGTGTCATCTGCTAAAATCGACTATATAACAGGCGATAGCTGTAGATGGGAGCGTAACGGATTGAAATAGGGGCACTCAATTAAAAGGTGTTTTAACGTCCACAGCTGAGAGCAGTGGGGACAGAGTGGGGGACGATCGCCGCTTAAAAGATGTCGATGGCTAAAAAGACAGTGCCCTATCCGGAGTCTAGCTAAAATTACCTCCTCCCGACGACGCGTTCGGAAGGAAGAAGTACAAGCACAAGGAAGAGCTTTCACGTCCCGCAATTTATTATGGGGAGGTGTCGACCAATGCGTGTGCCATAAATGAACAACACGACATAAAACGCTCCGTAGATCGGCGAAGGGAATCGATTGAATAGCTGGGCGAAGAAGAGAGACTGCAGCCTTGGCTGCAATATCGGCCGCCTCCCGGGAGCCAGAGGAACGCCACTGAGACGCCCCTCAGGTGGAGCAAGCGCAGACAGTCCTGAATCCGGTGGACCAGAGGGTGCACAGGATAAAGAGCTTGGAGACTGAGGAGAGAGCTGAGAGAATCTGAGCAGATAACGTGCTGTATCCGCTGATGGCGGCGGATGTAGTGGACAGCCTGGAGAACAGCGTAAAGCTCCGCAGTATAAACCGAACACTGATCGGGAAGCCGAAAGTGATTTGGGGTATCTCCAACAATATAGGCACTCCCTACACCTAACGATGAATTCGAGCCGTCGGTGTCAATAAATGTGGCGTCCGTCATTTGTGCACATAGAGCAGCAAATGCCCGACGATAAACAAGTGAAGGGGTACCATTCTTGGGAAATCGACAAAGGTCATGGAGCAGCAGATCCGGGGACGGAGCCAAGGCGGTGCTGTACCCCAAGTTGTCAACAAGGTTTTAGGAAAGCGGAAGGAAAGAGAATGGAGCAGTTGATGGAAGCGGACTCCCGGTGGTAGTAGGGAGGAGGGGCGACCTGCATACCCTACATCAAAGGAGGCGTCGAAAAAAGGTCATGGGCTGGATTAGCAGGCATGGAAGACAGATGGCTAGCATAACGACTCAGAAGGACTGCTCGCCGATTGGACAGCGGAGGTTCAGCAGTCTCAGCATAAAGGCTTTCCACAGGGCTGTTGTATAAAGCTCCAGACACTAAACGTAATCCACGGTGGTGGATAGAGTAGACTATGCTTCCGTAGTCCAATTTCGAGCGCACTAAGGCGCGATAGAGGCGGAGAAGGACCACTCGGTCCGCTCCCCAGGAGGTACCATTCAGGACACAGAGGGTGTTAAGGGATCGCAGACAGCGAGCCGAAAGATAGGAAACGTGGGAGGACCAGCACAGTTTTCTGTCAAACATAAGACCCAAGAATTTAGCGACGTTTGAAAACGGAAGGTTTACAGGACCTAGATGTAAGGAGAGCGGGAGAAACTCCTTACGTCGCCAAAAATTAACACAAACGGTCTTACTGGGAGAAAAACGGAAGCCGGTTTCGATGCTCCAAGAGTGCAGGCGATCGAGACATCCTTGAAGACGTCGTTCAAGAAGGCTGGTCCGTTGAGAGCTGTAGTAGATCGCAAAATCGTCCACAAAGAGGGATCCCGAGACATCAGGAAGGAGACAATCCATAATTGGATTTATGGCAATGGCAAACAGTACAACACTCAGCACGGAGCCCTGGTGTACCCCGTTTTCTTGGGAGAAAGTACAGGAGAGAGTAGTGTTCACCCGCACCCTAAATGTGCGCTCTGCCATAAATTCGCGAAGAAAAAGGGGCAGCCGACCTCGAAAGCCCCAAGAGAACAGTGTGCGGAGGATGCCTGTCCTCCAACAGGTATCGTATGCTCTCTCCAGATCAAAAAATATTGCTACTATTTGGCGCTTCCGGAGAACATTGTTCATGATATAAGTAGAGAGAGCAACAAGATGGTCAACTGCAGAACGATGCTTTCGGAATCCGCATTGGGCAGGTGTTAAAAGACTGCGGGATTCCAGCCACCACGCTAAACGGTAATTCTCCATACGATCCAAAACCTTACAGACACTACTCGTGAGAGAAATGGGGCGATAGCTAGAGGGGAGATGTTTGTCCTTTCCAGGTTTCGGAACAGGAACGACGATAGCTTCCCGCCATCGTCTGGGAAAAGTACTGTCGGTCCAAATTCGATTATAAAGGCGAAGTAGGTAACGCAGACTATGAGTTGATAAATGCAGAAACATTTGGACGTGGATACCATCCGGTCCTGGGGCGGAGGAGCGAGAAGAAGAGAGTGCATGTTGGAGTTCCCGCATGGAGAAAACAGTATTGTAGCTTTCGCGATTTTGAGAGGAGAAAGCAAGAGGTCGCACTTCCGCTGCACGTTTCTTCGGGAGAAACGCTGGCGGGTAATTTGAAGAGTTCGAAATCTCAGCAAAGTGCTGACCCAACGAGTCTGAAATTGCGTCGGGGTCCACTAATGTGTCATGCGCGACAGTGAGCCCAGAGACCGGGGAGAAACTAGGCGCGCCTGAGAACCGTCGAAGCCGACTCCAAACTTCCGAGGAGGGAGTGGTGTCAAATGAGCTAATAAAGAATTTCCAGCTTGCCTTCTTGCTATCGCGGATGACACGACAGCATCGCGCTCGGAACTGCTTATAGTGGATACAGTTGACCAAAGTAGGATGGTGGCGGAAAACGCGGAGAGCACGTCGCCGCTCACGTATTGCATCACGGCATGCCTCGTTCCACCAAGGAACTGGGGGGCGCCGGGGCAATTCGGTAGTGCGTGGGATTGAATGTTCCGCAGCTGTAAGAATAACGTCGGTAATATGTGTGACCTCATCGTCGACGCTGGGAAAATGACGGTCATTGAATGTCGCTAGAGACGAAAAAAGTGTCCAACCTGCTTAGGCAAACTTCCAGCGTCGCGGGCGCATGTATGGCAGTTAAGGCTGCAGTCTAAGGACACATGTAAATTGGTCACTCGAGTGTGTATCATCAAGGGCGAACCATTCGAAGCGCCGAGCAAACGGAACAGTACCGATCGCAAGGTCCAAATGAGATAAATTTGTCGTGGAGGCAGACAAAAATGTAGGGAACCCAGTGTTGAGGCAAACTAGATCCGCTTAGTGGAATACGTCTAGCAATAGTGAGCCACGTGGAAAAGGATGTGGATATCCCCAACGCGGGTGGTGGGCATTGAAGTCCACAACCAGCAAATAGGGGGGTGGAAGCTGACCATGAAGATGAAAGAGATCAGCTCGCGCCATTGGTGTGGACGATGGAATGTATACAGTACAAAGAGAGAACGTGTATCCGGAAAGGGAAAGACTGACGGCGACAGCTTGGAAGGAAGTGTTTAAATGGATTGGGTGATAATGGAGAGTTTCATGGAGAAGAATCGTGAGTCCTCCATGTGCTGGAGTGCCTTCAACAGAGGGGAGATCATATCGGATGGACTGAAAATGAGGGAGAACAAAGCGGTCATGGGGACGCAGCTTTGTTTCCTGAAGACAAAAGATGACCGGCGAGTAGGATCGTAAGAGGATCGACAATTCATCCCGATTGGCTCGAATACCGCGGATACCGCGGATATCCAGTGGATAATGGACATAGGGTGAACAGTAAATGGAGGAATGTGACCAAGGTCGCTGTCAACTCAACGACTGCTCAGAGCTTGCGACCGACAGCATGGAATGGCATTCAGCCGAAGGCAGAAGATCCTGATCCATAGGTTGGTCAGGAACAGCTCCTGCCACCAGCGATCGGCCGGCAGCAGTGCGCCTCGGCGACACAGAAGACGGCCGAGGGCGATTTCCGCCAGGTGGTGCTGTAGATGGAACACGCCTTGGCGGAGAAGGAGAGGAACTGGGTTTCTTTGTAGCCTTCTTGGAAGTATGATGTTTAGATGAAGGAGGAACCGATGGTTGTGAAGTTGCGGTATGTAAAAACTCTTCACGAGTATGCTCTTTTTTCGAAGTCTTGGTGTCTGACTTTTGGGCTCGAGATTTAGCAGAACCCGACGAAGGGTGAGCCAGAGAGTGGGCAGGCGAAAGTGGTGAGGTTGAACGGGCGATCGTTGCGCTGGGCGATCTGACGACTGTGGCACTAAAGGTGAGGTTCCAAGTCTCTGTGGCCGCCTCCTTTGTTGGCCGAGGAGAAGCAAGGACAGTGCTGTATTTTCCTGTCTGAGGCACGGTGGGCTGTCGACTGGCGAATAATATTCGAGCAGCAAAGGTCGACACCTTTTCCTTCACTCTAATTTCCTGGATGAGCTTTTCGTCCTTAAAAACGGGCAATCTCGAGAGGAAGCAGTGTGGTCACCAATACAGTTGATGCAGCGAGGGGACGGAGGTGGACAAGCACCCTCATGGGCATCCTTGCCACATGTAACACATTTGGCTGGATTGGAACAGGACTTGCTGGTGTGATTGAACCGCTGACACCGATAGCAACGCGTAGGGTTTGGGACGTAAGGACGAACGGAAATTATCTCATAGCCTGCTTTGATTTTCGATGGGAGTTGAACTTTCTCAAATGTCAAGAAGACAGTGTGGGTTGGAATGGTGTTCCTGTCAACCCTTTTCATAACCCTATGGATAGCCGTTACGGCTTGTGCTGAATTTCTTCGTCAGACAATCCATCGAGGGAGCGTGCATAAACGACTCCACGCGAGGAATTTAAGGTACGGTGCGGTTCCACCCGGACAGGGAGGGTGTGGAGCAGAGAAGTACGCAGCAATTTTTGTGCCTGGTGGTCACTGTGTGTTTCTAACAACAGACTTTACAGGACCTACAATTGCGTCGACACCTTTCTGAATAATGAAAGGGTTGACTGTGGAGAAGTCGTGACCTTCGTCAGACCGAGAAACAACAAGGAACTGTGGCAACGATGGAAGAACTGTCTGTGGCTGAGACTCAGTGAACTTACGTTTGTGAGCCGACATAGTGGAAGGTGAGGAAACCATTTCGGAAAAATCCCCATGATTACCGGCGTCTCCGATGGCGCGCTTCTCCCTTGTGGGGGCCCTCTCTGAGGGCACTCCCGCCGTAGGTGATTGTTCACACCTCAGGTCACACCTCCCGACGAACGGACGGAGGGACCAATCGGCACTTTCGGAAGGTATCAGCTCGGGTAATCACCCCTCCCTGGGCCTGGCCGTTACCAGGGGGTACGTACGTGTCCTACCTGTCTACCCGGGGTGGGGAATTACGCGTTACCCCGTCACTGGTTACGCATGGAAGTGCGTGGGTCGGCCTTCAGACACACACAGGGAGGAAAAAAGAGAAAGGGAAAGGAAAGAAGAGGGGTCTCAAACGCCGCAGCGGAGAAAACGGCAAAGAGAAGAGGGAAGGAAAAGAGAAGGACAGAGGAAGGACGAAGACTTGCAAGTGTAGAAAGCAAGGAATTTGTAACAGTTTCGAGCGTCCGTCTCCGGACGTAGGCACAAACCATACTCCCAGAGTGGGAGAAAGGGAAAGAAAGAGCCAGAGGTGAGGGGGGGGGGGCGAGGATGGGGGACGGGGAAGGATGCGGAAAGGGAGGGTATGCAGCCCAGAAAGGAAGGAGGGCCACATTAGCTCGGGGTCCCGTGCTCGCTACGCATGTATCCACAAAAGAGTTGTGGACCCCCTGGGGGGTAACTCAGTAGAGTATGATGATCGGATTATACGTCACGAATACCCCTCACACAAACCCTACAGTTCAAGCACATTTAACAAAAATGGTGAAATCAGGACGCCATAATATACCTTGCAAGAGCTTCCTGTATATGGACTGTACATTTAAGAAAGCTGATGGCACTGTGGTAACACTATCGAAGCTCATGCGAAATTCTCTAGCATTCCTGTTTCAAGAGATACATTATGAACTTCACGGTATCGAAACAGATCGCACGCACAATGTCAGGATAACATCAACCCTTAAGACGTACGTTTAAGCCTCAGCCTCTGATTCAAACAACTTGGAAAATGCAGGATGGTTCATAGATGCACCGGATGGTGAGGGGTGGTACAGCCAATTTACCGTGTGCGTGCCACTAAAAATGTTTATGGGTTATTTTGAGGACATGCAGCGAATTATTATGAATGCTAAACAGGAGCTTATTCTGGTGCGGAGTACAAGTGACGCAAATTCATTCTTTCAAACAGCTGCAGGGAATGTTCAAATCAAGATTAATAGTATAGTATGGAAAATGCCTCACATCACTGTTGCTGACGAGAAATGCTTGAAGCTCTTAAAAGATCTGAATGCCGGCATCTACCTACCACTAACAATCCAATCATGGGAGCTTTTTGAATACCCAGTCCTACCTACAGCATCCAAACATACTTGGGCTATTAAAACGTCAGTGCAGTTGGAAGCACCTCGATTCATCATAATCGCATTTAAAAACTCAAAGGCGAGGGAATGTATAAAAGGACTCAATTGAATTTGACCACTGCAAGTTAAGTAACGCCTGAGAGTACCTGAATTCCGAATACTACTCATATACGAATCTACATCTCCAGTGGGACAGCAATGTATACAGTCTGGCATTTGACATGTATGCAAGATTCCGAGCATCTTACTATGAAGGCGTTTAAAATGAACGATACCTACTCAGTCAACAGAATTTCAAGAAGCTAGCACCAATAATCGTGATTGACTGTTCAAAACAGTATGAGATAATTGAAACAGGGCCTGTAGATGTAGGGATTGAATTTGAATCTTAAACTTCCCATATCACACTGCAGTATATGCTCTAGTTCTGCATCATGATGATGTTAACTACTGCCCGTTCACTGGTGTAGTGCAACGAGTTGTACAAATCAATAGGTGCTCTGCTAGCTCTAAGGCAGTCACCATGTTACCCCAAGTTGTGAGGATCGTAGCTGACATTCAAGGATTTTACTATGATGAAAGCAAACGATTCATAATTAACGACTGTGCATTAATAGCATTCACACAAAGTGATGGAATAATAAGAACATTTGCATCCAGCGTTGCATAGCCGAAACCATTCAAGGAAGTGCATTAACACATGAAGTGAACACACTTCTATCATGGATTTCATCTCTTATAAAGATTTGGTGCGAGTGCTCCGAGTATTTCATCACAAGGAGAGAATCTGCGTTAAAGGCATTGCGAAGATTACCTGGGTGCGTCGAATATTTAAGTTTGCTTCTGTTCAAGATAGTGAAGGGTGACGAAAATTTAATAGTCATGGGTGATTGGAATTCGGTAGTAGGAAAAGGGAGAGAAGGAAATGTAGTAGGTGAATATGGATTGGACCTAAGAAATGAAAGAGGAAGCCGCCTGGTAGAATTTTGCACAGAGCATAACTTAATCATAAATCAAGAATCATAAAAGAATGTTTTATACATAGAAGAATCCTGGGGATACTAAAAGGTATCAGATAGATTATATAATGGTAAGACAGATTTAGGAACCAGGTTTTAAATTGTAAGACATTGCCAGGAGCAGATGTGGACTGACCACAATCTATTGGTTATGATCTGTAGATTAAAACTGGAGAAACGGCAAAAACGTGGGAATATAAGGAGATGGGACCTGGATAAACTGACTAAACCAGAGGAACAATTGCATAAGGGAACAATTGGCAGGAATGGGGGAAAGAAATACAGCAGAAGAAGAATGGGTAGCTTTGAGAGATGAAGTAGTGAAGGCAGCAGATGATCGAGTAGGTAAAATGACGAGGACTAGTAGAAATCCTTGGGTAACAGAAGAAATATTGAATTTAATTGATGAAAGGAGAAAATATAAAAATGCAGTAAATGAAGCAGGCAAAAGGGAATACAAACGTCTCAAAAATGAGAGCGACAGGAAGTGCAAAATTGCTAAGCGGGGATGGCTAGAGGACAAACGTAAGGATGTAGAGGCTTGTCTCACTAGGGGTAAGATAGATACTGCCTACAGGAAAATTAAAGAGACCTTTGGAGAGAAGAGAACCACTTGTATGAATATCAAGAGCTCAGATGGAAACCCAGTTCTAAACAAAGAAGGGAAAGCTGAAAGGTGGAAGGAGTATATAGAAAGTCTATAGAAGGGCGATGTACTTGAGGACAATATTATGGAAACGGAAGAGGATGAAGATGATGTAACAGAGCAGTCACTAAGTTCAATGGTTAGCACTTCAGTATCATTTATGTCGTTTATACTGCTTGAAAGGATCTGTATGTTTGGCCTGTTAAAGATTGCGCTGCCATACTGTCGGTGCGGCCTTTCAGCTACTAGTCGCATGCCGTTTATCTTGGGTCTTTTGAGTGTGTTATCTCTGTGAGTTTCTTGTAGATACAGGACGTCACATTTCTCTTTCTGACAGAGGTCTTTTTTTTGGATTGGGTTTAAGGGCGCTCAACTACTGAGGTCATTAGCGCCCAGTCACTGTCGTTAGAGCACATGTAATCTAGTAAAACTCAAGGGGAGAGGAGGACACCAGAAGGACCTGACAAAGATGCAGATAAAACAAGTAAAAAGGTTAGATGTCTTTGGACAAACCAGTCAAAGTTATAAAACGCAGAACACGAGCAGCTGCTCGAGCGTCATCAGCTAAAATATCCGGTAAAGTAGATGGCAGGGACAGGACAACACGAAATTGACTAAAACGGGGACACGACAATAAAACATGGCGCACTGTTAATGCCTGTCCACAAGGGCACTGCGGGGCTGGGTCACCAGAGAGCAGGTAGCGGTGGCTAAACCGGCAATGCCCAATCCGCAACCTGGTCAGAAGGACCTCCTCGCGCCGAGATGGTCGGGAGGATGTTGTCCAAACCGTTGGGAGCGGTTTTACTGCCCGGAGCTTGTTTCCTTGGAGGGATGACCAAGCATCCCACCACAACGACACAAGCCTCTTACATACATCCCCACGAACGTCAGATGACGGGACACAATGGGAGGCTGGCCGAGGCAGGAGGACTGCAGCCTTGGCTGCAGCATCCGCAGCCTCATTCCCAGGCACTCCTACATGTCCGGGAACCCACAGAAAGCTGACAGAACCACCATTATCAGCGAAAGAATGGAGGGACTGCTGTATCCGTTGAATCAAGGGATGGACCGGATAGGGAGCTCCAAGGCTCTGAAGAGCACTGAGTGAGTCAGAGCAGAGTACATACGATGAATGGCGGTGGCGGCGGGCATACTGAACGGCCTGATGGAGAGCAAAAAGCTCGGCCGTAAAGCTGGAACATTGGTCGAGGAGACGGTATTTAAAGGTGGCGGCCCCGACGACAAAGGCACAGCCGACACCATCGTCAGTTTTGGAGCCATCGGTGTAAATAAAGGTGTGTCCGGCAAGTCGAGCACGAAGTTCGACAAACCGTGAGCAATACACTGCAGCTGGAGTACCCTCCTTCGGGAGTGAGCTGAGGTCGAGATAAATATGAACCGGAGCCTGGAGCCAAGGTGGTGTCAGGCTCTCACCCTCTCTGAAGGTGGTAGGGAGGGCAAAATCCAATTGTCGAAGCAAGCAACGGAAGCGGACTCCGGGGGGCAGCAGGGCAGACACATACAACCCGTACTGACGATCGAGAGAATCGACGAAGGAGGACTTGTAAGAGGGGTGGTCGGGCATAGACAACAGCCGGCAGGCATACCGACACAGCAGTACGTCGCGCCGGTAGGTCAATGGTAACTCGGAAGCTTCAGCATAAAGACTCTGGACAGGACTAGTGTAGAACGCTCCAGTCGCAAGACGTATCCCCCGATGGTGGATGGAGTTGAGCCGGCATAAGAGGGATGGCCGAGCGGACGAGTAGACGAAGCTCCCATAATCCAGCTTCGATCGGACTATGGACCGATACAAGCGAAGCAGGACAGAGCGATCCGCTCCCCAAGATGAACCACTAAGACCTCTGAGGACATTAAGGGAACGTGTACAACGGGCCGCCAAATAAGTGACATGTGGAGACCAACACAGTTTCCTGTCCAACGTGAGCCCTAGAAACTTAGTTGTGTCCACGAATGGGAGAACAACGGGACCGAGATGTAAGGATGGCGGAAGGAACGCTTTATATCGCCAAAAGTTGATACAAACCGTCTTCTCTTCAGAGAACCGGAAGCCATTTGCCACGCTCCATGAGTAGAGGCTGTCGAGACAACGCTGAAGGCAGCGCTCCAGGAGGCATGTTCGCTGGGCACTGCAGTAGATCGCGAAGTCGTCGACAAAAAGAGAGCCTGAGACATTAGGTGGAATGCAATCCATAATTGGATTGATCGCGATGGCAAAGAGGGCTACGCTCAAGACGGAGCCCTGAGGCACTCCGTTCTCCTGGAGGAAGACGTCGGACAATACGGAACCCACACGTACCCTAAACGTTCGATCCGTTAAAAAGGAATCAATAAAAAGGGGCAGGCGACCGCGTAGGCCCCACCTGTGCATAGTGCGGAGGATACCTCCCCTCCAACACGTATCATAAGCCTTTTCCAAGTCGAAGAACACGGCTACCGTTTGGCGCCTTCGCAAAAAGTTGTTCATGATGAATGTCGACAAGGTCACATGGTGGTCAACAGCGGAGCGGCGGCGACGAAAGCCGCATTGTACATTAGTAAGTAGTCGTCGAGATTCAAGAATCCAGACTAACCGAGCATTAACCATGCGCTCCATCACCTTACAGACACAGCTTGTAAGAGAAATGGGGCGGTAACTAGAAGGAAGGTGTCTATCCTTCCCAGGTTTGGGTATAGGAACAACGGCGTCACGCCAACGCATGGGGACTTTACCTTCGGTCCAGACGCGATTGTAGGTACGAAGAAGGAAGCTTTTGCCCGCCGGAGAAAGGTGTGCCAGCATCTGAACGTGAATGGCATCTGGCCCCGGAGCAGAGGACCGGGACAGTGCAAGCGCACGTTCGAGTTCCCGCATTGTAAAGGGGGCATTATAAGTTTCCAGATTCAGCGAGTGGAAGGAAGGTCGCCGAGCCTCTTCTGCCTCTTTCCTTGGAAGGAAGGCAGGATGGTAATGGGCGGAGCTTGAAACCTCCGCGAAAAAGCGGCCAAAGGCGTTGGAGACAGCCACAGGATCAACAAGGACCTCATTACCTGAGGTCAGGCCAGGTACCGAGGAGTGGGCCTTAATGCCAGACAGCCGGCGCAGGCTACCCCAAACGACGGGAGAGGGAGTAAAACTGTTAAAGGAGTTGGTGAAAGAGGCCCAACAAGCTTTTTTGCTGTCTTTGATGACTCGACGGCATTGCGCTCGGAGTCGTTTGTATTCAATACAATTCGCCAACGTAGGATGGCGGCGAAAGGTGCGTAAAGCACGTCGCCGAGCACGGATAGCGTCCCTACAAGCCTCGTTCCACCAGGGGACGGAAACGCGACGTGAAGAAGTTGTACGAGGAATGGAACGTTCGACAGCATTGATGATAACAGCCGTGAGGTATTCGACCTGACTGTCACAACTAGGAAAATCGTGGTCCGGAAAGGTCGCCAGGGAGGAGTAAAGTCCCCAGTCAGCTTTCAGTATGTTCCAGCTCGAAGGACGTGGGCATGGGGTGTGGTGCAGGAGACGAACGACACAGGGGAAGTGGTCGCTCGAATAGGTGTCAGAAAGGACATACCACTCGAACCGACGGGCAAGAGTGGTAGAACAGATCGAGAGGTCCAAGTGGGAGTAGGTATGAGTAGAGTCCGAGAGGAAAGTCGGGACGCCGGTATTGAGGCAGACAAGATTGAGATGGTTGAAGACATCCGCCAAGAGTGAGCCTCTTTGACAGGATGCAGGAGAGCCCCAAAGGGGATGATGGGCATTGAAGTCGCCAAACAATAAGAACGGCGGAGGGAGCTGAACGATCAGGTGCATCATGTCAGCCCGACTAACAACAGATGACGTTGGAGTGTAGATGGTACAAACTGAAAAAGTAAAAGCAGAAAGAGTAATGCGGACAGCTATTGCTTGGAGTGGGGTGGTCAATGGGATAGGATGGTAAAAGACATCGTCCCGAACGAGCAACATGACCTCACCATGAGCTGGGATACCGTCCACAGGGGTGAGGTCATACCGCTCCGAGGTATAGTGGGTAAAGGCAATACGGTCAGTTGGGCACAACTTGGTTTCCTGGCGACCAAGGACGAGCGGACAGTGCAGGCAGAGGAGCAGTTGTAATTCCTCCTGATTAGATCAAATACCTCTTATGTTCCAATGAAACAACGCCATCGCTAGTCAAAAGGTTGTGGGAACGAGACGGGGGAAGAGCTGGTCACCTCGACGGCCGCGGAGGGCCAGGTTTCGAGGGAACAACGCTACAACCGGCGGGAGGCGGATCCGGTTCCATCGACTCGTCGCCAGCTGCGGCCGCTGTCCCTGGTTGTGTAGGAGGGGCCGCATCATTTGCCGACGAAAGGCCGGCGGAGCGTCTGGCAGCAGAGCGTCCCAGCGAAACTGAGGACGGCCGGGAGCAGCGACTCACGGATGGAGCGTCAGACGAAACGCGCCGGGGCGGAGAGGGGGACAGAGATTTCTTCTTGGAGGCCTTCTTGGAAGGCCGAGGAGGCACAGGGATGGTGGGCTGGACCCGAAGAAGGTCCTCACGCGCGGGGTCCGTTTTGGAACGCCGGACCTCGGAAGCTGGGGTCCGGGACGTTTCCCCAATGGACGCCTGAGAAGAGGAACCCTTCTCAGGTGGCGTGGGGGGAGGGGGAGGAGGAGGAGGAAGGGTGGCCCCTGGGGCAGAGGGGGTGGGGGCCATGGGGGAGGAGGATTTGGAAGGGAGGGATTTGGGAGGCGGAGGCGGAGCCCCCTGATGGGCGGAGGAGGCGTAGGGGGGACAGGATAGGGGTGAGGATACCGCAGAAGGAGTGGACACAACTGAGGCAAACGAAGTAGTCAATGGCACGGAATGGAGGCGGTCATACTTCTTCTTGGCCTCAGTATAGGAGAGCCGATCCAAAGTTTTGATTTCTTGTATCTTTTTCTCCTTCTGATAGGCGGGGCAGTCTGAGGATCTAGGCGAGTGGACGCCAGGACAATTAATGCACCGAGGTGGTGGGGTGCATGTATGTTCCTCACGAAGAGGACGTCCACTATCGCCACAAAGGGGCTCAGCCACACACCGTGACGACATGTGCCCAAAACGCAAACACCTAAAACATCGCATAGGAGGCGGTATGTAGGGTCGCACGTGACACCGGTCGCACATCACCTTTACCTTCTCCGGGAGAACGTCCCCCTCGAAGGCGAGGATAAAGGCCCCAGTGTCGATGCGACGGTCTTTGGGGCCGCGCTGGACTCGCCGGACGAAATGCACGCCTCGGCGCTCCAGGTTGGCCCTGAGCTCCTCATCAGATTGTAGCAGGAGGTCATGATGAAAAATAACCCCCTGCGTCCTATTTAGTGCCAGATGTGGGACAATGGATACTGGGATGTCCCCTAGGTGGTCGCACGCCTGGAGCGCCGCCGACTGTGTGACGGAGGTGGTCTTGATAAGAACGGACCCTGAACGCATCTTGCTGAGAGCCTCGATTTCCCCAAAGACGTCCTCAATGTGCTGAACAAAGAACATCAGCTTGGAGGTGGCGAATGTCCCCCCATCGGTTCGAGAACAGACCAAATAGCGGGGGAAGTACTTCGCCCCAAGCCGGCGGGCCTGTCCCTCCTCCCATGGAGTGGCCAAGGGGGAAAGGGCAGGAGAACCAGGACTTGAAACGGTACCTTTTCTTTTGAAAGACTCGGCCGCAGAGCGACCTGATACGTGTTGACGTTTCATCTGCGAAACGTCCACCCCGATACCACCCACTCCGACCAGGGGCTCTCCCCACGGGCGCCACCCAGCCGCAGCAAGGGCCACCTGGCAGGATGACCATTGCCGGGAGTCCTGATGCCCCAAGGAGACGGGCATCTACTCCTTGGCCGACGTGGGGAGGGTGCAGCTCAGGTATCGGCAGTACGATCCCTGTGTTGTCAAGGGGCTACAACCTAGAGGGTACATGACGACCCCACCACAACGGGCTGGCTACCGTGC
This sequence comes from Schistocerca nitens, assembly GCF_023898315.1. NCBI lineage: Eukaryota > Metazoa > Arthropoda > Insecta > Orthoptera > Acrididae > Schistocerca > Schistocerca nitens. The sequence continues at coordinate 37,966,826 of NC_064618.1, read as the reverse complement.
TGGATTTCTGGTGCCATGGAAAGTCCATCATGATCGCTGGGGCAGATGGAGATGCACTATGGGCGTAACTTGGACAACCCATCAGGCGTTTAGGCCCAATTTGAAGAATAGTGGGTATGGTTACAACGCCGGTGCAATACTGAGTGCCAAGGTCTTGGAGCACTTAGGACCAGTGGTACACCACGTAAGGTGTCCTTCCCCAAAAGGCTCGTACTTCAGAAGAATTTTGAAAAATGTAGGTCAAACCCCAAGGGGGATCATCACATGAAAGGCCGAAACGGTTGAAACTCCTTTTAGTCGCCTCGTACGACAGGCAGGAATACCTCGGGCCTATTCTTACCCCGGACCCGCAGGGGGGTGACAGAGGTCTTGTAGTAGACGTTCTTTGCATGCAGACAGGCCTTCAATATTTACCGAGATAATCGTCAGTGCTGGGCCTGATAAGGTCCTTTGCTGTAGGATTGTCATGTTGCTACTGGAGTGAAAGGACAGCCGGTATACAACCGCCCAGGGGACGCCCGAGTATGTGTATTGCATTCGCATACTCTTCATGGAGGCTCCTTTCTTGTCCCCCAAAAGGTGAGCAAGAGTTGCATGTAAACATGCTACTCTTGTCTGAAGGTTTTCTTTTTTTTGTTATGGTTTCATGGCGCAAAACTGCTACGGTCATTAGAGCCTGGTCTGTGACTTAGGAAAAGCTAAAAAAAAACGAAACTGGAAAACCAGCAGCAATGGGAGCAAAACTTAAGTGGAGAAATTAAAAACAGAAGAAAAGCTTAAAATACCACTATAGAAGGTGGGTTGTTTGTCCCCAAAAAGAGCTTCAAATGACTGAAATCATCTCACTGGCACTAATAAACTCGAGAACGCGATCGGCTGAGCGTGTGTCATCTGCTGAAATGGAAGATATATCAGGCGACAGCTGTAGACGGGCTCGTAACTGAGTAAAATAGGGACACTCAAGTAAAACGTGTCCCACCGTCCAGAGTTGAGAGCAGTGGGGACAAAGCAGGGGAAGATCGCCATTGAAAAGCTGTCGATGGCTAAGAAGACAATGCCCCATCCGGAGTCTAGTTAAAAGTACCTCCTTCTGACGACGATTTCGGGAGGAAGAGGTCCAAGCACAGGGAAGAGCTTTCACGTCCCGCAATTTATTACTGTGAAGTGTCGACCAATGTGCGTGCCATGAAAGAGCAACACGACGACATAAAACACTCAGTAGATCTGCGAAGGGAACCATGCGAACAGCATGCTGAAGAAGAGAGACTGCAGCCTTGGCCGCTATCTCTTCGCCTTGTTTTCACAGATACCAACGTGTCCTGGGATCCAGAGGAAAGCCACAGAGACACCCCCCCAAGTGGAGCAAGTGGAGGCAATCCTGAATGCGGTGTACCAGACGGTGAACAGGGCAGAGAGCTTGGAGACTGAGGAGAGATCTGAGCGAATCTGAGCATATAATATACGGTATCCGCCGATGGCGACGGATGTATTGAACAGCATGGAGAACAGCGTAAAGCTCCGCAGTAAAATCCAAACACTGGCCGGGAAGCTGAAATCGATTAGGGATGTTGCCAACAATATAGGCACTCCCAACACCGAATGATGTTTTTGAGACATCAGTGTAAATAAATGTGGCATCCTTCATTTGTGCGTATAGAGCAGCAAATGCCCAACGATAAACAAGGAAAGGGTACCATCCTTGGGAAACAGTCAAAGGTCACAGAGGAAGCAGGCCTGCGGCCGGAGCCAAGGTGGTGCTGTACCGAGAGTTGTCAAGAAAGTTTTAGGAAAGTGGAAGGAAAGAGAACGTAGCAGTTGACAAAAGTGGACTCCCAGTGGTAGAGAAATAACAAGGAACTGTGGCACTGATGGGAGAATTGGCCGTGGCTGAGACTCATGTAACTTTCGCTTGTGAGCAGACATAGTAGATGAGGAAACCAATGCGAAAGTATCCCACACGATTACCGGCATCTCCGATGACGCGCTCTTTCCTTGTGGGGGCCCTCTCTGAGGGCACTCCCGCCTGGGGTGATTGTTCACACCTCAGGTCACACCTCCAAAGAAAGTGATGGAGGGACCAATCGGCACTTCTGGAAGGTACCAGCTCGGGTAATCACCCCTTACCAGGGCGGGGCGGGGCATTACGCGTTACCGCGTTACCGCGTTACCACGTCACCGGCTATGTTTGGGATTGCGTGGGTCAGCCTTCAGACACGCACAGGGAGTAAAACAGAGAAAGGGAGAAACAAAGAAAAGAAAAGGAGAGGAAAGAAGAGAGGTCTCAAACGCCGCAGTCTACAAGAGGGTAAAGAGAATAGGTATGGAAAAGACGACGACAAAGGAAGGGCAAAGACTTGCCAGCACAGAAAGCGAAGAAAAGTGACTGTTTTACAGTTTCAAGCATCCATCTCCGGACGTAGGCACTAAACATACTCCCAGAGGGGGAGAAAGGGAAGGGAGGAGGTGGAGATGGAGATGAGGGGAAGATAGGGGATGGGGAAGGATGTGGAAAGGGAAGGTATGCAGCCCGGAAAAGGAAGAGGGCTACACTAGCTCGGAGTCCCGTGCTTGCTACGCACGAGTCCACGAAAGAGTTGTCGACTCCATGGGGGGTATCGGTCTCATGAAGGACGAGTCGAATTGATTGCCGATTGTAGAGTTTGTAGTTCTTTGGTCAAAAATGTATGCATATCGCACATTGGAAGGTGCAACTGTTCCGCAGCCACCGCATATGGTAAGGCAAACCAGTATTCGATCGATAGCGCATGAGGTGCATACTGAGCTACAGTTTAAAATCGGTCTGTTGCCTCATAACAATAAAACGGTCATCTGTGATGGTGGGATTGAAACTCGCCCATACTCACACTACTCACTTTTAGCGAGGGAGGAAAGGTGGGGTACTCAGAGAGGGGAAGGAAAACGAATTCTATCACACACTTCCCTTATATAAGGAGAATGAGTAATTACCTTTCTGGCTCCGAGTTCACGGCATAAAAAATTCATCGGGACAGTTTTGCGCCCTCAAAAAAATCATCCAGCTGATCATCTAATAAAGACTTATCTGAAAAACGAGATATATATAAATGGAATTGTTAGAGAAAAAAGAAATAATTATATTAATATTATTAGAGATTGTAATTTTTTTGAACTTACAAGTAGGCTGTTGACGCATCTGCTGTTGAATGGCCTACACCTGCCTGTCTATTGATAGGGGGTCATGAATACAGTTTCCTGTAATAGAATGAGATATAATTTCAGTTATTTTGAAAGGTTAGCTAGAGTGAAAGACGATAGCGATTTATTTTTGTATATACTTATGTGAGTGGTGGTGGTGGTGTTCTGGGCTATTTGGAGCTGGTGGCTGATCACAATTATGTAGTGTGCTACGTGGGACACCCCCAAGCTCTACTTCGAACTCGAGTTGGATTTCCATTAAGTGATCTAGAAACAAAGAAAAAATAAGTATGAAATAAGAAAAAAATTTTAGTAGTTAATATGAAATGGAGAACAGATTAGAATTAAAATTATACTCACAAGGTAATTCCGACTGTCCATGGAGTACGGGGGCTGGGGTTGGGGAGCCTGTTGAGCTCCAGTCAGTTCCTCAGTCTCAAGGATAAAGTCGAAGAGGTCCACTATAACAACGAGATATTTAATTAATAAGGAGAATATATAAGACAGAGGAGAATTGATAACGAAAAATAGAAATTTACTTATTTGGAATGGCGTATAATGGACTCGAGGTCTCTTCCCATTGGACCCTGTGGTGGTGTTAAAGGTAACACACTTCACTTCATATTCGTAATGAACAAAGAAATAACAAGCACAAACGAACGATGCGGCAGAGAATGGACAAGTGAGGAAGATGACCAGGGGGTGACTGCCACGCACACTGCCATGTTAACCACATTCGGAGTGCACTGAACCCCGCGCGTAGTGACTGTAGAGGAACTGTTGTCGGGCGGCTTGCACGACAGACTGACCAGGGGGTGACTCCTTACATAAGCGTGATGATAGAGTGTCAGGTGATCTTAGGATGAAACAATTGGTGTTGAGAATTTTGTGGGGGTGGTGGTTGAGTTCACTAGCAACCCTGGTAGCTGAAAGCTGAACTAGTCAAATGCTTCCAGGACATGGTGGAGAGCTAAGGGTTTTATAATTTATAAAATTAAACAAATTGTTCATACCAGCAGTGAAGATGCTATTTAGAATAGATACTGGATGATATTAGATTCGGGATTTGAGATCATTATTTGTGTACAGTAGGAGCTATCGTGTTAGGATGAATGATTTAGATACATTCCTGATGATGGATTTATTGGAAGTATGTGTGGGGAATGTTATATATGCAAGTAATTAGAAGTTGATGGTATTAAGAATAGTAAGCACTGAAGGAAACGGTTTTAGTAAGTCTGGCGATGAGTATTGTTAGCTATTTTTCTTGGTAAAGAGTTTATCGTTGGGAGCTAATTTTTGTATGAATAAAGAGGTTAACTATTTGTGGGACAATATAGAAATTGAGTGAGTTATCTTTTGTAGATAGGGATGTGAGTTGCAAACTTTGCTGGATTCAGTTGTGGCACTACGTAGGTAGGACCGTGTGATGGCTCACGCATACGTGCATGTGTTTTCGCAACGATCTTGGATTAGGTAATCAGGCCATGTTGGTGGAATGAGACGTGTGTGATCAGTTAACTTAGCGAGAGCGTTATTTGTCGAGCAAACCAGGTGGTGGACCGGCGGTTGTGTGATGTCAAGGTGGATTCCACAGTCCAGCAAACAACTTTGGCGCCAAGCGACCTAAGGCTGTGATGTGAGCGGTCGGACGGTCGTGGGCCAGTGAGACAGTGAGAGAGAAAGCAGATCTTGCGTCATCACCCGACGTCATGGTGGCGTCCTCTGGTGTCGGTGATATGAAAAAGACACTGAACCTCGTGGTAGTGGATACACTGGGTGCAGCCATCTTCAATAATGGTAGTTGCATGATGATCTGACATAAGGGTGGCACCCTCTGATGACGAGAATATGAACTAAGCCCGTTGGAGTCCGGACCTCATGACGGACACACCTGCATGATATTGTTTAAATAATAATAACAATAGTAATAAAGACTAGTCCAGTTTTCCCGCTATTATCGCGCTGGAATTTGAACTTATCGCCACTTTCTAGGGGGTTGGGGGTTAGGTTAGTGGACGTAGCACAATTGGTGTATTCTCCCCTCCATTTTCGTGGTGTGACATTATCCTGCTGGAAATTGAATTTCCAAACTTTTTTTTTTTTTTGGAGGGTTAGGTTAGTGGAGGTAGTCCAATTGCACTATCTTCACGCCGAAATTCTAACTTCCGCCAAAATCCACCAAGTCTACAGGCCACCATCTTGGATGACGTCATCGCCACCATCTTGAATAAATTTCACAACAATGGAATGTGGGGCAGAACATACCTTGTCTCCTTACTACCAACGTGTCCTGGGATCCAGAGGAATGCCACAGACACCCCCCAAGTGGAGGCAGTACTGAATCTGGTGGACAAGAGGGTGGACAGGATATAGAGCTTGGAGGGTGAGGAGGGAGCTGAGCGAATCTGATCATATTATATACTGTGTCCGCTTATGGCGGCAGATGTATTGGACAGCCTGGAGAACAGTGTAAAGCTATGCAGTAAAAACGGAACATTGGTCGGGAAGCCAAAATTTGTAATGGATGTCGCCAATAATATAGGCAATCGCAACACCAAATGATCGTTTTTGAGCCGTCAGTGTCAATAAATGTGGCATCCTCCATTTGTGCACATCGAGCAGCAAATGCCCAACGATAAACGAGAGAAGGGGTTCCATCCTTGGGAAGCTGGCAAAGGTCACAGAGCAGGCAGGTCCAGAGGCGACTCCAAGGGTGGTACTGTACCCCCAGTTGTCAAGAATGTTCTATGAAAGTTGAAGGAAAGAATGTAGCAGTTGATGGTATTAGAGAGGAAGGGTGGCCTGCATACACTAAATGCAATGAGGTGTGGAAAAATAGGTCATGGGCTGGACGAGCAGGCAGATGGCTTGTGTAACGGCTCAGGACAGCTCGCTGATTGTACAGCAGAAGTTCAGCTGTCTCAGCACAAAGGCTTTCCACGGGGCTGGTGTAAAAAGCTCCAGATGCTAAAAGCAATCCACGGTGGTGGACAGAGTCTAGACGCCGAAGAATAGACGGACGAGCAGAGGAGTAAACTATGCTTCCATAGACCAATTTCGAGCGCACTAAGGCTCGATAAAGGCTGCAATGTTGTTGCACTAATTTATTCTGAAAGCGGTGCTGATAGACAATAAAAGCGGTTTAAAAGCTGTGAGCTGCCTGGGGAAGTTAACCTTGCATTACTGTGCAACTGTTTCACCAGGTATCCAGTCTAGCTTACCACATTCCCAACCAGACTAACATTAATTATAATCTTTTAATAGTCATACGACAACCAGTGATATATATATATATATATATATATATATATATATATATATATATATATATATATATATATATATATATATATATAAGAGAATTTAAATAAAAAGAAATAAATCAGTTTATATTTGGAAATTTATTTTAACATTAATCACTGAAATTTCAGCATCTTAAACTTGATTCATAACTAAACTGGTGCCTTATTTAGGATTGTGAAATGTGAGATTGTAATCTTATGGAACACATCAAGTATGGAGCCAAGATTGGGAGACTGCATACAACACTGCATTCATAAAATAACACACAAAGAACGTTGAAACATATCCAAGAGGAAATTAGCCACAACCAACTTATTCAATTTTCACCCAAAGAAGTTACGTTCGTAGCGCAATCCTGTCCGTCGTGAAATTACCACACAGTGGTATACTAAATTCATACTAACTCTCTGTAAAATCTTCCCAAAAAGAATAGCTGAGGGCTACTTTGATGCTTACACCACATGCTTCACGTGGTCAACTTTGTTTACACAAAGAGTGTAACTCCACAATAATTTTGATAACTAAAATAAATTACATCGAAACGCAATTTCCTAAAGAAAAACCTCGAACTGGTTACAAACGTCTTATTATTAACCTGATGGGTCAAACAATTGTATAAGCACGTGGTACTGGTCTCTCAAAGTACACCCCACGTGGGTTGAACATAAAGAAAAGTTGCTATATTGAAAAATATTGTCAAGACGAGACGTTATAATCTCACGCACATTCGCATGTAAGACTGATGATCTTAGTTAGAGTTACTGATCAACATGTGGTTCCACTTTACTAACAAAGTAGTGACAAAGCAACTACTGGAAGATATTCTGAACTGTACACTCTAATCACACTGCGTTGCAATTTAAGATAACATTAGATATTTTAGAACTAAACCTGAAATAAAGGTGATTAAATTTTCAGTTAGGCTGAACTGAAGAAATCCATTGTCATATGGACTTAGCAGACATGCGCTTAGCCGGAGATCTTACCACTTCAGACGCTCGCCGCGGACAGCCTGACCTGGGCTCCTACCTGAGGGGTGCCTCACAAATACAAACGGAAGTGACCAGAGAGGCAGCTTCCTATACCAACATGACAAGGGACGGACAGGACCATACTAAGAATAGAAACTTCTCTGCTTTTAGAAAGCGTAGCTACCTGTTCCGACGTTGGTCCTACTGTTCTCTAGCAGACAGGCTTGTCTGGTACCCTGAAGCATGCAACTAGAAATACATTTGCTCATTCATCCTCTGACACAGAAAGGAAGGGGGATGACAGTATCTTATCATGTACAGTATATAAAAGGAAACGGATGTAGGTTCCGTATGAGACCGTGTGACATGAATTACATATAAACTGTTTTAAAATGTAGTAGTGTGACAGATCGTTCTTGTTTATGTGTAAAAGTAACACGTTCCGCTACTCAGTCTCCTCCCAGATAGTCAGAAACGCCACAGTAAATTTAGAAGAGGAATTTATGCCATAAATGACGAACAGATTTAAGAAATCAACATGAAAGGAATCCAACAGAGACCTTTCAAGGCAAAGAAGGACCACTCGGTCCGCTCCCCAGGATGTACCATTCAGCACACGGAGGGTGTTCAGGGATCGCAGACAGCGAGCCGAAAGATAGGAAATGTGGGAGGACCAGCACAGTTTTCTGTCAAACGTAAGTCCCAAGTTTAGCGACGTCTGCGAACGGAAAGTCGACAGGACCTAGATGTAGGGAAGGTGGAAGAAACTCCGTACAACACCAAAAATTAATACAGACGATATTACTGGAAGAAAATCGGACTCCAGTTTCGATGCTCCAAGAGTGGAGGTTGTCGAGACATCCTTGAAGATGTCGTACAAGAATGCTGGTCCAGTGAGAGCTGTAGTAGATCGCAAAATCGTCGACGAAGAAGGAGCTCGAGACATCGGGAAGGAAACAATCCATCATTGGATTTATGGCGATGGCAAACAGTACAACAGCACGAAGCCCTGGGGCACCTTGTTTTCTTGGGAGAAAGTATGGGAGAAGTAGTGTCCACCCGCACTCTAAATGCGCGCGCTGTCAAATTCACGAATAAAAGGGGTAGCCCACCTCGAAAACCCCGAAAGAACAATGTGCGGAGGTTGCTTGTCCTCCAACAGGTATCGTATGCTCTCTCCAGATCAAAAAATATTGCTACTGTTTGGTGTTTCCTAAGAAAATTGTTCATGACTTAAGTGAAGAGAGGAACAAGATCGTCAACCGCAGAATGATGCTTTCGGAAACCGCATTGGCTAGGTGTTCAAAGACTTTGGGACTCCAGCCTCCAGGCTAAATGACAATTGACCATACTGTCCAAAACCTTACATACACTACTCGTGAGAGAAATGGGGCGATGGCTGGAGGGGAGATGTTTGTCCTTTCCAGGTTTTGGAACAGGAACGACGATAGCCTCCCTCCATCTTCTGGAAAAAACTGTCGGTCCAAATTCGATTATAAAGGCTAAGGAGGTAGCGCAGACTATGGTATGATAAATGCAACAACAGTTTGATATGGATACTATCCGGTCCTGGGGCGGAAGAGCAAGAAAAATAGAGTGCGTGTTGGAGATCCTGCATGGAGAAAACAGTATCATAGTTTTCTCGATTTTGAGAGGAGAAAGCAAGAGGTCGCACTTCCGCAGCACGTTTCTTCAGGGGAAAGGCTGGCAGGTAATTTGAAGGGCTCAAAATCTGTTGACCCAGTGAGTTAGAAATTACGGCTCGGTCCACTAACGTATCATGCGCAATAGTGAGCACAGGGATCGGGGAGAAGCTAGATGCGCCAGTTAACTAGAATTCTACTCCAAACTACTAGGAGGGAGTGAAGGTCGTACAGGAACTAGTAAAGGAGTCCCTGCTTGCCTTCTTGCTATCGCGGAAGATGAGACGGCATCATCGCACACATAATTGCTTATAGTGGCTACTGTTTGCCAAAGTAGGATGGTGGCGGAAGACGCTAAGTGCACGTCTTTGCTCACATATTGCGCCACAGCACGCCTCGTTCCACCAAGGAACTGCGGCGCGGGGGGGGGGGGGGGGGGGGGGGTGGGGGGGGAAGCAAATCGGAGGTGCGAGGTATTGTACGTTCTGCGTCTGTAAGAATACATCTGATCGTCTACGCTAGGAAAGTAACGGGCATCGAATGTCGCTAGGGACGAAAAAAGTCTACAATCGGCTTGGGCAAACATTCAGTGTCTCAGGCACATAGATGGCAGTTGTGGCTGCAATGTAAGGATACATGGAAAATGGTCACTCTAGTGTGTATCAGCAAGAGCGAACAATTCAAATAACCCAAATAGCTGAACGGTAACGACCGAAAGGTCCAAATAAGAGAAATTTGTCGTGGAAATAGGCAGAAAAGTAGGTTCCCAGTGTTGAGGGAAACAAGATCCGCTTGGTGGAAGAGGTCAATCAATAGAGAGCCTCGAACACAAGGATGCGGAGATCCCCAAAGTGCGTGGTGGGCATTGAAGTCCACAACCAGCAAATAGGGTGGCGGGAGCTGACCAAGGAGATGAAGGGTTCAGCTCTTTCCATCGGTGTGGACGATGGAATGTATACAGTACATAGAGAGGTGTATCCAGAAAGGGAAAGATGGACAGCAACAGCTTGGAAGGAACTGTTTAAGGGGATATGGAGAGTATCATGGAGAAAAATCGTGAGTCTTCCATGTGCTGGAGTGCCTTCAACAGAGGGGAGATCAAAACGGACTGACTGAAAATGGGGGGAAAACAAAGCGATCGTGGGGATGCAGCTTTGTTTCCTGAAGACAGAGGATGACCGGCGAGTAGGATTGTAAGAGGATCGACAATTCATCCCGATTGGCTCGAATGCCACTGATATTCCAATGGATAATTGACATAGCGTGGACAGAAAAGGGAAGAATCTTACCACGGTTGCTGTCAACTCAACTACTGCTGAGAGCCAGCGGCCGACAGCGTGGAATTGCATTCAGCCAAAGGCAGAAGATCCTGATCCATAGGTTGTTCGGGTCCAGCTCCTGTCACCAGCGATTGTCCAGTTGATTGGCCACTAGCAGTGCGCCTTGGCGACACGGAAGACGGCCGACGGTGGTTACTGCCGGGTGGCGCTGTAGATGAAACACATCATGGCAGAGAAGGAGAGGAAATTTGTTTCTTATGAGCCTTCTTGGAAACACGACGATGAGATGAGGGAGGAATCGATGGTTGTGATGTCAGGGTACGTAAAAAGTAGTTGCGAGTAGGCTCTTTTTTGGAAGTCTGGGTGTCTGATATTGGGGCTCGTGATTTAGCAGGAGCCGATGAAAGGTGAGCCATAGAGTGAGCAGGTGATAGTGGGGAGGTTGAAAAGGTGATCATTGCGCTGGCCGATCTGACGACTGTGGCATTAAAGGTGAGATTTCAAGTCTGCGTGTGTCTCCTTAGTAGGCCGAGGAGATAAAAGGACAGTGCTATATTTACCTGCAGGAGGCACAGTGGGCTTACGAGTGGGGATTAACTTATGAGCAGCATATGTACACACCTTTTCTTTCACTCGGATTTCCTGAGTAAGTCGTTCAGCTTTGAAAATGGCGTAGTCTCTAGAGGAAGCAGCGTGGTCGGCCATACAGTTCATGCAACGAGGGGATGGAGGTGGACAAGCACCCTCATGGGCATCCTTACCACACGTAACACATTTGGCCAGATTGGAACAACTAGCTGCTATGATTAAACCGCTGACACCGATAGCAACGCGTAGGGTTGGGGATGTAAGAGTGAACTGAAATTATCTCATAGCACGCTTTAATGCTCAATGGAAGTTGAACTCTGTCAAATGTCAAGAAGATGGTAAGGGTTGGTACCAAGTCCTTGTCCACCCTATTCATGACTATGTACAGCCGTTATGCACTGGTCAGACAGATAGTTTTGAATGTCCTCGTTGGACAATACGTCGAGGCAGCGTGTATAAACCGTGTATGAAGAGTTTAAAGTGCTGCGTGCTTCTGCCTGGACTGGGAAGGCGTGTAGCAGTGGAGTTTGCAGCCATGTTTGTGCCTGGAGGGTACCGACTGTTTCTAACAACAAGGTGGCATTTCGTAATCGGGAACAAGACTTTACAGGACCTGCAATAGCATCGACACTTCTCTGAATAACGAAAGGGTTGACTGTGGAGAAGTCTTTACCTTCGTCTGACCGAGAAATAATAAGGAACTGTGGCACTGATGGAAGAATTGTCCATGGGTGAGATTCATCTAACTTTCGCTTGTGAGCAGACATTATAGATATAGAGGAAACCATTGCGAAAGTATCCCCCATGATTACCAACGTATCTGATGGCGCGCTCCTTCCTCATGTGAGCGCTCTCTGAAGGCGCCTTAGCTGATTGTTCACACCTCAGGTCACACCTCCCGAGAAACGGACGGAGGAACCAATGGGCACGTTCAGAAGGTACCAGCTCGGGTAATCATCCCTCCCTGGGCGTGGCCATTACCAGGGGGTACGTACATGTCCTACCTGTCTACCCAGGGTGGGGAATTACGCCTTACCGTATCACCAGCTATGCATGGGAACGCGTGGGGCAGCCTTCAGACACACAGGTGAGAAAGGGAGGAACGAAGAAAATAAAATAAGAGGTCTCAAACGCCGCAGTGGAGAAGAGGATAAAGAGAAGAGAGAAGGACACAGTGCGGGGGCGGGGGGACAGAGCAGGGGGCGGGGCAGACGGGGACAGTGTCTGTGTGTGTGTGTGTGTGTGTGGGGGGGGGGGGACAGTGTGTGTGTGGGGGGGGGACAGTGTGTGTGTGTGGGGGGGACAGTGTGTGTGTGGGGGGGGCAGTGTGTGTGTGGGGGGGGGGACAGAGAGAGAGTGTGTGTGTGTGTGTGGGGGGGGGGAGACAGTGTGTGTCTGTCTGTCTGTGTGTGTGTGTGTGTGTGTGTGTGGGGGGGGGGGGGACAGTGTGTATCTGTCTGTGCGTGTGCGTGTGTGGGGGGGGACAGTGTGTGTCTGTGTGTGTGTGTGTGTGTGTGTGTGTGTGTGTGTGGGGAGGGGACAGTGTGTATCTGTCTGTGCGTGTGCGTGTGTGGGGGGGGACAGTGTGTGTCTGTCTGTGTGTGTGTGTGTGTGTGTGTGTGTGTGGGGAGGAACAGTGTGTGTGTGTGTGGGGGGAGTGTGTGTGTGTGTGGAGGGACAGTGTGTGTGTGTGTGTGTGTGTGTGTGTGTGTGTGTGTGTGTGTGTGTGTGTGTGTGTGTGTGTGTGTGTGTGTGTGTGTGTGTGTGTGTGTGTGTGTGTGTGTGTGTGTGTGTGTGTGTGTGTGTGTGTGTAGGGGGGGGGTGCTCGGGGCGGGGGGGGGACAAAGTGGGGACAAAGTGGGGACAAAGTGGGGACAAAGTGGGGACAAAGTGGGGACAAAGTGGGGACAAAGTGGGGACAAAGTGGGGACAAAGTGGGGACAAAGTGGGGACAAAGTGGGGACAAAGTGGGGACAAAGTGGGGACAAAGTGGGGACAAAGTGGGGACAAAGTGGGGACAAAGTGGGGACAAAGTGGGGACAAAGTGGGGACAAAGTGGGGACAAAGTGGGGACAAAGTGGGGACAAAGTGGGGACAAAGTGGGGACAAAGTGGGGACAAAGTGGGGACAAAGTGGGGACAAAGTGGGGACAAAGTGGGGACAAAGTGGGGACAAAGTGGGGACAAAGTGGGGACAAAGTGGGGACAAAGTGGGGACAAAGTGGGGACAAAGTGGGGACAAAGTGGGGACAAAGTGGGGACAAAGTGGGGACAAAGTGGGGACAAAGTGGGGACAAAGTGGGGACAAAGTGGGGACAAAGTGGGGACAAAGTGGGGACAAAGTGGGGACAAAGTGGGGACAAAGTGGGGACAAAGTGGGGACAAAGTGGGGACAAAGTGGGGACAAAGTGGGGACAAAGTGGGGACAAAGTGGGGACAAAGTGGGGACAAAGTGGGGACAAAGTGGGGACAAAGTGGGGACAAAGTGGGGACAAAGTGGGGACAAAGTGGGGACAAAGTGGGGACAAAGTGGGGACAAAGTGGGGACAAAGTGGGGACAAAGTGGGGACAAAGTGGGGACAAAGTGGGGACAAAGTGGGGACAAAGTGGGGACAAAGTGGGGACAAAGTGGGGACAAAGTGGGGACAAAGTGGGGACAAAGTGGGGACAAAGTGGGGACAAAGTGGGGACAAAGTGGGGACAAAGTGGGGACAAAGTGGGGACAAAGTGGGGACAAAGTGGGGACAAAGTGGGGACAAAGTGGGGACAAAGTGGGGACAAAGTGGGGACAAAGTGGGGACAAAGTGGGGACAAAGTGGGGACAAAGTGGGGACAAAGTGGGGACAAAGTGGGGACAAAGTGGGGACAAAGTGGGGACAAAGTGGGGACAAAGTGGGGACAAAGTGGGGACAAAGTGGGGACAAAGTGGGGACAAAGTGGGGACAAAGTGGGGACAAAGTGGGGACAAAGTGGGGACAAAGTGGGGACAAAGTGGGGACAAAGTGGGGACAAAGTGGGGACAAAGTGGGGACAAAGTGGGGACAAAGTGGGGACAAAGTGGGGACAAAGTGGGGACAAAGTGGGGACAAAGTGGGGACAAAGTGGGGACAAAGTGGGGACAAAGTGGGGACAAAGTGGGGACAAAGTGGGGACAAAGTGGGGACAAAGTGGGGACAAAGTGGGGACAAAGTGGGGACAAAGTGGGGACAAAGTGGGGACAAAGTGGGGACAAAGTGGGGACAAAGTGGGGACAAAGTGGGGACAAAGTGGGGACAAAGTGGGGACAAAGTGGGGACAAAGTGGGGACAAAGTGGGGACAAAGTGGGGACAAAGTGGGGACAAAGTGGGGACAAAGTGGGGACAAAGTGGGGACAAAGTGGGGACAAAGTGGGGACAAAGTGGGGACAAAGTGGGGACAAAGTGGGGACAAAGTGGGGACAAAGTGGGGACAAAGTGGGGACAAAGATTTTCCAGCATGGAGAGCAAAGAAGAGAGACTATGTCTTACAGTTACAAGCATCTGTCTCCATACATAGGCACAATACATACTCCCAAAGAGTTAGAAGGGATGAGACTGTGGTGGGAGGAGGGGGGGATGGGGAAGGATGTGGAAAAGGAAGGTATTCAACACAAAGGAAAGAGCTGCACTAGCTTGGGGTCATGTGCTCACCACACACATATCCACAAGGGAGTTGTGGACGCCATGGGGGGATTTAGCAGTTTGTAACCATGGTTTGTTGTAGAGAAAACTGCAAGGAGACTGTCACGTGCTGGAAATACACTATGATCAAAAGTATCCGGACAACCCCAAAAACATTCTTTTTCATATTAAATGCATTGTGCTGCCACCTACTGCCAGGTACACCGTATCAGCGACGTCAGTAGTCATCTCACATCGTGAGAGAGCAGAATGGATCGCTCCATGGAACTTACGGACTTCGATTGTGGTCAGGTCATTCGGTGTCACTTGGGTCATACGTCTCTACACGAGAGTTTCACACTCCTAAACCTCCCTAGGTCCACTGTTTCCGACATGATAGTGAAGTGGAAACGTGATGGGACATGTACAACACTGTTGACTGACAGACCGCCGACAGCTGTAGACGGTCGCTACGTATGATAGGCAGACATCTATCCAGACCATCACACAGGAATTCCAAACTGCTTCAAGATCCACTGCAAGTTCTGTGAAAGTTAGGTGGGCGGTGAGAAAACTGATTTCATGGTCGAGCGGCTGCTCATAAGCCACTGATCACGCCAGAAAACGCTAAACGACGCCTCGCTTGGTTTAAGGAGGGTAAACATTGGACGACTGAACAGTGATAAACGTTGTGCTAAGTGTCGAATCACGGTACACAATGTGGCGATCCGATGGCAGGGTGAGGGTATGGCGAACGCCCAGTGAACGTCATCTGCCAGCATGTGTAGTGCCTCCAGTAAAATTCAGAGGCTGTGGTGTTGTGTGGTCGTGTTTTACATGGAGACGGCTTGAAGACCTTGCTGTTTTGTGTGGTTCTATCTCAGCACAGGCCTACATTGATGTTTTAAGCACCTTCTTGCTTCCCACCGTTCCCACCGTTGAAGAGCAATTCGGGGTTGGCGATTGAGTATTTCAGCACGATCAAGCACCTGTTAATAATGCATGGCCTGTAGCGGGGTGGTTACACGACAATAACATCCCTGTAATGGACTGTTCTGCAGAATGTCCTGACCTGAATCCTATAGAACACCTTTGGGATGTTTTGGAATGCCGATTTCGTGCCAGATCTCACTGACCGACATCGATACCTCTCAGTGCAGCACTCCGTGAAGAATGGGCTGTCATTCCCCAAGAAACCTTCCAGCACCTGATTTAACGTATGCCTGCGAGAGTGGAACCTGTCATCAAGGCTAAGGATGGGCCAACACCATGTTGAATTCCAGCTTTACCGCTGGAGGGCGCCACGAACTTTGAAGTCATTTTCAGCCAAGTGTCAGGATACTTTTGATCACAATGTATATTTCTTACATTTGATTATTAATAGCGTTGCATTCCACAAGACTAATAGGTTGGAAAGCGCACCACTCCAATATTATAGCATGCTTATCTGCAGAACTGTGTAGCATTATGAGTTCTTGGTACTGGCCCTAGACACTACAACGATGTACAATTTATAGCGCAGTTGATTTACGTAAAATGCTTCAAACTCTGTACGTCTGGAGTTTCATCATGCGTAAAAACCACAAGTTTCCTGTTCTTCTTATCTATTACATGACAACGCTTCCAGATCTACTACTATACACCAATAAGGGGTGCTAACGTCCTCGACATGGGTGCATCTGGAGGAATCTTGTGCACTTTTATGAGTACCGTAAGCAATATTTGTGTGGAACAATAGTTACGGGCTCAGGTCGCTCTATTCCTTCACGAGACGCGGCATGTAGCTGTCTACTTCTGGTCAGCTGCACATTAAATCAGTGCTGCAGGGAGGGTCGGTCAGAGACAATGTGACGAGATCTTTCAGTCTCTAACTTTATCCTAAGAATGTGGGAATGCTCTGTGACCGTAAATAAGATCGTAAATTACGCACTATGAGCGAAGTGCTAGAAATATGTAGATCGCTGTCTGGTATACTTTGGCGTAGATGTTCGAGAATTAACAACGAATAGATTTATCTACATTTGGAATCAAGTACATGGTCCTTGCAAAGTAGTGGAGGGGCAGTTTAGTGATGATACAGAAATTGCTAAGCATGCAGCCGCGTCATTGGTCAATGTTGAAATTACGATACAATTGCAACATCTCGTCGACGTCTCTGGCGCTCATATTGAACAAATTGTGTAGTCGGCGGTTAGTAATAAAATGAAGATTGTGCCTTTCCACTTGTTTGACCTTTATGCCAATGTCCTAATCCGTTACGTACAGAAACTATTCCATACGTTTTTCTTGCATTCACAGCCGCAGTTTTGCACCTTGGGATAACGGAAACAACAACAAAACGAAGAAAGCAATTTCATGGTTGGAAGTTAAATGTCAGGACGGTATTTTTAATCCCTTGTTCCTCATGTAAAGAAATACATATCTGCCAAAATACGTTAGCTACACTAGTTAGTTACGAGGATTTTTTCCTCGTATCGTGATGAAACTTAAGATGTAACTGCAGTAATTCAATTACCTCACAATAATTTCTTTGACGCTGCGTATTTTCTGCATTTTGTAAAACCAAAGACGAACTGACTGGATTGTAGGTTCTTTTTGCCTTCTAATTCATATGTACGCCCTTCAGGAAATCTACAGTTCTTCCTCCAAGTTTATTCTAATACCTCTGTAATCTGTAAGTGGAATTATTATCCTTCACTAAAGCAACAAATTCGTTGCACAGTTTATGTACGGACTCTAGCATAGTGCACGAACTTTTCCAGCATGTGTAGAACTTCGGCTCGAAGCATGATCAGAAGCCACTTTTCTTCAAATGTCCTAAGTGCTGTTATACCATGAGCACCACAGAGAAGGCTTTCGCGATTTTCCGAAACATTTCACACACACAAAAAAAACACACACACACACAAAAAAAACACACACACACACACAAACACACACACACACACAAACACACACACACACACAAACACACACACACACACAAACACACACACACACACAAACACACACACACACACACAAACACACACACACACACACAAACACACACACACACACACAAACACACACACACACACACACAAACACACACACACACACACAAACACACACACACACACACAAACACACACACACACACACAAACACACACACACACACAAACACACACACACACACAAACACACACACACACACAAACACACACACACACACAAACACACACACACACACAAACACACACACACACACAAACACACACACACACACAAACACACACACACACAAACACACACACACACACACACACACAAACACACACACACACAAACACACACACACACACACAAACACACACACACACAAACACACACACACACAAACACACACACACACACACACAAACACACACACACACACACACACAAACACACACAAACACACACAAACACACACAAACACACACACAAACACACACACAAACACACACACAAACACACACACAAACACACACAAACACACACAAACACACACAAACACACACAAACACACACAAACACACACAAACACACACAAACACACACAAACACACACAAACACACACAAACACACACAAACACACACAAACACACAAACACACAAACACACACAAACACACAAACACACAAACACACAAACACACAAACACACAAACACACAAACACACAAACACACAAACACACAAACACACAAACACACAAACACACAAACACACAAACACACAAACACACAAACACAACCTCCGCCGGAAGCAGCCGCACAGTCCATGGCTGCAGCGCCCTAGACCGCTCGGCTAATCCCGAGCTGCGACGATTCCAAATTTATATAAAAATTTCGTACTACTACTTTTCGATGCCATGCTTGAGAAGCTGGAGCGTAGAATGAAATGTGAAACTACTTCCGAACGTAAAGCTCTTTGCTTATAGCAGGCCTCAAAAATTTGATATTGGTACTTCGTGAATTATATTTTGTCGTGTTATAAAAATGACCCTTTGTGCCAAAACTGTCGTTTATTTGGTGTTTGTTACAATAGCTGCAATATTAGACAGGCCTATTTCGTTTTATCTAGCAGACAGTGACAAAAACACATAATCAGATTGAGAAATCACACAAGTCTTGGGTACTGTTTGTATTAACGGCGTTTTCAGTATTAGACAAAGAATTTCATTTTTCATGTAGCAAAACATTTGACGATCTTTGATGAGGTAATATATTCTTTCCCAGAAAGGAAAGCACATAATGTAAATCTGTAACGAAGTTAGAGAGGAAAAAATGCTAGGTTTAAGGACTGAAGAATTGTGTACTGTCTTGCTTGTCTTCTACTGATTTCATGTATCCTATATTTAATTTTATGTCACAAAAAGCAAGTTATTAGCTATAGGCAATGAAGAATGCAAAATTTCTGAAGCGTTCTTGTTCTCCCGGTTACAAATTATCCCATCTAATATTGATTGTGAATTTTTTCTGATGCACGAAGCAGTCTCAGTTATGGTGGGAAAGATGATAATCTTCACGTGACCGACGTTTACGTTTAGTGATTTTGCTGTTTTCTCTTCGTTTATTGCTCTCACGTCAAGCGAAATCAAAATGGATTTCTGTGGCCGGGAGCTATCAAGTGAATTAAAATACATTGACATGAGTACGGAATGCTAAAATATATTATTAGTTTCAGATTTTATTTTATTTCCACCTTTCTGACAGTCAAGCATTAATCGCCTTACAGAACAATGAAGTTATTTTTGTTTATTTGCTAAAGAGATTTGGCTTTTATTAATCTTTTCCGCTGAGGCAGTCAATTTATTTTAAACTAGGTGTTTAGTTCCAGGCTACTGGCTGGTTTCAACTGTTCGCTGCATGTCAAAAGTGCATGTTTTCATCTTTTAGCACGTATGAAATTATGTTATAATGAAGAACCAAAGATGAAATAATACATTACTGGTACTCCAAGAAAATTTACATCCGAATCTGGACATACGAATGTGCACTTCAAGCCGAATTACACGTTTTTGTGTGGTTCACGAAATTCCGATGCTCTTTGCGTATCCTCTGATGTCTTCTTTCTTTTATGACAATGTAAGATCATTGAATGTCTTACACCTACGAAAATACGAGCTTCCAGCATTCTAGCAGCTGCGCAAGCGCGGTGACGCCTGTTATCTGGCGCTCTCTGGCAACTACTGAAACGAACCTATTTCTAACAGGACGCGGGAAAATATTACGAACGGTTGTTTGAAAAGTGTTACTTTCAAAGTAAATTTCCTTTTATGTAAACGTTTATTTAGGAACTTTAGTAGTCTTCAACCGGTGTTCTTGGTGTTTTCCGGTGAAATAACTTCAGAAGAAATTTTTGCGAACTGCTTTCAGTTTCGTTACTGTCATTAAACGTTTGATTTTCTTTCTGTGTTAGTATTTTGTTATATTCTCATTTGTTGTTGATTAATACTGTCAATAATAGTAGTTACTTCCCTTGTAGAGCAAGTTTGTGATTATTGTAGTCAGTTTTTAACATCTTATTGTAGTAGCGGAACTTAAAGTTGTTTTCTTGTTTCAATAATTGTAGAACTTTAACATGAGTGAGAAGTGTGGGCTTTGCCGTAGGTTCTTGAGTAGTGGATTGCGGTGTGAGACTTGTTCGAAGTATTTTCACTGCGGGGAATGCAGTGGGGAAGCCAGTGGGCATTCTGGTGAGATCCTCTCCTGGAACTGCAGGTTATGTAGCAAGAGTAAGTTGATAGAGGAGCAGGAGCGTAAGATCTGTGCCCTTCAGGTGCAGTTGAAAAACGCACAGGAGGAGCTAGATAGGACGAGGAGGGAGAAGGGGGTTGGGGAATGGGAGCTGGCTGTTGGCAAGAGATCTGCTAGGAGAAGGAGATTTTCAGATAGTTTTACTATTGGTGTTTGTAATAGATATGACCAACTGTCAGAGTCTAGTGGAGAGGAATCTCTAGTAGCTGTAGATGTAGGAAGTATGCAGCAGACCTCAGCAGTTACGGTGGCTAGGACAGTTGCAAAGTCTAAGAGAAAGAAGAAGGTTCTGCTGTTAGGTAGTTCTCATGGTAGAGGTGTAGGCCAGCAGTTGCAGGAAGTTTTGGGGAGTGAGTACCAGGTCACCAGCATTGTGAAGCCTAATGCAGGATTGGTTCAGGTGACTTAACATAGGGGGGTTATGTAGGGATTTTACTAAAGAGGATCAGGTGGTGATTGTGGGTGGGGCTGGTAATAGTATTGATAGGGATGGGGAGTATGACATAGATGGTGACCTGGAAAAGATAGCCACTCAGACTGGCAACACGAATGTGCATTTCGTGGAACTGTTTCAGCGTCACGATCGGCCTCATCTTAATACAGCCGTCAGGCGTAATAACATGAGACTTGGGGGTGCGCTGATGACAGAAGGCATGAGTCACATTTCAGTGGTGTCGGTGGAGTCTATCAGCAGGACGGGTTTCACTAGACATGGCCTGCACCTCAACAGGTATGGGAAGGGGAGGTTGGCAAAACTTATAGGTGACAGCATAGGTGGGGGTGGTGGGATCACTCACGGGAAAATTCCGGTATTTGTGGGTGTTAGAGCTGTACCTTTTTTAGATTGAAGTCAGCTGATAGGTATTCCTGCTTAAAGGAAGTCTCTCTAACAAAGAAACCACTTTCTACAAAGCTTGGGTATCCGATTAATGGGGGAATTAGTATATTTCATCAAAATATACAAGGTATTAGAGATCAAGTTAGTGAACTGCTTATAGATGTTGACTCAAATTATTGGTATATCTGAACACTTCTTAAATAAGGAGATAATTCAGAGGCTTCCTTTACCAGGATACAGGTTGGCTATCAGCTTTTCTAGGAGCGGTGTGGGGGAGTAGCCATGTATGTGAAAAACGGTATCCCATTTGAGTCAATTGATGTTTCAAAGTACTGCACTGAAAAGGTGTTTGAATGTTGTGCAGGTGTGGTTAAATTTAGTGGAGCTAAACTTCTTACTGTTGTTATTTATAGATCCCCAGGCTCCGATTTCACAACATTTTTGCTAAAGCTAGACGAGGTTCTTGGTTCACTTTATAGGAAATACAAAAAGTTAGTTATATGTGGTGACTTCAATATTAATTGTATAAGTGACTGTGCAAGGAAGAGGATGCTGGTAGACCTCCTTAATTCATATAATCTTATGCAAACCGTATTCTTTCCAACGAGAGTGCAAGGGAACAGTAGAACAACCATAGACAATATTTTTGTTCATTCGTCATTATTAGAAGGGCATTCTGTTAGCAAAAAGGTGAATGGCCTTTCAGATCATGATGCACAAATTTTAAGTCTAAAAGATTTTTGTGCTGCAACACGTGTTAAATATAGTCATCAGCTGTTTAGGAAAGCTGATCCAGTTGCTGTAGAGACCTTTGTAAACCTTTTCAAGGAACAAGAGTGGCAAGATGTTTATAGTGCTGATACAGTTGACGATAAATATAATGCTTTCCTCAAGACTTTTCTCGTGCTATTTGAAAGTTGCTTTCCGTTAGAACGTTCAAAACAGGGTACTAGCACAAACAGGCAGCCTGGGTGGCTGACTAAAGGGATAAGAATATCTTGTAGAACAAAGTGGCAATTATATCAAAACGTTAGAAACAGTCAAAATCTAAATGCAGCAGCCCATTACAAACAGTATTGTAAGGTGCTTAAAAAAGTTATTAGGAAGGCAAAATGTATGTGGTATGCAGATAGAATAGCTAAGTCTCAGGATAAAATTAAAACCATATGGTCAGTCGTAAAGGAAGTGGCTGGTCTGCAGAGACAGGTCGAGAATATAGAATCAGTGCGTAGTGGGGATGTCCGTGTCACTGATGAGTCGCATATATGTAAAGTACTTAATAATCACTTTCTGAATATAGCAGGTGAACTAAATAGAAACCTAGTCCCAACAGGGAATCATATAGCGCTCTTAGAAAAAAGTGTTCCGAGACTGTTACCTGAAATGCTCCTCCATGATACTGACAAGAGGGAGATTGAGTTAATAATTAAATCACTAAAGACCAAGAACTCTCATGGATATGACGGGGTATCTAGCAGAATACTGAAGTATTGTTCCACGTATGTTAGCTCAGTACTTAGCCATATTTGTAACTTTTCCTTTAGGAGTAGTCGGTTTCCTGACCGATTAAAGTACTCGGTAGTGAAGCCACTTTATAAAAAGGGAGACAGGGATAATGTTGACAATTATAGACCTATTTCTATGCCATCGGTGTTTGCTAAAGTTATCGAGAGGGTTGTATATACAAGGTTACTGCAGCATTTAAATTCACATAATTTGCTGTCAAATGTACAGTTTGGTTTTAGAAATGGCTTAACAACTGAAAATGCTATAGTCTCTTTTCTCTGTGAGGTTTCGGACGGATTAAATAAAAGGTTGCGAACGTTAGGTGTTTTCTTTGATTTAACGAACGCTTTTGACTGTGTTGACCACAAAATATTACTGCAGAAGTGGGAACATTATGGAGTAAGGGGAGTAGCTTACAATTGGTTCGCCTCCTACTTTAAGAACAGAAAGCAGAAGGTAATCCTCCGCAATATTGAGAGTGGTAATGATGTTCAGTCCCAATGGGGCACTGTTAAATGGGGCGTTCCCCAAGGGTCGGTGCTGGGGCCACTGCTGTTTCTTATTTATATAAATGATATGCCTTCTAGTATTACAGGTGATTCAAAAATATTTCTGTTTGCTGATGACACCACCTTGGTAGTGAAGGATCTTGTGTGTAATATTGAAACATTATCAAATAATGTGGGTCATGATATAAGTTCGTGGCTTGTGGAAAATAATTTGATGCTAAATCACAGTAAGACTCAGTTTTTACAGTTTCTAACTCACAATTCAACAAGAACTGACATTTTAATCAGACAGAATGGGCATGTTATAAGCGAGACGGAACAGTTCAAGTTCCTAGGCGTACGGATAGATAGTAAGCTGTTGTGGAAAGCCCATGTTCAGGATCTTGTTCGGAAACTAAACGCCGTTTTATTTACCATTACAACAGTATCTGAAATAAGTGACATTTCAACAAGAAAAGTAGTATACTTCGCATATTTTCATACGCTTATATCATATGGTATTTTTTGGGGTAATTCTTCTGATTCAAAAAGGGTATTTTTGGCTCAAAAACGGGCTGTTTGAGCTACGTATGGTGTAAGTTAGAAAACCTCTTGTCGATCCCTATTCAATAGTCTGGGAATTTTGACATTGCCCTCACAGTATGTATTTTCTTTAATGTCGTTTGTTGTTAGCAATATTAGCTTATTCCCAAGAGTTAGCAGCTTTCACTCGGTTAATACTAGGCAGAAATCAAATCTGCATGTGGAATGCACTTCCTTGACTGTTGTGCAGAAAGGAGTGCAGTATTCTGCTGCATCCATTTTCAATAAGCTACCACAAGAACTCAAAAATCTTAGCAGTAGCCCAAATACTTTTAAGTCTAAACTGAAGAGTTTCCTCATGGCTCACTCCTATTCTGTCGAGGAGCTCCTGGAAGAGATAAAAAATTAAGCAAATTCTTGATTTTCTTTATTTAAACTAACGACTTGTCGCCTGAATATGTTTCTTATATTTCATTTTATCTGTTTCTACAATCGTGTTATAATTTCATGTATTGACTCGTTCCATGACCATGGAGACTTCTAAATGTGGTCCCACGGAATAATAAATAAAATAAATAAAACTACATGCGAGAACATATGATGAATTCCTTAAAGCACAGAGCGTTTGACTCATTTAAAAATCAAGTCTGAGGACGAACATTTCGAATAATTTCGAACTCAGAAGATCAGACAGTCTTGTCCTTATTAAAAATTTTACTGGCACATTTGTGGGATGTGTCTTAAAGTGTAACAAGTGCAAAAAATAACATGTGAAAGCTTAGCTTCTCTTTCAGCTTATTAACCTTAGAGACCAAGATTATATGTGAAAATCTGCTTTTCTTGTAGCAACAAGATGTAAATTAGTTTAAACCATTAACGTTTCCTATCTGTGTGTACGCACTACTTAACAGTGGTATTGCTCTCACGTGTCCTATGCTCGAATATCCGCTGTGATCGGCTGGCGAGATCACGTGACATGAGCTATGACTGGCTACAAAAGCACATTGCAATCTTTATTTCAATGCTTCGGAAAATGACATGCGGCGTTTGGTGGAATTTAAATTTACACTTTTGTAATTCGAAAATATACAGCATCCACGTTTCCAAATTTTTTTCTTTACCGAGTTTTTTCTGAAGGACCGAGAAGTACTACGCCGGCGTATAAAATCATTACCATCCAGAGGATTTATAAGTTTTACAGTTCCGAGGAAAAGTATCCTGTCACTTAACAAGGACAACGTGTATTTTCACCTGGGAGAAAGTGTAATTTTAACCGAGAAATACAGAAATTGTTTTTTTGTCCTCGTATACACCCTGTATTAACTCCTGTCAGCTTAACGTCCGGGAATTCGGTTATAAATAGAACAATATTCACCAGAGACCAATTTGTGCTTATGTAATGTGCTGTGTCAAATAATGCACCTTTTATACGAATGAGTCCACATAGCAACCATCGTAGACAATTTATTAATAACTTAGTAACAGAAGGTCTTATACGGTTTCGGACTGCAAGAAGCCTCTTCTTTGACATGCATAGTTACAGTAGAAATATTTGACATAACATCTGAAATGCGGACTTCTCGATAATTTGCACCTAGATGGATTAATTCTTAGCCTATTTCTTTGGAAACGTCGTCAGAAACGCCTCTCACCTCTAAAAGGTGTCACCTCTTTAGCACACATTGCAGCAAACTTCGCTGTTTTTTATTACAACCTACATTCCTGAAGGAGATGTCAGTGTGGGATTCCGTACAACTGTATTTCTTTAAATGAGTGTTCGCGACAGGAAACAAACGATCAGTTTAAGCGTGACACATCCTGTAGAATTTGTGGTTTAGTTTACAACAAATATTTATCCCTTACTTCTCTTTTTGGACTCTCCCGTTCCCTCTACGTCTACGCATTGGTTTCAGTTTTACTTGTTACTGCAAATACTTCCTCACTCTGCACGATTACAAATACACCACGAATGAGAAGCCTGTGCTGGATGTAGTTGCGCGGGGATGAAGGCACGTTCAACGTTTTTGGAGTCTAACATTACCTAGGGCTCGGCCATGGCCTCTACGCTCGGCCACTGTTGACTGGTGCGGGCAGGCTGTCCACATAGGCTGTGCTCAGCACACGTCGCATTTTGTGCTGGACTACTGTCATGCAGGACTAGCCCGCCCCAAACATCAACTTCTCTAATATGTACCTATCTGTCAAACGCATGGTCAACTTTTCTTTTAAACACGAGCCACAGTACTTCACGTTTTTCTACGAGATACCGCTTAGTATTCCACAGGAAAATAACTGGGATTTGGCTTGGGTGTTCGAACTAACAAGGCCAGAAAAAGCCGTGATAAAGCTGTGGGTAAAGAAATGGCTAATGCAATGGACCAAATGCACCTACGCTTTGTTACTTACGGAGCTGAGACCCGAGGATTTTCGGAATATTTAAGAATGGATGAAAAATGCTTTTTCGGAGCTCCTGAACGTCATACGATAGCTGAATACGATTTCTAGCTACTGGCGGAATTTACGAGGACCTCAGATTCAGCGCAATTAATCCTCAAAATTATCTAAAAGGATTCATGAAATCTGCAAGGTGATTAATAGTTGCTTGGGGAAATACTCGTGATAAAGCAGAAGCGAAACGAAAATTATATTCATGTAAACTTTATGAATTTATGTTCGAATGTAATAATATCCCCTGTAAGTTCAAGAAGTTCATTTCAGATTAGAAGGACGACTGCAAATGGCGGCGGCGCGTATGATGTAATAAATTCAGGAACATATTCATAAGAAATGAAGCACTTAACAGTTGTTAGAACTTGAGGAAAGCTCTTCACTATGCTCTTCATAGCAGGAGGGGTGACGATAGGTTGAATTTTTGTAACACTTCTAATAATGAAGAAAGTGTGTCTATAATTCGGTTTTAGTTTTTATTTTCGCTACGTATCGGAAATTAAATAAAAATCCAATCTGTCTGTATTTAAGATTATCAGACTTCCTTTCCGATGAGTATTGGAAATAAAACCGAGAAACAGACAGATGACTAACAGTTATTCACAAAAATGTGCATTTTAATTTCTCTGTTTGCCACATGAAACTACTACAGATTCGTTAAAAATGAAAGAAGCACTTCACTTCTTACCCTCTATTGCTATACTGCTCGCACGGCATGTCCCACACACGCCTGAAGACTCGAAAACTTTCCGGGAACTCTGTCATAAAAATTTCGTCTGCCTCGCACACTGCCGTGTTAGCCACATTCGGAGTGCGCTGAACCCCGCGCGTGGTGACTGAAAAGGAACTGTTGTGGGGCGGCTTGCACGACAGGCTACACAATTTAACGGCGAATGGTGCCGCGGGCAGGCGGGTGCGGCTGTCTGCTAGTCTTACCTAACCAACCCACCGCAAAGAAAAATCTCTCTTCGGACCAACAAGCCTACAGGCGTACTGTTAGTCGGTCGGTCGGTCAACAAGCTACACGCGCACAATTTATCGGTCGGTCGGTAAACCGGCGCATGTGTAGGGTAGGGTCCTTTACTGACAGTGAGACACTGATAGTAACTGAATGAGAGAAAGAGCTCGAAAATCTAGATTTCGCAATAGCAGATTCCGATGTCTCATAACAGGCTTCTGACTTCAGCGTTGAAGGATTTCAATACTATATGTAGTATCCCGAAGCAACATTACGACAGATCACTGGCGACACACGCTGGGAAGTTACTGGCAATGCTTGAGGAAAGTTCGGTTGAGTGGCTGACCACGATTTCTCGCGGAGGTTTGCTTGTAACCTCACAATCGTTCCTTCAAACTACTATGAAATTATCGAGTGAGGTTACGCAGTGGTTATCATACTGGACTCGCATTCGGCAGGTTTACAGTGCAAACCTTCGTCCGGTAATTTAGGTATAGGATTTCCGTGATTTCCCTAAATTGCTTACTGCAAATGTCGGGACGGTTCCTGTGAAAGGGCACGGCCGACTTCCTAGTCCACCCTTCCACAGTCCGAGCTTGTGCTCCGTCTCTAATGGCCTCGCTGTCGACAGCACGTTAAACTCTAACCTCCACCTCCCAGTTACGAAATTTTTTTTGTCCAGATCTATGGAACCACAATTTGTCCACGGAAATTGGTGTCACTAAGAACCTGTGCTCCATACTTTGGGAACAACTGTCCATTTTTCATCCGGAAGTAATTAAAATTTGCGCCAGAGCGAAAACATCTATCCAGCTGCGCTGGCTATCATCAAAGGCCAGGCAAAGGGAACAGAGGCAGCTCAGCGTCGGGAAGTAGGAAATACGTATTTGTCATCGGTTTAGGGTCTCAATGAACAGTATTTGCGCCCGCATCTCGTGGTCGTGCGGTAGCGTTCTCGCTTCCCACGCCCGGGTTCCCGGGTTCGATTCCCGGCGGGGTCAGGGATTTTCTCTGCCTCGTGATGGCTGGGTGTTGTGTGCTGTCCTTAGGTTAGTTAGGTTTAAGTAGTTCTAAGTTCTAGGGGACTTATGACCAAAGCAGTTGAGTCCCATAGTGCTCAGAGCCATTTTTTGAACAGTATTTGCGTATACAAGGCTCCTACACACACACAAATTTATCGGATGACAGAATGACCAAATTGGTCACAGCCTACACACGTCCGAACCGACTGTACTCGGCGATTATAGTGCCGCCCTGTTGTTTGTTTTATCTTCAGTTAATTGCGTTTTTGTTCTACGAGATCTCGCCTGGTTTTTCAGAAAAATAATAACGCGGTTTGCTTTGGCTGTTTTAAAGGTGAGAAGGGAAAAAAACAGAGAGAAAGCTGTGGGCAAAGAAGTGGCCAACGCAAGGGAAGAAATTCACCCATGTTCAGGCTGGGAGCTTATAATTTTCCTGATTATTTAAGAAGGGGTGAATCATGCTTTTCGGGGCTGCTGGACATCATTCTTAAAGGAGAAATAATGCAGTCCTGAGAGAGGTGCTAAACTCCGAGGAGATACTGTTAGTTGTATTACGATTTCTCGTCACTGGCGGCAGATGTAAGATTCAGTACTGTCATACCGCTGCAATTATTACCTAAAATTATTCCTGAAACGTGCAACGTGATCTATAGTTGACAGAGGTAATAAATCATGATAAAATAAATAAAACAAAACGTTATTAATTTATTTACGGATGCTATACAAAAGATGATCTGCAAATTTCAGAAATTCATCATATTTGAAAAAAAATGGCTCTGAGCACTATGCGACTTAACTTCTGAGGTCATCAGTCGCCTAGAACTTAGAACTAATTAAACCTAACTAACCTAAGGACATCACACACATCCATGCCCGAGGCAGGATTCGAACCTGCGACCGTAGCGGTCGCTCGGTTCCAGACTGTAGCGCCCAGAACCGCACGGCCACTCCGGCCGGCATCATATTTGAACAAGAAAGACTACACATGACGGTGGCGCGCGTCATCTAGTAAACACAACGGATACGTAAGAAATGAAACATTTAGCGACTGTTAGAATTGTTCGGTTGGGTTGTTTGGAAGAAGAGACCAAACAGCGAGGTCATCGATCTCATCGGATTAAGGAAGGACGGGGAAGGAAGTCGGCCGTGCCCTTTCAAAGGAACCATCCCGGAATATGCCTGGAGCGATTTAGGGAAATCACGGAAAACCTAAATCAGGATGGCCGGACGCGGGATTGAACCGTCGTCCTTCCGAATGCGAGTCCAGTGTGCTAACCACTGGAACAACTCGCTCAGAGTTAGAATTGCAATAAATAAATAAATAAAAATTAAAGATGCCACATTTGGTCTACAGGGAAATTAAAATCTAAAAACATAAATAAAGAAGATCAACAGACTTAATCTCGTGTTGCACATAGAGAAACCATTATGGATTTGTTAAAAAATGAAATAAGTGCTTCATTTCTTGCATCTCTATTGTTATACTCCTCACGCGATGTGCCGCGAAAAGATGTACAGTCTTTGAATTTCTCTAAAAACTCTGTCCTTAAAGTTTCGTCCGCCTCGGACGTAGAAATGTGTATTACAACAGTATTTAATTCCGAGAGCTGTGTCAGAATTGGAGTTTTAGTCATGCGTTTGTCACGATCGCGATACACACGACACAATTTCTTGGGTCAGTTGTCGACTGGTCGGACGCGCCCGACAACCCGACAATAAAACATCGTCGGTCGGTCAGTCAAAACACCGACACACAGCCAATTTGTCAGACGGACGGTTGATGGGGTGCCACGAGAGGCGCTGCTATCGAGTCATGTGATCTGCCTGACGGCTGCAACGGATGATACGAACAGCCGAGGGTTATTCGTCTTACTTGGTTACTATTGCACAGATCAAGTATTTCGCACAGAGTCGGCAGGAGTTGTTTTGTTGTTGTTGCTGTTGTTTGGAGTGGAGTTTTGTTGTTGCTTTGGGAGGAGAGTGGTTTTGTTTTGAGGGGAGATGTTTTGTTTTGAGGGGAGTTGTTTTGTTTTGAGGGGAGTTGTTTTGCTGTTTTGAGGGGAGTTGTTTTGCTGTTTTGAGGGGAGTTGTTTTGCTGTTTTGAGGGGATTTGTTTTGCTTTGGGGGGAGAGTTGTTTTGTGGAGAGGGAGAGTTGTTTTGTGGAGAGGGAGAGTTGCTTTGTGGAGAGGGAGAGTTGTTTTGTGGAGAGGGAGAGTTGTTTTGTGGAGAGGGAGAGTTGTTTTGTGGAGAGGGAGAGTTGTTTTGTGGAGAGAGTTGTTTTGTGGAGAGAGTTGTTTTGTGGAGAGAGTTGTTTTGTGGAGAGAGTTGTTTTGTGGAGAGAGTTGTTTTGTGGAGAGAGAGAGTTGTTTTGTGGAGAGAGAGAGTTGTTTTGTGGAGAGAGAGAGTTGTTTTGTGGAGAGAGAGAGTTGTTTTGTGGAGAGAGAGAGAGTTGTTTTGTGGAGAGAGAGAGAGAGTTGTTTTGTGGAGAGAGAGAGAGTTGTTTTGTGGAGAGAGAGAGAGTTGTTTTGTGGAGAGAGAGAGAGTTGTTTTGTGGAGAGAGAGAGAGTTGTTTTGTGGAGAGAGAGAGAGAGTTGTTTTGTGGAGAGAGAGAGAGAGAGAGAGAGAGAGAGAGAGAGAGAGAGGGAGAGAGAGAGAGAGAGAGAGTTTTGTGGAGAGAGAGAGAGAGAGAGAGAGTGAGTTTTGTGGAGAGAGAGAGAGAGAGAGAGAGAGAGAGAGTGAGTTTTGTGGAGAGAGAGAGAGAGAGAGAGAGTTTTGTGGAGAGAGAGAGTTGTTTTGTGGAGAGAGAGAGAGAGAGAGAGTGAGAGAGAGAGAGAGAGAGAGAGAGAGTTGTTTTGTAGAGAGAGAGAGAGAGAGAGAGAGTTGTTTTGTAGAGAGAGAGAGAGAGAGAGAGTTGTTTTGTGGAGAGAGAGAGAGAGAGAGAGAGAGAGAGAGAGAGAGAGAGAGAGAGTTGTTTTGTGGAGAGAGAGAGAGAGAGAGTTGTTTTGTGGAGAGAGAGAGAGAGAGAGAGAGAGAGAGAGAGAGTTGTTTTGTGGAGAGAGAGAGAGAGAGAGTTGTTTTGTGGGGAGAGAGAGAGAGAGAGAGTTGTTTTGTGGAGAGAGTTGCCTGGAGGAGAGTGTTTTTGCTTTGGGAGGAGAGTGCCATCAAGAAAACAGCCATGGTAAGTGAACTCTGATATGTCTTGTAAATTGTATCTTGCTGGGATGTTAAGTTTTAAGAAAATGACAGTGTTCATATTTTATTTGATGTTCTTATAAACATGTTATGCATGTAAAATGAAAGTCCCCATATTTATATATATATATATATATATATATATAATTAAAACGTCCCTCTGATACAATTTGTATAATAGCATGCTCATTGCGATTATTTTTTTCACAGTAAACATCAAAAACAGACTTTTTACATTATTATTTTGCCTGTTTCGACTCTATACATGGTGGATTTTTTAATCTGCAGTGGCTGCGCTGTTTACTTTCGCATTAGAGGATTTCCTTCCGTCATCTGACTTCATATTTCGTATCCATCCAACTCGAAAAGCTCAGGGTGAAGGGTGTGAGAAGATAAGTTTAGAAACCCACCAAACGTTGCATAATACGTTTTCAGAATTTTCAGGAAGAGGACAGGTAATTCATATAAAATTCGTTGTCTGTGATAAGGAAATTTACGAGTAGGTCATTGCTTCCTGCAGTGGGAGAAGTTGCCTGTGATAAGTTTCCAGCAGCTGTTTCGACCAATAACGGACGATTCTTTCCATTAATTTAAGGTGTTTTCTTGTTAGTGTTTGGCAAGAATTTCTACTTCTCGTGGTTGGCCCGTTAATTTGAGTTTTTAGTAGTGATTATTGCGCATGTTAAGTTTGTTCGCGGATGCAATGAGTGGCACTATGAGGGACATATTCTTTATGCTTGAAACCCAGATTGCCGGTATTTTCATATCATGAGTCAAAGCAGACATGTGGGATCGCAACCTATTGGTAATCCCGTAAACAGTGTTGTGCAATGAACATTAAAACTATACTGGTACATGTTTACATCCTGTTACTTTAAGCACAAGGTTTGCAATTGTAGTTCAGGGATTATACGCTCTCGTGTTCTATAACTTGCAAGTAATAGGTTGGAGTGAATTTAACGGTTGCTGTTCTAGTAGATCAAAGATACGTTCTAGACGTTCAAGAAAACGGGGGGGGGGGGGGGGGGGGGATGGAAGAGACTGCCGATTTACTTCGATACACAGCTCTCAAGGGTCTTGTTCGAAGAGTTCATAGTGAGTAGAAAGATAGTGCAAATCAGAAATTTTTTCCCTTCATTGGAACTTTGAAGGAAGGATCTGTCTTAGGAAAAACGTGAACCTAAACGGGAAAATAAACACCTCACGGCACACCAAATAATATCCTTATAACCTTAGCAATATGGTAGAATGCCTCACATGAAGTGAAAGAAGCCCAGTATTTTGTTCTAATGTTTGA
This sequence comes from Schistocerca nitens, assembly GCF_023898315.1. Lineage (NCBI taxonomy): Eukaryota > Metazoa > Arthropoda > Insecta > Orthoptera > Acrididae > Schistocerca > Schistocerca nitens. The sequence goes on along the minus strand of NC_064618.1, from coordinate 37,934,149 downwards.
AGAGTCAAAAGGGTTTTCGAAAACTGAGAAAATATAGTCATTCGGTGCTATTTAGGTGGTAACGTATACGAAACGTCCCTAGTCTTCGAACCTGTAAAAACTTGGTCGCCTACATTAAGAAAAAACTACCAACCGTAATTTAAATTTCTGTTGCACAATCACATGATGGAGCTGCACCTACGAGTGATTTTTATGGACGTATTCAAGCTGTTTTAAGCAAACAAATCCCACAAGCCACCTACACACACTATCATCGCCCTTTAAAGGATGAGGCTGTTGCCTGTTACGACCTTTGAAACAAACTCATACCCAACTTTATCCAGGCCTTCCAATATCTCCCATTTCTGCTTGTAGTTCATAATCGTATGAGGAATTCTGTGACCTGGAATTATCATGAGGTGTTTGCTCCCAATCTTCACGATATTTTTTTAACTTTTTCATTCATGATGGAAATATTTCTCTTCTAATTCTTCGTTTTCAATCATATCTTCTTGTGCAGCTCATTGTCTTTCTCAGGAACCCCATTTCTTCTGTTTGAATTTTATTTTCTTGTGGTAAACAAACTTTCGATTGCGTAAGATAACACCGGAACCGCCGTTACTTTATAGAATATCACGACTGTTTGTTTTTGTGCTTTATAAGCCAGTGTTCTGCTAGCGGTGCCACAGAGAGCTTGAAATTTCTGTATTTTATTTTCAATATCAGGGTCCAAATCAAAACTTCCAGCGGATCCTAAATAAGAGTTGAGACACTTGTTCTAAAACTCAATTATCCAAAACAATTTTTGACCTGACTGGAGATTTTCCTCAGAATGCCATTATTTTTGTTTTGTTACTAGAAATTCTAAAGATGTACTTCCGTTCTGCTGATATATTGATCTTTGTTAGCTGGTACACTGATCTTTGGAGGTCAGTCAGCAATACATTCAGATATTGCTCATTCGTTATGTTAATTCCTTTGTTTACTTTACATTTGCATTTGCGGTAATGTCATTGTAGTATTAAAAAGGATAGGTGACAGTCCACATCCTTATCTAACCCGTTGGTTAATAATTATTTCTTCTAATCGATTTCTACCTGTGTTTACTGCATTGCATGTGCTATTGTAAAGACTTTTCACTACCTCAGTTAGGTGGTACGTATATCAATATTTGGACATAATCTTCCATAGGCTATCACGGCTCACGCGTCCAAAGGCCTTCTGAAGATCGGTAAGGCCAAATGGGTTTGTACATTAAACTCTGTGTTTTTCCTATCATGTTTTTAATTACAACCACAATGACTGTGCATAAACGACCTAAAACCATTATGTTCCTCAGAAATAATAGTTTCTGTAATATTCTGCATGTCATTATATTGATCTATCTATATAGTTTGTAGCCAGTGTTTGGAAGACTTACGCCGCGATAGCTCCTACAATCACTGTGTTTCCCTTTCCTGGAGAGAGATCACTTCTTCTATGTACCAATGGTCTGGGGATCTTACATTTCGACCAACATTCATTTGTTAATTGTAAAGTCTTACATAGTGGTAACCCTCCATATTTAATTAGCTCTGCATGTATTCCATCTATTCTTTTTTTTCCCTGTATTTCATGCTTTTCAAAGCGTATTGTAGTTCGTCCGTAGTAATTGCGTCTACTGATTCATTGTTCATACTTTCTCGAGTGTCATTTTCAGCATTCAGTGTACACCACTGATCTGTATAATTTATCCATTGCTTATAATGTTTAGTGAGACAGCGTCTTTTTCTTTCTTGTTGAGCGCTTTCATGACCTCGTATGCACATTGCTGTCTGCCATGTACATCGTGTTCTAAGACCCTTATGAATGTAGTAGACTGTTGGTGAGATTTGCACAGTAATTGTTGGGCAGCATTCCGCTTCATTCCGTACGTCTGCAAACTTTCTGACGTTTTCATCTGTAGAAACTTCGATAAGCTATATATTGTTCTTTAATCACTTCTTTAATTTCTGTGTTCCAAATTGAGTATTTTCCCCATCTGTTTTCTTCCTTCTACCAAGCGCTTGTAGGGCTCCTTCAATTATGCCGGTTTTGATATTCAATTCTATATTGATGTCTTTATTGACTGGTAGTAAAACAAGCTTTCCTTGGAGTCAGTACTGATGAAGTTTCCTAATACTGTATTCCGACAGAAGATGTATTTTGAACAACTCGTGGTGTGGTTTCTTTAGGAGTTTGTCTCCTTCCATTTTGGCAGTAGCCTTATCTTACTGCGTAGAGGGAAGTGGTCACTACCTATGTCTCGTCCTCTACAAACATATATATCTTACATCAGATTCTTCATTTTATCATTAATCAGTGTGTAGTCAATCACAGACATTAATCTTCGTGCACTCCACGTAAACTTGTTACTGTCTTTGTCTGCAAAATGTGGTAGTAATTTTAAAATTGTTGGAGACAACTGTGCGTAGTTCATTTCCATTATTATCAAGGATCTTTCCTCCAAATAAGCCTGATATTACTGGTGTAGGTAGATTTCCAGCTCTGCATTACAATCACCAGCGATGACAACATGGTCTGTCGTGTTGATTTTTATTCACTTTCTGAGGATCATCCTTTCCTCCTCTGGGCTGTAGACAGCTTTTAGATAATCTCTTGGAATTTGAAATCGGTCATTATTCATAAGGTTGAATTGACGAACCTGCCCTCTCCATTTATCATTGACTGAAATTGACACTCCAGCACTAGCTCGTTTTCTTTGTGGGAACCCACTGTAAGCTATCGTGTAGTCCGTCACATCTTTTGTTTCTCTTAGTTTTTCTTAGTTTCTGTTGTTACAGTGTATACTTCCCTCTCCTTGCGTAGTTGGTTTAACTCGTTTTCTGTCTTGGTCAGTCGTCTAACATTCCACATTGCCAAAGACACACAATATGCGCACGTGATGGGGCTGCCACCTCTTGTTTGCTTTTCTGTCGGGGTTGTCTGGCTTGGGAAGCTGGGTGCACAGCGCCCCTATGTGTGAACCATGACTTAGTCTCGGTATCGTGACGTGCAGACAGATCAAGTCGGCTGTAGATATTTGACACTGCAGTACTGTTTTTACAAGTGATTCGGCAGCGCATTTAATTTTGATTAAAAAATGAGAATAAAGACTTCTGAAAGAGACATTAAAAAGGGACACTAAATAGGTCTGTCAGTATGGTTCACGAATGGCTTTGAAGTTGACAGTTTAACTCTGCTGAACATTCAGGCAGAAAATTCGGAACGAGCTGCAGAAGCATCAACATTTAGTGCAGAATTTTTCGTTTATGTCTGTTCACAAGTTTTCTAGAAAAGTGTAAGTTACTACTAAATTCCCTTCAGGGGCGCGACTGTTACATTGTTGCTATAATCTTATTAGTAGGAGTAAATGAGATTATTTTTAACCAAATGTGTGGGTCAGACTCAGGTTTCATTTATGAATTGAAAGGAAATGGTGGGTAGATGTGGCAACAAAGTAGGTGCTGATATTCCCACAGCTTCGTGTTCTTTTCAAGGGTTCCGAAGTTGCCAAAACGTCTTGGGGTATATGTAGGTGAAATGGCGAATAAGAATGACCTTTCAAGATTTCGCTGTCAGTAGGGTGTGTGCGTGGATTCTAGAAGGCACGGCAGGGATCACGAGGTGTGTCCACACAAGCGACCAGCACCGCCGGCGTCGAAGTGGACCCGGCCAGCGCTCAGCAGCCCGGGACTGCCACTGTGTTCTGTGTTGTAATTGCGTTTCCGAGCGAAAACAAGGTTGCTTGCGTCAATGTGAATTTTTATTACTGACTGGTGATTGAATACAGAGTTACGGCGTAATTATCGGCGTGTTGAGGGATTTTTAGAGAAAGTTCTTAAGTGAAAAATAATGATTTGCTACGAGCCCTAGAAGCGGTGAGACAAAAAGAAAATAGACAAGTGTTTGAGACTTGCAGATTCGCTTCCAGTTGAAGATGCTCTTGTGGGTTGCGATTACGGAAGAGATTTGAAAGGAACTCTTGACTACTCGTTCTAAATGCAGGTAGAGTGATGCTGTTCCAATTCTAAATCCATCCACTGCTGATTCAGGCCGTAGTAATGAGCCTAATAATGAGAGAAATATTCGGGCACGAAAATGGAGCTATCGCAAGGAATTAGAAAATATTTTCCAGGAAAATAGAAGTAAATTAACGACTGAAGAAGAAATTGCTACTAGACAAAACGTTAACGACGAAAACCCACTGCTGTGTGACTGTCAATGCGTGCCTGCGCAAGTAAATAGAAATTATGAAAATAGAAACAAAGGATCTTCAGACAAAAGAATACAGGATATAGCACTGAGTTACGGAAATTAAAACATGTTCAAAAAGTGATTCAGGGCTCCTTCTGTATCAACAACTGTTTATGGAGGGACAGCATACCAACTGGTCACTTTAAGATATTCCATATTATGCGAATTTACGTTGCCTATCTTATAAGGCGTTACCTTTTCTCTGATCTTTCCTGGAATGTTTCACAAGGACACGCATTTTCTTCAGAATTAGAGCTATCAACAAGAAAAAAAATGTAATGATAATAAGTGAACTGAGAGGAGACAGAAACTGAAAAATGAAAGGTTATGTTATAACCTTCCAGAACAGCAAAGAAAACTTAATACAGTTATGGTTTAAAATGACAATATAGGGGGTTTCTCTGTACCACAGATTTGGGGTCTAAGGCTGTGTGAGCCTTTTTTAAAAATCTTTATTCATCAAAATAATTATTATACATAATAACCCACCACCTAAAACATTAGTGGGTCCTAAGTACATACAATGTACTGATTACCAAGCAGCGTTTACTATTCTTTTATCTACTAAATATTAACTACAGGATGGAAAGCTAGCTACTGTATGGGAAAGCCTACTATTCAACCTACTACTCTACCAAGCTACGTCCTGCAGCGTTAAAAGTGTGCCAGCAAAATACAAACCTCTTTCTTGGCCGTGCCCACTGAGCTAATCCCAGTGGGCGCACCCCTGACACTGGGCTGGCCTTAACTGGAAATCGCTGCAGGTCTTTCTAAATTATCCAGAAAAACTATATTCTACCAATGAATCCTAACTACTAGGGTCATAAACAGTGTGCAGTGTCTAATTTTGGTAAGTTCACACCATCCCCATAATCCAGGACGTGGCGGATTCCAATCGTCACGGTGGTCGGCCAGTCCGCGCGCCGTCGATGTGGGATGGCTGTGGGATGTTGATTCATTGCTCGCCACTCTCTCTCTCTCTCTCTCTCTCTCTCTCTCTCTCTCTCTCTCTCCCTTCGGTATACATGCAGGACGTTGGTGGATACCTCGCTGGCAAGTCTGTCAATGATGTTAAAGGTGACCGGATTCCTGATCAAGTGAAATGTCTGTCTTGGGTAGTTGGTTCCTTAATTCCGTGGCAACATCATCAAACAAGGGGCACTTTTGGACGAGGTGGTCCGGTGTACCTATCCCGGCACCACAGTCACACGAAGGAATTGCCCTTTTCCCAAACCGGCAGAGATATGCCGGATACGGACAATGCCCCGTGAGGAAGTGCAGTAGTCCCTTACTAGGTTGAAAACGTTTCATTTGAAGACATTCCCTGATGTTTAGAAGTAACTGGTAGGTTCTTCTGCCTGTCTCGTCCCTATCTCAGAAGTACTGCCATAATTCTTCCCCCTTCTTCTAATCGACGGTTTGTCCCCCACTCGCACCCCCAAAATGCCCTCAATCTTTTCAACTTGTCCCCTTTTTGCCCAATAGCACGCAGCCTGCTCTCTGATTTTAACGTCTAGGGGGTACAGCCTCATGAAAATCAGCAATGCTCCCCCTGGGGATGTGCGGTAGGCTCCAATCGATCGCAGTAGTATGTTGCGCTGCACCCTCCTCACAGCCAAAGCAGGAACGACCCTTATGAGCCCAGACTCCAGACCTGTAGCCCACGATGGAAACAAGGATGGTGTTATGGTATAATTTGATGAGTTGTGGAGGAAGATGAAATCGCCTGTGCCCAATCATTATAAGGTTGTTAAAGACCTCTAGCGACCTATGAGTTGGTTCAAATGGCTCTGAGCACTATGGGACTCAACTGCTGAGGTCATTAGTCCCCTAGAACTTAGAACTAGTTAAACCTAACTAACCTAAGGACATCACACACATCCATGCCCGAGGCGGGATTCGAACCTGCGACCGTAGCGGTCTCGCGGTTCCAGACAGCAGCGCCAGAACCGCGCGGCCACTTCGGCCGGCCGACCTATGAGTTGCCACTTCAGTGTGTCGGGCGAAGTTCCATCTCTCATCCACAATAACACCCAGGTAACGTGCCTCTCGATGGTGCAGAACTGGTGTGCCCTCAATCCTGACGGTTGGGTTCCTGGTCAATTGGCATTTTAAAAGCAAGCAAGTAAATTGACTAGTTTGGCGCCATTTTAAGTTTGATCCTGTAGCACCATTGCGACAATATGGTCATAGTTCTCCCGATGTTGGGTTCTAGTTCCTCTCGGCTTCAGCTGCCAACCAACAGGAGGAGGTCGTCAGCGTAGGCTATCACCTCTAGCACATCAGCGCTGCTCTCAAAGTTGTCTAGGAGAGGCTCCATATTGATGTCCCAAAAGAGTGACCCCAGGACAGAGACCTGTGGATACTCCGTTATCCACTTACCCACTCTCCCACTAGGGGATGATAGCCAGACCTCCCTTTCCACAGAATTGCTCCTAAGGCACCCGTAAAGAGGCCCTTGGTACTCTTCCTCCCGCAAGCGGCAGAAGAGCGAAGGCCACCACAGGTTGTCGAAGGTGCCACTGGTATCTATCGTGATGCCAACTAAGTACTTCTGTGTGGATGACCTGCAGGCCTCGGCCGCCATGGCGATTGCGTCAGACGCATATCGCCCTGGCCAGAAGCCGAATTGCCTACTGCTCATCCCACAGAGCACCCGGTGTGCCATCTGCCTGTCAGCTAGTAACCACTCCAACAATTTCCCAAGCAGATCCAACACACAGCTCGATCAGTAGGACTTGACTTCCTTAGGATCTTTATCCTGCTTTTCTTGATAAATACTACATAGGCTTCTTTCCAGATTGAGGGAGACATTCTGAGCCTCAACCCCTTATTGTTTCTTGTTAGAGGTGTTACCAGTTGAGGAGCGAGGTATTGCACCACCTCCGCTACAATGCCGTCTGGTCCTGGGGCTTTACCTCTTTTAAGTGATTTAATGTGCGTCGCCACCTCGTTCTCGGAGAATAGATACACTATGTTGTTGTTCGGATATTCTTCCCTGCCTAATTAAGCCTTGCTCTTCAGTATCCTCCTCTTCCTTGTCGTCCTGGAGCAGGGATCGCCAATTTCCTGCCAAGACCCTGTCATCCGGTTCCCATCCTTAATAGTTGAAAGTACCATTGGTGACCGTATCTTTTCCCCTGTTATTTTTTTGGGTATGCCCCAAGGGTCAATAGCCAATTGTGTTTGGACATACTTTTCCCAGTTTAGGAGTCTGACGTTTTTTAGTTCGCTTTGGAATTCTTCCTTGGTGTCCCTGTAAGTTTGCAGCCATCACTGTTTCTCTTCCCAGACGACACTCACTGGTAGTACCTCCTCGGCCTCCTGGCAGACTGATGCGTCTGCCCTAGTTCAGCGGACCATGGACAGGCAGTCACAGCCCTCCTCCTGGTTGGTACGGCTGCCTTAACTGCTCTAGTAAGCGTCCCACTAGCTTTTCTGGATGCTTATTGACTTCGTCACCATCTGGCCTTGTCAGGACGTCAAACTCTCTTGCTAGGCGCTCCCAGACTGTTGTAGTTGAGCTGAACATCCCAACCTACGTCCCAGTGGCATAATGTCAGAAAGCGTGAAGGTAATTAAGTTGTGATCACTAGTAGTCACCTGGTCTCTGACCATCCAGTTTTGCAAGTGGCCGGCAAAGTTAGCTGACTCTTACGTTATGTGTATGTTAGTAGCTTCACCTCCCCCGCCAGTATAGTATGCTCCGTGAACTTACATTGTATATTTTGATGGAAAGAAGGTAATGTTTTCACGAAACACTCTTGATATCTCCAGCTCTGTTGGCTATGATGTACTGCGGAGACATGATCGTTTCCTTCATTTCTTTTCCCTCTTACATCCAGAGTGCCACTGTGCCACAGGCGGATTTGGCATTTACGTCTGCCACCACCACTATTCTTCGACCTTGCAGCGCCGTGGTTATTTGCACAAGTTGGTCGAGTTACTCTTCTATATCGTCACCATACTGAAAGTACATGTTCACTAGGTGTATGACTCCCATGGGCGTCTGGAGCTCAAAGACAGTACAATGGTCATGTGAGAGATATGCATGCACTGTGACTTTTAAGGCTATGTTTATTATGATGGTGGCCTTGGGATCATTGCGGAAGCTTATTATTTGACAGTCTACCGCAGTGAAAGCTATATTTCCCGCAGGAGAGTATGAAGCTTGTAGACAGAATACGTCAAGACTCATCTCCTCCACCACCCTCTGGAGCTCCTGCATGACCAGTCTACTCTTATGTGCGTTCAGCTGCCCCAACTGAGTCGTAGCAGTCATGGAAAATATGTATGAACGTATGAATCAGGGAAGATCTTCCTCCAGTCATATGTTATCCTCCCGTTTGCTAAGACAGACTGATTGTAGATATCATCAAGATCAAATGTTTAATTCCTTCTTACAAATTCCTTTTTGACGAGGTCACGCAGGGCACCAAAGTTGGTGGGGAGATTCATGGTTCTTAACTGTATTCTATCAACAGCCTCCGTGGCCGAGAAGGTGACTTTACGTCCGTACTTACGTCCTACCACACTATGTGCCTCAATGCTGTGTTCAGGACAGCCAGATCCTCCAGACAGGGTAACTGCAAAGAATGTGCCAAATTGGGATAAATTCTTATGGGGTCAACTTCCAAGCGTTAGACCAGGGGCTGATCTAGGATAGCAATGGCATTCGTGCTACTAACTGCATTCATTTGCACTGGTTCTTCAGGTGTGAGCAATAGCCCAGGTGGCGAGTTCATTTTTCAGTGCCAATATAGCGATTTGGCTAATCTTGCCATTTTTAACATTGGACTCCAATAACCGTGTGATCCATATATGCCTGTCGCTAACACTCCTGGATCTGCTCCATGTCCCCTGATGGGGCGGGAGCAGGAGGCATTGAGGCCCTCGCAGACGCACACGAGTCGCTTGTCTCTTCGTCAGCCATGTTTAGACAAGCGAAGACATGGATTGGGGGCCCGTCTCTAACCCCGGACCGGCTCCTCTGGCATGGGGGGGACTACTGCAGCTCACCCACCGACCTCGTCGCTAGGTTAAGGGCACCCCTGAGCTACCGGGTTCAGCACACCGTTGCCAACGTACTCGTCCCCTTCAGTGGCTCCGTCATCGACGATTTCATGTGAGCTCGATGTATGAGCCTCTTCCCACAGGGAAAAAAGCCATGCCATCTGAGATTGTGAGAGAAGTTTGTCCTTCTGATACTTGACAATAGCAATTCACCAACCGTGGAAGAAAATAGTTCAGCATAAAGTGGAATAATAATAATAATAATAATAATAATAATAATAATAATAATAATAATAATAATAATAATAATAATAATATAATAATAATACACTAAAAGGAAAATCTCGATTACATTGATACCTGCATACGAGTTAAACATGTGTGCACCGTTTTCCTAAAGCTTCAACGCAGCGCGACGTGGCGAGAGGGTTTAGGGCGACGTGGCAGCTCGCAGCCCACCCTCTCGTGATCCCTTCGTCTATTCTTGTATCGTCGGTGTATGGGTACCGGAAAAAGTGACTAATGTATATAGGCGTACTTCCATTTCCAAAAAAAAGAATGGAAATCTTTTCAGATATTCTGCTCCTGCTAGGAGCGCGTGTATTGGAAAATTTTATGTATGTACGTGTGCTGTAGTTTCTGGTGCTCTATTTATCTTGCCCCGCTTTGAAATCCCCATAATGTCGCTGGTCTCACGATAATTTGACTGGAATGGAAACAAATTTACATTTAGGGGAGAGTGACAAGAAGTGATGAAAGTAAGGTAGAGAAGACCCTGTCTATGGCCATAGCAATTAAGAGAAATTGGAAATGTTGTAGAAATGACACATTGTTAAATTTTATTTCCATTTAAGTTGTTTTTATTAAAATTCTTATACAGTGCCACGTGTTACATTCTCGTCCAAGGTGGAATGGATTTTGAGTGGGTAACAGTACAGCCATAAAACCCGGCAGCCGGGCGGCTGCCGTAGAGTCAGTAGAGTCGTTGACTGAAGCTGCCAAGTATAACCCTCCGTACCTCAGAATTCTAAATGCGGCCGTCTGCACAATCTGGCAATACTGCAGGATGCGGAAGTGTGTGGAGTAATTTCTATCATACTTCACGAGCCATTTCAGGGGTATATCATGTGTTCTTCGTCTAGTGGTAAACGTCGCGCGATGTAAATACATAGTCGCGAGATAAACTCCTTGATGTTTTACTTTTAAATCATATTCGTGTCTGCTGATGTTACATCTGATGAAGTCACAAAGATAATCCTCTTCACTACATAGCCAACCAGTAATAGCACAGTCTGGACTCTCGTGACAGCAGAAACTTCCAGAAACAATTCGCCCCGAACAGGTGGTGGCTGCGTCAACGTCGGAACAGACCACGCCCGAGACTTCCTCGCCCTGCATCGACTACCGGCCGCGTTCCAGGCGCCGTCCGCCAGGTTAACGCCGCGCGCGGCTGAGAGTGTATTTACCAACTGTCACTTTCTTACTTGAAGTTCTAGTGTTTATCTTGAAGTTGTGTGTTGGATTTTGCATGTTTGCAACTTAATCCATTATGCCAAAACTTTATTCTTCAATTTATTTCACTTTAAAGTGATACGTTCGTGATAAATGAAAAACTTTTCTGAAAATTTTTAATAGATGAGAATAGAACAAAAACTCTAGGCCGTCCCATTTCTGGGACGTTGGCAAAATTAGCCACAAAAAGGCGCGATATTACCGCCAAAGCAGAAAACAAGAAACATAGTGAACAAAACACACACACTGTAATATTAGTGTCTCTATTCAGTGTGTAATGAAACAAAACACTTGGCATGTACACCAACAGAGTAGCTATGACACAGTTGTCATCTTTATGCAGTATGAAGACGTTTCCTATATTTTACTTAGCAGCTAAAGTGCTCACCTGTCCTCTCGTCAATTTTCGTCCTTGTGGTCCTCTGCATTTCGGTGTTGATCGTATGTTCTTTGAAACGCGCAACACCACTATTCCCCTTCAGTGAGAGCTTTCCATTTGGCTTAGAGATTTGGAATGTCCACCGTTGTTTACCATACAGATATGTCATCTGAGTGAATAGTGGCCACCACCGGTTTTATTTTTTTATCTTATCGTCCTATAAAGTGATATCTGCTTGTCCAGTAAGTCAATGCCACACATATAGGCGTTGTATTCTTCAAAGAGATGTGGCACTGCAATAGACGTTTCCTTTCTCTTTGCCTCTGAGTAGCTTGCATCAGAGCTCAAAGCAGTAGTAGTACTGTTGTTTGTGGCTACACGTACTGGTTTGCTATCCCTCAATTTCACTATCAGAACTTCATTCTCTTTGTCAGACTTGTAGCCATAGAACACTCATTTTCCTTCTCCTTTTTTTCATATCGACCTCGGGCATCTCTCATTTTCTAATTTTTCTGTGTAAGGCGTGTGTATGGCACATCGACGTAGGAATGCTAATGTAACACTTCGTTCTATTATTAAGATGGTAAGATGAACCGATATTGCAGTTACTTCAGGAAATCTGAAATATACGGAATGTTAGAAGGGTATCCATACGTTCATAACACACCCAGGCAACTAAATCACAAGTGATTGTTGTGCAGAAACTACTAGCAGGCATAGAGTGCAGCCAAGTGCGAAACTAAAGAATAGGAAAACTGATCTCTTTCCAGAAAAGAAAGGTTTATTTTTTTCAGTTTTCAGCCATTACAGAGCTCTGTCAGTTCAAACTTTTAGAAATAGCAAACAAGGCTAAAAGTTTCATTGATTGTGTAGAAATAATTATAACATATGGGTGCTAAAAATCGGTTGAGAACGTTGTTAAAGAGTTGTAAAATATTTTCAAGGAAAACGTTCTAACATTTGTGACACATTATTCTCTTTGGGTTTAATAGGGGGATGAATGCAGCATAGACAGCTCTGAATCTTTGTATTGCGTGTGGGCGAGTGTCTTTGGGCAAAAGATTCCAGAAAAGGATATTGTTATTTCAAGAACGATCGTTCTCGCATAAATGATTTTCCACAGGATTAGAAGCCTGGCATAGGATTACTCCATGCTAAAATTGAAAGCAATATTTTACCCGAACGCGATCAATAAATACATTCAACATTCCTATACAGCACTCAGTGTGAACATAAATTTCATCTGTGGAGGGGGGGAGGGGTGCTGTGCACTAAGGCATAACGCATACTGCTGATTTGAAAAACAAAACTATCCAGGAGGTTGTTTGGAAAATCATACCACACATACTTATTTTTCTGATTTTGTAACGTCAAATGTTTACCTTTCCCACTCTTTATCAAACAACCGTTAAGAAAATTCGTTTCCAGACTAAAATGCGCTTCAGGCCTGGTTTGACAACATCCTTAACTTAGAACCAGAAGGTTTCTACAGGCGTGGAATTGAAGTACCTGAGCATTGTCAGATGGTTTCAGATAATATTGTGGCTAGGAGAGGTACATCGCATTGTGAAGGAAGAGATTACTTACAGTTTACACGTGGAATTATCTTCCTGGATTGAAAACCATAAATTGATAGCCTTATGTGAAAATCGCAAAGATTATTCAATGGTAATGACACGTGAAATAGTGAATTTAGCGGTATAGGCCTGTGCCGACCAGAAAGTAACTAGTCGCTCACAGTTGCCAAACTTGTATGCTTCTTCTATGTTATACTAGCAGCAGGAAGAAAACTAGTTAATATGTGCATTGAGGGGGCTCGGAAGTGACAACAACTTGCCTCTCAAAGACGTCGCTTCCTAGGGTCGGAATATGTCCCTGAATTTTGTCATTTCCGTAAGTAGCGTATTTATTTATAATACGTAGGTGCACCAACTGCAAATTAAATGCAGTAAATAAATATAGCAATTGTTGGTATTTTTGTCACAAGGTCCCCCCCCCCCCGTCGGTGGTTCGAGTCCTTCCTCCGGCGTGTGTGTGTGTGTGTGTGTGTGTGTGTGTGTGTGTGTGTGTGTGTGTGTGTGTGTGTGTGTGTGTGTGTGTGTGTGTTTTTGCCCATAGCGTAAGTTAAAGTTAGATTAAGTAGTGTTTAGGCTTAGGGACCGATGACCTGAGCAGTTTGGTCCCGTAAGACCGTACCACGAATTTCCAATTGCCATAAGGACACTAAATACTGAAAGATCATTCATCACACAAGATTCACATTTTTTGCAGCGTATCAGTGGTTATACTGCAGGCATTGCGTACACAGCATGTCTTGAACATTATTCACTTTCAAAATATTTTTGAGAGAACGCTTGCATTGACTCTATCCCCAAAACAGAGGAATGCAGATGAATAGATAACAGAATTGATGGCAGAACGTGAACTTGAACACACTTTAAGCTATGACTAACATAAAGTTGCAGAAGTAGTGGTCTACTGTTCACAAAAACCATGTGCCATGTTCAAAACAGCGATCTCGAAAACAAGTGGAGAAAATTGAATTAGCTAATACGAAAAGAGTAGTTGCCAGCAGAAATTAAACAAGGAACACAGAACATTGGCACGTCTAGAATAGTCATTTAGAAGCAAAACAGTCATTTCGTCTATAAATACCGAAAGAAAGAAAATGATCATATGATTACAGCATTACTACTTTTTATACATTGTCAGTAAAAGCCAAAAGCGCTTGTTTTGAAGAGCTTTTAAAGTTGCAGTACGCTTAAGACAGAGAACTCGAAATAACTGGTTACAAATCTGAGCGTGGTGCTAGGTTCTATATAGCATCTGCGCAGTGTGTTATAATTTAGCCAGTCATCCGAGGGACGACTGTAGCGTACTGCAATATTCATATGAGAATTTTCGAGTTGTAATGCGACGATGTAGGTGGGCAGACGGTTGTAGAATTTGCCGAAACTGTCCATTAGGGTGTTCCAGAGAAACTGATGTCCTTTGTTTTTAACGCATACCCTGTTAATTTATTTGTACAATGTCAAAACAGATGTAAATAAAATTTCAGAAACGTTGGACGTCGGCAACCCGTGCCGAGTTGTAAGTGGAACATGTCACGTTCTCAGTATTTGCTAAGGCGGAAGCGCACTTCCGCGTCTGTGTTTTCGTAAATTGTTAGTAAACATATTGCTGTTAGTCGGTGAACATGCTGAATGGCGTAGTGTTACGAAAAGTGAATATTGCAATGAAATGTTCAGAACCACCCTCCGATGGAAAGGTTGAGGCAGTTTGATTTTATATCCGTGAGATGAATTTAACTGTCAACGAACGTGCAAATCTCACTATTCACGAATGCCTTGTCCTTAGCGTAAAGGTGCGTGTACCTGCCAGATCTTTGCATAAGTGTGAAGAAACTAGCAGACTACTCAAATGCTGGAGAGAGTTAAAAAATGCACAAGAAACTTTAACGTATTTGAACAGTGCCGATGAGTTTGTCAACAAGTTAGGTGATTTGTTTGACATTGCATACGGCGATGCATCTCAATTGATGAAAAGAAATATAGACAGAAATGTCTTACAGCGACAGAGAGCGAGGCAATCTCATCTTCTGATGGTAATCAAAAGTACATGCATTTGCAAGATTATTTCCCATCTGTGATTGAGAATATACAATTTGAAACCAGTGAAACAATTCTGCGAAAAAATCTCATTACTCAAAAATTAATAACAGCCCTGTATCTGTGTCAGTTAAGTATGAGAGATTCAAAGTTTATTCTAGAGACTGCCATTGAGGCACTTGGATGCAATACTGAAGAACTTGGTACAACTAAGTCCTCGATTCAAAGAATTCGTACGGAAGGAGAGTGTGGAAGCTATGAAAGTTAATTTAAAAGACAGGGTGTGGGGTGTTGCGCAATCACTGGAATGGCGAACTGCTGCCTGCTTTACATGATCAGAAATCAAAGGAACATCTTCCGATAGTTATTGCTCATGGAAATGAGAAACAAGCTATTGCTGGCAAACATAAGAAAGTTCCTCAGTATGCCAACAGATGGAGGGTGTTGGGAACGCGATTGTAGACTGTAATCTCGAAGCTAAGGCGCAGTTTGTTGTGACGCTGCGGCTCCGAATACAGGTCGTATCACTGGCGCCTGTGTGCTTCTCGAACAAAAACGTAATACAAATCTGCTTTTGTCTTCTTGCTGCCATCAAGTTTATGAACTGGTGTTAAAATACATGATCGAAGTAAGTTAGTCAAAACTTATCCTGATGTTCAACTCAACTTTTTGAAAAGTACCGGTATTACTGGAAAAGTGTCGATCCAGATAAAACAGTGGTATAAAGGAAACCTTGCTCTACACTCGACTGTCTCCGAAATGGACAATCTGCTCCCGTCTTACCGAACTGAACGGACCAAAGTAGTTGTTAGAGATGGCTATTGCGACTTGACAGTTTTTTGTGACACTCGGAGAAGACACAAAAAGAACTCCAGGTGCCATGTACAAGCGTAAAAAAGATGGTAGCTGTTTTTAGTTCGCAAAAGAATCTACCCTATTTCTTGGGACACGCAGCTGTCCGTGCCCTGCTGATACTTAATGCCACTACGTCGGCTTATAGCACAGACTTAATTTCTGCCTGTGGAAGAACTGCTGAACAGTGGGTGAATGGCATCAGCCGTGTGCGGCTCACCCGCAACAGACCCGTTATATGCCAGTGAATCGCAGCAAAATACTCTGTGGTTGTATCTTTGTGCCAATGACTTTCTTTTGCAGCAGACTGTCGCCCCATTGTGGAGGCGAGAAGTACGTTCTACAGTATGTTAGACAGTTTTGTACACCCACTCTCTTCCTCTATCCGTCACACACACTGTGGATGTCTTAACTTACGACAGTGAGATGTAGATATATGTAGTTACAGCATAATTCCACGATGATGGTGCAAATTTTCAGGGATGGTGAACAGTAATCGTATGAATTTGAAGTAAAGGACCCTAGTCAGGAAAAAGAGTCGAGAGTTATAAGCGAAAATCTTTCATACCTCTGACTGGACCTATTCTATTGTCAGCTCTTAAGTTTCTATATTTTGTGAATATGTAGTATGGACTAAAACGAGAAAAAGTCTAGTGAACATGGACAGCCAAATGCATATCTGAAAAGCTTCGATCCCACGGTCACTGGAAGAGTTCGTTCCACAATAGCTCATACTGTCGACTTCGCAACCCATGTTTACTACTATCACCTCTCATAAATTTGGAAAGCAAAGAGCTTGCAGCAGCAAAGATCCACTGGTAGAGGTATCGAAACGGTTTTCGCCTATAACTGATGACCTGGTTGTTTCCAGACCAGGCTCCCTTTCCTTAAATTAAAAAAAAAAAAAAAATTACTCTCCTCCATTATCCCTGAAGGTTTGTACTGCCATCACGAAATCGGCCAATAGGTATAAATCTGCGTTCATTGTCATAAGTTGTGAAACATCCACACTGAATGTGGTGGGTAGCGGAGGGTGTGGGCGTGAACGATTGCGGGTTAGGCGGCAGCACCTGTTTCTCGCCTCCACGACGGGGTGATACTCTGCTGTGGAAGAATTATGTCTCTGGCAGAAAGATACAAAGATACATTTTGCTGCGATTAATTGGCACGTAATGAGTCCGTGTTGTATGTGGGGCGCAGGTTTGTCGATAGTATTCACCCACTGTTTAGCAATTTCTTCACAGGCAGAAGGTCTGTGCTAAAATCGGACGTAGTCGCAGTTTGGCGTTAAAAATAAGCAGTGTACGGATAGTCTCGGCAAGTTTTACAACCATCTGGCCATTTGTGCCGTCGCAGTACAGCTCGACAGTTCTAACATGGATACTGCGGTAGCCTAGGGGCGTCGCTCACATGAAAGCGTCGGGCTAAATGAGAAAGCTGCTTAGAATCTCAGCATCACGCCCAGCTTGGTGTTGTTTCGGGTACTCCCTGTCTCAATTGTCCTAAAATACGCGCTTTTCACTTTATTGGCAATTCATGTACTCGTGGCGAGTAGATGATACAAGTCGTTCTTCCACTGTTTATAGTCTGAACGGCAGGTTTGCTTGAGGAGGACTTCTTATAGTTATTTCCGTCAGCGTTTTAGGTATGCTTCTTCCGCCTTCTGATAACTTCTTGTTTGCAAAAGATAGAATCGAACATGGAGTGCATGCATTCGCTGGTTATATTTTCAACAGATTCTTGAGCCCACATTTTCTGCTGTTGCGTACGGTTTCCTGCACAGTAGCATTTCTTGATTTACAACTTTGTTGATCCTAGTTTACGAAGTCTCCCTGTGGATGGGCATGTTTTAGATTCATTTCTGTATTATTGTATCTTTATTAGTGTGCTTATCTCTTGGGAAGAGTCACAGTGACGTCTTAAGTACTTATTTTCTGGGCCTACAACTATAATAAAGATGTACTGCCTGGTCATAATGTTTACAGTATAACCACTGGAAGCAGTATAATCACTGGGGATGCTCCAGATTCGTGAATCACGTCTGGTGAATGACGTTTTCAGTAGGCTTAAGACAGACCAACGCAAATAATTGTGACAGTTCTTCACTTGAGATGTTTAGTTGACAGTCGGTGCCTCTGAGCATTATTAGTAACCATGTTCCATCTTGTTGAGATCAGCTGTCTTGCCATTGGTCTGCATCTTCCCCACACGATACTTTGACGCCACGTCAGGGAACACCTAATGAGGACGTAGTTACGGCGAGTTGGGAAGAAACGGACCTTGGGCAGAACACCCAATCTGAACGAGGTGACAACGAATCACTGGGAATATTAAGATATTAAAACTACGCTCTAGTCTCCAGACCTGGTTACTGATATGCAAATATGGATCGATCACGTATCGTGTGTGTATTCGAGCCCTCAGCAGCTGCGTCCTCGAGGCACCAGCTGCGCTCACTTCCCAGCATGTTACAGGAATCCATTGCCTGGTATTCTTCATACTAGTAGTGTAACTGAATCTTGGCACCAACGCAAGATATGTTTGGCAACTCTGTGACCGACGAGTTACTTCCACGATGTAGCAGAATTATCCTGCTAAATTCACATGATATTTGTATAATTTCCACCGAAAACGCTGAGTGGTATTTACACAAGGTGTGAAATAAGGCGATTAATATATGGTTTCGAGCTCAGGAAAGTTGTTACAGACGATAGTCGCAACTATCTCGTCGTTTACATTGTGATTTAACTGTCCTAGCCACCTCTAGGGAAATAAGGGATAGAAAAATGTATGACGCTTTGCTAGCTCTGTGGTAATGTGGTCGCCTTCAAAACGAAGGCTGCTTTGGTGTGTGGTTTGAGGCTCACTGAAAACTAGATTTTTAGCTGTTTCGTGATACAGCTACAGGGAGCCAAATCGAAAATCAATAATAGTCTTATTTGTTTATGACATGCCACATTTTCATACTACTTGAGTGACCCACGTCGGCAAGTACACACAGACCGTTTTGAAGTCTGGAGTGAATAATTCGTGTTAATATAGGCACATTCTAGTTGCAGACACCTTAAATTTTATTGAAATAGACTTTCGTCCTAAGGTTATTTTGGTATTCTGTATTCCACTTATTTTGGTACAGTGCATATTTTAAGTGTTCCTTTATTTTCTTTGGAAAAAAAAAACAGTGAACGTCAGAGGGAAATAAAGCGTCACAATACATCTACGTTTATCTAAAACGGTCTGACAGTGCTCAGATATTTTACTGATTCCACGCCCGTCGAAACCTACTGGATCTGAGTTAAACATGCCTAAAAATCAGGTGGGAAGAGTATTTTCGCAGTGAAATGGATTTTCGTGACCGTTTTTCGATACGGAAGGAGATTGAAACCATTTGAGGGCCTAACATGAGAAGACTAAATACATGAGTTACTAGCCAAATAATTTCTGGGTAGTTTTGTTTGTGAAATAAGCAGAGTCCGTTTACGTGTAGCAATAACACGTGATGTTTTGTCGGTCGTTTTGTCTAACACTGCGACCATAAAGTGTCAAAAGTAGTTGTTAATAAATACCAGCTGAGATGGACACACCCCTGGGGAGGGATTTGTAGCACACAGAACCCTATTTTAGTCGTACGATGCAAAATGCTCTCATTGCCCTCCGCTGGAGTATGTATTTCGTTGGGACAGCTAATTAATTTCTTCATAAAAAGGTAACAAAGACGTAGTAACTCGCCACTAGTAACAATATTGCAAAGGAATGCTCAGTGAGCTATCCGAGGATATTCGAGGAACAATGCAGTAACAGTCACCCCTTCGATTTTTGTTGCTCTGAATTAGAGCCTGCGGTACTCCTACTCCCAACTCCTGAACTTGGCTTATTCAATGCAAATGTCGCACAACACTTAAATGGTCGCAAGTAGTCACGTGTCAGTTGTTATGTTCGTGAATGTTTAAAATCGTTCGTGCCAGAAAGATTTTTTTTGTTAAGAAGAAAATGCTTTTCTGACGTATTTTGTACAAAAGCACTCGCCTCGTTCACACAATACAAGTTTAGCGCTCCCGCCGCTGCCTTCTGTGGTACCCAAAGTGAGTAATATGTTGCAAGCGTTGGACCTTTCTGCGCATGAGACTATTTTAAAAGCTCGAACAACATGGAGTTTGTGTTACAGGGAGGTTCTTGTAAAATACAAATACTTGAAATTAATAATTTAGATTAAAGGTGACCCCCTCACAGAAAAGCAGGCACACACGAACGGGGCAAAACTTGCTAGCTTCAGGATTTTATCCTTTGATGAGCTAGAGCAATAAAAGTAAAACAGAGTAAATACAATCCGAAAGTTAGCAACTTTTCGGCCTTTAATGTGTGCCTAGCAACAAGTCAACACTTTCGCTTTCCGGGGAGTGGTCTCCTTTAATCATGAAGTGTTTACATTCGTAAGTTTCAAGTACGCAAACTCCAACACGCAACTGGAAGACAAATACTCCAAGCTGAAATAAGGAGGTGGCAGTTGCTAAACACACTCCTCGGAAGGCTAGTGACGTCAGCGGTGAGCTGCGGCTGGCCGCTGCCACAAGCTGTTTCTGCACGTATTCGCTGGAAGGTGAAGCGACAGGCGGAAGTATGGAATGGAGTGAACGCTAAACTCCATATCCACATTGCGCGACGCCTACCACTTTTTTTCTACCGGCGATGGGAGCGGAATCTGGATTTTATTGTTTTTATTTCTAAACCATTTGCACGTTTCGACACTTCCCACTTTTTTAAACAGGTGGGGACCGAGTGGGCAGGAGGCTTTCCCTCCTGTCAGAATTCTTAGTATGTTGCTCATGGCGCTCCCTTTTACCACTGCTCAAAAATTTGAGACTACACCAATTATTTCCATTATCGACCGGCTCCATGGACTATTTAATTATTATTATTATTAATTTATGGACTTCCTGTAAGCACTTCCGTTAAATTTACGAAGGTTTATAGAATTTGTTGGTGGTGTTCTGCAATACAATTGTTCAGTAATAATTCAATATGGCGATTAATAACACAGTGGTTGTGCAAGGAGTGTTAAAATTTATTGTTACGTAAAGGGTGCTTTACTCTGTCTGGTAGATATTTCTTTGTTCTTTCGGATGTTTTCATTCTTCTTACGACTCTTCCTGTAGTTCTTCCCCTGATCTTCGTTTGGGGTCTGGTTTGCCTGTCTTCCAGTATTTTGGTTTTTTTAATTATCCTCTATAATTTGGAGTTCTTATGTGTTCCTAAATTTCTGTGACGCATTTAATGTTGCTCTTACTATTCAACAACTTTTCTATTACTCTTGTACTAATTCTTTTCTCTGGTGTTCTCATAAGATGTCTAAAGAAAGATTCGCGATTCTTCCTGATGGTGTTCTTTATTAGTTCTGTTTTCTTGCGTATTGTTTACTTTGGAGTTACTATCCAATGATATTATGTACGCCTATGTACATTCTTCGATGCCAATTTAATGAGATATTGTTGGTCTCCTAATACTTCTTTCTGTCTTTGGTCCATTTCTGCTGTAGTAGTTTTGAAGATTTTTCAGCTGCATATGTTATTTCTGGTCTTGTAACTGTTTCATAGTTCTTTAATTTAGCATCTATAGACACGCTTTTTTGTTCTTTAATAATGTATTTTTCTTTCTTCAATTGTTGTATTTTGCCATTTTCGGTTCTCATTTAGATGTTTTTTACGATTTCACCGAAATATTCAAATTTATTAACAGTTTTGGGTAAAAGCTGCGTATTGGACACCCCCCGCCCACCATCCGTTTTTCAATATGGCACAGATGTAGATATTACTCTTCGCTACTAGTTAATTTGTTACCTCGGCCATACTTTCTACTGTCACATTAGTTGGCTTTGCCACCTTGTAACATAACCTAGACACAGGGCTTTTCTACGGATCTTTGTCGCCACGGCCACAAATTCAGGGGGGAGGGGAGGTGTCCAATACGTAACTCAGTTTCGATTCCCTGTTATATTGTAATTTAATTTGCAAGTCAGATAAGACAACGTAATCTTGTTCTCCAAATGATATTTTAAGGCCAATTTGCTGTGCTGTTTCTTGTAGCGATTTAACTTGCATTATTTCTTGAGTATTGTTGGCTAGGTGAGCAAGAGCATCAGCAAATCCCAAGAAGTTGAAACTTCGTTTGTCGCACACACAATTCTTATTTTCTTTTCATTATCTTCTTACCATTCGCCCATTACATACTCCAGTACACAGTTGAAGGGTAGTAGTGTCAGTCTGTCACTTGGTCTGAGGCCAGTTTTTATATGGGATGCTTCAGAAGTCACCCCTGTGAACTACTTTCGATGTGGTGTTGGGTAGAGTAAGTTCTGTTACCGTCATTAAGCTGGTCGCTTTTCCAAACGTCATTCGTTAGTTGGGTGATCAGTTAATATAAATAATACATACAGTAGTGATACATAATACATTCATCTTTACATATTACATATTGCAATCGTGCCTTCAGCTTGGAATCCATTTAGTGCAAACACATTAGGAAAGCTAACCCCCCTGTTTCACAATTTTTTAAAGTATGTGGCAGCTTGTTGAACCATAGATACCTATTAAAATATGGACTATTCTTATATTTAATTTTGTCCTCTGCATGATCTTGTTATCCCACTTCTAGTGGCATAGTTGTGTGTATCACATTTGCTTGCTTTGTTTTTACCGTTCACAAAAACTATAGTAAGTTAATACAAATATAAGGAATATATTGTTAAATATTTGTGAGACAAGGATTTCACACGAGGACTCTCCGGACCTTAGTCTGTGCATTAACCTCATTGCTCTTATCTACAATACCAACAGTGTATTCAGGTGTTGTCCTGCCACGCGGCCGCACACTTCAGTATCGTGATTAACAAATTATCCCATGTTTAAGGATCGAGCTGGAACTGTTTTTGCCACTTCGCGTATCAGGTGGAACCTACCGCTTATTTTCTCGCACACAGAATAGATGTGGTTTACGTGACGAAAACTTTAGTCCAGAAGGACACAAAGAAATTTGTTACCTATTTCTTCCTATGTAATATCACATATTAAAGCCAGGGGACAATGATACTGAGCTGTAGTTTGAAGCCTCTATTGTAGGTTACTTCGCTTCTTAGCACTGGTTTAACAGTGTTTATTTTTAGATTACTGATTTTCTTAATACTACAGATTGAGGCAAGTTGTGGTTCCTTCTATGCACTTTCTTCAGGGCTCGACATAACAGCTGAGTATTTGTCCATTAATGTTAGCATTACCTTGCTTATTTCGTTTCCCTTAACCTCCTCTGGTTGAAATTTCACGGTTTTGAGTGGTGTGATTTGGTATCTGATGGTAGATGCCCATAAGAAGTATTGTATTTTCTGCTGGTGATACGAAATTCTTATTAAAAAGAATACATACTGCTTTGGATTCTTTTACGATATTACCGTACTGCACTATGCATAAAGGCTTGTTGACTCCAGATGCCTCAATCAGTTTTCAGAAGGCTTTGCTGACGTTAGTAGATATCAATATTTCGGCACTGTTAATGTTGTTTCCCAACGTTAGAAAGTTCTGCTTTAAGCGTTTTGTACTTTTACATTTTTATTGGAAAATATGCAGTTTTTTGTTTTGTACAGGACACCCTATGTTTAACAAGTTTGGCTGGATGTCTGTCTGTCATTCCTTCTACTCCGTGTGTGTTGGCTCTTATTTCTGTAATGGGGCATCAGCAGTCAGCATTCCGGTAGAATGGCGAAAGCTGATTCCGTTTATCTGACGCTTCCGCCTGGAATAGTGTATCCAGTCCCTCCTTAGCTACCTTATTTTTAAAGAAATTTGATCTTGCTGTTATTCAAAGCTCGTTCTTTTCAACACTTTTTGTTGTTTTGTAAGAACTGTTATTTATTGTATGTGTTGTGGAAGGTCGTTTGAGTAATGGGAAGTCCACGTTACTTAAGCAGTCTCACCAGCAATTTTGAGAATTGTTGCGTGATTTATCCAGGTAGATCTAGAAGCTGAGACCTTGGTGTCAAAGTATATTTTACGATTGTATGTTCTTAATATAGCTGAGTTTCATGATAGCTAATTTGCTGAAGCTGACATCAATGTTAGTCTCAAAGTACATTGTCATTGGAACCAGTCTGTTTAATATCGTCACTGAAACTGTAGGTAAAATGGGTTGCATCTTCACAAGGTCTGTCTTGCCACAGAATCGGTGGTTTCATGCTAAAGGGACAGGTACTAAAAAAAATTTCGTAAAACGCTAGTTTCAGGTTGAAATGATTGGTCTTTGTTGCTATGCCAGCCAAAAGCACATTAAAATCCGTTAGCTCGCATTTCAAATAAAATTGCACATGACACTGTCAACGTTTTAAAATTAAATGACTCATTTCAGCGAATTCAACTGCACGAGTTTCGTCAGAGATATAAGAAGCTTAAACAAAAGATATAACACTTGGTCAAAGGCTCATTAGTACGTATGCCTGAACTAAGTTAGGTAGAAAATGTAATGATTAAAATGTTTGAGAGAGATGCGAAACTTCGACAAAATACTGTCTTGAACTACGGATGGAGGTACGACTACGTTGTAAAGAGAAAAATTCTCACGTCTGTGAATCATATACTGCATGTGGTAGAAACATTCATAAAGTTTCGTCTTATTGTTGGGAGGATCTGAAGTGCGAGCCAACGGATTTTAATGCGTTTTATGGTGGAACAGCGACAAAGACCCGTACAAGGGTTGCAATTCATCACTGCACATACAGTATTGACATCTGTGAAACCTGTAACGTCATTTAACGGTGATACCAAATTTAATTCATGTTTTTACATTTTATGTGGAGTGTGCTATCTAGTGATATCTGTAGGTTGTGACAGTTACCACCGCTTTCCTAAGTGACTTCTTGAAGCTGCTGCAACTTTCGTCATGTGACAATCAGGTAGCTTCAATATGAACAATGTGACAAAATTAGCTAACAGCGAAAAATCATGAAATAAGTGTTCGTTTCAAAATTAAAAATCGCCTACGCAGGACAATTACTTGCTTAAGAAACTAACATGTTTGGAAATACATCTGAGGACAACTTAAACATTCAGCAGATTGCCTAAGAATCACCTAAAAAAAGTTATTATGCTATATAGTACGCGGGTAAGTCCATAATTGTTTTGCTTTAGTTTGCGGTTCTGTTACTGACTGTGCAGAAGGAAGGAAATGAAGCTCAAGGGTAGTTGAAGATGAATTTTTATTTTCCGCAGGGGATTTCAGAGGCAGGTGCACAGTTAGTGAATTATTCGATTCAATTTTAAGTTTATTTAAACTACACTGAAAGCAGGCATGGGATTGGTAGTAAATACGCTTACCCTCATTTTGCTCTCATTATGAGATTGACGAAGAACTAGGTAGTATGAGAAACCGAGAAAGTAGGTACAGACAAGACGAAAATCACAGTAGTATTTGGCCTTATTTCAGTCTCCCGGAAGCCATTATTCCCAGAAAGCTTGCAGCTCTTGGTTCGCTGACGGCTCCGTTCACTTTCAATAGCTGTAGTCCCTAAACGCGTCTCTCGCATCTTTTCGCGATACTGGCGCGTTTTTTAGTTTCCCTCGTTGCAGTGGAAAAGCAATTTTCTTTATTACATCCATCACGCTTGAGATTTGGCACGAGATCTCTGTTTATGGAATCCACAGTCACGCATCCCATTACCCATACAAGAGGACACGTTTTGAACCAGTAAGAAGTTATGGACTGAACACTTAGTCAGAACTGTTTGATACTGTGTTTGGGTTAAAGTACAATGGCTTTCTAAATACCCTAAAACTGATAACTAAAATGCCGAAACGTTTTGTAGAGCCGGCGGTTAAAAACACGCTCTGGTGCAGGTTGACGTCTAATAGGGCCTGGATTCAGCAAGAAAGAAAAATCCGGAATTTCTTTGTATTTTGAGCATAGTTGAAAAAATAATGAACACGTATTACACTACAAAGCAAATACAGAACCAGAACTTTCAAAAATATCAATGAAAAATTACCAGTGTTGGAATTCATTATAAATAATGAGATTTATTTCTTTTCCAGTCAGATTGTTTGCTTAGATGTTCACATTCCTACATGCAGATATTTAGCTTTCTTCTTTAATGATCCTGCCGATTCTGCAAACAGGGTCGCGAAAGGGATACTGTAGGCTGCCGCACGAATCACATGAAAAATGCTAATTGTTATTGGAACGCAGTACATTTAAATGTACGGTTTTTGTGAAATAAAATATTTTAAGGTAAGGTTGTCCCAGCTTTTGCAGTGAAGCGGAAGGTATTACTGTGGTGCAATCTTACTGCTTGTCTCACTTTTCTCCATTTATGAACGGAGTCTAATAGAAATGCCACCTCGCCGCTCGTCAGTCGGAGAAATGGCCCGGCTTCGTGCTCATCCTCAATCCGTAGTTCCCGAACTAGCGTATGGGCTGCGCCCTATCCTTTTCATCCAGTTTCACTCACAATCTTTCACGTGTACCGTGATGAGAAATATGAATCATCTATGTACACGTTGGTATCATTTCTAACTCTGACTAAAAAATATACGTATTCAGTAAATTAACACGTCACAAAACCTTTTGCATCACTCCGGTTTCCAGAACTTCTGAAGATAGATGTTGACTGTGGATATTGTATCACAGACACAGTCCTTTGACTGTTCAGAGATGTCACTAAACCCACGCAGAGATGTAAACAACCATTCAGGAGCAGCGCCTATTAAACAAGGGGGTCCGACAGTCGATCAGTTCCCCCCCAAGGGGGTCCACAACTCTTTTGTGGACACGTGCGTAGCGAGCACGGGACCCCGAGCTAATGTGGCCTTCCTTCCTTTCCCGGCTGCATACCTTCCCTTTCCGCATCCTTCCCCATCCCCCATCTTCGCCCCCCCCCCTCACCTCTGACTCTTTCCTTCCTTTTCTCCCCCTCTGGGGGAATGGTTTGTGCCTACGTCCGGAGACGGACGCTTGTAAATGTACCACATTCTTCGCCTTCCTTACTTGTAAGTCTTCGTCCTTCCTTTGTCCTTCTCTTTTCCTTACCTCTTCTCTCTACCCTTTTCTCCGCTGCGGCGTTTGAGACCTCTTCTTTCCTTTCCCTTTCCCTTCCTCTTTCTTCCTCCCTGTGCGTGTCTGAAGGCCGACCCACGCACTTCCATGCGTAGCCGGTGACGGGGTAACGCGTAATTCCCCGCCCCGGGTAGACAGGTAGGACACGTACGTACCCCCTGGTAACGGCCAGGCCCAGGGAGGGGTGATTACCCGAGCTGATACCTTCCGAAAGTGCCGATTGGTCCCTCCGTCCGTTTGTCGGGAGGTGTGACCTGAGGTGTGAACAATCACCTAAGGCGGGAGTGCCCTCAGAGAGGGCCCCCACAAGGGAGGAGCGCGCCATCGGAGACGCCGGTAATCATGGGGGATTCTTCCGCAATGGTTTCCTCACCTTCCACTATGTCTGCTCACAAACGTAAGTTAACTGAGTCTCAGCCACAGACAGTTCTTCCATCGTTGCCACAGTTCCTTGTTGTTTCTCGGTCTGACGAAGGTCACGACTTCTCCACAGTCAACCCTTTCATTATTCAGAAAGGTGTCGACGCAATTGCAGGTCCTGTAAAGTCTTGTTCCAGATTACGGAATGGCACCCTGTTGTTAGAAACACACAGTGCCCTCCAGGCACAAAAATTGCTGCGTACCTCACTACTACACACTTTCCCTGTCCGGGTGGAACCGCACCGTACCTTAAATTCCTCGCGTGGAGTTGTTTATACACGCTCCCTCGATGGACTGTCTGACGAAGAAATTCAGCACTACCTGTCAGACCAGGGCGTAACGGCTGTTCATAGGGTTATGAAAAGGGTTGACACGAAGATCATTCCAACCCGCACTGTCTTTTTGACATTTGACAAAGTGCAACTCCCATCGAAAATAAAAGCAGGCTATGAGATAATTTCCGTTCGTCCTTACGTCCCAAACCCTACGCGTTGCTATCGGTGCCAGCGATTCAATCACACCAGCCAGTCCTGTTCTAATCCGGCCAAATGTGTTACGTGTGGCAGGGATGCCCATGAGGGTGCTTGTCCACCTCCATCCCCTCGCTGCATCAACTGTATGGGTGACCACGCTGCTTCCTCTAGAGATTGCCCAGTTTTTAAGGACGAAAAGCTCATCCAGGAAATAAGAGTGAAGGAAAAGGTGTCAACCTTTGCTGCTCGGAAATTATTCGCCAGTCGACAGCCCACCGTGCCTCAGACAGGCAAATACAGCACTGTCCTTGCTTCTCCTCAGCCAACAAAGGAGGCGGCCACGCAGACTTGCGATCTCACCTTTAGTGCCACGGTCGTCCGATCGGCCAGCGCAAAGATCGCCCGTTCAACTTCACCACTTTCGCCTGCCCACTCTATGGCTCACCCTTCGTCGGGTTCTGCTAAATCTCGAGCCCAAAAGTCAGACGCCAAGTCTTCGAAAAAAGAGCATACTCGTGAAGAGTTTTTACGTACCGCAACTGCACAACCATCGGTTCCCCCTTCATCTAAACATCATACTTCCAAGAAGGCTACAAAGAAACCCAGTTCCTCTCCTTCTCCGCCAAGGCGTGTCCCATCTACAGCACCAACTGGCGGAAATCGCCCTCGGCCGTCTTCTGTGTCGCCGAGGCGCACTTCTGGTGGCCGGTCAACCGGCCGATCGCTGGTGGCAGGAGCTGCTCCTGACCAACCTATGGATCAGGATCTTCTGCCTTCGGCTCAATGCCATTCCATGCTGTCGGTCGCAAGCTCTGAGCAGTCGTTGAGTTGACAGCACCCTTGGTAACATTCCTCCATTTTCTGTTCACCCTATGTCAATTATCCACTGGAATATCCGCGGCATTCGAGCCAATCGGGATGAATTGTCGATCCTCTTACGATCCTACTCGCCGGTCATCTTCTGTCTTCAGGAAACAAAGCTGCGTCCTAATGACCGCTTTGTTCTCCCTCATTTTCAGTCCGTCCGATATGACCTCCCCTCTGTGGAAGGCACTCCAGCCCATGGAGGACTCATGATTCTTCTCCATGATACTCTCCATTATCATCCAATCCCCTTAGACAGTTCCTTCCAAGCTGTCGCCGTCCGTCTTTCCCTTTCTGGATACACATTCTCTCTTTGTACTGTATACATTCCCTCATCCACACCAATGGCACGAGCTGATCTCCTTCATCTTCTTGGTCAGCTTCCACCCCCCTATTTGCTGGTTGGGGACTTCAATGCCCACCACCCGCTTTGGGGATCTCCACATCCTTGTCCACGTGGCTCCCTATTGCTAGACGTCTTCCACCAAGCGGATCTAGTTTGTCTCAACACTGGGGTCCCCACGTTTTTGTCTGCCTCCACGACAAATTTATCTCATTTGGACCTTGCGATCGGTACTGTTCCGCTTGCTCGGCGCTTCGAATGGTTCGCCCTTGATGATACACACTCGAGTGACCACTTTCCATGTGTCCTTAGGCTGCAGCCTCAACTGCCATATATGCGCCCGCGACGCTGGAAGTTTGCCCAAGCCGATTGGACACTTTTTTCGTCTCTAGCGACATTCGATGACCGTCGCTTTCCCAGCGTCGACGATGAGGTCACACATATTACCGACGTTATTCTTACAGCTGCGGAACGTTCAATACCACGCACCTCCGAATTGCCCCGGCGCCCCCCAGTTCCTTGGTGGAACGAGGCATGCCGTGACGCAATCCGTGAGCGGCGACGTGCTCTTCGCATTTTCCGTCACCATCCTACTTTGGCCAACTGTATCCGCTATAAGCAACTCCGTGCGCGATGCCGTCGCGTCATCCGCGATAGCAAGAAGGCGAGCTGGCAATTCTTTATTAGCTCCTTTAACACCTTCACTCCCTCCTCGGAAGTTTGGAGTCGGCTTCGACGGTTCTCAGGCGCGCCTAGTTTCTCCCCGGTCTCTGGGCTCACTGTCGCGCATGATACCTTAGTGGACCCCGTCGCAATTTCTAACTCATTGGGTCAGCACTTTGCTGAGATTTCGAGCTCTTCAAATTACCCGCCAGCGTTTCTCCCGAAGAAACGTACAGCGGAAGTGCGACCTCTTGCTTTCTCCTCTCAAAATCGCGAAAGCTACAATACTGTTTTCTCCATGCGGGAACTCCAACATGCCCTCTTTTCTTCTCGCTCTTCCGCCCTGGATCGGATGGTATCCATGTCCAAATGTTGCTGCATTTATCAACCCATAGTCTGCGTTACCTCCTTCGCCTTTATAATCGAATTTGGACCGACAGTACCTTTCCCAGACGCTGGCGGGAAGCTATCGTCGTTCCCATTCCGAAACCTGGAAAGGACAAACATCTCCCCTCTAGCTATCGCCCCATTTCTCTCGCGAGTAGTGTCTGTAAGATTTTGGAGCGTATGGTGAATTACCGTTCAGCTTGGTGGCTGGAATCACGCAGTCTTTTAACACCTACCCAATGCGGATTCCGAAAGCATCGCTCTGCAGTTGACCATCTTGTTGCTCTCTCCACTTATATCATGAACAATTTTCTCCGGAAACGCCAAACCGTAGCAATATTTTTTGATCTGGAGAGAGCATACGATACCTGTTGGAGGACAGGCATCCTCCGCACACTGTTCTCTTGGGGCTTTCGAGGCCGGCTGCCCCTTTTTCTTCGCGAATTTATGGCAGAGCGAACATTTAGGGTGCGGGTGAACACTACTCTCTCCCGTACTTTCTCTCAAGAAAACGGGGTACCCCAGGGCTCCGTGCTGAGTGTTGTACTGTTTGCCATCGCTATAAATCCAATTATGGATTGTCTCCTTTCTGACGTCTCGGGCTCCCTCTTTGTGGACGATTTTGCGATCTACTACAGCTCTCAACGGACCAGCCTTCTTGAACGACGTCTTCAAGGATGTCTCGATCGCCTCCACTCTTGGAGCCTCGAAACCGGCTTCCGTTTTTCTCCCAGTAAGACCGTTTGTATTAATTTTTGGCGACGTAAGGAGTTTCTTCCGCCCTCCTTACATCTAGGTCCTGTCAACCTTCCGTTTTCAGACGTCACTAAATTCTTGGGTCTTATGTTTGACAGAAAACTGTGCTGGTCCTCCCACGTTTCCTATCTTTCGGCTCGCTGTCTGCGAACGCTCAACACCCTCCGTGTCCTGAATGGTACCTCCTGGGGAGCGGACCGAGTGGTCCTTCTCCGCCTCTATCGCGCCTTAGTGCGCTCGAAATTGGACTATGGAAGCATAGTCTACTCCTCCGCTCGGCCGTCTATTCTTCGGCGTCTCGACTCTATCCACCACCGTGGATTACGTTTAGCGTCTGGAGCTTTTTACACTAGCCCTGTGGAAAGCCTTTATGCTGAGACTGCTGAACCTCCGCTGTCCAATCGGCGAGCGGTCCTTCTGAGCCGTTATGCTAGCCATCTGTCTTCCATGCCTGCTAATCCAGCCCATGACCCTTTTTTCGACGCCTCCTTTGATGTAGGGTATGCAGGCCGCTCCTCCTCCCTACTACCCCCGGGAGTCCGCTTCCGTCAACTGCTCCATTCTCTTTCCTTCCGCTTTCCTAAAACCTTCTTGACAACTTGGGGTACAGCACCGCCTTGGCTCCGTCCCCGGATCTGTCTGCTCCGTGATCTTTGTCAATTTCCCAAGGATGGTACACCTTCACTTGTTTATAGTCGGGCATTTGCTGCTCTCTGTGCACAAATGACGGACGCCACCTTTATTTACTCCGACGGCTCGAAAACATCGTTGGGTGTAGGGAGTGCCTATATTGTTGGCGACGCCCCAAATCACTTTCGGCTTCCCGACCAGTGTTCGGTTTATACTGCGGAGCTTTTCGCTGTTCTCCAGGCTGTCCACTACATCCGCCGCCATCAGCGGATACAGTACGTAATCTGCTCAGATTCTCTCAGCTCTCTCCTCAGTCTCCAAGCTCTTTACTCTGTGCACCCTCTGGTCCACCGGATTCAGGACTGTCTGCGCTTGCTCCACCTGGGGGGCGTCTCGGTGGCGTTCCTCTGGCTCCCGGGACACGCTGGTATATGTGGGAATGAGGCGGCTGATATAGCAGCCAAGGCTGCAGTTTCTCTTCCTCGGCCAGCTATTCAGTCGCTTCCCTTCACCGATCTACGGAGCGGTTTATGTCGCAAAGTTGCTCATTTATGGCATGCGCATTGGTCAACACTTCCCCGAAATAAATTGCGGGAAGTGAAAGCCCTTCCTTGCGCTTGGACCTCTTCCTCCCGAACGCGTCGTCGGGAGGAGGTAATTTTAGCTAGACTCCGGATAGGGCACTGTCTTTTTAGCCATCGACATCTTTTAAGCGGCGATCCTCCCCCACTCTGTCCCCACTGCTCTCAGCTGTGGACGGTAAGACACCTTTTAATTGAATGCCCCTATTTTAATCCGTTACGATCCCGTCTACAGCTATCGCCTGATCTATCGTCGATTTTAGCAGATGACACGCGCTCAGCCGACCGCGTTCTCCAGTTTATTAGTGACAGTGAAATGACGTCAGTCATTTGAAGTTTTATCGGGGACCATCAACCCCTCTCTGTAGTGGAATTTTAAGCCTTGTTTCTGCTTTTAGTGTCCAATTTTTTGAGTTTCGTTCCCATTTTTGCTGTTTTCAATTTTCAGTTTTTATTCTTTCCTCAGTCACGGACCGGGCGCTAATGACCATAGCAGTTTTGCGCCCTAAAACCAAAAAAAAAAAAAAAAAGTCGATCAGTTCCAGTCATTCCACCAGGAAGCAGGTACAGGACTAGTGTTTTCTGTAGTTCAACCATGCCTACACGGTCAATACTGGGGTTCCATCGCGTCCGCATTGTTACTTTACGCTAGGAAGGGCTCTCAACAAGGGAAGTGTCTGGGCGTCTCGGAGTGAACCAAAGGGATGTTCGGACATGGAGCCACAGAGACAGGAACTGCCGATGGCACGCATCGCTCCCCCCCCCCCCCCCCCGCTCCCCCCCCCCCCCTCCAAGGGCTGTTACTGCAGTGGATGACCGCTACCGACGGATTATGGCTCGAAGGAATCCTGACAGCAACGCTTTTGTGCAGCCACAGGACATAGAGTTAAAACCCAAACTGTGCCCAATACGCTGCATGATGCGCAACTTCACTCCCGACGTCCATGGCGATTTCCATTTTTGCAAACACGACACCATGCAGCGCGGAACAAATGGGCACAACATGATGCCGAATGTACCGCTCAGGATTGGGATCACGTTCTCTTCACCGATGGGTGTCGCATATGCCTTCGAGACAATCGTTGGAGACTCACTGTCCAGTGAGTGCAGCAAGGTCGAGGTTCCCAGCTGTTTTGGGGTGGCGTTATGTGGGGCCGACGTACACCCCTGGTGGTCATGGAAGGCGCCATAAGGGCTGTACGATACGAGAATGCCATCCTCCGAGCGATAGTGCAACCATATCGGCAGCGTATTGGCAAGGCATTTGTCTTCATGGAAGACGATTCGCGCCTCCGTCGTGCACATCTTGTGAATGGCTTCCTTCAGGATAACGTCACTGGACTAGTGGCCAGCATGTCCTCCAGACAAGAACCCTATCGTACCTGCCTGGGATAGTTTGGAAGGGGTTGTTTATGGACAACACCCACCAACTACTCTGAGGGATCTGCGCCGAATCTACTATTCACACAGACGTAGACAGCAAACAGTCTGCATCCCTGATTTGAAATGACCATTATAGTTTCAGCAGTTGCAGACGTTGTTTCGCGTGCAGAGGAACTGTCACAACATTGTGATGGTATCGATGAAAGGCCACTCTTGGATACCTGGAATTAAACAAGTAGACGGCTGTGCAAAGCAAGTATCTTTACATGCAGCTCATGGAGCTAGTATATATAGATAAAAGCTCCCTGTCAAATATATGATATCCATGCTCAAGAAGCAGTTGTCTTTGGACTGGTAAGAGGAATGGTCGCAGACATCTAAAATCGAAGGCGATCACTACACGTTATTTCGTCCGACATTTCCGAGAGTTCCAGAGTATCATACGAAACAAACTTCAATGAGCTTCACAAAAATTTCAGTACGGCTGAAATTTCACCATCGGGAGTTCAAAACAAACACTTTCATCGACTCGACATAAGCGTCATCCAACCACATATTTATGCAATGTCTTCGGGGCACGTATCACATCAACGTCCTTAAAAGTAATCTTCGTGCTCTTTGTCGTGTGTTCCCAAGCAGCCTCCGACGCTTGTTGACACCGAACGCTGTAGCAACATATAAGCTACCATACGAATTCGACAACAGTGCCAACATCAGGACATAGCTCCCAGTTGCTAATTAATGCTTAATGTACTTACAATGCCAGAGGAAGACCAAAGCTCAATTGACAGTATCTGCCACTCTGCAGAATATGGAATGCTCGGTCTCTAAATTTATGCCGCTGTGTACTTGCCTGTGTACTGGTGTATCAATGCGTGTGGCTGTAATGCACAACTTTAGTTCTTGTGAACTGTTCTGCTGTTCTGTTCTGTGTAGATGGAGCTTACAGACCTGTACAAGCATTCGATTCTCTATCCGAAGCTTTTGAAACAATTCTCAGAGAACATACAAAGAAAATTTTATTGTTAATTTAGATATATAGTCATCAATGTGGACTGACCTGGGAATATCCCAATTGTGTACCAACGGCGAGTTATCATTTCTTGTTGTGTTACCAGTAGAATTTTTATAGTGTACTAGCACTGTGTATCTTGTGTTCCATTTTCGTCCTGCTCACTCGTTTTCGTGTACTCTGATTGTAAATCTTGTTTTATGTCGGATCTGACCTTTCTTAATCCTATGTTACATCATACCAGGACAAGAATTCAAATAATGTCTTGCATGAACTGTCGAAACCAACTGTAATAACATTTCCTGTGTTTGGTTGGCTGTAAGTGTACGTTCCGAAAGCCAAGAAATTAAAAAAAAAATAAAGTTACGCCTCTTATAATTTCTGCTGTATTCATACACTTGCTGCAGGGACGTGCAAGGATCAGGTAATGTGCTATCATTCGGCAATGCACTTCCACAAGCCTAACACTTCTACTGCTCTGCTGGTCATTCCTGAACGAAGTATAGCACCTGCCAAATGCCAAATCCAACGTTTAGGAATTTTATTGGTCCTTTAAGGATTTCATTTGTCAGCTTCGTACAACATGACCTTTACGAAAGATCTTCGGCAAATTTATGGTGTAATGCAGGTGCAAGGGTGGCACACAATGCGAGAGTAGCCTGACCACAGTGTGTCTGGAAACCCAAGAGCGACCACCTGAGTCCCACCTATCAATCTCTATCCAGTTATGTCAAACGCACCCACTAACGGCTGATAAACATTCCTTTAAATGAAGACTCTATCTTCCAGGAAACACTGAGGACACATTTTACATTAAAGACTGTGGAACACGAATATTGTACTTCAGGAATAGAAAAGCAGTTTCAAATTAAGACACTTGAATATGTCGTAAAAGCAGCTGGTACGAGGATTGGCAATACCAGTACCAAGACATGACTGTACCAGTTCACAACTGGGTTACTGATCATCCATTGGGGTTTGGCTACAGACGATTCATACAGAAGTTTGACACACTTCTAGTCAACGATAAATTATGCCTCTAGGTACGAAACTCTTGCAACAATTGTGCAAGGGCTCATGCAATTCATTAATATGATTTGAAATACCAATTAAATTTTTATGTAGATGCTTTATTGCGGTTTACAAGTAGAGTGAGCCAAATATAACTTCATAAATGCGATTCGTCTACAAGATTTGTAGGACGTGGAATGTAATTTATAAAAAGCCCGGGATAAAAGAACAATTGGCAAGCTGGTGTATATGAAGAAGAAAACATATGAAGAAAATTCAGGAAAATTCAGAAATCTAAAGAACCTATGCAAAATACATTTATGGCTCACTACTGCAGATAAGTAGCAATTGTAGCAGCGGGACTGTCCTTTCTCAGACTAAAGTCTTTAGGTGTAATACTTTATCTATCTGGACGCAGATGTACCAATCACATTCATGAAATTCGTGGATATCTCTGGTTTGCCCTCATCTACGTTCCTGTACGTAAACAAATCAAGTGGGTCTACAACATGCGCCATTTTTTTCTACCTGACACGAAATAATACCTGTGTCAGCGCTCCGGTTACCTGGCCAGGCATAGCATAGCAGCGCTGTCTCCGTGTGTTGGGCCACAACAGGTATTCTCCACCGTTGTTGGGTGACAGCGGTAACACCTTGGAAACTGCCTGCATCATCGCCTTCACACAGAAATGTTGCGAAGCCATATCGTAAAAATGCCACGTGTTGCATCCACACTGCTGCACTCTTACAGGGAACACTATTTCGGACACACACTGTCGTGAAATATGGGCCATGTAAACGTCCTTTGAATACCAAACGTTGCCCAGGGATTATCCTGATACAACGTATCACGACAGTCACACGTCCGCAACGTCGTGCCCATTCGCTCTACAGAAACCGGCGCAAATGTTACAGGAAACTGGATGTAACTGGTATTAAACGGCAAGTAAAAATAAACAATAACTGTTATATGCGCACAAGAGAAATACACACACCAAAGAAAGTTTTGCATCACCACAACCTGTACAGAAAATTTGAACAGAGATCAACCTAAACATCTTTTCCGCCAGAATGAGATTTTCACTCTGCAGCGGAGTGTGCGCTGATAAGAAACTTCCTGGCAAATTAAAACTGTGTGCCGTACCGAGACTCGAACTGGGGACCTTTGCCTTTCGCGGGCAGGTGCTCTACCGAATGAGCTACCCAAGCACGACTCACGTCCCGTCCTCACAGTACTTCTGCCAGTACCTCGTCTCCTACCTTCCAAACTTCACAGAAGCTCTCCTGCGACGGGGCGTGTCGTGAGTCGTGCTTGGGTAGCTCAGTTGGTAGATGACCTACCCGCGAAAGGCAGAGGTCCCGAGTTTGAGTCTCGGTCCGGCACACAGTTTTAATCTGCCAGGAAGTTTCTTTTCTGCCATTTATAGTGCTCATGAATACGACACATTTCAATTGTACCACCTTACAGCGAGACCTTCAGAGGTAGTCGTCCAGATTGCTGTACACACCTCTAATACCCACTAGCAGTCCTCATGCATTGATGCATGCCTGTATTCCTCGTGGCATACTATCCACAAGTTCATCAATTCACTATTGGTCCAGATTGTTCCACTCCTCAACGGCTTATCATATATATACTAGCTCCATGACCAGCATGTAGAGATACTTGCTTTGCACGGCCGTCTACTTGTTTAATTCCAGGTACCCAAGAGTGGCCTTTCATCGATACCATCACAATGTTGTGACAGTTCCTCTGGACGCGAAACAACGTCTGCAACTGCTGCAACTATAATGATCGTTTCAAATCAGGGATGCAGACTATGTTTGCTGTCTACGTCTGTGTGAATTGTAGGGCTTCCAAAATAGCATTCAGTTCGGCTGCCATAATCGTGTAGTGTGGACCCAGCTTGTGTAGGCTGTGTTGTTTGCTTTGGGGTACCCAATAAGCACTAGCAGCGCCTTCTTTAGACTTGGACCGCCGGCCGGTGTGACCGAGCAGTTCTAGACGCTTCAGTCTGGAACCGCCCGACCGCTACGGTCGCAGGTTCGAATCCTGCCTCGGGCATGGATGTGTGTGATATCCTTAGGTTAGTTGTGTTGTTGTTGTGGTCTTCAGTCCTGAGACTGGTTTGATGCAGCTCTCCATGCTACTCTATCCTGTGCAAGCTTCTTCATCTCCCAGTACCTACTGCAACCTACATCCTTCTGAATCTGCTTAGTGTATTGATCTCTTGGTCTCCCTCTACGATTTTTACCCTCCACGCTGCCCTCCAATGCTAAATTTGTGATCCCTTGATGCCTCAAAACATGTCCTACCAACCGATCCCTTCTTCTAGTCAAGTTGTGCCACAAACTTCTCTTCTCCCCAATCCTATTCAATACCTCCTCATTAGTTACGTGATCTACCCACCTTATCTTCAGCATTCTTCTGTAGCACCACATTTCGAAAGCTTCTATTCTCTTCTTGTCCAAACTAGTTATCGTCCATGTCTCACTTCCATACATGGCTACACTCCATACAAATACTTTCAGAAACGACTTCCTGACACCTAAATCTATACTCGATGTTAACAAATTTCTCTTCTTGAGAAACGCTTTCCTTGCCATTGCCAGTCTACATTTTATATCCTCTCTACTTCGACCATCATCGGTTATTTTACTCCCTAAATAGCAAAACTCCTTTACTACTTTAAGTGTCTCATTTCCTAATCTAATTCCCTCAGCATCACCCGACTTAATTTGACTACATTCCATTATCCTCGTTTTGCTTTTGTTGATGTTCATCTTATATCCTCCTTTCAAGACACTGTCCATTCCGTTCAACTGCTTTTCCAAGTCCTTTGCTGTCTCTGACAGAATTACAATGTCATCGGCGAACCTCAAAGTTTTTACTTCTTCTCCATGAATTTTAATACCTACTCCGAATTTTTCTTTTGTTTCCGTTACTGCTTGCTCAATATACAGATTGAATAACATCGGGGAGAGGCTACAACCCTGTCTCACTCCTTTCCCAACCACTGCTTCCCTTTCATGCCCCTCGACTCTTATAACTGCCATCTGGTTTCTGTACAAATTGTAAATAGCCTTTCGCTCCCTGTATTTTACCCCTGCCACCTTCAGAATTTGAAAGAGAGTATTCCAGTCAACTTTGTCAAAAGCTTTCTCTAAGTCTACAAATGCTAGAAACGTAGGTTTGCCTTTTCTTAATCTTTCTTCCAAGATAAGTCGTAAGGTCAGTATTGCCTCACGTGTTCCAACATTTCTACGGAATCCAAACTGATCTTCCCCGAGGTCGGCTTCTACCAGTTTTTCCATTCGTCTGTAAAGAATTCGCGTTAGTATTTTGCAGCTGTACTTATTAAACTGATAGTTCGGTAATTTTCACATCTGTCAACACCTGCTTTCTTTGGGATTGGAATTATTATATTCTTCTTGAAGTCTGAGGGTATTTCGCCTGTCTCATACATCGTGCTCACCAGATGGTAGAGTTTTGTCATGACTGGCTCTCCCGAGGCCATCAGTAGTTCTAGTGGAATGTTGTCTACTCCCGGGGCCTTGTTTCGACTCAGGTCTTTCAGTGCTCTGTCAAACTCTTCACGCAGTATCTTATCTCCCATTTCGTCTTCATCTACATCCTCTTCCATTTCCATAATATTGTCCTCAAGTACATCTCCCTTGTATAAACCCTCTATATACTCCTTCCACCTTTCTGCCTTCCCTTCTTTGCTTAGAACTGGGTTTCCATCTGAGCTCTTGATACTCATACAAGTGGTTCTCTTCTCTCCAAAGGTCTCTTTAATTTTCCTGTAGGCAGTATCTATCTTACCCCTAGTGAGACAAGCCTCTACATCGTTACATTTGTCCTCTAGCCACCCCTGCTTAGCCATTTTGCACTTCCTGTCGATTTCATTTTTGAGACGTTTGTATTCATTTTTGCCTGCTTCATTTACTGCATTTTTATATTTTCTCCTTTCATCAATTAAATTCAATATTTCTTCTGTTACCCAAGGATTTCTATTAGCCCTCGTCTTTTTACCTACTTGATCGTCTGCTGCCTTCAGCACTTCATCCCTCAGAGCTACCCATTCTTCTTCTACTGTATCTCTTTCCCTCATTCCTGTCAATTGTTCCCTTATGCTCTCCCTGAAACTCTCTACAACCTCTGGTTCTTTCAGTTTATCCAGGTCCCATCTCCTTAAATTCCCACCTTTTTGCAGTTTCTTCAGTTTCAATCTGCAGTTCATAACCAGTAGATTGTGGTCAGAATCCACATCTGCCCCTGGAAATGTCTTACAATTTAAAACCTGGTTCCTAAATCTCTGTCTTACCATTATATAATCTATCTGAAACCTGTCAGTATCTCCTGGCTTCTTCCATGTATACAGCCTCCTTTCATGATTCTTGAACCAAGTGTTAGCTATGATTAAGTTATGCTCTGTGCAAAATTCTACAAGGCGGCTTCCTCTTTCATTCCTTCCCCCCAATCCATATTCACCTACTATGTTTCCTTCTCTCCCTTTTCCTACTGACGAATTCCAGTCACCCATGACTATTAAATTTTCGTCTCCCTTCACTACCTGAATAATTTCTTTTATCTCGTCATACATTTCATCTATTTCTTCATCACCTGCAGAGCTAGTTGGCATATAAACTTGTACTACTGTAGTAGGCATGGGCTTTGTGTCTATCTTGGCCACAATAATGCGTTCACTATGCTGTTTGTAGTAGCTAACCCGCACTCCTATTTTTTTATTCATTATTAAACCTACTCCTGCATTGCCCCTATTTGATTTTGTATTTATAACCCTGTAATCACCTGACCAAAAGTCTTGTTCCTCCTGCCACCGAACTTCGCTAATTCCCACTATATCTAACTTTAACCTATCCATTTCCCTTTTCAAATTTTCTAACCTACCTGCCCGATTAAGTGATCTGACATTCCACGCTCCGATCCGTAGAACGCCAGTTTTCTTTCTCCTGATAACGACGTCCTCTTTAGTAGTCCCCGCCCGGAGATCCGAATGGGGGACTATTTTACCTCCGGAATATTTTACCCAAGAGGACGCCATCATCATTTAATCATACAGTAGAGCTGCATGTCCTCGGGAAAAATTACGGCTGTAGTTTCCCCTTGCTTTCAGCCGTTCGCAGTACCAGCACAGCAAGGCCGTTTTGGTTAATGTTACAAGGCCAGATCAGTCAATCATCCCAACTGTTGCCCCTGCAACTACTGAAAATGCTGCTGCCCCTCTTCAGGAACCACATGTTTGTCTGGCCTCTCAACAGATACTCCTCCGTTGTGGTTGCACCTACGGTACGGCCACCTGTATCGCTGAGGCACGCAAGCCTCCCCACCAACGGCAAGGTCCATGGTTCATGGGGGGTTCTAATTTCTAGGGGACTGATGACCTCAGCTGTTAAGTGCCATAGTGCTCAAAGCCATTTGAACCATTTTTAGACTTGGACCCATTTTGTATGCACCACGCACGCGCCGTGGTAGTGAGACAGGAATTCCATTGCCGTTGCATTTGACGGGTCCTGGTTTTGACATGTTGAACTGGACCTGACGTCAATCTGCAAAGTCGACGTTAGTGCGGTAGAAGACAACTTTCCCATGCCTGGTAACTTAAACTGCGTAAATTCAGGCGCGGCCGGTGGAAACTGATATTTATCCAGCATCTTACACACACACACACACACACACACACACACACACACACACACACACACAAAATTTTTCGTCAAAGTGCTAATATTCGTCCAAACAGTCGCAGAGAAATATTCGCCGCAACCTTAACGGTGGTTCATAACTTTGAACCAGTAATGCGCTCGTAGGGTTTAACATAAACGCCCCATTAACTGTTCAAAAATGGTTCAAATAGCTCTGAGCACTATGGGACTTAACATCTGAGGTCATCAGTCCGTTAGACTTCGAACTACTTAAACCTAACTAACCTACGGACATCACACACATCCATGCCCGAGGCAGGATTCGAACCTGCGACCGTACCAGCCGCGTGGCTACGGACTGACGCGCCTAGAACCCCTCCGCCACCGCGGCCGGCTCCATTAACTGTACTCGAGGCTTTATACTCGTGTCTAGTGTTTGGAGCGTGCTGTCTGATGCTCATTCATGGCATCAAATCACTGTGTCCTTAGTAGGGACCGGTATAAAGACGTTGCTCTCCACCGATCACAGGCCCACCATAGTCCAGTTGTAGGCGTTTTCACATCTGGTAATTACACGTCAGATACGAAGAGCCCATATAAACTTATCAACAACAATCATCCCAAGGTATTTAGTTGTTTTGGCTGCTGTTGCATCGTTAGGGA
Organism: Schistocerca nitens; assembly: GCF_023898315.1. Taxonomy (NCBI): domain Eukaryota; kingdom Metazoa; phylum Arthropoda; class Insecta; order Orthoptera; family Acrididae; genus Schistocerca; species Schistocerca nitens. Next base: position 37,892,587 of record NC_064618.1, on the reverse strand, counting down.
AGTGGAATCCTAAGTCGAGTAAAAATCGAAAGAGACGACTATCGAAAGAGAGGACTTGCTATCATATTCCGAAAGCACTTCCTACAATTCACTCATGCAGACGTACTATCACAGCGTGCATTTTCAGATGTCAGGACTAAAGAGTACTGGCTTCAAAATATATGCATACGTTATCTGCGTACTGTAATATTGTATGTCACTGGCAAAGAGGTCATGAAGGTTTGCAGTATAGAGACTGAATAAAAAGATGAGCCAAGACTCATCCCTGTGGGGAGTCCTCTGCTAGTTTTTTTGGATCCCAGAGTATTTCCGTGTTGCAGAATGATTGGCTTCCTGTTGCACAGGAAGCATAGAACGTTGGGCACGAGTGGTTTTGATATCTGGAGTTTCTTCAGTTTTTTCCCAAAGATTGACTAGAACACGTTGTTGTATGTTCTAATGAAATCTATGAATGTGCAACTATCATATAATTCGACAGAGAGAAATTTAGCTGTATGTCAGTAACCAACAGTGAAAGTGTCAGTTGTCTCTTTTGCTTTTCAAAATCAAAGTATTTTTTCCGGTAATAGCTTGTTTTTACACCGCCATTCTAAGCGCCGTATTAATCCTTTCCATTACCTTCGCCGAACACAGTAGTGTGGTGGAAAGCCGATATCACTCACGTTTATCAGATCTTTTTCCCGACTTGTGGATGGCGACGCCACGACGTGTTTTCAGCGAGTCGATTTTGATCTTTTGTGTCCATAAAGAATTGCAAAATTTGAGTAGCAGCAGTTTCCCCTTGTGTGGGATGTGCCGTAGGCTGGGTAGTCGGTATAATCCGGATCCGTATCAGGAGCAGTAACCTTCCCTTGCGAGAGCGCAGTCTGGAGTTCCTCCAGCGAAAAGGGTTGTGTAATGCCACTTCTCCTCTCTTCTTTCCGCCTCGCCCCTTGTCTGTTACGCCAGGTGGAGCTATCATACACAAGAACGATTCTAAAAGTCGGATGTCTCTTGTCTGATAGGTTTTATTGTTCTGTATTACAGTCCAGATCCAGGTTAATACAGTTTCTTCGCCGACTGGAGTGCAGAAATTGTCACGATTTTTAGTTTTTCCTACGTGAATATTTTCTTGGCTGCAGCTTATGCTTTCTCAATGGCAAGAAAGCTTGTGTCATTAGAGATACTTCTGTATTTTCTTAATGTCTCCTTGCGTTCCTAGAGGACTGCGTCACATTCTGAACCCCAAAATGAGGGTGATTGGCGATTAGTTGTCCACATATGTCGCTTTTCAGGTGTTGAGACTACTGCTGCTTCATCGATAAGCGACACAAACACATCATAGACTTTCATGATTCTCAGTATAGGCTATAGATTAGTTTTTCTTCCAGTAGTATTTCGAATAGGTTCCAGTTCGCTTTGTTTGTGTTACATTTCCGTCTGATTGCGCGGTTGACAGTCTCCATAAATTGTACGTTTTTCATAATTTGAGTTGGCAATGGATCCGCACCGAAAGTATCCGCTATTACTTTCCATGTTGTTCTGGTACAGAGTGCAGTTGATGCTATGCTAAAACCCACTGCCGTCAGAGCTTCATTTGGTCGGACTAATCGTGTGGATGAGCCGCCATTTAGTACTGTAAGGTTTTCCCAATCTAGTACATCCACTAGCATTTTTCCCCCATTGTGTTGGCATTTCTGCAGCCCCCACAGTGCATGGTGCTCGTTAGTCTCCTAGGAGCAGAAGGCGTTTTTCGAGCGAGGCAGTGATTGTTGTTAACTGCTGTCTGGAAAGGCTTTCATTAGGTGCTTTGTGTACTGAGATCAAATTCAGAGGGAGGTCGTTGATCCGCAGACGGATACCCATCCTTTGCAATGGGTCATGCTGAGTGCTCATACTGACAGCGGAAGGGTGGCTGCCTTGTTTTACCAGCAACGCTGCATTGTCGTAGCCATCGTCTCTATCCTCTCTAATGACAGAGTAGCCCTGGCGTGCGAACGATTCGTTCCGTTTTAACCGTGTTTCGGTGATGGTACAAATGTCTACTACAGTGTCGAATAGAAAATGTCTAAGGCCATGTTTGTTTGCCTTGAGCGATCTTGCGAGACGAAATTTACATCAACGTCTCTTGTACATTTTGAAGTACACAACTAAGCCAGTGCATGATAACCATCCTGTCAGAAAAGATAAAAAAACATCGAAATTGGAAATTCTTCGTGTAGCCGCAAATCTTTGTTCAGTGGTAGCACGTTGTAAAAGATTACACAGGCCAACGAAAAAATTTTTAAAAAGTTTCTTTCTTTGAGAGCTGATCTTTACACGAGATTTTTGAGCTGAATTCAAATCTAGCCTTAGTTTTTTGTGTCAGCCATAGTTTTCGAGCAGTGTGCTTTTTACTATGTAGTATAAAAATCGTATTCTATACGGTGACGGGGAAATTAATGAAACGCTTTGCTACAACATAAGCATGGTTTATATATACAGTAAGCTACTTAAAACAATGATACGTGTTAATAGAAGTTTAACTTGTCAGCTGGAATTGGTTTGTATTTTCTTTCTCTTTTTTCTTTGAAGCTTCTTGTGTAGCATTTTCTGCGATGAGTCGCTTGCTGAACTTCTCGGTGAAGTGACACAGTAGTCCCCCATAATGTTGGCCTTGGTAGCGTTTTCCCATCACTTTAATGTCCTGGTGAAAACGCTATCGTTGCTCCTCACTAACATCTCCAATATTGTCCGGGATGTATTCAAGGTGACTGTTCAAAAAGTGAATTTTCAGGCTCATTAAACACCTCTTTAACATTGTAGCTATGATAGAAACATATTCTGGAACTTTTCATGTCCTAAGAACTTTGTAACGACTTGCTTGAATGACACCCATGCTTCTTTCTCATTGAAGGTCATTGTGGATTCAAAGTTAACATCAGACATCAATTTTCTAATGTCAGGTCCGACAAAGACTTCTTCTTTTAGTTTAGCTTCTGAAAGGTGTGGAAATTTTTGGCAGAGATACTTAAAACATGGTCCATCTTTAGGCAAAGCCTTTACAAACTGTTTCATTAGGCCCAACTTTATATGTAAAGGTGGAAGGAGAACTATGGATCTAAAAGATTTTTGCGTAGAATGTCCTTCTGACCAGGTTTTACAGACGCCCTCACAGGCCAGTTCTTTCGGCACCAGTGTTGATCCCTAACCCTACTATCTCATTCACACAAGAAACATGTAAATTTGGTAAAGCCACCTTGCTGACTAAGGGGCATGCATGTTACTTCGCCACATATCATCCAACCACGAGCAGAATAGCCTATTTTATTTAGCACTATTTCTAGGTTTTCGTAGCTTTCTTTCATATGCACAAAATGTCAAACAGGTATACATGTTACCATTGTGTAATAAAACAGCCTCCAGTCTTCCTTTTTGTATTCAATACCAAACTCATTCATTAGACTGGGAATGTCTGAGCAGTACACTAAATCACGTTCTTGTTAACAAAAAAACTTGGGAAATTGCTGCTCTTTCTTTCTATAAATGTATATGCTAGTTCCATCTGCCAATAAGTTCTTTTATTTAATCTAGAGCCCAACAATTCAGCTTTTTCTTTCGTTAAGCCCAGATCCCTAACCAAATCGTTAATCTCTAGACTTTGTGTATTACAGTGGAATTAATCATCTGGTTCATGTAAATCAGATTGTACATCAGAAAATACTTATGTTGGAATAGAATTTAAATCATCTGGTGGTTCAGGAACCGGCAAATCGACAAAATGCCCTACTGGTCGGATGGCGGACGGAAGGTTAGGGTAGCTTATAACCTTGTTTTTCGAATTATGACCAGTAATATATACACTGCAAAAGTAGCAGTTATCGGAATGATTTCTTGGCTCCCTCGATATCATAGAAAGAATAAATCTAAAGGCTTTTCTCTCCTTTTTGGACCATTTTCTTAGATCTTCAAAACCGCACGCACGCACGCCCCTCAAGATTTGTTTTGATCACAAAGTTTAGATCCAGAGTATGATAGATAAACATTTTCACAGAGTCTGTAACGTGTCTTTGGTGTTTTTAAATCACAAATTCGACACGAATATAACAAACTGTCGACAGAGTTTTTACAACCACGATTAGACATTTTACTGAGCACATGTACAGGAAACGGGAAAGTAAAGTTCGGTTGACAGTTAACAAAACATAATCTGTTAACATAAAAACAGAATCGACGGTGTTTTGTCAGCAAATGTTTTCACCAGTGTTACCAACGTCATATACATTCATTATACCTCATTTTAAAATTATTTTAACTATATAATAGCTGTTAAATTCTTTAAAAATCGCTTAAAATAATAAATTTAACAGAAAAATGATTATTCCTTGAGATTCACAAAAGAACAATGGCCGTCACCTTACCAACTGACCAAATGGTCTTTGACTTCTGTGGTGCACTTTCAGCAGCCTTTTTCCATTGTTTTGACTGCTGTTTCGACTCTGGAGTATAATGGTCTGTTCGTTTCAGGTTTGATCAATAGTCACAAGTCGGCGTGAAAAGTCTAGCGGATTCTGATCAAACATCGCCAGACATTATGTTGAAATGCTGTGCCGGATGTGCTTTTGGTCAACAGTGAGCAATCGAGACACCCATCTCGTACAGTTTCTTCGTAGTCAACTCTCAGTGCAGAATACTATGCACTCGCTCAGTTCAGACGTCTACAGTCTCGGCAATCTCAGGAATTTTAATTCGACTGTCTTGCATTACCGTATCGTGGATTTGTCAGCGGTTCACTCTGTGGTGACCTCAGTTTGCTGATGGAGCGCACTTCGTCTTCGGTACTTGTACGACCGCGTTTAAATTAATTAATCCAAAATAAATCGTTTTATATGATAGTGGATGCATTCTTGAAATTCTTCGTACGGTTCTTGGAATAATAAAGCGTACCGACAGTGAAGGCGTAACAAAAGTATTCTCTTTTTTACGCTGTTTGCTAAATCTTAATTTTTGTTGTTTATTTGTTCGAAGGATTTATAATTTTTCAGATGACGCAATCTGACGGTAATAAAATCTTATCAGGAGACCGCCCCTACTCATCACAGATTCCGTCCAAATTTATGGTGTATACAGTGCTTAACAATGAAAGAAGGAAAGAGGAGCTCCCTGTGGACAAGCGTTTAGAAAAAAATTGCATTTTTAGCGCAGGTCGGCGGATGCATGGGCCGTCTGCAACGATTGGCATAGCGGAAGGGATACACAACGGTGATCAGAGGGTCGCAGGGTCGAGTCTCTGTGTGAGAACTATGTCTTCCTTTCCAGTGTTTGTTTACGCAAGTGGAACTGCAAAGCAACCGAAATAATGCACAATGTATAACGTTTATTAATATTCTCAAGGTAGGCATGAAAAGGAAAGACAAAGGAAAATTTGATACTGCAAATAAGTTTCCGAGAAAGGACTGTAATTTAAATGTACAGGACTTGGTATTCCATTAGTTTCATTCTGGCGTTTAATAGCGCTCAGCAGCTAAACGCAAACACTATGGTCCCAGTGAACTAAAATCGACCAATCCAGAGTGAAAAAGAAATCATAGACCGAGAAGACATCATCACAGTACATTTTTTTCAACAACACCGGCGCTTATGACCTCAGTTGCTTCTGTGCACTCTAACAAATCCAAAAACAAAATTCCACATCACCAACTATCCTCATCAAAATTGGGCGAAATAATGGGTAGCACTTTGTTTACATTCATCGCACAGTTTGCAAACAAAGTTCGTTTCTCTATAGAAACTTCAAGGCCACCATGTCGCCCAAGTCGAAAGAATGTGGCGTGTACGACACGTGCAAGATGCAGAGACAATTACTGCGTCCCTCTTTTCACTTCGAATTTTACCACAGCACGTGTAAATGAACTATAAAATAATATAAGTATCCAATTGCATATATCTCCCCGGAAATTTATTTCCTATTCCTAATTTTCCTTTGCCCTGCCTTTTCATACCGTTACCAAAATATTAATAGTCGAAAATATGATGTATTGAGAATTATTTCAGCCTATCTGCAAAATATAAAAAAATGCTGCGAAGGGATCAGACAACGTTCGAACCACCGCTCTGTACTAGATCTGCTGCCTCGTAAGTGAGCTAACATAAATAGTTAATGACTCGTCCGACCAGCGCCAAAATACTTCCTTTTTTCCAAGCGCATGGCCATATTTATTCTTAAGCACTGAATGTTTTAGAGAGTTGTGATAATGTATCTTCTTCTTTCGAAGAACTAGACCCCTTTGAGGTTTGATAAAAAAATAACGAACTTTCTGATTTCGCCGGCTTTATGGATTCGGTTTTCAAACTCTTTCATCTTGTTGTTACACATGCTTCTTATGTATGTCCGTATTTTGAGCTGTTCTGAATGTTTTGTTTGATGGCAATCGAAAAGGTTAAAAGTGTTGTAGAATGCTGGGGAATTTTTACTTTTCAAGATGATGTATCAAAGAATTTGAATTAAATTTTGCTTGAAAAGAGGAATAACGTCCAGCACCGCAATCGAAACGTTGACTGCGGATCTTCTATAAGTAAGACAAGTGTGTACCGTGGTATAAGCGTTCCAAAGGGCTTGGAGGAGACATTGAAGACGAATACCGTTCTGCACTACCTAGCACATATATTAGACATGTGGAAGAAGCAAAGAAAACGGTTCTGGAAAACCGCCGAATTACCAACAGAGAGGTTTCTGACGACGTCGGCATATCGTTCGGCTCATGCCAAGTATTATTGTTTCCGGATATTTTGGGCTTGAAACGTCTAGCAGGAAAGTTTCTCCAAAATTGTTGAACTTCCGCCAAAAGCAACGTCACTTAGACGTCGCTCAGAAATTGGTGAATGAAGTCAGCGATACATAACTTCTAAATAAAGATTAACAGGTAACAAATGATGGGTATAGGAGCTAAACTGTCCTGTTTTTTGCCAAAAACATCACGTATTCCTTACTGACCGTACGACTCATGATGCACTACCCCACTGTAATCGAAGAAATCAGTGGAAACTGCCTGAAGAACAAACACCGAAAAAATTCGACAATCGCGATCAGATGTGAGGTTTCTTCTCACTGAGTTCTTCGATTACAATGAGATAGCGCATCAAGAGTCGTACGGTCAGTAAGGAATACGTGATGTTTTTGGCAAAAAAAGAGATCATTTATGTGGCCCCAGCCAACGTTTTCGCCGGGCATGCCCCCCCCCCCCCCCCTGGCCCCCGAGACTTCTACGACGTTTTGCCACCACTGATGAGGTAGAAACAAAATCGTTGTCGGAGTTGAACGGCATAACGAAAAGCGGGTTGCAGAAGTGCTTCCAAGATCGGTAAAAGGGCTGGCGCATGAAGGGGAGTAATCTGAAGGGCACAAGGTTGTGTTGATTAACAACAGTTTTTTCAAGCGAACCAAAAATTACCGTTACTTTTTGACCACACGTCGTACAAGCGAATGGTACGGTGTTCCGCACCTGCGAGATGCTAAGTTCTGGTTAGGTCGATCTTGCCTTGTTCACGATTCGTAGGAAATTCAGTAAATTATAGAAGAGACCTACAATCATTCACTTTCGAATTATAACGTAAAATGAGTTTATTAGCGCCTTGGTAGTTTTTTAAGAGAATCTTGCCAATGCGAGACTTTTTTACTCCAGATAGATGGAGCGAATAACGGAAAAATTTCGAAGTTGTCACTGGTTCAACATTATCGTAAGCAAACATTCGGTCACTTAAAACAACGAGAAATTCTGTGCTGAACCTGGAGCTCCTTCAGCGATGCGCGCCCTGCCGGTAGTCGTGTGGTCGTCTGACCACCTCGACCTCAGCACCCGCGAGTGCCCGAGTAGTGGGCGGCAGCAGCAGCGGGCGCCCACACAGCCCTCGCTCCTGTCCTCTGCGGCAGGTCAGTGCGACCAGCATTTTGAGACACTGCGGCGGCGGGAGGCAGTCTGCTTCCCTGTCAGCAACGTGGTAGGCTGCGAGCGCAGTCAAGATTCACCGTGCGTGATGCTGACCTGCGCACGGTGAATCTAGTCAGCATCGCCACTTGGTGTCGGCCAGCCTTCGTGATCGCACGTGTTGCGGATGTTCTCCCTGTAAATTTGACAAGATTCAACATGAGCGAGTGTTTGCGCCGGATAATTATGCCTACCATTTGTAAACTGACCGGCTGACTGCTTGTAATGCCATTTGGTTGAGACAACATAGCTACGTTTGTTGTGTGCATCTAGATGGTGAGAAACTGGTGGAAGACACATGTGCTGGTTCTCTAGTCACAACTGTTAAAACCTTAGTTGTCTTCGTAAAGTGCAAAGATGATCTGGAATCTGTTAAATCACTGACATAGGTATTCGTTAAAAAATAAGAGTGGAACTACCAGTTTACTCTAGTTTAGAGTTTGTTACATTCCATTTGCACATACTGTATTCAGTAGATCTTTTTTATATTAAAAATATTTAATTAAAATATGTAGATGTCAAAACTAAAATCTGTACTTGTCAGGATTAAAAAAAAAACAGTAAAATTATCGTTTTTATACGATCTAAAAGGCATAGGGCGATTTATATATCTATGGTGCTGGTGTGAACTTGTTTTATTCTACGGTCTGCTTCCGTGGTTCCCGCCACTTTGGTGTTGTGCCGCGGTCTGCTCAGTATGTGCAAATGGAATGTAACAAATGTACCAGACGCCACCTGTCGGTAATTGTGTTATATTTAATATAAATGACGTGCACTCTGCCAACCAATTTTATGTTGACGTAGCATGTGAATGTTGCTGGATTTTGACGGGTTACTCCTGTAACTGAAATATCAGGTACGTTCTGGTACATTTGATGTTGATTAGACAGGATGAAAAAGATTTGCTTTCGTGAAATAGTAAATTAGTATAATTATTTTTACAGATCTGAAGATGGTTCTGAATGAACCGAAACCGGTCATATGAATAATAAAAAAAATTTGCAATCAAGACGGATTTTAAGTAACAGTCGCATAAATGGTATATTCTTGCAAACTTCGTGAAAATACATGACATTCCGGAAATTTATCGTATGCTTCTCGATGGTTTCAGCACAAAAGTGTCACAAGTACGTAGTTTTTTCTTTTTTGTGTAAAATCGTATGTTGCAGCTGATATCGGTTTCGAGATGGGTGAATTAATTCGGGATTGACGAAGCATTTCTCATCGACAGTGTTCAGAAATTAAATGTTCTTGTAATCCGAGAGTTCGGAGATGATCGCACGCAACTCGTTCAGAAACCACAGCAGCAAACCGGCCAGATCTGAAACAGTACCGTCAGCGGACGTCTTTGTGCCAGGGAAACCAGCCCTGCCTGTGTACACGGTGTACACCTGTTCAGAGAGCGACCGCTGTCCGTGGAAGATGCTGGCATCAGGCCAGTGTGTGTGTGTGTGTGTGGGGGAGGGGGGGGGCGGGCGGTTGACTCGTGTTCATTGGCCGGCCGCTCCGCTGTGGACGACCCACCAACCTCGTGCTGAGACTACTAAATACGGTGCCTGTGGTTTTCTTCCGATCTGTCTTCGCGGTACATGGGTGTCTGGTGGTAGGTAGTTCTGTGCAGGATGCTCAAATGATGGTGTCTGGCGCAGGACACGATTTAATACAACGGTATGGTGTGGTGGTACAGTCGCTTGTGGTGATATAGCCTGGTTGCATCTACATCTACATCCATGCTCCGCAAGCCACCTGACGGCGTGTGGCGGTGGGTACCCTGAGTACCTCTATCGGTTGTCCCTTCTATTCCAGTCTCGTATTGTTCGTGGAAAGAAAGATTGTCGGTATGCCTCTGTGTGGGCTCTAATCTCTCTTATTTTATCCTCGTGGTCTCTTCGCGAGATATACGTAGGAGGGAGCAATATACTGCTTGACTCCTCGGTGAAGGTATGTTCTCGAAACTTCAACAAAACCCGTCTTCCACTGCAGTTTATCTATCATCTCTGTAACGCTTTCGCGATTACTAAATGATCCTGTAACGAAGCGCGTTGCTCTCCGTTCGATCTTCTCTCCCCCCCAGGGGATCCACAACTCTTTTGTGGATACGTGCGTAGCGAGCACGGGACCCCGAACTGATGTGGCCTTCCTTCCTTTCCAGGCTGCATACCTTCCCTTTCCGCATCCTTCCCCATCCCCCATCTTCGCCCCCCCCCCCCTCACCTCTGGCTCTTTCCTTCCTTTTCTCCCCCTCTGGGGGAATGGTTTGTGCCTATGTCCGGAGACGGACGCTTGTAAATGTACCACATTCTTCGCCTTCCTTACTTGTAAGTCTTCGTCCTTCCTTTGTCCTTCTCCTTTCCTTACCTCTTCTCTCTACCCTTTTCTCCGCTGCGGCGTTTGAGACCTCTTCTTTCCTTTCCCTTTCCCTTTCTCTTTCTTCCTCCCTGTGCGTGTCTGAAGGCCGACCCACGCACTTCCATGCGTAGCCGGTGACGGGGTAACGCGTAATTCCCCGCCCCGAGTAGACAGGTAGGACACGTACGTACCCCCTGGTAACGGCCAGGCCCAGGGAGGGGTGATTACCCGAGCTGATACCTTCCGAAAGTGCCGATTGGTCCCTCCGTCCGTTTGTCGGGAGGTGTGACCTGAGGTGTGAACAATCACCTAAGGCGGGAGTGCCCTCAGAGAGGGCCCCCACAAGGGAGGAGCGCGCCATCGGAGACGCCGGTAATCATGGGGGATTCTTCCGCAATGGTTTCCTCACCTTCCACTATGTCTGCTCACAAACGTAAGTTCACTGAGTCTCAACCACAGTCAGTTCTTCCATCGTTGCCACAGTTCCTTGTTGTTTCTCGGTCTGACGAAGGTCACGACTTCTCCACAGTCAACCCTTTCATTATTCAGAAAGGTGTCGACGCAATTGCAGGTCCTGTAAAGTCTTGTTCCAGATTACGGAATGGCACCCTGTTGTTAGAAACACACAGTGCCCTCCAGGCACAAAAATTGCTGCGTACCTCACTACTACACACTTTCCCTGTCCGGGTGGAACCGCACCATACCTTAAATTCCTCGCGTGGAGTTGTTTATACACGCTCCCTCGATGGACTGTCTGACGAAGAAATTCAGCACTACCTGTCAGACCAGGGCGTAACGGCTGTTCATAGGGTTATGAAAAGGGTTGACACGAAGATCATTCCAACCCGCACTGTCTTTTTGACATTCGACAAAGTGCAACTCCCATCGAAAATAAAAGCAGGCTATGAGATAATTTCCGTTCGCCCTTACGTCCCAAACCCTACGCGTTGCTATCGGTGCCAGCGATTCAATCACACCAGCCAGTCCTGTTCTAATCCGGCCAAATGTGTTACGTGTGGCAGGGATGCCCATGAGGGTGCTTGTCCACCTCCATCCCCTCGCTGCATCAACTGTATGGGTGGCCACGCTGCTTCCTCTAGAGATTGCCCAGTTTTTAAGGACGAAAAGCTCATCCAGGAAATAAGAGTGAAGGAAAAGGTGTCGACCTTCGCTGCTCGGAAATTATTCGCCAGTCGACAGCCCACCGTGCCTCAGACAGGCAAATACAGCACTGTCCTTGCTTCTCCTCGGCCAACAAAGGAGGCGGCCACGCAGACTTGCGACCTCACCTTTAGTGCCACGGTCGTCCGATCGGCCAGCGCAAAGATCGCCCGTTCAACTTCACCACTTTCGCCTGCCCACTCTTTGGCTCACCCTTCGTCGGGTTCTGCTAAATCTCGAGCCCAAAAGTCAGACACCAAGTCTTCGAAGAATGAGCATACTCGTGAAGAGATTTTACGTACGGCAACTTCACCACCATCGGTTCCTCCTTCCTCTAAACCTCATACTTCCAAGAAGGCTACAAAGAAGCCCAGTTCCTCTCCTTCTCCGCCAAGGCGTGTCCCATCCACAGCGCCACCTGGCGGAAATCGCCCTCGGCCGTCTTCTGTGTCGCCTAGGCGCACTGCTGGTGGCCGGTCAACCGGCCGATCGCTGGTGGCAGGAGCTGCTCCTGACCAACCTATGGATCAGGATCATCTGCCTTCGGCTGAATGCCATTCCATGCTGTCGGTCGCAAGCTCTGAGCAGTCGTTGAGTTGACAGCACCCTTGGTCACATTCCTTAATTTTCTGTTCACCCTATGTCCATTATCCACTGGAATATCCGCGGCATTCGAGCCAATCGGGATGAATTGTCGATCCTCTTACGATCCTACTCGCCGGTCATCTTCTGTCTTCAGGAAACAAAGCTGCGTCCTAATGACCGCTTTGTTCTCCCTCATTTTCAGTCCGTCCGATATGACCTCCCCTCTGTGGAAGGCACTCCAGCCCATGGAGGACTCATGATTCTTCTCCATGATACTCTCCATTATCATCCAATCCCCTTCGACAGTTCCTTCCAAGCTGTCGCCGTCCGTCTTTCCCTTTCTGGATACACATTCTCTCTTTGTACTGTATACATTCCATCGTCCACACCAATGGCACGAGCTGATCTCCTTCATCTTCTTGGTCAGCTTCCAACCCCCTATTTGCTGGTTGGGGACTTCAATGCCCACCACCCGCTTTGGGGATCTCCACATCCTTGTCCACGTGGCTCCCTATTGCTAGACGTCTTCCACCAAGCGGATCTAGTTTGCCTCAACACTGGGGTCCCCACGTTTTTGTCTGCCTCCACGACAAATTTATCTCATTTGGACCTTGCGATCGGTACTGTTCCGCTTGCTCGGCGCTTCGAATGGTTCGCCCTTGATGATACACACTCGAGTGACCACTTTCCATGTGTCCTTAGGCTGCAGCCTCAACTGCCATATATGCGCCCGCGACGCTGGAAGTTTGCCCAAGCTGATTGGACACTTTTTTCGTCTCTAGCGACATTCGATGACCGTCGCTTTCCCAGCGTCGACGATGAGGTCACACATATTACCGACGTTATTCTTACAGCTGCGGAACGTTCGATACCACGCACCTCCGAATTGCCCCGGCGCCCCCCAGTTCCTTGGTGGAACGAGGCATGCCGTGACGCAATCCGTGAGCGGCGACGTGCTCTTCGCATTTTCCGTCACCATCCTACTTTGGCAAACTGTTTCCGCTATAAGCAACTCCGTGCGCGATGCCGTCGCGTCATCCGCGATAGCAAGAAGGCAAGCTGGCAATTCTTTATTAGCTCCTTTAACACCTTCACTCCCTCCTCGGAAGTTTGGAGTCGGCTTCGACGGTTCTCAGGCGCGCCTAGTTTCTCCCCGGTCTCTGGGCTCACTGTCGCGCATGATACCTTAGTGGACCCCGTCGCAATTTCTAACTCGTTGGGTCAGCACTTTGCTGAGATTTCGAGCTCTTCAAATTACCCGCCAGCGTTTCTCCCGAAGAAACGTGCAGCGGAAGTGCGACCTCTTGCTTTCTCCTCTCAAAATCGCGAAAGCTACAATACTGTTTTCTCCATGCGGGAACTCCAACATGCCCTCTCTTCTTCTCGCTCCTCCGCCCCTGGATCGGATGGTATCCATGTCCAAATGTTGCTGCATTTATCAACCCATAGTCTGCGTTACCTCCTTCGCCTTTATAATCGAATTTGGACCGACAGTACCTTTCCCAGACGATGGCGGGAAGCTATCGTCGTTCCCATTCCGAAACCTGGAAAGGACAAACATCTCCCCTCTAGCTATCGCCCCATTTCTCTCACGAGTAGTGTCTGTAAGATTTTGGAGCATATGGTGAATTACCGTTTAGCTTGGTGGCTGGAATCACGCAGTCTTTTAACACCTGCCCAATGCGGATTCCGAAAGCATCGCTCTGCAGTTGACCATCTTGTTGCTCTCTCTACTTATATCATGAACAATTTTCTCCGGAAACGCCAAACGGTAGCAATATTTTTTGATCTGGAGAGAGCATACGATACCTGTTGGAGGACAGGCATCCTCCGCACACTGTTCTCTTGGGGCTTTCGAGGCCGGCTGCCCCTTTTTCTTCGCGAATTTATGGCAGAGCGAACATTTAGGGTGCGGGTGAACACTACTCTCTCCCGTACTTTCTCTCAAGAAAACGGGGTACCCCAGGGCTCCGTGCTGAGTGTTGTACTGTTTGCCATCGCTATAAATCCAATTATGGATTGTCTCCTTTCTGACGTCTCGGGCTCCCTCTTTGTGGACGATTTTGCGATCTACTACAGCTCTCAACGGACCAGCCTTCTTGAACGACGTCTTCAAGGATGTCTCGATCGCCTCCACTCTTGGAGCCTCGAAACCGGCTTCCGTTTTTCTCCCAGTAAGACCGTTTGTATTAATTTTTGGCGACGTAAGGAGTTTCTTCCGCCCTCCTTACATCTAGGTCCTGTCAACCTTCCGTTTTCAGACGTCACTAAATTCTTGGGTCTTATGTTTGACAGAAAACTGTGCTGGTCCTCCCACGTTTCCTATCTTTCGGCTCGCTGTCTGCGAACGCTCAACACCCTCCGTGTCCTGAATGGTACCTCCTGGGGAGCGGACCGAGTGGTCCTTCTCCGCCTCTATCGCGCCTTAGTGCGCTCGAAATTGGACTATGGAAGCATAGTCTACTCCTCTGCTCGGCCGTCTATTCTTCGGCGTCTCGACTCTATCCACCACCGTGGATTACGTTTAGTGTGTGGAGCTTTTTACACTAGCCCTGTGGAAAGCCTTTATGCTGAGACTGCTGAACCTCCGCTGTCCAATCGGCGAGCGGTCCTTCTGAGCCGTTATGCTAGCCATCTGTCTTCCATGCCTGCTAATCCAGCCCATGACCCTTTTTTCGACGCCTCCTTTGATGTAGGGTATGCAGGCCGCTCCTCCTCCCTACTACCCCCGGGAGTCCGCTTCCGTCAACTGCTCCATTCTCTTTCCTTCCGCTTTCCTAAAACCTTCTTGACAACTTGGGGTACAGCACCGCCTTGGCTCCGTCCCCGGATCTGTCTGCTCCGTGATCTTTGTCAATTTCCCAAGGATGGTACACCTTCACTTGTTTATCGTCGGGCATTTGCTGCTCTATGTGCACAAATGACGGACGCCACCTTTATTTACACCGACGGCTCGAAAACATCGTTGGGTGTAGGGAGTGCCTATATTGTTGGCGACGCCCCAAATCACTTTCGGCTTCCCGACCAGTGTTCGGTTTATACTGCGGAGCTTTTCGCTGTTCTCCAGGCTGTCCATTACATCCGCCGCCATCAGCGGATACAGTACGTAATCTGCTCAGATTCTCTCAGCTCTCTCCTCAGTCTCCAAGCTCTTTACCCTGTGCACCCTCTGGTCCACCGGATTCAGGACTGTCTGCGCTTGCTCCACCTGGGGGGCGTCTTGGTGGCGTTCCTCTGGCTCCCGGGACACGCTGGTATCTGTGGGAATGAGGCGGCTGATATAGCAGCCAAGGCTGCAGTTTCTCTTCCTCGGCCAGCTATTCAGTCGCTTCCCTTCACCGATCTACGGAGCGGTTTATGTCGCAAAGTTGCTCATTTATGGCATGCGCATTGGTCAACACTTCCCCGAAATAAATTGCGGGAAGTGAAAGCCCTTCCTTGCGCTTGGACCTCTTCCTCCCGAACGCGTCGTCGGGAGGAGGTAATTTTAGCTAGACTCCGGATAGGGCACTGTCTTTTTAGCCATCGACATCTTTTAAGCGGCGATCCTCCCCCACTCTGTCCCCACTGCTCTCAGCTGTGGACGGTAAGACACCTTTTAATTGAATGCCCCTATTTTAATCCGTTACGCTCCCGTCTACAGCTATCGCCTGATCTATCGTCGATTTTAGTAGATGACACGCGCTCAGCCGGCCGCGTTCTCCAGTTTATTAGTGACAGTGAAATGACGTCAGTCATTTGAAGTTTTATCGGGGACCATCAACCCCTCTCTGTAGTGGACTTTTAAGCCTTGTTTCTGCTTTTAGTGGCCAAATTTTTGAGTTTCGTCCCATTTTTGCTGTTTTCCATTTTCAGTTTTTATTCTTTCCTCAGTCACGGACCGGGCGCTAATGACCATAGCAGTTTTGCGCCCTAAAACCAAAATAAATAAAAAAAAATCTTCTCTCTCTCTCTCTCTCTCTCTCTCTCTCTCTCTCTCTCTCTCTCTCTCTCTCTCTCCTGTCAACCCTGTCTTGAACGGAGCCCACACTAGTTAGCAATATTCAAGCAGTGGGCGAACAAGTGTACTGTAACCTACTTCCTTCGTTTACGGATTGCATTTCCTTAGGATTCTTCCGATGAATCTGTCTGGCATCTGCTTTACCGACGATTAATTTTATATGGTCATTCCATTTTAAATCACTCCTAATGCCTACTCCCAGATGCGATTGGATGCAAACGACTCCAGTAATATACTATGCCACCCGATCAGAAAAAAAAAAACAGTGCATTTGCGCTAGGTGTTGCAGGTGTTTCACATTTACAAGCAATTTTAGAAGTGATGTCATGATCGCATGGGTAGAATTGACATAAAATCGATAGAATTACGAAAATGACGGAAAATACATATAAATTGAGGAAAAATACACTGAAATGTGGGGAAATTGACGAAGTACTTCCGTGTCTTTTGGCTGGTGCAGAACAATTCTTGTATGTAGGAACGAGTATGTGACAGCAAGAGGAATCGGAGACACGTTGACATGGAAGCACCAGGAACTAGGGAACAGTCACTTCTTTTTCTGTGGAGGCATCTTTCTAATGTATGTATACTGAAGTAATTGATACACCCGAGCTGACCACTGTATTTGACGCTTTCCAAGAAAACACATCTGCCTCTAAACTTACATGCATCTGCTTTAAGGGATAACAAAGTGGATGGGTGATTGAGATGGAGCTGTAACGAGGTATGATTTAATGGCTGACTGATGATGCATTCTAGAGGGGGGGGGGGTGTAGAGATGCTGCTGCAGGTCAGTTGATCATTTTTTTTCCGTTGTTCTGTCAGGATGAATCAGTTGTGTGACGTAGAGCACTGTCTACTTGCGATCGTTAACAGGAAACCTGTCTGTCACCAGAGGACTTCCATCTCATGTGTGATGAAACGTGACCACTCTGTTTCGACACTTCCCTATACACATACGAAGATTTACATGACACTCCATTCCCTTGTCGCATCTTGAGTGAAAAATCGAGACTTCAATTTCGTGACAAAAATGATTACAAGTTAGCAACAAGTGTTCGTAAGGCGCTGCAATCCTTTAACCATCTGCTTCACGAATGTCCTGTTTACAGAGTTAGTGGCGGCATGACGTGTAATTTCATATGTCAGACACCGCTGCTATGCGTTTATCTGTTTCCTTGTAAGAGGTATTCTCCATTATTAATGATCATTCTACACAGGACTGATGCGAGCATAGTATAATTTCGGAACCATGATCGGATGTGAACTCAGGACGCTAAAAGACTCTGGAAAGCTAGACTGTGCGTATATCACATAGAGCTGATGTTTTAAGGAAGTAGTGTTTCCATTTTACAGTTTGTTACCACAGTTAATTGTAGAGAAACCTGCAGGTGTGCAATGTGCAGGAAATATATTTCTTCCATTAGAATATTAACAGTGCTTCATTCCACACAACTGATAGGTCGGAAACTCTAGCGATCTAACATTATAACCTACTTAAAGTGCAGAACCGTGTAGCCATAGGAGTGCATGTGTTCGTTCTCTCAAACGAATAACCTCCTGGTACTGATCCCAGATACTAGGACAATACTTCGGAATTGATAGCGCAGTTGATTTACGTAAAATGCTTCAAACTCCATCTGTTTGGAGCTTGACCATGCATAATAACAGCCCGGTTCTTGTTCTTCTTAACCGTCTATTACATCACAACACTTTCAAATCTACTACTATATATCTATAAGGGGTGCTAACCACCTCGACATAGGGGGGATCTAGAGAAATCTTAGCACTTGGATGGGTGCTGACTTTGCAAGCTCCATTGATCCACAAGATGCGGGATGTACTGTTCTACCCCTGGTCATTTGCAGGTTTAATCAGTAACGGTGCTGCAGGATGGGTTAGTCGAAGATAGTGCGAGATATCTTTCAAACTTTATTCTAAGATTGCGAGAATGCCCTGTGACACCCATCCGCATAGACAGATCGTAAATTAGAAACTATGCTCAAAGTGCTAGAAATATGTAGATCGCTGTCTGGTATACTTAGATGATGTATATATTCAAGAATTAACAAAAGAATGAGGTACTGCAGTCATCTATCTACATTCGCAATGGTACCTGGAAAGTACAGAAGGGGCGGTTTAGCAGTGATACTGGAACTGCGAAGCATACTGTCCCAAAATTGGTAGGTGTCTAGATGACTGTAAAATTGTTCACACTATCTGTGATGCCTATTATTCCAGTGCATCGACGGTGTCTTTTCCATCCCACCCGTCCGCCGGTAAACTGTTGATTGCCATATATTGATTGACTGATGTCCCTTGTTTGAGACGGAGCAAGAGTTTTGGTGGAGAGGCGGCAGCTAGCACCGAAACAGTGATCACATACATAACTGCAACATGAGGAATCAATCGAAACGGAACACAGTATCACCAGCTATCCCATCACTGTGACAGATGAGTTTAAATGTAGAGGTTGTCAGCCACCTTGGGACAGCAGTTTGGAAAGGCTCCACAACACTGTGAAACTCTACCAGTTTTCTTACTTTGTGACTGTCTTCAGTAGTAACAACATGACGTACACCAAGCGATGTCTAGTTTTCTGTGAGAGACAACGAATCAGAACATGTTAACGTCAGTTTATAAACTGACACAGACCTCGGACTTGTGGCAGTAAAAACAGAATGTATGGCAGTGTACAAAGCCGGTTACAGTGGAAAAAGAACACTTTTTCAAACGACGACACAGGAAGTCTCTCTTGCGACTGACGGTATGGTCTGTGGGATATGGTTAACCTCCTATAGTACGGGCGTTGACACTTCACACTGGTCTGTGGATCAATACCTGTGTTTTTTATAGGATCACCACGTGCACTCGATGGCATCACGCAGATGGTATTTGTTTCCGATATATGGGAAGAGAGATGTGGTAAAACTCTTATCGAGTTCTTAATCGGATGAAGTTAGCAGAGCTTTTACAGTTCCTAATTTTTCTCTGTTGGATGGTACAGAACAACGATGATAAAATGCTGGGGTGATAGGCGT
Organism: Schistocerca nitens; assembly: GCF_023898315.1. Classification (NCBI taxonomy): domain Eukaryota; kingdom Metazoa; phylum Arthropoda; class Insecta; order Orthoptera; family Acrididae; genus Schistocerca; species Schistocerca nitens. The sequence continues at coordinate 37,873,508 of NC_064618.1, read as the reverse complement.
GAAAGGACCCTGAGGTACACGGATCTGCTTCAGAGTGCAGCACCTGTATGTAGTTTGGAGACGCACCACAATACAGTAGCAAAATCCTCGTCCTTCTCCCAGTTCCCATTCTATCTTTTATACGACAACATATTCCCATCCCCATCAAAAGGTCAAAACACAATGCTGTTGCACTAACTCAGCTTAGCCTGTTTGTACATGGGCTGCAGAATGTTGTAGATATAGCTCTCTCCAACTTCTGCTCAGTTCTGACTTAAATTGGAACGATCACATGCACAAAGCTGCAGGGTGGCAGTGCAGAGTCTGATGGGGCAGTTGCAGGATGCATAGGGACAATCTAAAATTTTACTGGAGCAAGTTCGAAAAGGTGACTCGTTTCGAGATATGAAAGTGCCACAAATATGATTAAAAGACTCGTCCATAGGATGCAACGTAGGAATGTGATTGAATCGAATGACTTGACTCCAATTCATAGACAGCATTTCTACCGGAAAACGTAGCACTAGAGATCTGAAAAGCTAGTGTACATTTCTTACGACCTCAATCAGCACACCATCTACTGTTTGTGATCCTTCGCAGTCAACCAACACTATAGCCCAGTGGATGTATCGCAGAAACCCTGACGTGGCAATGAGACAGAATGCGTTACAAATACTGGCTGCATGGGCGATCAGCAAATATCGGGTTCATACGTCGTTCCTTAGCTGAATCACTTTCAAAAATCGGCGTTTTTATTAAGAGCTTAAACCAATCGGCGACGTGTAACCACACTGTTGGTCTGATAATATACACTTTGGCAATCACCGTCTATATTCAGTGTTGCGGTGTTTGTCTGGAAAAACCACATTATTCGGAGGTAATGCCATACCTCGATTTATAAGGCTTGTATACTTTTTAACACAGATATCATTACCGATGCTTCTGCGCACCTGTAGAACCCCTTGTGACAGTAACATAGTCGTTGCGAGAGTGTTACTAACATCTGGCGGCTTGTAAGGCGATTACATCTCTCCTTTCAGTCCGGAACCGCGCGACTGCTACGGTCGCAGGTTCGAATCCTGCCTCGGGCATGGATGTGTGTGATGTCCTTAGGTTAGTTAGGTTTAAGTAGTTCTAAGTTCTAGGGGACTGATGGCCACAGATCTTAAGTCCCATAGTGCTCAGAACCATTTGAACTATTTGAACATCTCTCCTTCTAAGACACAATGGTACCACTCACAAGAAAAACTTATGATACATGTCCACTCATCGCCGATTATCGGTCAGCATTATTTCGTGTCGGAAGCAATCAGTTAATTGACAGAGTATTGTACAGGGTATTTATCAATGAATATTGGGGTTTTAACGCTTTATAATATTTATTATATTAAACTTAGTTATAAATGATATGCCAAATGAAAGAGTAACTCAGTTTTACCAAGAACTTGTCATGCAGCACACATCCAGCGCTCGTCTAGCGGATTGCAGCGGAAGCATTGCGCGCTGCGCATGCACACTGGTGCCAAACACAACTGTTTGAGTTGCTCTTTCATTTGACATATCATTTATAACCGTAAGTTAAATATAGTAAATATTTTAAAGCGTTAAAACCCCAATATTTACTTATAAACGCCCTGTACGTAGTAGCAGGGAATGCATGATAGGTGAACTTTGAGCATCAGGCTTATAAAGAGAGTGCGCGCGTGCGCGCGCGCGCAAAGAAAATGAATATGACCTGTCGTAAGGGAAGGTATGGATTTGATAGCCACAAAGGGAATGAAAGATTTTATTTATTTTTTACTTGGAGAAGTACGTAAAGTCATCAGTGGTACAAATATTTCTATTTCCATAGCCACAGCCGTCAGAAGGGGTATTTCTGATACTTCGCTCATTGTCGAATGTTGTCGTATTGAGACCATAATCGTAATATTTAATTCTAAATATAGTGATGAGATACGTACGAGTGTGTGATCGGTTTCCTGGGATGATTCTGTGCGGGGGTGGGTGCGTGGCCTGTGGCGGGAATTACTCACATGTCCAGCAGACAGCAGGAGCCGTCCAAAGTGAGAGACCGGTTGGGGTACAGGAATGTAGTTGACCTGTCCGTATCGCCCTCTAGACGGCTAAATAGCGAACTAATACCCTGTATATGTTGGGCAGCCTTCGTGATCACATGTTTCTTCGTGGAAATTAGATTATTTTATACAGACGTGTATTTGCGCCGGACCATTATTCACTCCCATGTAATTGTCCGGTAACTGCTTCTGCATATTTCCTATCTTTATTTTGTTGAGAAAACATCGATTGTGTTGTCTGCATCTAGCAGGTGAAAGACGGGTGGAAGACCCATTTGCTGCTTCTTTAGATGTGAGGAACACCTTAGTTGACTTTGTAAATTATAAGGATGATTTTGAATCTGTTATCTCAGCAACATCGGTATTCGGGAGTGGAAACATCAGTTTCCTCTTTTTTTTAGTTCTCATGTAACGGTATTTGCAGACGGGATATGTTTAAAGTTACTCAGTTGCTTACAGTATGCTCCACCTTGCTAAAGTTTCAGGTTTCTAGAGAAACAATTTCCAGTCCATATCTTCGGAATTGTTGCGTGCAAGCGATCGGTAGAATACTGCTGTGCTTGATGTGGAGAATTATCGCGAAAATGGTATGATATTCTGGAAAACTATGGTCCTGTAATCCCAGAGTCTGGAGATGGGTATAGCAGGCAAGCAGGTAGGGGCCAGAAACAGTAACGCCTTTGTGCTGAGGGGAACCGACCCAGCCTTTGTACACCAGTTCAGAGTCCGAGAAAGCTTCCGGATTACGATGATTTGGCTTGCGGCTCCACCTGGTTGGGTGAATAGTGGACTAAAACCCAGTTTGCGTTGAGTCGGCTTCAGAAGTGTGTGTGTGTGTGTGTGTGTGTGTGTGTGTGTGTGTGTGTGTGTGTGTGTGTGTGTGTGTGTCGCATGTACACTCTGCAGGAATTTGGAAAGATTCAACATAACGAGTGTTTGTGCTGGGGATGTTGATAGCATTCGGACTGCTACCAGTGCGGTCCTCGTCCACGGCCGGCTGGCCTCTCCCTGGCTGACGAGCCCTTCCGCGGCTGCAGTCATGGGCCGCGTTTACAGCGGCAGTTTCCTCTGCTGGTGCTGCACTGTGGCGCGGTGAGTATGTGGGATGTATTTGACGATCTGTAGACCACTTTTGCGTGGTTGAACGGTCAGTGCAATATGGCGATCTGTACAAAATAGTTTTGCCGCTGAAAGTCTCATCTGCAGTGGTAGTTTCTTGGCGGAACGGATCACCCCCCTCTGTTTGTAGGGGTTCCTTGTACGTTTGGAACTAGACTACAGGTGTTTCGTTCATGAATCTCCATGTCCGTCTCTCTTACACTGTCTCAGTACTATCCACCACCGTGGCACCCGCTTCGCCAGTGGCACCTTTTCCACTAGCCAGACTGACATGGTTTGCCGAAGCAACTGAACTACCTGTGTCATACCGCCGTGACTTTCTCCCCGGAAAATACGCCTGCCGTTTGTCTGCCATGGCGCGGCCATCCATCCTATGCCACCTTCTTCGGTGACTCCTTTGATCGCCAGTAAGGGACACATCCCTCTTCTGTTGCCTCCTTGAGTCTGTTTTGGCTATTGCTCCGTCAACATAACTTCATGCCACTTGCTACTTTCCCAGTGGGTGTTAAGTATTCATCGCCTTGGCTTTGTGCAGTTGCCCGTGTTCAACTCGCAGTTCATTCTCTTCCAAAGGACACTACTCCAGACTCCCCCTACTCTCATAAGTAGGACACTACTCCAGACCCTCTATATTCTCAAAAGTTTCTCGTCACAGAACTTCGCCTTGGTACATTTAAGTATACTGATGGTTCTCAGACTGACCTTTGTGTCGAGTGTGCCATCGTCACTGGCGCTGACGTTTTTCAGTATTTACAGTAGAGCTCTTCAGCCTGTATCAGTACATGCAGCGATGTAGGCTTTTGAATAACGTCATGTGCTCCTATCCTCTGTGCCCTACAGAGCCTCTATGTGCTGTACACCATCCATCCCTTAGTGCAACGAGTCCAGGAATGGTTTCACTTGATGGAGCCACTATGATGTTTATGTGGGTCCCTGGGTACATCGGTCTGATGGGAAACGAGGTGCTGACACTGCTGTGCCACAGCTTCAGTCCTCATTCCTTGGCCTGCTAGTTCTTCCAGTTCCTCATATGATCTTTTATCTATATCATACTCCACAAGCCATGTAATGGTGTGCGGTGGAGGGTACTTTCTGTACCACTATCTGATCCATACAGCCCTGTTCCACTCGCGAATAGTGTATGGTTCTAATTTCTCGAATTTTCTCCTCATAATCCATACGAGACATGGATGTGAGGGCAGTGAAATGTTGTCTGATTGTCCTGAAAAGTGCTGTCCCGAAATTTAAATAGTAACTCTATCCGTGATTCACAACGCCTCTCTTCTAACATCTGCCGGTGGAGTTTGTTTAGCATCTACGCAATGCGCCCTCGCTATTTAAACGATCCGGTGACGAAACGTGCCGCTCTTCGTTGGATCTTCGCTATCTCCTCTATCATTCCTACCTGATAGGGATCCCAGATAGATGAACAATACTCAGGAATCTGGAGAAGAAGTGGCTTATGAGTCACTTCTTTCGGGGATCCGTTATATTTCATTAAGATTCTTCGGGTGAAACGGAGTCTGGTGTCTGCTTTTTTTCCCCATGTCTTTTTTTATATGGTCATTCCACCTAACGTCCCTCTGGATAGTTACGACTAGTTATTTTACGGCAGATGCTGTCTCGTGCTGTTGGTCATCAATAGTGTAGTTGTACAGCAGTGGATTCTTTTCCTATGTATGCGCAACATGTTACATTCATTTATGTTCAACTGCCAGAGCCTGCACCAATCATCAGTTCTCTGCAGGTCGCTGTGCAAATTCTTACCGTCCTCTGGCGTTGCTGTCTGTCTGCAGTTGCTGTCACTTTAGCATCTCCACTGGTCATGGGGAATTAAACATGCCCAGCAGCTTGGACTTCCTCTCGGCTTTCTCGCCAGAAAGAGATCATCTTCTGTAAGTTGAGTATTGGGCACTATATTTTTAGCCATCGCAAATTAAGTGGGGATCCCACTACTGTGCTGATTGCCCTAAACCTTGACGGTTCAACATTTCCTGATAGAATGCCCTTTATTTTTTTTTTTTTTAATCTGCCAGCATTCTCATTTATATTTGCCGTCTGAGCTATCGGCCGTTTTAGCGAACGACTTATGGGTTGGCAACCGCGTTTTGTTTTTCTGTCGTAGATATATGGAGAAGAAAATTTGATCTTCAGTTCAGAAATTTAGTTCAGGACCTCCTTTGTCTCTAGGGCGTATTTTATGGACCTTTCTCGAAGTCCATGTTTTTAGCTGTCTTTCCTTCCGTTGATTGGGCTTAACGTTTAGTCGTTTTTAACTCCTTTTTCGTCCTCGTGTTTTACAGTTCTGACACGGGCGCATATAATCCTAGGTGTTTTTCTTCCCTAAAACAAAACAAGCGGAAACTGTGCTCACAAACACCACTACCGCCAGGTCCATCATCATCGTGGTACTAACTGATGATAGCAACTCGTTCGACAATGCAGCTGTACCCTGGACTGTCGCATTCCCTATCATTGACCTACACTGCATTGGACCTGGCTCCGACATTATTCTGTATGTAGCAACAGTTATACCCCTGCCCACCCTGTAACAGATTACCAAATACGCCCTGCAACTGCATTTAAATATTATGGTTGCTATCACTTCTGGGACAGAATTTCACAAAGGTTCATTGATAACTCGAATGTGGACTGCTAATACCCTGCAACTTCCCATAATGCTTGTGAAGCCATTGTGGAAAGGATGCTCTCTTAAATGGTAACTACATGTGGTATACTTGCATGAAGTGTAACACAGTTCTGAACTCTGCTCGAGCACCCTACAAAGGACAGTAGTGATGCTGAAGAAAAGACCATCAACCAACTTTGGATGGAGAAATGGCTGTCAAATAGCAGGCGGGTTTGGAAGTGTATCAAGAGTCATACTCAATCACTGTTTTCAGCGTTCAGGAAGGGGGTTAGGTAATGCATTCAGCCATGTACACCTCGGTACATGCTTATATATATCTGATCTACTTAATGGAGGTGAGGTCCAGTTTCATCCTCCTTCTGAAAGATATTGCCAGTAAAAGAAAAAGGACATATTAATGTCCAGACTCAAGATGAGAGGAATGAATATTACTTTCCAAGGTCACTTTTGGCTGGCAATAGAAATTACCAACAAATGCAGTCCTTTGTAATAATTAAAATATGTCTAATGGCCATGGCCATTATAATTTCTAAGCCATTTCCTTCTTAATAAAACTCCAGGACATTTCAAATGCACACTGGACTCGCATTTACGACGACGATGCCGGGATGGTTCCTCTGAAAGGTCATGGCCGACTACCTTCCCTACTCCGATGACCTCGCTGTCTAGTCTCCTCCCCCAAACAAACCAACCCCAACATTTCAAAATTCGTGAGGGAGTACACTTAACATTCGGTTTATATTTACAGACTTGGAGTTAATAGAAAGCCAGAAGATGACCATGAACACACATTGCAAAAAAAAGTAGTAAAGCATAAAGTAGTTGGACCACTCTACTTTTCAAAATTTGCTCCCTTGGCACCCCAAACATGTAGATTTCTTGCAACTATTAAATATTGAGAAGCAACACTGCTTGTGAATCAAAAGAATGTCGCTCCTGATTTATCAAAACATTTTGGTACAAGACATTTGTCACAGATGCGTCAAATCTTTCACAAAGAGATATTATCTAGGAGGACACCTCATAGTTTGCTCGAGCCAGGAACAGCCTTGTGTGGAATTGCCTGCTGTCAAGAACACCCACTACCAGATCCAATGTTCCTTCATTGCGTATACAGACTTAGTGCCTCCTAGCTCCTGTGACACGTTTGTGATTATGACCCCACTGCCACCCATACAGTCGTCACAGAACATTTACCACCATACTCAGCAGAATATGAACTTCTATACTCGTATGACTCGTATCACCAGTTTGATTCACATGTCGGGAATAATCCTGTGAGACGGTGGTTGGCTTAGCTCGAGAACCTGGTATGGAAGTTGATGGGATTTATCGCAACAACATTTTCGTGACTAACTCGTAGAACAATGATGCCCTGTATGAGCAGGCAGTCGATCGTCGTGTTGGTGGGCTGCCATTGCATAGAGAAGACGAAAGTCCTTGTAGAGACCATAGTGATATATGGGGGAGGTTCCACAGTGTATCTCACAACTAATGCAACTTAGAGCCAACTATCAAGCTCGTCTCCATCCTCTTTCACAATTTGAGTAGGCGTGATGCCCACTTACTCGTTCAACACTTGGTTGATTCTGGGTTGAAAGGTGATAGGGTTACTCATTCCTGCTACCATTGGAAAGAACATTTCATCTTCCAAGAGAACCACATCAAATATATTGCTTTAATTCGTGGAACCGCTTTGCCTCGTGAACGTCTCTCTTCAGAGTCTTCGCCTCAGGAAGACATGCATATCACTAGACCACATATTCCAATGATGCAAGGTTTCAGTTTGTGATAAAGAAGGGGGTCTGTCCACATGAAATCCTGGATTTGTTGGAGACACTCTATGAAACCGCATTGCCTGACATAACCACACTGTCCGGTATACTAATGGGCACTGCAGTGATGGAAGTGGAGGATGAGCAAGATGGGAATCTTCGTCTGGAGTTTAGCGTCCATTGTTTAGGAGAATACGAGGTGCGGCTAGAAAAAAACCGGACTGATGCTGGAAAAAACATTTATTTACAATTATTTACAATTTCATGTTATCTCCTTCAATGTACTCTCCTCCTCGATCTCTACACCGCTCCATACGAATTTTCCACTGTTCATAGCAATGTTGCAGATCATTTTCGGTAAGTCCATACATTACTTCCGTCGCTTTTTCTTTTACTGCTTCAACAGTCTCAAATCTAGTTCCTTTCAAAGCTGACTTGACTTTAGGGAAAAGAAAAAAGTCACAGGGGGCCAAATCAGGTGAGTAGGGTGGATGATCTAAGATGGGAATGTTGTGTTTTGCCAAAAACATCTTCACTGACAACGCACTGTGAGCTGGGGCATTGTCTTGGTGAAGGATCCATGACTCTTTTCTCCACAAATCGTTCCGTTTTCTCCGTACTCGCTGACGTAGGGTAGCCAGGACGCTAATGTAGTAATGCTGATTCACTGTTTGTCCCTCTGGTACCCAATGAATGTGCACAATCTCTTTGATGTCAAAAAAAAAAAAAAACAATCATCATTGCCTTGAATTTCGATTTTGACATTCGTGCTTTTTTTTGTCGTGGAGAACCAGGAGTTTTCCAACGCATCGATTGGCGTTTAGTTTCGGGATCGTAAGTAAAAAACCACGATTCATCGCAAGTAATAACATTTTGTAGGAAGGTGGGATCACTTTCAATGTTTTCCAGGATGTCAGAACAGATCATTCTTCGGCGTTCCTTCTGTTCAATTGTGAGACACTTTGGAACCATTTTTGAACACACTTTGTTCATGTTGAAACTTCCATGAAGAATCTGCCTAACACTTTCCTTGTCAACTCCTGTTAACTCAGACACTGCTCTGATTGTTAAACGGCGATCTTGTCGAACAAGTTTACCGATTTTTTCAATGTTTGCATCAGTTTTTGCTGACAATGGTCTGCCAGTGCGAGTGTCATCACTGGTGTCTTCGCGGCCATCTTTAAATCGTTTAAACCACTCAAACACTTGTGTTCGCGATAAACAATCATCGCCGTACACTTGGTGTAACATTACAAAGGTTTCACTTGCAGATTTTCCTAGTTTGAAACAAAATTTGATGTTAACACGCTGGTCTTTCTGTACACTCAACATTTTCCGACGCACAGACAAAACGTCAACTACTTAAAACAGACGCCACGGGCAGACTGAGTGCAGGAGGCAGATGAAACTCGAGCAGTAGGCGGAGCGAGAGTCACGTGACAGGCCACGCGACTTTCAGCCTTATTGCATTCGTTTTATTGTTTCACCAGTACTAGTTCGGTTTTTTCTAGCCACACCTCGTATGCTAGATTATAGACTGATAGCAATGTAAGCTTCCTCACGTACATTTTAGAGTAGTTCTGCTTTCTATTTCGTCATGCCAGGTCTTTCGTGGGATTCGGTACACGCAATATGTCAGCATTGAACGGAATTTGTCAGCATTGAACAGTTGACTGGTGTTGACATCTTGCTCTTCTATGAACGCAGAATTCATGGGAAACTTTCCCAGTGACTGCACAGTACGCCAAGATGAGTAACCCATGGATGAGTGACGAGTAGTACAGGCGATCTAATGATTTATCTAAAATCATTTACCTAGATGTAAACCACCTCTGTGGGTTCGCCGCACAACAGAGCCAGCCATTTCCAGGGTCCTGATGAATGTGTGAAGGAGAAACTGCCAGACTAGAGGATAAGATCCGTGAACCAGGTGGGGATGCTGGTGAAAGAAAGATCTTGGCCTTAGAACTGGCGTATCTCGCCCATTTGCATGATGAAGTCAGGTGCCAATATATTAACTTTGGGATGGAGCCCTTTTGTGGGAGTGGGCTCTCTGGACACGGCCGGGGAACAAAGAGCATTATACGAGGAGCATTCAAGTTCTAAGACCTCCGATTTTTTTCCGATGAAACTGGCGTTACTTCTCGACGTTGTCGCCCTGCAGACGTACACATTTTTCACAATGCTGACTCCATGATTCCATGGCATCGGCGAAGGCTTCTTTAGGAGTCTGTTTTGACCACTGGAAAATCGCTGAGGCAATAGCAGCACGGCTGATGAATGTGCGGCCATGGAGTGTCTTTCATTGTTGGAAAAAGCCAAAAGTCACTAGGAGCCAGGTCAGATGAGTAGGGAGCATGAGGAATCACTTCAAAGTTGTTATCACGAAGAAACTGTTGCGTAACGTTAGCTCGATGTGCGGGTGCGTTGTCTTGGTGAAACAGCACACGTGCAGCCCTTCCCGGACGTTTTTGTTGCAGTGCAGGAAGGAATTTGTTCTTCAAAACATTTTCGTAGGATGCACCTGTTACCGTAGTGCCCTTTGGAACGCAATGGGTAAGGATTACGCCCTCGCTGTCCCAGAACATGGACACCATCATTTTTTCAGCACTGGCGGTTACCCGAAATTTTTTTGGTGGCCGTGAATCTGTGTGCTTCCATTGAGCTGACTGGCGCTTTGTTTCTGGATTGAAAAATGCCATCCACGTCTCATCCATTGTCACAACCGACGAAAAGAAAGTCCAATTCATGCTGTCGTTGCGCGTCAACATTGCTTGGCAACATGCCACACGGGCAGCCATGTGGTCGTCCATCAGCATTCGTGGCACACACCTGGATGACACTTTTCGCATTTTCAGGTCATCATGCAGGATTGTGTGCACAGAACCCACAGAAATGCCAACTCTGGAGGCGATCTGTTCAACAGTCATTCGGCGATCCCCCAAAACAATTCTCTCCACTTTCTTGATCATGTCGTCAGACCGGCTTGTTCGAGCTCGAGGTTGTTTCGGTTTGTTGTCACATGATGTTCTGCCTTCATTAAACTGTCGCACCCACGAACGCACTTTCGACACGTCCATAACTCCATCACCGCATGTCTCCTTCAACTGTCGATGAATTTCAGTTGGTTTCACACCACCAAATTCTGAAAACGAATGATTGCACGCTGTTACAGTAAGGAAAAGTCACCATTTTAAGTATTTAAAACAGTTCTCATTCTCGCCGCTGACGATAAAATTCTATCTGCCGTATGGTGCTGCCATCTCTGGGACGTATTGACAATGAACGCTGCATCATTTTAAAACAATGCGCATGTTTCTATCTCTTTCCAGTCCGGAGAAAAAAAATCGGAGGCCTTAGAACTTGAATGCACCTCGTATTCTGCCCTGTAGAAACATTAAGTAATGCCACAGATTTGGTATGGAATGTTAGAATCACGCGCAAAAACTACTCCGAGCAATGTTGTCATGGATTTCCATGTTAATGAAAGACTGTAGAGATGTCCTAGATTCCAATGCAGTCCATGAAGGCTGTCTAGATTGGTATGTGTGTTGTGGACCTCTCCAAACTCCACATGTACCGCTTTCAGTATGAGTTTGCGAAGCCAAACTTCGTCAATCCCAAGTTACGTTGTATGGATGTAGTCAGTTTAATCTACTGGGTTAAAGGCAGGGATCCATGTGAAACAATTAGATACTCCTGAAGAACTGAACACTTCTGGACACGCAGCTAATAATCCTTTTGAAATAATACCAGAAAACAAGTAGGTTATTGGCGTAATCAATGATGAAGTGAATGGATCACAGAATGTGGAGTTTGTTGGCACTCATATCAAAGATATGCGAGTACTGTGTAGATGCAGATGCTGCCCAGTGGCGGGCTAATAGTGTGCATAGTGTGGTCTCATATGTTATCTCGATAGAGAATTAGTGTGCCTGCTGTATGGCATTGGTGCGGCTCCATAAATAGTCAGTATATAGAGATTTGATGAGGGCTGCTGCATCATAACATACGGTTCATCTGTGCAGATTAACATACGACACAATGTGATCAAAAGTATCCAGACATCTGGCTGAAAGTAACGTAAAAGTTCTTGGCGCCCTCGATTGGCAATGCTGGAATTTAATATGGTGTTGGCCCACACTTAGCCTTGATGAGAGCTTCTCCATTCAGGCGCTGGAAGGTTTCTTGGGAAATGGGAGCCCGTTATTCATGGAGTGCTGCACTGAGGAGAGGCATCGATGTCGATCGGTGAGGCCTGGCACGAAGTCGGCGTTCCAAAATATCCCAAAGGTTTCTATAGGATTCAGGTCAGGACTCTGTGCAGAACAGTCCATTACAGGGACGTTGTTGTCGTGTAACCACTGTGCCACAGGCCGTGGCTTAGGAACAAGTGCTAGATCATGTTGAAATACGCACTCACCATCCCCAAACTGCTCTTCAACAGTGGGAAGCAACAAGGTGCTTGAAACATCAATGTAGGCCTGTCCAGTGATAGTGGTACGCGAAACAAGGGGTGCACGCCCTCTCCATGAAATACACGACCACACCATAACAACACAGCCTCCGAATTTTACAGTTGGCATTAAACACGCTGGAAGATGACGTTCACTGGGCATTCGCCATACCCGCACCCTGCCATCGGATCGCCACATTGTGTACCGTGACTCATCACTCATCACATCGTTTTCCCACTGTTCAATCGTCCAATGTTTACTCTCTTTACACCAAGTGAGGTGTCGTTTGGCATTTACCGGCGTGATGTGTGGCTTATGAGCAGCTGCTCAACCATGAAATCCAAGTTTTCTCAACTCCCGTCTAACTGTCATAGTACTTGCATTGGATCCTGATGCAGTTTGGAATTCTGGTGTGATGGTCTGGATAGATGTCTGCCTGTTACACATTACGACCCACTTCAATTGTTGGTGGTGTCTGTCAGTCAGGCGAGGTCGGCCTGTGCGCTTTTGTGCTGTACGTGTCCCTTCCCATTTCTACTTTACTGTTACATCGTAAACAGTGGACCTAGGGATGTTTATGAGTCTGGAAATCTCGTGTACACACGTGGCACCCAATCGCCTGACCATGTTCGAAGTCCGTGAGTTCCGCGGAGCGCCCCATTCTGCTCTCTCACTATGTCTAATGATTACTGAGATAGGTGATATGGCGTACCTGGTAGTAGGTTGCAGCACAACGCACCTAATATGAAAAAATACGTTTCTGGGGTTGGCCGGATGCTTTTGATCACATAGTGTAGTAAATAGACGCATTGTGTGTACATCAAATACATACCATTGTAAATAAAAATGAAAAATATTAATAAGCAAAATACAGTAAAAATGTATTACAAAAACAAAATTGTTTATAATCTGTTGGTTAGTTTGTTGTAGGGACTATAATAGTTACATCCAAACCCTGCCGCTAGATAATTATTAGTTGCAGCAAACATGAGTTTCTTCCCAGTAATGCTCAGACTTCGAATGGAAAAGCCTACACAGTCGACTTAGTTATTAAGGGTTATAATAAGGGGGAGGGGGGGGGGGACGAAGGTGAGCTCGGATCTTATTGGTCCACCTTGGTTTCCTACTATTTTATTGTGCTCCAATTGGCTGAGAGACGTGGAGTGGTTACATGCGAGTTTTAAGAATATATCAAATAACCTTCATCGAGTTACGTCAAGATCTTGAATATAACTCGTACAATTGCCTATGGAGTGCGGTTAGTTCCCCTGGATGACCTTGATAAAACCCCAGTGGTTTCCTGTGAGAAGGGGAGTTATCTTGAATATAAATTGGCGAAGTGGGTAATATGACGCTGGATGTTCAATAAGTGGTAAGATTATCTTCCCTGAAACATGCATTGCTATACTGTTGCCCTTTAAATCGCGTCCCCTTAGATCCTGTTCTCTGTAGATGCCTGTCCCTTTAAATCTAGAACATACGCTGCTATCCTGTCCCCAGACAAAGCTTATTTCACTCACATGTGACACTTTTTGGGGATAGAATTTTCAGTATCATTAGTGCATAACATTTTTGTAATTAAATGATGACTCAAGGAACCAGATTCCTGTGTACTGTAGCATAATTTTTACATGTCAGTAAATAGTTCATTAATTGTAACAAAAGTTCCACCTCATTTTGCCACTGAAGTTATATTTTATGGTGGTTTTCGTTTTGAAATGAGTTTTCCTCCGGTATTAAGATGAGCAATAAAAGGAAATGCGTATTAACATTTTGAGGACTAAGCAGCTAGGGTTTAGTTCAAACGACGGATCCTGTGATATTTCAGTTTCTTGACTTTGTAAGAGGGCGCTTTGCCTGTGAAATCCTGCAAAGAAACAGACTTAGAATTAGAATTTGTTATATATGCCTTAATACGAAAAAATTTCAGACATTTTAGAAATGAAGTCCTGTTTTATTAGCACCAGGGATATTCTTAGTGTTGTGGTTAATTATGTTTGTGACATTACTAGTAAATTACATTATTACGTTGTACAATGTGTGCTCATTCATTTCTTACAGTTCCATAAACATAAAACGTCGAGAAGACAAACGATGTTGCCCTTGGGGTTGACAGAGGAGGTAAGTGTTTTTGTAGATTATTCAGTCACTCTCGGGGGGGGGGGGGATATTTAACAACTAAAATATGCAGCATTGATATTGCTCAATGAAACTAACTGAAAATGTAATTTTACATTGAAGATTGGTTACATTTACCTGATTGTGTAGAATTTCCAAAGGTTTTGGAAAATGAATCTCTATATCACAATCTTCAAAATAGTGCATGGCATCTTCTCTCGCATTTGTGGAACATCATTACTTCGTATTTAAGTTTTTAGTGAGTGTATTTCTTTTACATGGTTAATTTCTTGGAAAATGTACTTCTGTGTTTTCTTCATAATTGCTAGGATATCGTATCATATTGCTCAAAAGTGTAAGTTGTCTCACATTTTTTCACTTGACCTTCTTTGTCAATGAGTTACGTTGAAAAATGAAAAACATAGTGGTAGGACACACAGATGTTAAAGGTATTTTCGGTGTCTTTTATGTATGGTCTGTTATCTACAATACTTATAAATGCAAAAATACTTGAAAGTATTTATAGATTGCTAATAGTTTATCTTATTGTCGATGTACACACATAAAAAAAGTTCAGCATCACCGCAGTTCCCAGAACTCCTGGAAATAGACATTGACTGTGAATGTTGTATTACAGACAGTCTGACTGTTCAGGGATATCACTAAACCCACCCAAAGATGTAAAGAACTGTGCATGAGCAACACCTGTTACACAGAGGGGACCCGACAACCGATCAGTTCTAGTCATTCCACCAGGAAGGAGGTACATGTTGTCTGTAGGTCAACCATGTCCAGACAGTCAATACCGCGCTTTGGTCGCTTCCACATTGTTACTTTGTACCAGGAAGGGCTCTCAACAAGGGAAGTGTCCAGGCGTCTCAGAATGAACCAAAGCAATGTTGTTTGGGCATGGACGAGATGGGGGGAGAGAGAGAGAGAGAGAGAGAGAGAGAGAGAGAGAGAGAGAGATCAGGCCGCCCAAGGGCAGAGGATGACCGCTACCTACGGATTATGGCTCGGAGGAACCCTGAGAGCAACGCCATGTTCAGTAATGCTTTTTGTGCAGCCACAGGACATCGTGTTAAGACTCAAACTGTGTCCAATAGGCTGCATGATGCGCAAATTCACTCCCAAAGTCCATGGCTAGGTCCATCTATGCAACCACGACACCATGCAGTGCGGTACAGATGGGCCCAACAACATGCAGAATGAACTGCTCAGGATTGGCATCACGTTCTCTTCACTCATAAGTGTCCCATATGCCTTAGAGACAATCGTTGGAGACCTGTTTGTAGGCAACCCGGTCAGGCTGAACGCCTTAGACTCACTGCCAAGGGAGTGCAGCAAGGTGGAGGCTCCCTGCTGTTTTGGGGTGGCGTTATGTGGGGCCGACGTACGCCGCTGGTGGTCATGGAAGGCACTGTAATGACTGTACAATACGTGAATGCCATCCTCCGACCGACAGTGCAACCATATCTGCAGCATATTGCCAAGGCGGACGACAATGCGCGCCCCCATCGTGCACGTCTTGTGAATGACTTCCTTCAGGATAACGACATCGATCGACTAGAGTGGCAGCATGTTTTCCAGAAATGAACCCTATCTAACATGGCTGGGATAGATTCAAAAGGGCTGTTTATGGACGACGTGACCCACCAACCACTCTGCGGGATCTACGCCAAATCGCCATTGAGGAATGGGACAATCTGGACCAACAGTGCTGTGATGAAGTTGTGGATAGTATGACACGACGAATGCAGGCATGAATCAGTGCAAGAGGACGTGCTATTAGGTATTAGAGGGACCAGTGTGCACAGCAATCTGAACTACCACCTCTGAAGGTCTCGCTGTATGGTGGTACAACATGCTATGTGTAGTTTTCATGAGCAATAAAAAGGGGGAATGAAGTTTATGTTGATCTCTCTTCCAATTTTTTGTACATGTTCCGGAACTCTAGGAACCAAGGTGGTGCAAATCTATTTTGATGTGTGTACTTAGTTCTTGTTCATTAAACACGTTTTCCATATTTCGTCTCCCCCCCCTCCCTGAGGCTTGGGGTTCTACCATAAGTTCATGCATGGCTTACACAGGACCCATAGTTATACCAGCCCTTTCTTCCTTACCGCTCTGCATTTATCCTCCTTTCCTCCCTGTCGTAACTCTGGCCCCTCTGGCCCCCCCTTAGTTTTCATACCTACAGTATGTTGACCTGGCCAGCCATCTGGTTTTCTGTGTTCCTTCCAGTTTTGTTGCCATTCCTTTTTCTTTTTGATCCTTCCTTGTTTAGTGTTTCTGGTCCCTCTTTGGAGTTTGACCTCCACTTATAAATTTTCTCTCTGTAGCGTGAGATAAACCATTTGGGGAATAACTCCCTCATAGTACCTATGGCGTCGATACCTCTCCCCCTTCCTTCCCTGGGGTAGCTCCACATGGCATTCTCTCCTTCAACTCTCCCATTGGGCGTCTTCCACCATCTGCCATTTCGTATTGGCCATACTAGGTTGACCAGTAGTTTTTTACCCAGCAGTGAGCCCAACTCCCAATCCTCCTCACCTTGTAGTTGCGCGACCCCCCCCCCCCCCCCCCCCCCGTAATCCAGATTTTGCTGGATTGCCCCTGCGTTTCGGCCCTTACTACATATCCCCTCCAACCTTCCTTGTCCTGCGTGTTAGCAGATGATCCTCATATGGTAACATCTGTCCTCGGTTTTCTTCGCGAAAATGGTCTCCCTTCCGGTGTTCAAATCATCAAATATTCGTCTGGAACTGGAGGCCATTAGTTAGCGTTCACATTGCTTATGGAGCCGTTGGCCTTGTCTCCACAGTGGCCGGGTTCTTCTCCCCTTTTTCCCCTGCATTTTGCCTGGTTTCTCTGCCATTTTGATTCCCCTTTTTTGATCTTCTCGTGGTGTTGCCCACATTGTCACGATCGTGGTATTGCGCATGCTACGGTATTCTGTATGGTGCTTCAGCGTATCCCATAAATACTTGTCTCTGAACGTACAATAGCAAAAAATGTACGCTAGATTTTTATACTGTCAAACCCTATCTTGGAACCTTTCTCCTAGATAAGTCAGTACTTATCATTAAGTTCCTTCTTTTGAAGAATTTACGTAACAACATTATTACAGAACTCGCTCTGTCCATTCTTCATTCAATTTTGATTCTGTTGCTTACTTTTCTAAAATCTTGTCTTGGCTGCAAACAAACACCTACACTAGTCACACACGTCAGTAAATATTGTATTTATATTACATGTGCCCAGTACTTTGCAACCTCCAAGGCGCTTGGAGTGGCTTGCAGGAGGTCAATCTTCGTGCAGGATGTACGGCACAAAAGGCACTGGAGCATGTGGCTTGTGGTTTGTTCTTGTCCACAATCACAGGACGTATCTTCTGTTATGAAGCCCCATCTCTTCAGGTTGTCTCTGGATCGTCTCACTCCTGACTGTAATCTTTTTAACGATTTCCATACCAGTCAGCTCTTGTTGCGTCCAGGTGGTAGTTCTTCAGCTTCTGGCGTCTGCAGGTGAGGCGTCGACTTCTTCCATAACTCCAGCCTTGCCTTCTCTGGTGAAATGGTGAGCTTCTCGGATGTTCTCTGGAAGCTCTTTTCTCTGGGAGCTCTTTCTCGTTCTCAGCCGTTGCTGTGGTGGATTATGTCCGTGCAGTGGATGGGCACTGTCCTGTTCCACTTTCAGTCTCTCCTTGTTGGCAACCACTGTTCTGTGTACCCATGGTGGCGCTATTCCAGCCAGGCAGTAGAGCATATCAGTTTAGGTAGGTCTTAAGCAACCTGTGATCAACCTGCAGGTTTCGTTGAGAGCAATGTCTACTTGTCTGTCATGAGATGACCTGTACCAGACTGGAGAAGCATATTCAGCAGTAGAACAGCACAGTGCCATTGCAGAACAGCGAATAGTTTGTGGATGTGATTCCCACTGTGTCCCCGCTAGTTTGCGAATTAGGTTGTTTCGAGCGGAGATTTTAATTTGTGTTCTTGCAGTGAGTTTTGAATGTCAGAGATCTATCGAGAGTGACTCCCAAGTATTTAGGTACGTGATGATGATGATGATGATGATGATGATGATGATGATGATGATGATGATGTAGTTGGATGCCTGACCATGCAATATGTAGCTCACGATTAGCTTCCCTGTTCCTTAAATGAAAAGCACACACTTGTGTCTTCGAAGGGTTTGGTCTGAGTTGGTTCCGATTGTAATAGTTTCACAATGTTCTAAGTGCTGTTGTCAGGTTTCTTTCCACTCTTTCAAAGCATGAGCTCTGTGTAGCAAGGACTAGGTCATCTGCATATAAGAATCTCTTTGTGCCTGGGGTCAATGGCTGGTCGTTGGTATAAATGTTGAAGAGAAGTAGAGCCAAGACGCTTCCCTGAGGTAGACCATTTTTCTGCGGTCTCCAGCGACTGTGTTGTCCTTGAAATTCAACAAAAAAAACCTACGGTTTTGGAGGAGGGTGCTGAGTAGTCTAAGGAGGTGGGCGTTCTTGATCATATTGTATAATTTTGCATGGAGTAACCGATGATGGACAGTATCATACGCTGCTGTGAGATCCACGAAGACCACTTCAGTTACTTGACGGCTTTCAAAGCCATTCGCTATAAGAAATTCTTGAGTTGCTCCATACGGAAGTCATCTAGACAGGATGCTTTACCAGTTTTGCTCTCCTTAATAGCCTTGTTTAATTCAGATATCTCGAATGGGAGAGCCAGATTCCTCGTCTGTTCTTGGGCCTCTTGCTGTACTTTCGGAACTTTGATTCTATGGCTTCCTTTCCCATTCATGAGCAGTTGGTTTGCTATCTGATCTGCAGTAATGCTGCAGTGTGATGTGGATCTGGTTGGATCATTATTGAGGCGTCTCAATCTCCACGCTTTATGACTGTCTCTGATGAGATCAAGTTCTTCCGTCGTTTTAACCCAAGAATTCCTTTTGGATTCTTTCAGAGATGCAATAAGTTTATTCCCAGCCGATAGCGTTGTCTCGTCGAATGGATCTTCTTCGAATAGTATCTTAGTGCTCAATCTAAAGAGTATGAGTTCTGAAGTTAGACCAGGAATGTATGATGTTCGACAACCCCGAGGAATTGCAATTCTGGAGCACCTCTTTACAGCCCTCACAAAAGTGTCATATGAGTCAGGTGAAGGTTCAGTATTGGGAATTGCAGCGTCCAGCGTTTCTGTAAACTTCGGCCAGTTGGCTTTCCTGAAGTTTAACCTCCTTCTGAACGGAACTGTCTGTGGTCTAACTGCTGCGTAGATTTCGCACATGATCGGTCTGTGCTGTGTATCTGGAGTAGGATTGCAGACAGGTTTTATGCACTGTTGTGAGATGTTCTCGCTGCAAAATATCAGATCGGGGTTGTATCTGCTTTTCCATCTGCCACTGATGAAAGATGCAGGTTGCTTAGGGTCATGTATAAGGCTCAGATGGTTGCCTTCCGCCCATTATTGTAATACCATTCTCATCATCATGCTGTGCTGTGACAGTTGAAGTCACCAGTCACTATTTGCGTGTGTTGACTATAAAAGTTATCTGCTAGATTGATTTTGAGATCAACGTCCGGTGGTTTGTATACGGATGTGACTGTACAGCCTTTGGTTTCCAAAGTTTCGACTACTTCTCATAGTGCCTGAAAATGTGAAATATTTCCCACGTCTTCAACAGCAGCATTCCAATTCACACCCGACCTAAGCAGTACCGGCATCCTTCCCTATTTGAATACAACTCCCTACTCCTTGCTTCACATCACGTATCAGTAGAACATACATAGATGTGAGACCTGTCCCGTGTGTCCTACCAGTCACCTAATTTTGTCTCATCGTGGGTATCTCCTACAGTGTCAGAGGCAGGGCCACCTGTGAACGTGGCCACACAGTCTACTCACTCGGCTCCAACCATTGTGCCGCACCCCCCAAGTGGGGCTCGCCACTTTTTGGCGGGTTCGTGCTCGGCTACCGTGGGGCCCCAGCCTTTGCAGCATTTTCTCCCTTCTGTGCTGCATGTATGTCCTCTCGCTATTCATTTTCCCCTCCCTAAGGGGACATGTCTGGGGTATTACTGGGAATCTTCGGCATTATCTGTGGCTGATATAAGAAGTCTCACCCATGTTTTTTGTTCCCTTTTCCTTTCTTTGTTTACCTTCTCCTCTCGTTCCTCCGCTTGGGTATTCGAGGGTCCTCGTTTTCTTCTTCCTCCCTGTGCACTCCCGAAGGCTGGCTCACGCGTCTGATATGTAACAGGTGAGTGGGTAACGCGTAATTTTCAGCCCCGTGTCGGCAGGTAGAGTTGGCACGTACCCCATGGTACAGGCCAGGCCCAGAGAGGGATGATTGCCTGAGCTGCAACCTTCCCAAATTGCCGATTGATTCCTCCGTCAGGTGTTGGGGAGGTGCGAACAGTCACCTAGGGCAGGTGCCCCCATTTGTGAAGGAGCATGCCACTGGAGATGCTGGCAATCTTGGGGGATTTTCTCGCCGTGAACAAATCATCTTCACAGTCGACGTCTATGAAACGTAAACGATATGAGGCTAACGATTCAAAATCCCTTCCAGCTGCACCACGGTTCCTCATGGTCTCTTATACTGAAGACAGTCAGTCCTTCGCCGTGGTAAATCCGTTTATTGTTCAGAAAGGTGTTGATGCAATTTTGAGCCCTGCTGCTTCTGATTCTCAATCGCAACAACCGCTTACCACCTCACTTCTCCACAGCAACCCTGTTTGTGTCGAGGCCCTTGGACCTCTGAATTCTTCCCGTGGCTTTAATTACACTAGGCTGCTTGACTGTTTAACTGAGGCTGAAATCCAATCTTATCTCTCTGATCAGTGTGTCATTTCCATCCATCGGGTTATAAAAATGGTAGACTCCTCTCTAATGCCCACCTGCACTATTTTTATCACTTTCGATATAGTGGTGCTTCTGTCCAAGATCAAAGCAGGCTATGAAATTATAACAGTCAGACCGTACATTTCGAACCTGATGTGCTGCTACCAGTGTCTTCGTTTTAACCACACTAGAACGTAATGTCGACACCCAGCCAAGTGTGTAATCTGTTGTAGGGATGTGCATGAGGGCAATCGTCTGCCTCCTTCTCTCCGCTGTATCAAGTGCAATGGCGGCCGTGCCGCCGCCTCTCTGTATTTTCCTGTGTTCCTTGATGCGTGGGCTGCCCAAGAGATCTGTGTAAGGGAAAAAGTACCTTACCCAGTCACTCGCAAGTTATTGGTTAGTCGCAAATACTGTGTTCTCCCGTCTGGTACCTATAGTTCTGTTCTTAGTACGTCTAGATTCATGAAGGACATGCCCACACAGACATGCGACCTAAAATTCAGCTCTGAGGTTGTGAAATAGCCCAGCGTCACGGTAGCATCGCCATGCCCCCGTCCAGATGTGCAACAAGACATCAAACTTTCAGCTCAAGAGGCGAAGCCACCAGTTACACAACTGGTAGGCCAGAAAGGGCAGGAGTAGTACTCCCATGGAGACTTCCAACATCCCTCCAGCCAAACAACACCCAACTGTCCATTTGCTAACCAGAAAGGCTTGAAGCAGTCCACCAAAGGCAAACGATCTTCCACTCCGCCAACTCTGCGATCCTCTTCGACAATATTGCTATGTGACACCTTAGCCTGGCTGGCCTGAGTGTTGCCTGTGCGCACCACCAACCGTTTTTCGGCGTTGGACTCCATAGACCGACAGCACAAGCAAGCCAATGCTTCTGTGCACCCCATGGAGCAGGATCCTCCTGCATTTGCGCCCTGAAGCAGTGCCTCTTCGCAGGCTGACACTCGGCAGCCACCGAGGTGACACTCCATCTCGTCCACATCGTGACTCTCCTCCACTCGAACGTTCGTGGCCTTCGGTCCCATAAAGAGTATTTACGGCAGATTTTAGCATCGCAGCATCCCCTTGTATGCTGCCTTCAGCAAACGAAATCCCACTCTCTCGACCACAAGAAGCTTTGACATTTCTTCCTGGGTCGTTTCACCTTCCCCCTGGGGTTGGCATTCCATCTCATTGGGGTGTCATGCTGCTCATAGGGGATGACATTCATAGTCTACCCATCTTCAAGCTGTTGTAATTCCCCTTTATCTTCCTCACCAGCCTTTTCCCTCTGCAACGTTTATATCCCTTAGTCATTTGATGTCACCAGGGCAGACTTCCTTCAGCTTATTGGGCAGCTACCTCCTGCATTTCTGCTACTCGGCGACTTCAATGAACACCATCCCCTTTGTAGTTCTCCCAGAACCTGTCGGAGAGGTTCCCTCTTGACTGACCCTCTTAACCAACTCTACCTCTTCTGCCTTAGCAGTGGAGCACCCACATTCCTTTCTGACTCCTCCCACACATATTCTCATATGGACCTATACTTCTGCACTTTCCAGCTCTCCCATCATCTTGTGTGGTCCACTCTTTGTAACACCTACTTGAGCGTCCATTTCCCATGTGCTATCAGTCTTCTGACTCCTACCTGACCTGTGTGCACACCGAAATGGCATCTTACTAAGCCTGACTGGCGGCTTTACTCCTGGTCACCTCCAAAGAACAGTATTTCCCCAGCTGTTGATGTTTGTTACAGAAATGACAATTAAAACCTAACTCATTCAATTAACTGAATCTATTCAAAAATTCCACCTTTTTTAACAATTTCTTCTACCAGAAA
The DNA here is from genome assembly GCF_023898315.1 of Schistocerca nitens. Classification (NCBI taxonomy): domain Eukaryota; kingdom Metazoa; phylum Arthropoda; class Insecta; order Orthoptera; family Acrididae; genus Schistocerca; species Schistocerca nitens. The sequence continues at coordinate 37,850,651 of NC_064618.1, read as the reverse complement.
GGTCAGGCCAAATTATTTTTTAAATAATGAAGTTAACAGAAATAATTATAGAAACAATACTTTTGGCAAACCTGGTAATTGCTTGGGAAACAATTAAGGGCTGGCTTTGCTAATATGTTAATCAAATGATGACTGAGACACATCAGTATACCAGGAATGAGTTCACTGACCAACTTACTGAGGAAATGGGTAAGAGTGAATTAATAGATGTCAGAATAGTTGGTACTGACTTAAGAAACAAGGAAGCTTGTAATTCTGAAGGCTTGGGATAGGGATTGCTAAACTTCTACTGCCCTTAATAGTTTGAGAATGGATGCAAAAATCACTACCAACCTTTGTGGAAAATATGTTATCACTTTATGCAGATTGGAATGTCCACACTGGGTTCGCTCCTGATTTTATGTTACAGTGAGAGAACACTCCTCACACGGGCTCATACATTGACAAGTTACTCTATTGTGTCTGACCCGAGGAGAGACACCACAATAGGTCCTTGTGGGTTCTCTGTCTGTGGAACTTCCCTACACAGCAGACACTCACAAACAGTATCCCAGTTTCATAAAAAATTAACTTTTGTTTAAGGAAAAATAAATCAAGAGAGCATGTTAAATAACAGGATATTTGTATCTACCTGATATTAGTCAATTAATGAATTACAGTAATTTTATTGTGCATGTTGTTACCTGAAGCAAATCTGAACAAGTCTCATGTAGGGATTTTGTACTGTTTGATGTTCAATGGTAGATTTGACCACTGTTTTCTTCCAAGATCTCAATTCCAGCTGTCCTCAGGCAGAGTGTCAGTCAACCTGTTGCCAACTCTCTATGGACCATGATTTCTCAGTCAGCATGTGAGCCCCATAGCCTTTGATTTGGGCACCACCTGAAACAGTATCCTCAACAACAGAGTTCTTCAAATAATCAATATTTCTTCTGTTGTAAGAAGAAAGTAACCCTGGCAAAGTTTTCCAGTTTTGTGGTAATTCTTCCTGTCTACTCTTCATTAATATAGAATGCCAAAGGAAAATGTTGCACCTCAGAAGAATGTTGTTATTGCCAAGTTACTACTGTTTGTAATATTCCACAGATGCTGCCAATGCTCAGTTGTTTTAAATTGCATTTTCACTGTATTTACTTTTACTTCCATCAATGAAATCTGTGTATACACACTCAGCAATACTTCCATGAATGGTACTATCTACTAAAAGAAGTCCTTTGGTCAATATTTATCACATTAGAAACTTTTATCTCAGATGGACATTCTTTTACACTTGAAAATTCTGGAAAATTACTTTTTAACAAATTAACCATGTACTGGTAACTTAGTTTTCACTCAACTGCAGTTATCATTGTCCAGTCCCCAAAACTGTTTCAGCTTAACTTCAGTTATTCTTTCATATTAAATGTTTTTTGAACACCAAAATTCTGATACTAATACTGCTGATTTTGAGGTGACAGGGAAATGTACAGTAAGAGAGAAAAAATGCAACAGTAATGGCAGGCTGCCCAGTTATGTTCAGAGATTTCTTTTAAATCACTGATTTTGTTTGTTGTGACCCATGAAGCAGTGTGTAAAACAGTCAAGAAGGCCAGTGGAGAAATGGCAGGTAAGCAGCTGTTAGTATATCACTTGGCAATGAATTGACATTGCTTATTTCCCTTATGATGGTTGTAGAGGTATTACAGGCAAAGTTTAAACAGATTGATAGTTGTGCTCTGGAGAAATAGGTGCCTATTAAGTGAATTAAGGTTGGGAAAGACCTACTGGGCTTTAATAACGAAATCAGGAAAATACTGGAGCAAAGATTAGTCGAAAGATTCATGCGTCTATGAAAAGATGTGTGTGTGAAGTGTGCAACTACTACCACAGTCACATTGTAGCAAAAAAGATGACAGGGGATCTAAGAAAATACTGGTTCTATGTATAATCAGTGTCTAGGGTTAAAGCTTCTTTGCAGTCATTCATTGACCAGTTCGGTGTGGCAGTTTAAGATAGCAAAATAAGAGGTGAAATTTTGAATTTTGTGTTGAAGAAAGCATTCATGCAGGAGAATTGTACAAACACACCATTGCTTGATCATCACACAATGTCCCATATGGATAACATAGTAGTAAGCATCCCAAGTGTAGAGAAACAACTGAAAGGGTTGAAAACAAAGAAGTCATCAGGTCGTGGTTGAATCCCAATGTGGTTTTACAAAGAGTATATTATGAAATTGGCACTTTGCTTAGCTTAGCTTTGATTTGTCGTGAATTTTTCGCTTAGTTCAAAGTCCAAAGTGACTGGCAAACAGCACAGGTGACTCTTGTATATATACAGGGTGAAAGAATGGATCCACGAAATTACAGACCAATATCCTTATCAGTTTGATACAGAATTCATGAACACATTCTCAATTCAAATATCATGAACTTTCTTGAGACTGAGAAGCTTATGTCCACAAATCAGCATGATATTTAGAAAGCATTGCTCATTTTAAATGTCACAGTATATTGTGTGAGAAAAGGGAACATGAACTATGGATGATGAAGGCCAGCAAACAGTTGACAAATTAAATTGTTCTTCTTAAAAATTCATGCATTTAATTTCAACTCTCATTATTTACAGATGTAGCTCATGGAAGATACTTAATATAACAACGAACACAATTCATTTGTAAAGTTTGACACAAAAATACTTTGTGTGTTAACAGTGGAAACATTTTGACTCTGTAATTCAGTGTTGTAACATTATGACTGATCTTGATATCCACTCAAAATTCACATTGTGGCACTGCGCTACTGACAGTGCCAGTATCATCAAACTCTTTTTATCTTCAAAGAATTAATATAATCTTCAATGATACTAAGCTCAAGTACCACTGATCCAGTCATAAGTGTTTCCTCCCTCACTGCACAAATTTATCTCTGATGATGCTAGAAAGTCAAAATGTGTAACATCACAACTGTTGGATGATGTGGTTGTTTGTTGTTGTGGTCTTCAGTCATGAGACTGGTTTGATGCAGCTCTCCATGCTACTCTGTCCTGTGCAAGCTGCTTCATCTCCTAGTACATACTCCAGCAGCTTACATCCTTCTGAATCTGCTTAGTGTATTCATCTCTTGGTCTCCCTCTACGATTTTTACCGTCCATGCTGCCCTCCAATACTAAATTTGTGATGCCTTGATGCCTCAGAACATGTCCTACCAACCAATCCCTTCTTCTAGTAAAGTTGTGCCACAAGCTCCTCTTCTCCCCAATTCTATTCAATACCTCCTCATTAGTTATGTGATCTACCCATCTAATCTTCAGCATTCTTCTGTAGCACCACATTTCGAAAGCTTCTATTCTCTTCTTGTCCAAACTATTTACCGTCAATGTTTCACTTCCATACATGGCTACACTCCACATAAATACTTTCACAAACGACTTCCTGACACTTAAATCTATACTCGATGTTAACAAATTTCTCTTTTTCAGAAACACTTTCCTTGCCATTGCCAGTCTACATTTTGTATCCTCTCTACTTCGACCATCATCAGTTATTTTGCTCCCCAAATAGCAAAACTCCTTTACTACTTTAAGTGTCTCATTTCCTAATCTAATTCTCTCAGCATCACCCGATTTAATTAGACTACATTCCATTATCCTCGATTTGCTTTTGTTGATGTTCCATTCCGTTCAACTGCTCTTCCAAGTCCTTTGCTGTCTCTGACAGAATTACAATTTCATCATCGAACCTCATAGTTTTTATTTCTTCTCCACAGATTTTAATACCTACTCTTTTTTTTTAGTTTTCTTTAGTTTTCTTTACTGCTTGATCAATATATAGATTTAATAACATTGGGGAGAGGCTACAACCCTGTCTCACTCCCTTCCCAACCACTGCTTCCCTTAAGTGCCTCTCAACTCTCATAACTGCCACGTGGTTTCTGTACAAATTGTAAATAGCCTTTTGCTCCCTGTACTTTACCCCTGCCACCTTTAGAATCTAATAACAGATATCTAATAACAATATTGTCACTAATAGAGAGGGGCTAAGTAATATTTTTAATGATTACTTCATACACATTGCAGAATCTGACTTCTGTACTACAGATAAAGTAAATGTTGGAAATCACACCGAGGCGAGGCCCACGAGAAAGAGGCCATGGCACGTACATCCCGAAGGTAGGCCGAGCTCGCTCAACTTGGCACACAAACTGCATTTATATACCTATTAACTAGTAACTAGATGTGTATGTATAAACAAGAATTGCATCTTCTACTGGAAGTAACTACTATGAAGTCTTACTGTTACTAGTCCTACAATGATAGTAAGTCCACAAGGTTATTGATAATTTGTTATGGCTGTAATGTGATATAATAAAATTAAAATCATGCCTAAATTATTATCTGTTGCATAAGGCTCTACATCTTGCATGAAATGAGGACTGTTAATCAGATGAGACTAAATGCTATAAACAAACCGTTTTGCTGTTTATGATGAGAATTGATCTTCAATTTCACTGTATGACGAGTAATAAGTGAGACCTCGTAATAGCAGATTCCAGTAGAAGATGCAATTCTCGTTTTTACATATACACCCAGTTGAGAGCTAACAGGTCTAAAAATACGGTTTGTCTGCTGAGTTCAGTGTGTGAATGCACTCAGGCCTACATTAGTGATTTCTGTGCCACGGCCTGTCTTTCTCATGGGCCTCGACTGAGGTCAACTCAAAGTTAGTTATCTTTGCTGATGATACAAGTATAGTAATCACACTTGAAAAACAAGAATTAACTGATGAAATTGTCAATAATGTCTTTCAGAAAATTACTAAGTGTTTCCTTGTAAACGGACTCTCACTGAATTTTGATAAGACACAGTACATACAGTTCCGTACAGTAAATGGTATGATGCCATTAATAAATATAGACCTTAATCAGAAGCATATAGCTAAGGTAGACTATTCAAAATTTTTAGGTGTGTCCATTGATGAGAGATTAAATCGGAAGAAACACATTGATGATCTGCTGAAACGTTTGAGTTCAACTACTTGTGCAATAAGGGTCATTTCAAATTTTGGTGATAAACATCTTAGTAAATTAGCTTACTACACCTATTTTCACTTATTGTTTGCATATGGCATCATATTTTGGGGTAATTCATCACTGAGGAATAAAGTATTTATTGCACCAAAGCTTGTAATCAGAATAATAGCTGGAGTCCACCCAAGATCATCCTGCAGACATTTATTTAAGGATCTAGGGATATTCACAGTAGCTTCTCAGTATATATACTCTTATGAAATTTGTTATTAACAATCAAACACAATTCAAAAGTAATAGCAGTGTGCATAACTACAATACTAGGAGAAAGGATGATCTTCACTATTCAAGATTAAATCTAACTTTGGCACAGAAAGGGGTGAATTATACTGCCACTAAAGTCTTTGGTCACTTATCAAATAGTATCAAAAGTCTGACAGATAACCAACAAGTATTTAAGAAGAAATTAAAAGAATTTCTGAAACACAACTCCTTCTACTTCATAGAGGAATTTTTAGATATAAATTAAGAAAAAAGAAAAAAAAAAAAAAAAAATTATAAAAAAATTAAAAAATATATAAGTTGTTATATTAACTTAATTATTTCATGTATTGGAAAATCATTACGAAATATTGTATTCATGATTCATGGAACTAGTATTAATCTAATCTAATCTAAACCTGATCAACTCCCTGAACTTTAATTCGAGCACACTTTGCAGCTCATCAGAGAATGTAAAAACATAAAATCTGCTGGCTGGGATGAAATTTCTCCATTTTTACTTACACAGTGCCAATATAATCTAGCATATCATTTGATGGCTCTAGTAAATAGCATCTTAAAAGGATGAGTGGTCTGTGATAGACTAAAATCACCCACCATTAAACCTCCCTACAGAAAAGGTGATAAACAGTTAGTAGAAAATTAGACCACTCACTTCAACTTCTGTTTTTAGTAAGTCAATCAACAAAATCATTCTGAAATGTGTTAGAGTAGTATAATATGCACAAACTCCTGAGAGATTTTCAGCAGGACTTTGCAAGTGGTCGCAGGACCATGGCAGCAGCACTACAATTTATGCTGAAATTTCTTGAGAAAATCAATGGAGGCATGCAAGGAGCTTGAGTTTTCTTAGATCTATCACAAACTTTTGATAGGGTTGATAAAGAGGTACTCTGGTCAAAACTGGCCAGAGATGGCATCAGTGGAAAACTTTGGCACCTTAATAAGTCATATTAGAAAACAGAAGACAGTGTACCAAAATCCTACACAATAATGGAGAAACATTAAAAAGCTACACATCAAGGGCCAGGAATATTAAATTCTGTGATCATGAGGGATTGATAATTGATGCCCTCCTTTGTGTAAGATATGCCAGTGAGTTCCCAAATAAATTCAAAACTGGTATCTTCATTACAATGTATGCAGATGACGGTTCAGAATTTATTGGGGAAATTGTGTGTTTAATCTTGTCATGAAGGTAAAAAATTTTATAGATATGGCAAAGTCAGAGTTAGGAAATAAAATTATAAGTCAATTTACAAAAAAGAAGTATAATTTCCTTCAATGTTGGGTACTTGCAAAATTGTACCAATTGTCAAGATATAATGTGTTAGGGAAAATCTGCAGTGAGTGTAAGTTTGTAGGTATATGTGTAGACAGAAAACGGTTATGGACACAAGAAGTTGGCAATGTGTGTTTGTTAGACTAATATCCAGCTTACATGTTTCAAGAAGAATAACTCCATATGTCAACACCCAAAAATGAGGGTAGGCCTAATGCATTTCAGTTTAATGCAGCCCTTTCTTCCAAATGCTTCAGTATTATTGGTTGGGGCTTCAATACCTCATTTGGGTAGAGTTTTTAAGCTGCAGAAATGAGCTTTGAGAATATTAGGTAAGAAAGATGAAAGAACGTCTTTCAGGGAATTAATAGATTTTAAAATAATGACTGTCTGTTCTATGTATGTATTTGAAGCAATAGTACTGGCTGTAGAAGACAAGAAATATACATGTCATAAAAAAGAAATTCATGAACAAAACTCTGTACGAGTAGAATATTACCATGTGGCAGACAAAAACTGAAAAAGAATTGCAAATGCTCCATACACTAAAGGAGCAAAATATTTCAATGCCCAGCTGTTAACTACTCAAAAATTCTAAATGCATTGAAAATCATAGCTCACTGAGCAATGCTACTAGAGCCTACCATAGACACTAAAATTTAATATATTATTATGTAAAATAATTTAGTGTATACTTCAGTACCTTTTATAACATATATTGTATACTGCTGTGTTTGTTGTACTACCAAATGCAATGCATGTGATCAGATGTTTCACACAAATAAATTACAAATTTTCCAGCAATGGAACATCAGCTGTATTAAAATGTACTACATTTTTTCCCAGGCATATCAGTTGTATCTTCAACATCCACTGGTGCATCATCAAAGTTTTCAGAACCGCATCTCTTATCTTGCTACTGTGTCGTCACTGAAATTATTTTCTACTGAGACATGATGATGAACTGATATACCTCATCTTACTTCATTTGAGAAAGTCAGAAGGATATTCGATGTCCCTTGCCCAACACTAACTCTGCCATCCATAAATGATACTTTTATCTTTAGTTTCACTTACTGTGATACACAACAGTTCCCACATTATATACATTATGAATCACTTTGTCCCAAGAGGATTTAAACTTCTCCAAAGTTACAGTTTTCATTGTGTTGACATTGTCTGTGGTATGTAATTCTTCACTGTGTCCACATAATATTTGACTTTGTATGAAGATTGAACTTCAGATGTTTCAATATGGCGAATGATTTTGTGTTTGTTAGTAATTTCTCCAAATTGCACGCAGAAACTCAATACCCTCAGGTTTTTCAGCAGCACCACCTGGAGCCCCAACTGCACAGCTCTCCTACAATTTTGCAGAGCTTTGTTTTTATCCCACCTGATCTATGGATGTGTTGCTTGTGAGTCAATACCACATCAATACTGAGTTTGTTAGACCCTATCCACTTCAATGGTGTGCAGTTGGCAGCTGGTGCTTTCTGTGAAGAGTCCCACACACAAAATACTGCTGGAAGTTGGTATCCCACTATTGAGGGTCAAGTGCCAGCAACTCTTGGTGAAGAATTCAATCTAAATTTGCCACATGCCTAAACATCTATGTTAGTCAACTCTGTTTCACAACTACCTGTTCATACTCATTCTGAACCCTCCAAAAATGGTTAGACTAGTTTAGATACGATTGGAAACAGTATGCGCGGACCGGGCCCCACTTGTCTGTGTACATAATTCCTTCTCAGCATCTCCTGCGATATGCCTCCAGCCTTATGATTCAAGTGGATCTCTTTTGTGGCCATAAGGAAAATGCAGATCCACCACCCTCAGGTAACTTGTGTTCAGTTCCCCACAACTATCCTAATTCGACTAGCATGTACATGGACAGACTGAAAGTTAATGGCAGGTTTGGTTGTGCTTTTTCATATGCAGAATGTATTTTCTGCCTCACGCACACAGTGTACACACTGGAGAGTTGGTCATGGCCAGGCTCTGCAGTTTATTGAAAAAATCACCACAAAGGACAACTGGTTTGTAGGGACTATGTGAACTGCTTACAAAGAACATATCACCCCGTGTACATTTCAGAAGTGAACATCCAAGGCTTAGTAGATGACCTACACAGCTACAGAGTACTAACATTCATCTGGACACAGGGCAATGTGGGTTTTCTGTGAAATGAACTGATAAATCGGCTAAAGAGGCAACCGCAAGAGGCAAGCTTGAATATGTGTACTGGAGAGAGAGAGAGAGACCTAAGATCTAAGCTGCAACATAACATTTTGAAAGCCTAGGATATGAATGGCTGGCTACAACAACCCTCAGCAAGCTGAGAATAACTGAAGGGACTGCTGTGGTAGGGGATATGTCACTCCTGGCCACTCAGAAAGGTGCAATTTTACTGTTGACTGCATAGTGACCTCTACACAGTTTCCCACAGGTTCCTTATTAATAGAGGACACCCCTTGATGCAGCTGTGCTGATCATCTTATGCCAACTCATATTTCTGTAGAATCTGCCCTGCTAGTTGATGTGAGATGAGCCATCAACTTGTCCACCACACTACCCCAAATACATGGGGTGATGAGATAGTAGCTAAGCCAGCCATACATTTCCTGAAGGAAGGTGGATTTTACAGTACACACTTTACATATGATGTATATTGTAGACGCATTTCAAATTTTCATTATTTAATTATTTCCTTGTTGTGGGTGCCAGTGTACCCCCTAGTTCGCTGGTTGCCTCAGTCCAGTTATGCCCTGCTCACCATAGTGATTTGCCTGGACAAAATGTGAAGAAGCCTTAAAATTGTACAGAGAAACTGCTCTAGCAGCTTCCGTATTACATGCTTGAATGTGCCAACAATAGAGAATTCATCCATTGATGGTAGCTCTGTTGAGCTTCACTCTTACACATTAAATTTAAGCCCTCAGTTTTGATGTCATGTTTCCCTTTCTATATTCTGCAAACCACTATGAGGTGCACGGCAGAGGGTACACCCCATTTTACCCATTATTAAGGTATCTTCCTGTTCCATCCATGTATGGAATGTGAGAAGAAAGATTGTGTGAATGCCTCTGAACATGTGATAATTGTCATCTTATGCTCACAATCCCTGTTTGAACAGTACATAGATGTTAGTAGTATATTCCTAGAGAAACCATTTAAAGCTGGTTCTCGCAACTTTGTTAATAGTCTGTCTCAGGGTAGTTTGTCTGTCTTCAAAAGTTTGCCATTTCAGTTCCTTCAGTATCTCTGACACTCCCTCATGAATTAAACAAACCTGTGACCATTTGTGCTGCCATTCTCTGTATACTTTCAATATCCCCTGTTAGTCCCATCTGGTATAAGTCACACACACTTGAACAGTATTCTTGAATTGATTGCACGAGTGATTTGTAAGCAGTATGTTTTGTAGAGTGATTGCACGTCTCCAGTATTCTACCAATAAACTGAAGCCTACCACCTATTTCACCCTCTGATCATTCCATTTCATACCACAACAAAGTGTTACATGCAGGTATTTGTATAAGTTGGCTGATTCTAGTTGTGAATCATTGATATTGTCATCCAAGAATACCATGTTTTCTCGTTTTGTAAAGTGCAAAATTGTACATTTGTGAACATTTAGAGCAAGTTGTCAATCTCTGCACCATGTTGAAAACTTGTCAGGATCTGACTGAATATTTCTGCAGCTTCTCTCAGATAGTGCTTCATTATAGATAACTGCATCTTATGGAAAAAGCCGGGTTTTACTATTACTGTTGCCTGTGAGGTCATTAATATACAGCAAGAACAGCCAGGGTCCCAACACACTACCCTGGGGCACATCCCAAGTTACTTCTACATCTGATGATGAGTCTCCACCCAAGGTAACATGCTGTGCCATTCCTACCAAAAAGTCCTCGATACAGTCACAAATTTCACTTTGTACCCCATATGATCACACTTTTGACAATAAGCATAGGTGAATCAAATGCTTCTTGAAAATCAAGAAACATGGCATCTAAATGATTGACTTGATCCAAAGCTTTCAGTACGGCATGTGAGCAAAGTGTGAGTTGGTTTACACATGATCAGTGTTTTCGAAAACCGAGCTGGTTGGCATCGAGGAGGTCTTTCTGTTCAAGGTACATTATCATGTTTGAGGTCAGAGTATGTTCTAAGAGTCTACATCAAATTAACATCAAGGATGTTGGATGGTAGTTCTGTGGGTCACGTCTACTACCCTTCTCATAGACAGGTGTGACCTGTGCCATTCTCCAATTAGTGGGCATGGTTTTTTGCTCGGGGCAGATATGGTAGTGTAGTGAGAATAGGGGCTAACTCAGCTGCAAATTCAGTATAGAATATGATGGGGATTCTGTGGTGTCACCACCAGACACCACACTTGCTAGGTGGTAGCCTTTAAATCGGCCGCGGTCCGTTAGTATACGTCGGACCCGTCTGTTGCCACTGTCAGTGATTGCAGACCAAGCGCCGCCACACGGCAGGTCTAGATACTTCTGAGCACTCGACCCAGCTGTACAGATGACTTTGCTAGCGATGCTATACTGACAAACTAGGCTCTCATTTGCCGAGACAATAGTTAGCGTAGCCTTCAGCTACGTCATTTGCTACGACCTAGCAAGGCGCCTTTACCAGTTTATATTGAGATTGTAATTAATGTATCAACAAGAGCGATTTCTCCAATTATGGATTGAAGTTAAGTATTCCCGCAACTACATTCTTTTCTTACTAGACTCAACTACTTTACCTTGTTCCAGACCTCACGCCAGTCTGCGTGAGCTTAAACGCGTGCATTTCGGCCTCCTCTAGCAACACGGTGTTGGCTCTTCTGCCAACACATCAGATTCCATCAGGCTTGAAGTACTGTTCATTTAATTCATCTTTTCAATGGTACAAGGACTAAATTGGGGCAATTCTCCTGGGTTTTGAAAATGGAGTTAAGCATTTCAGCTTTTGCTTTGCTACCATGAGTTTCAGATCCCGTCTCATTCTCTAGGGAATGGACCTGAACTTCAGTGCCACTTACAGCCTTTACATATGAGCAGAATTACTTTGGATTTTTTAAATGTCATTTGACAATATTATGCTATGGTGGTCATTGAAGGTAGTATGCATTGCTCTCTTGACAGCCAAACATGTTCATTCAGCATATCTCTGTCTATACTCCAGTGTTTTGTTTTACACCTATTCTGCAGCAGTCTGAAAGGAGGCAAAAAATCAAAACGAGAATTGGTACCTGGAATGTCAGAACTCTGCTACAAGCAGGAAAACTAGAAAACCTTAAGAGAGATGGAAAAGAATCATATGGACCTCGTAGGAGTTGCTGAGGTAAGTTGGAATGGACATGGAGAGTTGCAGTCAGATGAATATGTATTCTACTACTCAGGAGGAGAAGTAAAAGGAATTAATGGAGTAGGAATGATTATGACAAAGGAATTGGCTAAATGTGTGGAATATGTAGACTATGCAAATGACTGTGTTATTGGTGTAAGGCTGAAAGGAGCACAAAAAGATTTACTGATTGTCCAGGTGAATATGCCAGCTTGAGAACATGATGACCAAATTGTAGAGGAAACATACAATGTAATAGAGAGAATAATGGACGAAAATAAAAAAGGCTGCAAAATAGTATTGGGAGACTGGAACGCCATTGTGGGAGAAGGGAAAGAGGGAAACATAGTAGGCAGTCATGGTCTTGGAAAGAGAGATGACAAAGGTGAATGGTTAATTGACTTCTGCAGGGAAAGGCAGCTGATAGCGACAAACACATGGTTCAAGAACCATAAGAGGAGGCTCTACACTTGGAAATCACCAGGGGATAAATATAGAAACCAAATCGATTTTATACTGGTAGAAGAAAGATACAGGAATGGAATCAACAAGGTGCACACATTACCAGGTGCAGATATTAATAGTGACCACAACTTACTTATGGCAGAAATAGAAATAAGAATGAAAAAACTGAAAAAGGTGACAATGGTGAAGAAGTGGGATTTAGAGAAGATAAGGTCCAACAAAGAACAAATTACAGAAATGCTGTCTCGGGACTTTCTAAACACACTACGAGACAAAGAAGCACCTGATAATGCCAACGAGTACTGGAATATGCTGATAGACAGAATCATTAAAGCAGGGCAGCAAAATATAGGATATGTAAAAGGGAAAAGGTAAAAAAAACCATGGGTCACACAAGAAATGATTTCCAAGATGGAGGAGAGAAGAAAATTGAAAAACAAGAACACTGAAGATGCAAGAAAGATATACCGGAGGTTAAATAACAAACTGCGAAGAGAAACAGAGCAGGTTAGGAAAAAATGGCTAAAAGAGGAATGTGATGAAATTGAAGAACTGGACAGGAAGGGAAGATACGACTTACTATACAACAGAGTAAAGACTATGACATGGGAAAAAAACAGAGCAGGAAGTGCTACTATGGAAATTTTGAGTAAAGACGAAGAGGTAGTGTACAAAGATCGTGACGATGTCCTCCAGAGATGGGAAGAATATATAAAAGAGCTATATGACACAAATAGCAAACCAGAAACTCTGGAACTTGAATCACAAAACATTGTAAGTGATGAAGAGAAAGGACCGACCATCATAATGGAAGAAGTAAAGTCTGCCATTGCTGCAATGAAAAATGGCAAAGCAGTAGGTACAGATACAATACCAGGAGAAATACTAAAATGTTTGAACCACAATGGAATAAGAGAAATATTGAGGTTATGTAATAAAATATGACAGTGGTGAATGGCCTGAGGACTTTTTGACAACAGTAATGATTCCATTACTGAAAAAACAAGGAACCAAGAAATGCAGTGAGCACAGGACAATCAGCCTCATTTCACATGCAGTCAAAGTGATGTTAAGAATAATTAATAAAAGACTTGAAAAAGTAATAGAGGAGAATCTCGGCGAGGAGCAGTTTGGCTTTAGATGGAATACGGGCACCAGAGATGCAATAGGGCTCCTACAGAATTTGGGAGAAAGGTTTATTGAAAAAGGAAGAGACCTATATATGTGCTTCATCGATTTAGAAAAGGCATTTGACAATGTGGTTTGGGACAAGCTGGCGACTATTATGAGGGGAAAAGAGAGTGGACTGGAAAACCAGAAGACTTATAAACTCATTGTACCTTAATCAAAAAGTTTCAGTTAAAGTGAGAGGAGAAAGTACAAACTGGATCAGACTAGGGAAAGGAGTAAGACAAGGATGCTGTTTATCACCTATTCTTTTCAACCTGTACTTGGAAAATATGATTGACCAATGCTCATTAGATGACAAAGGAGTAGAAATTGGAGGAGGAAGAAGAGTAGGGTGCTTGAGATTTGCTGATGACATGGTCCTTCTAGACACAGGGGAAAAAGAATTACAGGATTTGGTAGACACCATTGCAACTAATGGAAAAAAAATATGGAATGAAAATTAATACAAATAAAACAAAAGTATTGGCAATAGGAGGAAATAAGGAAATAAAAATTGTGCTGAATGGAGAAACACTAGAACAGGTACAAAATTTTAAGTATCTTGGAAGCAGGATAGACACTGACTGGAAGTGCACCACAGAAATTAAAACAAGGATAGCAATGGCAAAACAGGCGTTTTATAAGAAAAGGAGAATCTTCTGCAGCGGTCTGGACAGAGAACTCAGAAAGAGACTCATAAAATGTCTCATGTGGAGTGTTCTATATGGTGCTGAAACATGGACTATGAGGAAAAAAGACAGAGAGAGGCTGGAGGCTTTTGAGATCTGGACATGGCAGAAGATGGAAAGAATAAGTTGGATGGACAGAGTAAAAAATGAAGAGGTACTGAGAAGAGTGGGAGAGAAAAGACAGTTACTAGATGTAATAAAGAGAAGAAAAAGAAATTGGATTGGGCATATATTAAGAAAGAATGACGGACTGATAAAAACAGTTTTAGAAGGTTATGTAGAAGGGAAAAGGAAGCGAGGAAGGAAGAGATTCCAGATACTGGATGACATGATGGACGGTACAACATACAGCAGCCTTAAGAAGGAAGCGTTGGATCGCAGAAAATGGAGAGGCAAAGGACCTGCCAATATAGCAGATAACATGATGATGATGATGATGATGATGATGATGATGATGATGATGATGATGATGATGATGATGATGATGATGATGATGAACACTTTCATTGTAATCAGGAGAACAGGAGGAACCTTTGAGAAGGCCTTCCCTTTCTATATTCTCAAGGCATGGAAAGGTATTGCTTGGTCCCAAAAAGAGTCAAATAACTATGTAATGGAACACTTTTAGTTGAAACTGCTAATTCAATCCAGGTATCTAAGCTTCCGGGATCTAAGGCCTTAGATGAATACCCACTAGAGGCCTTAACTTTAGTGAGGGTGTTGTTACTAGCTCCAATATGCTATATCTGTCTCGAGGTTTGTCCATTTGTTCCTAACCCAGAGCGATGGTAAAAATTGGAAGAATTTGGCTGTACCTCTATGGGATGTAATGGGAGTGCTACATGTGGCCATTGCTGAGGCTCAGCTCACAAAACAGGCAATTATTGTATACTTCTTGCAAAATATGTGAACTGCTCCAAGGAACACCCAGTGTGGAGCAAGAAGTGTGAGGTTTTACAACAAGGAATGGAAAATTCAGGAGTTGAAAGTCAAGCTATGGTGAAGCTATAAAAGCTTTCGAAGCTACGCAATCTCATGTTCTTGCTACTTCTTTCACATGAGCCCTTAAGACGCCAATTGCTGAGCGTGATGTCTCTGCACAATCTCAGACCACAGATTAAAGTATGAGCTCATGCACTTGTTGGAGAACCTGTGGGGGAAATGCTCCAGTTGAAACTGAAGTCTTCGAAAGCCATCAGCAGTGGGCGTCACCACCTAAGGCACATACCACTACCCACCATCAGAAACAAACTAAGCCATACCTCTAACCCATCTGTAAAGAAAAATGTCATTCAAAAAGTAATTCAAAGTCCAAGAAAGTGGTAGCTAAACCTTCAGATTGGTGAGCTTTCTCCCTCTCTGGTGGGAACTAAGCTTTGGAAGATACGGCCTTCCAGTCACAGGATCTGGAGAGCTGAGAACTGGCTAACATTCCCCCTGATCTCACTGGCAAATCACCTCTGAAGGAGAAAGAAAAGACCAACCATCACTAAACAATGGTTGCCACATGGACTTCTGCATTGCAGTTGTATTTAGATTGATACCGCTCACATTTAGAAGAATGACAGCTCCTGGTCCAGGAGAAACACTTCTGCATCTGCTGACAAGATACTCATTTTGAAGTCGCAGACACATCAGCATTATGAGGTTACCACCCCTACAGGAAAGATGATGATACTGGAGGCAGGACTAAAGGTGGAGTGACTGTTTTCATTGATGACAGTTACCCCTCCTCACCTATCCCTCTTACCACGACCATGGCAGTAATTGCTGAGAAAGTTCTCACACCCTTTAATATCACAGCATGTTCTTTGTGCCTTCCACCTAATGATGATTTGGTTGTAAACATACTGACAGAACTCTTCAGGCACTCCCACACCCATTCCTCATGGGGGACTTAAGTGCACACATTGTGTTGTAGGGCTCACCTACCACTTGCTGCAGGGGTCAGATGCTCTAGCGATTCATCCGTTCTGAGAATATCTGCTTTCTGAACTTGGGTCAGATGACGCACTTTTCCACAGCTCCAATGTCTTTTTTCAGCCACTGACCGTTGTTATTGTTCCCCAGCTGTTGCAGACTGAGTTCAGTGGGAAGTGGCTACAGATTCACATTCCAGTGACCTCTTCCCAGTGTGGATCATTCTGCCGACAGGGGCTGACAGGAGACCATGCAGATGGATGATAGAAAGGGCAAATGGGTTGCAGTATAGTTGATAGGCTATTTTTGAACAAAAGGATTGTGCACAGGACACAGTGGCCCATATCAGTTGTGAGATCCATTCAGCTGCTGCAGAGTCCATCCCCCAGTCTAGTAGCCACCTCAGATGATGGCCTGAGCCTTGGTGGAATTAAGACTAGATTGGCAATAAGGGCCAAATGAACAGTTCTGCAGAACTTCAAACACCATCCAAGTACAGGAAACCTTCATGCCTACAGATCTGTGAGAGCACATGCGAGGTGAGTGATAAAAGAACAGGTCTTCCTGGAAGGAATTCTCGACTTATATTAATTGGTCCACTTCTGCTGCGCAAGTTTGGTACTCAGTAAAGTGGATTTCAGGCAAGTGCAGTACACTTCCTCTTACAGGCTTGTCAAGGAATTTGGTGTTGATAGACATGACAATCCATGGCTCAGGTTTTAGCTGAAAACATTTTTACTGTCACCAAGTCATCCAGACAAGCTCCTGCTTTTCAGGTGTTCCATAGGATTGCAGAGATGAGGAAATTCAATTTCTTGTCACGTAATGAGGAAGTCCACAACCTTCTGTTCTCCATTTGGCAACTGGAATTAGCTTTGTCTGTAGCCAGAGACACAGCTCCAGGACGTGATAAGATCCACTATGTCAGGCTTTGTCATCTGTGCTCTGAACTGAAAGGACGGCTCCTTTGTTGTTTTAGTCAGATCTGGTTTCGTGGACACTACCCCACGAATTTGAAGGAGGCAATATTAATTCCATTCTGGAAACCAGGCAAAGACCTTAGTGCCCCTAACAGTTACTGGGGTGTAGCCCTTACAAGTGGTACGGGTAAGACTCGTCAACACACGATCGACTGCCACCTCCTCCGGTTGCTCGTGTCGTGAGGTCACGTGATCCCCTAGCGGTGTGATTTCAGCCCCTACACTACAATTCCACTCTTGACAATCAAAATTTACTGGAGACAGCGATACAGGAATCCTTCTTATGCTGAAACCATTTGGTTTGGGACTTTTTAGACATCCAGAAAGTATGAAACGTTTTGCAGGTACAACATCCTTTGCCAACTTCACGAATGGGGACTACATAGACATCTGCCACTTCTTATCCAGTTCTTTCTTGTGGGCCGGCATTTTTGATACCACATGGGCAATGCCTCGGGTGACTGATATGTTAAAGAGAATTGTCATGCTAGGCAGTGTACTCAGTGAAATTTCCTGGCAGATTAAAACTGTGTGCCGGTCCGAGACTCGAACTCGAGACCTTCGCCATTCGCGTGCAAGCGGTCTACCGTCTGAGGTACCCGAGCGTGACTTGAGCACACTCTGCTGCAGAGTGAAAGTCTCATTCAGTGTACTCAGTGTCACACTGTTTGCCATCCCTGTCAGTGGCATTTCCTCCACAGTCAGGAGAACTGTCAAATACTCTTTGTTTGTGGATGACTTTGCAATCTTCTACTCTTCCTCTGATCTTACAACAGTGACAATGTAGCTGAAAACCTGGACCAGGACTACTGCTTTTTTGTTATCACCAGAGAAGGCTACACATGCCAATTTTAACTGTCCTTGTCAAAGTTTTAACCAACCAGTATTCACAATGAGGGACAATATTTTACGTTTTCGAGAAACTGAGCGCTTTTTGGGTTTATTATTCGACTCAAAATTAACTTGAAAGACATATGAACAAATGGCTTCCAGTCATGGATTATATTGAAATGCCTTCGCGTACAAATAAGGGACGCTTGACAGGTCCTCCCTCTTGCAGTTTTATACGGCATTTGTTCAATCACTTTTAGTTTACGGCAGTGTGGTCTATAGATCAGTCCTTATTTCCTATCTCGAGGTGTTAGGTGCTGTCCACCGTGAGGACATTCTGATATTCACTGGAGCCTTTTGGACCAGTCCATTTCAGTCTGTCTCTGGATTTTGCTGGACAGGTTGTCACGAAACCGGCTCTACTTTGCAGGAAATGTTAACTCCGTAAGGACACCGTTACGGTGTGGCTAATGGCTGTATAGTACTTTAGTAGAGCTGGCTGTGATGTCTCCTTTGTTGTTGTTGCTGCTGTGTCTGCGTTGTCCATGTGGCTTCTTGTTGTCTAGGCGATGATTCCTTTGCTGCTTTGGGTCCAAGAAAAGGTGCGGGTTTTTTAATCATTACTGGACTATCGAAAAATGACGCAGTATTCCACGGTTCCTTTGTATCGAAACACATTTATTGCAAAAACTATATGCACAACTACACTCGACCGTGGCCAACACACAAGTGGCCAAAAACCCGTTGTAGACCAAAGATCACGGTCATAAGCTACAAAGAACATACAATTCCAATATCGATTATTGATCGCAACACCTAACTTAGTATTATCTTAAGCAAAAGCTTTTATAACACGACTTTAGTGTATAATAAAATAAAATGACGTCTATTTGTCAGTTCCATTACAATAGCCCCCCCAAGTATTTTGTAAGTATGAAAATGCGAACAAAATTCTGACAACAGAATAATGGAACTGCCAAGAATATGTTTTTAAATAAATTAAAATTTTTAATAGGATTGTTTCCTTTGAGTTATGCTAACACTGAAATTGTTATACTCAGTAAAGGAAAACATACAATTTTTTAACCTTAGAGTAAATGAAATACGAAAGAAGATTCACAATTTTCACTTACAAGAGTCCATAATGTTTTAGCACTTCACATGAAACCATTGAAAGACTGTAACTTTTAACTGCAGGCTTGTTTTATTTTCTTTAGTTGCCCACTTTTCACACTACTCACAGTCTGTCACACATTGACCATCTGCACATAGGTGACGTCCGTTAAAAAGGTCTGATTCCTGCTTGTCCTGCAGTGCGTCTGTTTCCAAAGCTTAGCTGTTTCTATTGCTTTGTTGACTATAATCCCATGTTATCTAAAAATCACATACCGAGATCACCTTTTGGTTGCATAATGTTTATATGTAAGTACATGGTTAGGATACATAGTTAACCTTCTGGTAATGTTTATCTAGTGGGAGAAGTTTACAGTATCTGTCTGAGTAATACTACACAGATATGAACTGGTCAAAAAAGATTCTTTAAATACTAATAAATTCTATAAACATGTAATACAAATGCATTAACATATTGGGTGTAAAATATCTTATCACAGAGACATTACTCCAAGGATAAAAATTCAATTGTTTGTTACGAGGGTTCATATTCACAGTAAAAGTGCAAAGGTAGAATCATGGATGAAAGTTTTGGAATGGTATGTATTTATCAAAATTAAAAAATATTACTGCCTTTGCATTTGCAGTGGTTGAGAGAGAAATATACAGTAATTCATGTGGTTTACTGAAAACGATTGTCTCCTTGTAGAGTTGGACATTTCAAGCACTTAAGTGTGTAGTAATTAGGACTCTGCCTTTAAGAGTAAAAAATTTAAAAAACTTAATTGTTGCAAGACAGATTTAGTGCTGATTAGTGGCTTGCATTTTAAATGACATCTCAACAAGTGTGGTGTGAGAGTTACACAAACTAAAAGTACACAAATTATTAAACATCAATCAAATTGCATAAACATACAGAACTATCAAAAACTAACATGGCTAGTATATTACACAGAAAATTCATTGCAAACACTTCATACAGTGAATATATATTAAACAAATAATAAACATTTTCAAGGGCACAAAACTGTATCAAAATCAATTTTTTATATACAAAATTTCTAGTGAAAAACTTTTGTTTGTCACCTTTTAACTTTCTCAGACTAGTCTTATCCCTTTTGTTTATACAATTTCAACGAAACAATATTCCTCAGCCCGAGAACTTTCCTGGATTTAGGATACACCAACCGGTATGCATTTGGGTGTGGATGCTCTACAATCTCAAATGGACCCATGTATATATCAAAGAATTTCTTTATTTCAGAAGATAGAATTTTTGATTTCTCATGTGATTTTACTAAAACATAATCTCCTACTTTAAACTTGGATGCTTTGATCTTACCATCATGTCGTCTTTTTCTAATTTCCCCCTGTTTTATCATTGTTTCTTTGACTATGGCTTCACGTTCTTGCATAGTCATCGTTGTGCATGCTGGAAATTCTAAGAGTTCAGCGATAATGTTGTCTGGTTTTAGATGGAACATAATTTCATAAGGTGAAAATCCTGTGGAAGTGTGCTGCAAGCTGTTCATAACATCTTCAAAGTCTCTTACATGGTCGTACCATGTAGGATGTTTATGACTGCAATATGTACAACATAAACGACCAATCTCGCGCATATACCTCTCAGCTGGGTTTGACGATGGATTATATACAGATATTTGAACATGTTTGATTCCCGATTTATCAACAAAGGCTTTCCAAACTTTTGACAAAAACTGAGAACTGTTATCCGACAAGATTGCTTTTGGTTTCCCCACGTATAAGAAGTAGTCTTTTTCAACTTTTGTAACTATCTGTGTGAGCTTATCAAAGGGTTTAATCAAATGTACAAGTTTCTTCAGTTGATTCTTACAAAACTGTTTCATAGTCCCCTGTGTTTCTCTATAATTTGGTCCATTCAGGAACTCGCTCTTTATCCTGGCTTGTTCAGTTTCAGACCAGAACCGTTTTAAGAACTCAATTTCAAATTCTGCACAAGACATGTCCATAGAAAAATTTTGATTGGCCCATGACAAAGATTCCCCCTCCAAAAATTTTTTAACAAACTTAATTTTGAAACTTTCACTCATATTGGGCAAAAAGTGGTCTCTACAGCTCTGCAGAAAGTAAACAGGGTGCAAACTACACTCATTAGAAAAGTTTTTAACTGGAATATAGGATACTAAGGTACATGTGTTCATAGAAAAACTTTTGTTAGCTACATCATTGTTAAATATTTCAAACTTTTGGTTTAACTCTGATACTGTACTTTTTAATTCACTAACATCTGTCTTAGTTTCAATCTCATGGAGTTTTACTGTGTTACTGACTGTTTCCACTTTATCATTCACAACATTTAGTTTCGAGTCTACTCTACTTTCAAGATCTACTGCCATAGCTTTTACATTTACACAAACTGTATCTATTTGATTATTAACATTAACAAAACATTTTGCATTTTCCTCCCTGTCTGTGACCAGTTCGTTTTTTACAGACTGAATTTTGTTACTCAGACTAGATTTTCTCCCACTTTAGATTCTACCACCAAAATCTTTGTTTCTGCCTTGCTAAGTTTCTTGTCTATCTTTAAAATATCGTTGCGAAGTTTATTACCCCAAAGTAAGACATTATCAAATTTTTTGTTCATAGCTCCCTCTAGACGCGACACTTTCTGATTTATAACACGAAAACTGTCCACGACCGTCTGATTCATGCTTTGCCATTGTTTTTCATTAGCTTGTAAGCGGGCTGCAACAGTCTGATTCAAAGCTAACGATTGTTCCATCATTTGTAACAGTGATTTAATGTCCGACGCCTCACGTTTTGATGAATTAAGCCTTTGATCCGCTTCTTTGACTGACTCATCTTCCGTTTTTATCGGCATGTTTACGTCCCCAAAGACTAACAAATTTTCACCATCCTGCTTGGATTCAGCACCACTTTCCTCTTTCACAATGGTCATTTTTGTGAAATTTCACACACAAAATAATAAACAGCACTAAACAAATGTACTTATCTTTTCAGTCTTCACTTCTTCATACCACGTGGTCATTAGACTTCTGCACAACAGATTTCGTCAATCCAGTATATATAAATGTCTTAATCCCGGCAACGAGCCCCCAGTTGTCACGAAACCACTCTACTGTGCAGGAAAAGTTATCTCCATAAGGACACCGTTACGGTGTGGCTAATGGCTGTATAGTACTTTAGTAGAGCTGGCCGTGATGTCTCCTTTGTTGATGCTGCTGTGTCTGCGTTGTCCATGTGGCTTCTTGTTGTCTAGGCGATGATTCCTTTGCTGCTTTGGGTCCAAGAAAAGGTGCGGGTTTTTTAATTATTACTGGACTATCGAAAAATGACGCAGTATTCCAAGGTTCCTTTGTATCAAAACACATTTATTTCAAAAACTATATGCACAACTACACTCAACCGCGGCCAACACACAAGTGGCCGAAAACCCGTTGTAGACCAATGATCACGGTCAGAAGCTACAAAGAACATACAATTCCAATATCGATTATTGATCGCAACACCTAACTTAGTATTATCTTAAGCAAAAGCTTTTATAACACGACTTTAGTGTATAATAAAATAAAATGACGTCTATTTGTCAGTTCCATTACAAGGTGCTGAAAATCTCTGTGTCCCAACTTTGGTTTCGTCCATTTTTAAGCACGTACCACAGTTTTATTGTCGTTTATACAGATGGATCACAGGAAAAGAATGTCTTCAGTTTTGCTGTTTTCCTTCAATGGGTTTTCAAAGTGTGTCTTCCAGAATAATTCACAAATTATGATGCAGAGTTAAATGACATTCTAATGGCACTGAAGGGGATACAGACATCACCGTACAAGGTTTCTTGTCTGTTTCGACTTGCTTAGTTTACTACAAGCACTTCACCAAATGTATCTGGAAATCATGAAGACCAGTTGATTCAACACATCCATGACTCACTATAGTGATGCCAACACTGTGGCAAGGAAGTGATAATTTGCTGGGTACCTGGCCACGTCATGATACAAGGAAACTATATGGCCAACAAAGCCACTGAGGATTCATGTTAGAATGGTGCTGTTCATCAGTGTCCCATTTTGTTGCATGCCATCATCTCATTTTCTGACAAATGCATCATATCAGTAGGAGACTAAATGGTTGCATGTGACATAAAACGAACTTAATTTTTGTTGTCATCTGTCTTCTGACTGGTTTTATGTGGCCCATCAGAAATTACTCCTTTGTGCCTACCCCTTCATCTCAAAGTAGCACTTGCAAGCCATGTCCTCAATTATTTGTTGGATGTATTCCAATCTCTGTCTTCCTCTTCAGGTTTGCCCTCTACAGCTTCCTCTAGTACCATGGAAGTCATTCCCTGATGTCTTAACGTCTTATTATCCTGTCCCTTCTCCTTTTAGTGTTTCCCATGTATTCCTTTCCTCTCCGATTCTGCGTAAAACCACCTCATTCCTTACCTTATCACTCCACATAATTTTCAACATTTGCCTGCAGGACCATATCTCAAATGCTTTGATTCCCTTCTGTTCTGGTTTTCCCACAGTCAGTGTTTCACTGACATACAACACTGCTCCAGACGTACATTCTGAAAAATTTCCTCCTCATATTAAGGCCTGTGTGTGACACTAGTAGACTTCTGTTAGCCAGAAATGCCCTTTCTGACAGGGCTAGTCTGCTTTTGATTTCCTCCTTGCTCCACTGGTCATTGGTTATTTTGCTGTCTAGGTAGCAGAATTCCTTAACTTCATCTACTTCATGCCCATTAGTCTTGATGTTAAGTTTCTCACTCTTCTCATTTCTGCTACTTTTCATTACTTTCATCTTTCTTTGATTTACACTCAGTCCATATTATGTACTCATTACATTGTTCATTCCATTCAGCTTATCATGTAATTTATCTTCACTTTCACTCAGGATAGCAATGGCATCAGTGCATCGTATCATTAATATCCCTTCGCCTTTTATTTTAATTCCAGTCCTGAAGCATTCTTTTATTTCTATCATTGTTTCTTTGATGCACAGATTGAACAGTAGGGAGGAAAGACTACATCCTGTATTTCACAATTTTTAATCTGAGAACTTCATTTTTGGTCGTCCTCTCTTATTATTCCTTCTTGGCTCTTGTATATATTGTATATTAGTGTCCGTCCCTATAGCTTACCCCTATTTTTCTCAGAATTTTGAACATCTTGACCAGTTTACATTGGCGAATGCTTTTTCCAGGTCAACAAATCCTATGAATGTGTCTTGATTTTTCTTTGGTGTTCCTTCCATTATCAACTGCAATGTCAAGATTGCCCCTCTGCTCCTTTTGTAAAGCCAAACTGATCGTCATCTAGCACATCCCCAATTTTCTTTTCCACTCTCCTGTGTATAATTATTGTCAGAAACTTGGGTGCCTGAGCTGCTAAGCTGATTGTGTGATAATTCTTGCACTTGTCAACTCTTGCAGTCTTCGGAATTGAGTGGATGATATTTTCCTGAAAGTCAGATGATACGTCCCCAGACTCATACATTCTAGACACCAATGTGAACAGTCAATTTGTTGCCACTTCTCCCAATGATTTTAGAAATTCTGATGGAATTTTATCTGTCCCTTATGCCTTACTTAATTTTAAGTCTTCCGAAGCCGTCTTAAATTGATTCTATTAATGGATCCCCTATCTCTTCTAAATTGACTTGTGGTTCACCTATCACATCTGAAAAATCTTTCCCCTCATAGAGGCCTTCAATGTACCCTTTACACCTACCTGCTCTCACCTCTGCATTTAACAGTTGAATTCCCATTGCACTCTTCATATTACTACCCTTGTTTTTTGTGTCACCAAAGGTTGTTTTGACTTTCCTTTATGCTGAACTTCTTTGATTTATTCAGAATTTCCATGCAGCCTTTTTGTCTTAGCTCCCTGTGGTTCCTATTTACTTCCTTCCTCAATGACTTGTATCTCTATGTTCCTGAGTTTCCCTGAACATTTTTGTACTTCTTTCATTCATTGATCAACTAAAGTATTTCTTCCATACACATGGTTTCTTCGCAGTTACCTTCTTTGTACCTCTGTTCTTCTTTCCAACTTCTGTGATTGCCCTTTTAAGAGATGTCCATTCCTCTTCAGCTGTATTGCCTACAGAGCTATTCCTCACTGTGCTGTCTATAGCCTTATAGAACTTAAAAGTGCATCTCATCATCCCTTAGTATATCTGTATCCCACTTCTTTGAGTATTGATTCTTCCTGACTATTCTCTTGAACTTCAGACTACTCTTCATCACTATTTTAATAGAGTCTGTATCTGCTCCTGGGTATGCCTTACAGTCCAGTATCTGATTTCCGAATCTCTGTATTGCCATGATGTAATCTACCTGAGATCTTTCCTTATCTGCATGCCTTTTCCAAGTATACCACCACCTCTTGTGATTCTTGAACAGAGTATTTGCTATTACTAGCTGAAATTTATTACAGAACTCAATTAGTCTTTCTCCTCTAACTCTCCTTGTCCCAGGCCCATATTCTCCTGTATTCTTTTCTTCTACTCCATCCCCTAAAACTTCATTCCAGTGCCCATGACTATTTTAAAATGGTTCAAATGGCTCTGAGCACTATGGGACTCAACTGCTGTGGTCATAAGTCCCCTAGAACTTAGAACTACTTAAACCTAACCAACCTAAGGACAGCACACAACACCCAGCCATCACGAGGCAGAGAAAATCCCTGACCCCGCCGGGAATCGAACCCGGGAACCCGGGCGTGGGAAGCGAGAACGCTACCACACGACCACGAGATGCGGGCTGACTATTTTATTTTCATCTCCCTTAATGTACTGTATTGCCCTTTCAACATCCTCATGTACTTTCTCTGTATTTTCATCTTCAGCTTGTGGCATCAGCACGTATACCAGAACTATTGTTGCTGGTGTCAATTTGCTGTCGATTCTGACAAGAAAAAACCTATCACTGAACTGTTCACTATTCCACACTCTCTGCCCTACCGTCCTATTCATAATGAATCCTACACCTGTTATACGATTTTCTGCCACTGTTTATATTACCTTATACTCATCTGACCAGAAATTCTTGTCTTTCCATTTAACTTCGCTGACCACTAATATATCTAGATTGAGCCTTTGCATTTCCCTTTTCAGATTTTCTAGCTTCCCTACCACATTCAAGCTTCTTACATTCCATGCCGTGGGATGCAGGATGTTATCCTTTAATTGATCATTCAATCTTTTTCTCACGGTCACCTCCCCCCTGACAGTCCCATCCTGGAGATCCGAATGGAGGACTAGTCCAGAATATTTTGGCATTGGAGAGATCATGACACTATCTCAGTTACAGGCCACATCTTCTGTGAATTCACACTACATGTATTTAATACAGAGGTTTCCATTGTCTTCTGCATCCTCATGACATTGATCATTGCTGATTCTTTCACCTTTAGGAGCAGCTTCGTACTCAAGGACAAGAGAGTGCTCTGAAAATCTGTCGACTCCTCTGCCCACTTCGACAAGGCTGAGACAGCATCTATGACGACAGGTCGTACAAGGAATGTCAAGAAAGGTAGGAAGATATATTTCCTCAGCAAGGAAGACAGGATACAAATTTCAAGATACTCAGCAGTCTGCAACAAATATTCAGTGATGAGGATGAAGAGGTGGAGAACAAATGGAAAAAAATTCAAAGGCATCATTCAATATGCCCTAGACAAGTATGTTCTGAGTAAGGTTTTAAGGGGTGGGAAAGATCCACCATTGTTTAATAGCCATGTTAGAAAAGTGCTATGTAAACAAACAGCACTTCATCTCAGATTCAAGAGAAGTAAAAACCTAGCTGACAAACAAAAGCTAAATGAAGCAAAAATGAGTGTAAGGAGAGCAATGAGAGAAGTTTTCAATGATTTCAAAACTAAGATGTTGTCAAACAACCTGAGTAAAAATCATGAGAGATTTTGGTCGTATGTAAAATCAGTAAGTGAGTCAAAATCATCTACTATTCTCTCAGTGACCACACTGGCACCAAAACGCAAGATAACAAAGAGAAGGCCAAAATACTGAATTCAGTCTTCCAAAGTTGTTTCACCATGGAAGATCATAACACTGTCCCTCCTTTCAATCATTGCGCGAACATTGAAATGAAATGGGAGATATTGAGATAATCGATAGCGGTATTGAAAAGCGGCTACAATTGCTTAGTAGTGGAAAGGCTGCAGGACCAGATGAGATACCTGCAAGATTCTATGAAGATTATGCAAAAGCACTTACTCCCTTCCTAGCAGTAATTCATCATAGATTGTTTGAACAATGAAAGGTACCTAGCAACTGGAAAAAAGTGCAGCTCATTCCCGTTTAATAAGAAAGGCTGTAAGACAGATCCACATAATTATAGACCTATATCATTGATGTCAATCTGTTGTAGAATCATGAAACATGTTTTATGCTAAAAAATTGACTTCTTGGAAGAAAATCAACATGGATTCCACACAGATCATGCAAAACTCAGCTGGCTCTGTTTCTCCACGGGATCCACAGCGCAGTGGACAATGGCGCTCATGCTGATGTTATGTTCCTTGACTTCAGTAAGGCATTTGATAGCTTTCCGCATTGCCGTTCAATGAAAAGGGGGGGGGGGGGGAGGGGAAATTCGAGCTTACGGAGTATCAGAACAGACCTGGCCCCTCTGTGGGTCTGGGGGCTAGAATAGGCCCGAGATATTCCTGCCTGTCATACTCTATGTGATGGTCCCCTGTAGGGTTTGACCTCCATTCTTCAAAATTTTTTCAAAGAGCGAACCAATTGGGGAAGGGCACCTTACAAGGTGTATCGTGTCCATCATGCATTGACATCTTTAGCACACCTTCTCGTCGTCGCATTGCAGTCCTGCCCATTCTCCATCTCGTGGGTGAGGACACCTTCCTGCGTGCGTTTTCCACATTTCACTATGCAGCACCGATTTCTGCATCGACGATGAACATGGACTTCTTTGCACCTGATAGCCAGCATGGTAGCCAGTCCATGGTGGTGGGGGCACCATGTTCCCTGTTGGTTGTAGTCCCCTGACCACACAGGGATTGCTCTGCTGATGATGCCTGCGCCGTTAACTCCCCATCTATGCCAAGGGGTAGACGCCCAGCCCCCTGGGGCACCAGGACTCCCGATAATGGCCATCCTGCCAGGCGGCCTTTGCTGCAGCTAGGCGGTGCCCATGGGGAGGGCCCCTGGTCGGAGTGTGTGGCATCAGGGCGGATCACACGTGATGAAGTGTAGTCCATCATCTCTTGCTGGTGGTGAAACACCAGCAGTCTGTAAGCGATGACAAACTCGATTAAATGCACAGAAGTATGACCCCAAATCATTCCCCTCCCTGGCCACACCATGGGAGGAACATCAGGCTAAGGATGGCAGCGGATCTTATTCGCCCCGGTATCTTGTATGTTCAAGAGCTGATGAGGAAACTTTCATGACAATGAAGCCTCAGTTTTTTGTTGAGCATTTAGAGGACAAGTTCAGGGAGGTGGATGGCTTAAATGAGATCTGTGTCAGTCTTGATCAAAACAGAGTCCTCTGCCACATCACGGGAGTTACTCACTTCTGACATGCAAGGGAATGTTTCTGTAGCCATTGCGCCCCATAAGAGCTTGGACTGCAAAAGAAGGTATCTGTGATACCCTGGACCATATTTAAGCTCTTATGGGGTGCAATGGCTACAGAAACATTCCCCTGCATGCCAATTTAGAGCAGTGAGGTGTACATTTCATCCGGTGTGTCCACTGGGGTTGGAAGGATAATCAGGTTGCCACCAGTTCCTTCAACTTGGCCTTTGAGGGTGATATGTTGCCCGAGAAGGTCAAGGTGATGGTGTACCGGTGTGATGTAAAGCCCTATATCCCTCACCCAATGCGGTGCTTTAAGTGCTGTAAGTTTGGTCATGTGTCTTCCTGCTGTACTTCCAGCATCACATGCCAAGATTGCGGACGCCCATCACATCCCAATATTCCATGTGCCCCGCCTCCCATCT
This sequence comes from Schistocerca nitens, assembly GCF_023898315.1. Taxonomy (NCBI): domain Eukaryota; kingdom Metazoa; phylum Arthropoda; class Insecta; order Orthoptera; family Acrididae; genus Schistocerca; species Schistocerca nitens. The sequence goes on along the minus strand of NC_064618.1, from coordinate 37,821,561 downwards.
GTGTCAGCTGCGGAGAGCACCATTCGCCTTGCTCCCCTGACTGCAGGATTCTCCAGAAAGAAAGGAAAATCATGGAGTACAAGACTCTGGACCAACTGACCTACACTGAGGCTAAGAGAAAATTTGAACATCTGCTGCCTGTGCGTATGACATCGTCTTATGCTGCCGCTACAACAGTTTTGGCACCATCAGCTCCACCAACCCAGGTCACCTCTCGGAGCCAGAAGAGTACACCTGCCCCCTTGACAGTGGGGGCATTTCTGTCCCTGTTGCTCCTGCACCACCTACTTCAGGAGCAATACCCACTCAACCATCAGGGACATCCGTCCCCATTTCTAAGCTGGAGAAGTGTAAGTCGTCTTCGGGTTCTCTCACTAGGAAGGGTCCCTTGGGACACTCCATTCCCAGGTTTCTTCTAGTGGGAAAGATGACACCCGCCAGTGTCTGAAGAGCCCAAAAGCAGCTGGTTGTAGGGCTTCATGCTCATACCCAGTCCCGGAGACTGAGCCAGTGAAGTCCTCCCAGCCAGGGAAACCCAAGGAGCAGCGAGAGAAATCCAAAATGAAAACTCCCAAGACCAAGGAAACTGCGGTGGCACCCAAACCACTGCTACCTACAAGCTCTGTTGCTGAGGATGGGGTGGAGGTTTTGGTGTCTGCTGAGGACCTAGATCTCGCCAGAACCTCAGACACAATGGAATGGATATAGACTGCTCAGGCAATAAATCAGAGGCAGCGTGTGACTCTGAGGCGTAAACTACCTCATTGAATGTTCCATGCCTTCCCAGTCTCACGATGTCATCCTCCAGTGGTGGCAGAGCTACGGCAACTGCTGCACTTTACACCTGCTACCTGCATTGCTCTCCAGGAAACATGGTTCCCAGAAATGCGGATTCCTGCCTTCCACAGCTATAAGGGATATTACATGAACCATAGCGACTACAATAGAGTGTCAGATGGAATTGGCATTTATGTCCTAAACTTGGTCTGTAGCTGAAGCTCTGGCTGTCAGAATAAGGATGATGTGGGAAATAACTGTCTGCAATGTATACCTTCCTCCAGATGGTGCAGTACCCCTGAATGTATTAGTTGCACTGATTGATCAACTCTCTAAACTTCTCCTACTTCTGGGAGATTTTAATGCCCATAACCCCTTGTGGGTTGGTACTACGCTCACTGGCAGAGTCAGAGATGTCGAAACTTTACTGTTGCAATTCGACCTCCTCCTCTTAAATACTGGGGCCACCACACATTTCAGTGTGGCTCATGGTAGTTACTCAGCCATTGATTTATCAATTTGCAGCCCAGGACTTCTCCCAGCTATCCACTGGAGAGCACATGATGACCTGTGTGGTAGTAGTTGTTAGTTGGTCTATGGAGGAACGTGTCAGTGGAGCGGTGATAAGAAAAAATTGTTCCTAGCAATTAATTTCAGTTTGAAAAAGGTTTTTTTGTCCCTATCAGGTGGACTTTTTATGTGCAATTTTAAATCCTGGACATTAGTTTTATTTGTAAATTTATTTCCTACGGAGATTGTATAATTTTACAGGATGTAAAATTCAGTACTCTAACAGTCTGTTTATGTGTACTATTTAAATGAACCACACAAAATTATGTGCTTTTGTGTGATGAATAGTCAAATGCTGCAGGCTTTGTTTAGTGCAGTAAAATAAACTAGAAGCATTTAGACAACACTTATTTAATTGTAAAAATAAATGTTATATAGCATAAATTAAAAATTTCAAATCATTTTTGCCTTGATCCCAGTTTAAACATCGGGCTCCCAGAGACCCCTCCTTGTGGTATGAAATGGAAAAAAATTCCCACGCTTCATGACAGAGCATATGGGAACAATGCAGGAGACCTGCACCGCCATACTAGGCAGGGTCCTAATGGAGGTGGTTTGCCATTGCCTTCCTCCAACTGTAATGGGGACATGATGATGATGATGATGATGATGATGATGATGATGATGATGATGATGATGATGATGGGGACAAAACAACACCCAGACATCTCGGGGCAGCCCCCCAGGGGATCCACAAATCTTTTGTGGATACGTGCGTAGCGAGCACGGGACCCCGAGCTGATGTGGCCTTCCTTCCTTTCCGGGCTGCATTCCTTCCCTTTCCACATCCTTCCCCATCCCATATCTTGGCCCCCCCCCCCCCCCACCTCTGGCTCTTTTCTTCCCTTTCTCCCCCTCTGGGAGTATGGTTTGTGCCTCCATCCGGAGACGGACGCTCGAAACTGTTACAAATTCCTTGCTTTCTACACTTGCAAGTCTTCGTCCTTCCTCTGTCCTTCCTCTGTCCTTCTCTTGTCCTTCTCTTTTCCTTCCCTCTTCTCTTTGCCCTTTTCTCCGCTGTGGCATTTGAGACCCCTCTTCTTTCCTTTCCCTTTCCCTTTTTTTCCTCCCTGTGCGCGTCTGAAGGCCGACCCACGCACTCCCATGCGTAGCCGGTGACGGGGTAACGTGTAATTCCCCGCCCCGGGTAGACAGGTAGGATGCGTACGTACCCCGTGGTAACGGCCAGGCCCAGGGAGGGGTGATTACCCGAGCTGATACCTTCCGAAAGTGCCGATTGGTCCCTCCGTCCGTTTGTCGGGAGGTGTGACCTGAGGTGTGAACAATCACCTAAGGCGGGAGTGCCCTCAGTGAGGGCCCCCATAAGGGAGGAGCGCACCATCGGAGACGCCGGTAATCATGGGGGATTCTTCCACAATGGTTTCCTCACCTTCCACTATGTCTGCTCACAAACGTAAGTTCACTGAGTCTCAGCCACAGACAGTTCTTCCATCGTTGCCACAGTTCCTTGTTGTTTCTCGGTCTGACGGAGGTCACGACTTCTCCACGGTCAACCCTTTCATTATTCAGAAAGGTGTCTACGCAATTGCAGGTCCTGTAAAGTCTTGTTCCAGATTACGGAATGGCACCCTGTTGCTAGAAACAAACAGTGCCCTCCAGGCACAAAAATTGCTGCGTGCTTCTCTGCTCCACACCTTCCCTGTCCGGGTGGAACCACACCGTACCTTAAATTCCTCGCGTGGAGTCGTTTATACACGCTCCCTCGATGGATTGTCTGACGAAGAAATTCAGCACTACCTGTCTGACCAGGGCGTAACGGCTGTTCATAGAGTTACGAAACGGGTTGACACGAACATCATTCCAACCCGCACTGTCTTCTTGACATTTGACAAAGTTCAACTCCCATCGAAAATCAAAGCAGGCTATGAGATAATATCCGTTCGCCCTTACGTCCCAAACCCTACGCGTTGCTATCGATGTCAGCGGTTCAATCACACCAGCCAGTCCTGTTCCAATCCGGCCAAATGTGTTACGTGTGGTAAGGATGCCCATGAGGGTGCTTGTCCACCTCCGTCCCCTCGCTGCATCAACTGTATGGGTGACCACGCTGCTTCCTCTCGAGATTGCCCCGTTTTTAAGGACGAAAAGCTCATCCAGGAAATAGGAGTGAAGGAAAAGGTGTCGACCTTTGCTGCTCGAAAATTATTCGCCAGTCGACAGCCCACCGTGCCTCAGACAGGCAAATACAGCACTGTCCTTGCTTCTCCTCGGCCAACAAAGGAGGCGGCCACGCAGACTTGCGACCTCACCTTTAGTGCCACGGTCGTCAGATCGGCCAGCGCAAAGATTGCCCCTTCAACCTCACCACTTTCGCCTGCCCACTCTATGGCTCACCCTCCGTCGGGTTCTGCTAAATCTCGAGCCCAAAAGTCAGACACCAAGTCTTCGAAAAAAGAGCATACTCGTGAAGAGTTTTTACGTACCGCAACTTCACAACCCTCGGTTCCTCCTTCATCTAAACATCATACTTCCAAGAAGGCTACAAAGAAACCCAGTTCCTCTCCTTCTCCGCCAAGGCGTGTCCCATCTACAGTGCCACCTGGCGGAAATCGCCCTCGGCCGTCTTCTGTGTCGCCGAGGCGCACTGCTGTTGGCCGGTCAACCGGCCAATCGCTGGTGGCAGGAGCTGCTCCTGACCAACCCATGGATCAGGATCTTCTGCCTTCGGCTGAATGCCATTCCATGCTGTCGGTCGCAAGCTCTGAGCAGTCGTTGAGTTGACAGCACCCTTGGTAACATTCCTCCATTTTCTGTTCACCCTATGTCAATTATCCACTGGAATATCCGCGGCATTCGAGCCAATCGGGATGAATTGTCGATCCTCTTACGATCCTACTCGCCGGTCATCTTCTGTCTTCAGGAAACAAAGCTGCGTCCTAATGACCGCTTTGTTCTCCCTCATTTTCAGTCCGTCCGATATGACCTCCCCTCTGTGGAAGGCACTCCAGCCCATGGAGGACTCATGATTCTTCTCCATGATACTCTCCATTATCATCCAATCCCCTTAGACAGTTCCTTCCAAGCTGTCGCCGTCCGTCTTTCCCTTTCTGGATACACATTCTCTCTTTGTACTGTATACATTCCCTCATCCACACCAATGGCACGAGCTGATCTCCTTCATCTTCTTGGTCAGCTTCCACCCCCCTATTTGCTGGTTGGGGACTTCAATGCCCACCACCCGCTTTGGGGATCTCCACATCCTTGTCCACGTGGCTCCCTATTGCTAGACGTCTTCCACCAAGCGGATCTAGTTTGTCTCAACACTGGGGTCCCCACGTTTTTGTCTGCCTCCACGACAAATTTATCTCATTTGGACCTTGCGATCGGTACTGTTCCGCTTGCTCGGCGCTTCGAATGGTTCGCCCTTGATGATACACACTCGAGTGACCACTTTCCATGTGTCCTTAGGCTGCAGCCTCAACTGCCATATATGCGCCCGCGACGCTGGAAGTTTGCCCAAGCCGATTGGACACTTTTTTCGTCTCTAGCGACATTCGATGACCGTCGCTTTCCCAGCGTCGACGATGAGGTCACACATATTACCGACGTTATTCTTACAGCTGCGGAACGTTCAATACCACGCACCTCCGAATTGCCCCGGCGCCCCCCAGTTCCTTGGTGGAACGAGGCATGCTGTGACGCAATACGTGAGCGGCGACGTGCTCTTCGCATTTTCCGTCACCATCCTACTTTGGCCAACTGTATCCGCTATAAGCAGCTCTGTGCGCGATGCCGTCGCGTCATCCGCGATAGCAAGAAGGCAAGCTGGAAATTCTTATTAGCTCATTTAACACCTTCACTCCCTCCTCGGAAGTTTGGAGTCGGCTTAGACGGTTCTCAGGCGCGCCTAGTTTCTCCCCGGTCTCTGGGCTCACTGTCGCGCATGATACCTTAGTGGACCCCGTCGCAATTTCTAACTCATTGGGTCAGCACTTTGCTGAGATTTCGAGCTCTTCAAATTACCCGCCAGCGTTTCTCCCGAAGAAACGTGCAGCGGAAGTGCGACATCTTGCTTTCTCCTCTCAAAATCACGAAAGCTACAATACTGTTTTCTCCATGCGGGAACTCCAACATGCCCTCTCTTCTTCTCGCTCCTCTGCCCCAGGACCGGATGGTATCCATGTCCAAATGTTGCTGCATTTATCAACCCATAGTCTGTGTTACCTCCTTCGCCTTTATAATCGAATTTGGACCGACAGTACTTTTACCAGACGATGGCGGGAAGCTATCGTCGTTCCCATTCCGAAACCTGGGAAGGACAAACCTCTCCCCTCTAGCTATCGTCCCATTTCTCTCACGAGTAGTGTCTGTAAGATTTTGGAGCGTATGGTGAATTACCGTTTAGCTTGGTGGCTGGAATCCCGCAGTCTTTTAACACCTGCCCAATGCGGATTCCGAAAGCATCGTTCTGCAGTTGACCATCTTGTTGGTCTCTCCACTTATATCATGAACAATTTTCTCCGGAAACGCCAAACGGTAGCAATATTTTTTGATCTGGAGAGAGCATACGATACCTGTTGGAGGACAGGCATCCTCCGCACACTGTTCTCTTGGGGCTTTCGTGGTCGGCTGCCCCTTTTTCTTCGCGAATTTATGGCAGAGCGCACATTTAGGGTGCGGGTGAATACTATTGTCTCCCGTACTTTCTCCCAAGAAAACGGGATACTCCAGGGCTCCGTGCTGAGTGGTGTACTGTTTGCCATCGCTATAAATCCAATTATGGATTATCTCCTTCCTGATGTCTCGGGCTCCCTCTTTGTGGACGATTTTGCGATCTACTACAGCTCTCAATGGACCAGCCTTCTTGAACGACGTCTTCAAGGATGTCTCGATCGCCTCCACTCATGGAGCATCGAAACCGGCTTCCGTTTTTCTCCCAGTAAGACCGTTTGTGTTATTTTTTGGCGACGTAAGGAGTTTCTTCCGCCCTCCTTACATCTAGGTCCTGTCAACCTTCCGTTTTCAGAGGTCACTAAATTCTTGGGTCTTATGTTTGACAGAAAACTGTGCTGGTCCTCCCACGTCTCCTATCTTTCGGCTCGCTGTCTGCGATCGCTCAACACCCTCCGTGTCCTGAATGGTACCTCCTGGGAAGCGGACCGAGTGGTCCTTCTCCGCCTCTATCGCGCCTTAGTGCGCTCGAAATTGGATTATGGAAGCATAGTCTACTCCTCTGCTCGGCCGTCTATTCTTCGGCGTCTCGACTCTATCCACCACCGTGGATTACGTTTAGTGTCTGGAGCTTTTTACACTAGCCCTGTGGAAAGCCTTTATGCTGAGACTGCTGAACCTCCGCTGTCCACTCGGCGAGCGGTCCTTCTGAGTCGTTATGCTAGCCATCTGTCTTCCATGCCTGCTAATCCAGCCCATGACCTTTTTCTCGACGCCTCCTTTGATGTAGGGTATGCAGGCCGCTCCTCCTCCCTACTACCCCCAGGAGTCCGCTTCCGTCAACTGCTCCATTCTCTTTCCTTCCGCTTTCCTAAAACCTTGGGGTACAGCATCGCCTTGGCTCCGTCCCCGGATCTGCCTGCTCCGTGACCTTTGTCAATTTCCCAAGGATGGTACCCCTACACTTGTTTATCGTCGGGCATTTGCTGCTCTATGTGCACAAATGACGGACGCCACATTTATTTACACCGACGGCTCGAAAACATCGTTAGGTGTAGGGAGTGCCTATATTGTTGGCGATACCCCAAATCACTTTTGGCTTCCCAACCAGTGTTCGGTTTATACTGCGGAGCTTTACGCTGTTCTCCAGGCTGTCCACTACATCCGCCGCCATCAGCGGATACAGTACGTAATCTGCTCAGATTCTCTCAGCTCTCTCCTCAGTCTCCAAGCTCTTTACCCTGTGCACCCTCTGGTCCACCGGATTCAGGACTGTCTACGCTTGCTCCACCTGGGGGGGCGTCTCGGTGGCGTTCCTGTGGCTCCCGGGACACGCTGGTATCTGTGGGAATGAGGCGGCCGATATAGCGGCCAAGGCTGCAGTCTCTCTTCCTCGGCCAGCTATTCAGTCGCTTCCCTTCACCGATCTACGGAGCGGTTTATGTCGTAGAGTTGCTCATTTATGGCATGCGCATTGGTCAACAATTCCCCGTAATAAATTGCGGGACGTGAAAGCCCTTCCTTGCGCTTGGACCTCTTCCTCCAGAACGCGTCGTCGGGAGGAGGTAATTTTAGCTAGACTCCGGATAGGGCACTGTCTTTTTAGCCATCAACATCTTTTAAGCGGCGATCCTCCCCCACTCTGTCCCCACTGCTCTCAGCTGTGGACGGTAAGACACCTTTTAATTGAATGCCCCTATTTTAATCCGTTACGCTCCCGTCTACAGCTATCGCCTGATCTATCGTCGATTTTAGCAGATGACACGCGCTCAGCCAACCGCGTTCTCCAGTTTTTTAGTGACAGTGAAATGACGTCAGTCATTTGAAGTTTTTTTCGGGGACCACCAACCTCTCTCTGTAGTGGACTTTTAAGCCTTCTTCCTGCTTTGTTTCCTCAATTTTTTGAGTTTCGTTCCCATTTTTGCTGTTTTCCATTTTCAGTTTTTATTACTTCCTCAGTCACGGACCGGGCGCTAATGACCATAGCAGTTTTGCGCCCTAAAACCAAAAACAAAAAAAAAATCTCGGGGCAGGTGAAAAATCCCTGACCCCGCCGGGAATCAAACCTGGGACCCAATGCTCGGGAAGTGAGAACGCTACAGCGAGACCATGAGCTGTGGAGCTCGTGGCATACGTTACAGAAAAGTCACCTCTTGAGTTACGGGTTAAATGACTTCCATCTGTTTATACACTACCAAATACAGCAGCAGCCTCGTTTGTACTGTGCGTACAGTTACAATGCAGTGAGGCCAGTACACTGATGCTAGCAGTCAAATATGTGTTGTTATGGGTGAATACTATCGATAGCCACTTGGAGGGGTATGTCACCACGTTTTAAGTATGTTTGTAGTTGGTTGTACGTGTATGCACTTGCAATAGTTCCCATGTCAGTGGTGAGATGTTGGCTGTCATCAGTATGCTCTGATGACTGTTTGTGCCCTCTGGGAAGCTCTTCATAACTGTATTACACTGTAAAAAATCATTTACACACATCTTTGTCAAATTACTTTGAAAAAATTACTTCACTACAGTCTTGACACTATCGTATAACATTTCATTGTAGTTTCTTTGGAAAGGATGTTGAATAGTTAACTGTCTACTCAGCAGAATTTAATGTAATGCTGGTGGTGAGCATTGCTTGAAAACTGAGAAACCAAAATGAAGGAGAGTTAAGGCCTAGATAGCAACAAGCTCAGTGTGCTGACCAGAATTTGCTTAGTGAGCTACAGTGCGAGAACAGAAAGATTAGGGAATGGTTCAAGAATGGACAAACCAACATTTCAATTTGTCTTTGTGACAGTAATCTCACATTTTTGCTGGTAAGTAGTTTGGGATAGGGTAAGGATGACCTGCTAACATGGAAAACACCAAGGAACGCACAGCCACATAGTTTGTCGATTACAAACATAACTTGATATCTAGTGGGGTTATACAACGTGATGTCCAGTCAGAGCTGGGTGCCAAGGAACGCACAGCCACATAGTTTGTCGATTGCAAACATAACTTGATGTCTAGCGGGGTTATACAACGTGATGTCCAGTCAGAGCTGGGTGCCTGGTGTGGCGGCTAGAGTCTCGCAATCTACTAACCACTGCACAATGTGAATTTCCAACACACCAGTCTACAGTTGACCATCTCATAACCTTGTCAACCCGTGTCATTTCTGCGGAAATAACACTGTACCTGAATTGTGAATGCTAAAATGACACTTTTACTATGTGGGAGCTAGATAATGCTCTTAATTCCTCCTGATAGCTGCCTCAAGACTGGACAATGTTAGTGTTCTGATGGTGCAGCACTCTTCTCTTGTGGGCAAGCACTTTCTCCGTCATGTATACAGACGCATCTGGGCAGATGGCACGTTTCCCAGACATTGGTGTAAAGCCACTGTCATACCCACACCTAAGCCCTTGTAAGGACAAGCACCTTCGTTCTAGTTCTAGCCCCATTTCTCACCATCCATGTTTGCAAGGTGTTGGGACATGTGATTCAGGTCTGGCTGGTGTGGCGGCTAGAGTCTCGCAATCTACTAACCACTGCACAATATGAATTTCCAACACACCATTCTACAGTTCACCATCTCATAACCTTGTCAACCCGTTTCATTTCTGCAGAAATAACACTGTACCTGCATTTTTTGACCCAGAGAAAATGTAAAATACATGCTGGAGGACTGGTATACTCCGTACTCTCTACACATGGGGCTTCTGAGGCTGCCTGCACCATTCCCTTCAGGAATTTTTAAAAGACAACTTTCAAGGTACATAAGAGTTTTGCTTGTCAAACCCATTTATCCAGGAAAATGCTGTGCCTCAGGGAACCGTCCTGAGTGTTGTCCTCCTTGCTGTCACCTTTGATACTGTTATGGCCTGTATCTCGCAGGGCATATCCGGCTCCCTTTTCATTGATGATTTTTCGATCTATTGCACTTTCCCACAGACTGGTCTCGTTGAGCAGCGTCTTCAGTGATTGTCTTTACTCATGGAGCATTGACAAAGGCTTTTGCTTTTCCACTGACAAAACGGTTTGTAGGAATTTCTGGCAGTGCAATGGGTTTCTTCCACTGTCTTTACATCTTGAGCCTGTTGCTCTTCTGTCTGCTGAAACTGTGAAATTCCTGGGGCTCATGCTAGATAGGAAATTTTCTTAGTCCTCCCACATCTTACTTGGCTGCCTGCTATACCCTGTCCCTCAATGTCCCATCAACAGCACTTCCTAGGGAGTGGATTGGACCTTCCTCCTCCAGTCCAACAGATCCCTTGTCCATTCAAAACTAGGCTATCGGTGTTCTTTTTATGTATCCATCTTGCACCATCATGGCATCTGTTTGGCTACTGAAGCATTTTACGCTAGCCCAATTGAGAGTATGAATGCAGAAGCTGCTGAATTACCACAGTCATACTGGTGTGATATTCTCCTCAACAGGTGCACATGGTGTTCGTCTGCCATGCCTGGCTACCCACCCTCTTCCCTCTTTTTTGATGATTCTTTTCACCACCAGTGTTAGGTGCATCCTTCTTCTGTTACTTCCCTTTTGGCTGCTGCTCCAGCTGCTTAAATACATGCTACCTGACACTTTACCAACCTCGGCTTCTTGCGGCAGCCTGTGTTCACTCCAGACTTCATAAGAACACTAATCCAGATTTGATCTATTGCATAAGTTTCTCAACCTTCGCACAGAACGTAGCAATAGTACATTTGTGTACACTGATGGTAGTCAGACTGATTGTGGCATCATGTGTGCCTTTGTCATTTGCATTGACAAATTTCGGTACCAGCTTCCAGAACACAGCTAAGTATTTACAGCAGAGCTCTTTGTTCTGTATCAAGCCACGCATTACATTTGGCAATGCAGGCTTTTCAATTGTTATCTGCTCCAGTTCTCTCATATCCCTTCAGATCCTCTGTGTGCTGCACAAGGTCCATTCCTTAGTGCAACTGGTTGAAGAAAGCTTCCACTTGCTCACTCTTTATGGAGCTACCGTGATGTTTATGTGGGTACCTGGTCATGTCGGTCTGATCAGAAACCCAGCTTCTCTTGTTGCTGCCAAGGCAACAGACTACCTCAGCCTGCTAGTTCTTCCATACCGTCTGATGATCTCTGTGTTGCCATCTGTCTGCAGGTACTACCCTTGGGCATCACCACTGGTCCCCCCTTCATGGGAACAAGCTCCAGGAAAGTCCATCTGCTTGTCATCAGCCTTTGACAGTTTGGCATTTCCTGACAGAATTGCCTTTTTTCAACCACTTATCTTCTCATTTATGTTTGCTGCCTGAGTTATTACCCATTTTAGCGAAAGCTCCACAGGCGGTTGACCCTGTCTTACCTTTAATCTATCATAGCAATACAGCAAATGACATTTAATATTTAGTTCAGGACCTCTGTTGTCTCTATGGAAAATTTTATGCAACTTTCTCCACAAGGAATTTTTCAGTTTTAACTGTCTCTCTTCTGTAGATTCGACTTAATGTGCACTTACTTTTAATTTCTTTTTTGTCTTAGTTTTCAGATGCTCTGACAGGGTACATATGACCTTAGTTGTTCTTGTGCCCTAGAATAAAACAAATAAAACAATCAAAGTGTTAAGAACATACTTGATGGGGTTTCTAAAAACAAATTCAAATTGAATTTAATGAAGATTTCAGATGTGGAACCCTTTTGCAGCTTTGACTGGGCTCCCTTTATGAGTGCTGACAGGAAATGCACAATTGGGTTCTTTAGAAGTGAAGCAGTGTTTCTTCATGTGTAAGGAACTATTGAACTCAGTGTCCATGACTTGGTGTGAAAACTGAAGTGATTTGTGTAATCTGATATAACAGAATCCTGGACATGGGACAAAAATAGTTAATGTAGCTGATGTAAATCAAATAAAGTAATTCCATTGGCACCTTTTGATCTGTATTTTCAGAACCTTCTTGCCCCTTTGTGGCCATAACTTATGGCTTAAAATCCTTTTACTATAACCGTTTTTTAGGGGAAGAATAAAGGAAAAATATGTGAAAGATGTACTTGGCTAAATGACATACTTAGATAATTTAAAAGTAAAATAGTTCATAAACTGCAATAAGATATTTGTTCTATTACATTGTAGTGGTAAAATTGAGCAAATTGGAATATATTTTGCAATAAATATTTAATTATCAGTCCTTTGCCTTTTAACAATGACAGTATTGCTGAACAGCCTTGAATTCTCTGCATAACAGTTACTCTTGACACATGCACTGACGACTAAGTTTATTATAAATCAGCATTGTACTGTAAGTGACAGTTGCATGGCATTAGATTGTTAGCCATCTGCCTCTGGGCCACCCCTCTTACAGACTTTCAGGAAAACCAAGCAGATCTATGTTGATCTATCGTACTTCTTCATCACAGTTGGACTTGTAGCAATATAACTGATTTTTAATTCTGAATATTGTCTTTTTAATGAATAATATAATTTGAATTACTAGCACATTAGTAAATCCACAAACCATTAATTCTTACTGCAAAAATACTTTTAGTTTGTATAAATTGTTAAGCTTGGATATACTCATTCAATGGTGTCATGTTTCTCTAACTAAGACTCAAGAAATTGAAATTCCTTTCCAAACTTAGTGAATAGGTGGGACATTGAAAGACAGCAAGTACCATCATATAAAATCAGTGTCATTGACAGGGTTTAGCTCTTGTTTTCCTGCCAGATTCCTCACAGTACCAGTTTGTTGTTTCGCTCCTCCATTTGGCCTCCTGTCTCTCTTCTGCATTCTAATTCTCATCTGAGATCATGAAAACTTTGTACTGCCTGTCCCAATTCGTCATTGACTGAATTTTTAATGATGATGTCAATATTTGATTTATATTTACTGATTTAGCCTATATGAAGACTGCACGGTTGTCTTACTGACCTCCAAAGTGGGGACAGTGCCACTTTCTTCCAAGGTTGTCCTCAGTGTGGCTATTGTGTGAGGATGAACACTGTAACAACATACCTTCCAGCAGCAGGTCAAACATGTTCTTTTATGCAATTCATATTGATGCTCAAGCTGACTGACTGTGCTAGATTGCCATGTGAAACGTACATCTAAGTGATGACCCTCATATGATTGAATTTTGTTGCAAGAAGAATGAAATAGTCACCTACTGCTCCAGTGTAAACTTAAAGGTGGACTGTGTTGTGTCTTCCAAAATGTGGAGTTTCAATGGAGTAATTAAAACACAGTAGGATAGAAGAGCTCATGTCAAAGAATTGGATAAGTAGTTCACTGTGACTTTTCATATTAGGCACAACAAAAAGACTGTCACAAATATAACTGGTTATAGTAGTTACAGGTACTCCTTTTAGGGTATGCAGTACTGTAGTCCAGTGTAACACAAATGAATATTGACAAATACTTAACACAGATTTGTGTTTGCTTTTACTTCCAGTTCCAAGAAAATCTACCAGCCAGGGCAAGCAGCTGTTTCTTATGCCGTGAAGCGGTGGGAATTACAGGGACTCCCATGACTGCCCTCACCAGTGCCAGCAGAATCAGCCTTGGCCAGAGGCTGGCTGAAATAATACACATGTGGAACATAGAAATTGACAGAAAAGGAATGCTCTGTGAAGCATGCTGTTCTCAAATTAATGAGGTAGATGAGAAGGAAATGCGAGTAAAGCAGCTTAAGAAATTAATTATACTCCGTGTGCTCCCCAGGGACCCTGATTATGGTAAGCACTGCAGATGTTCCATAAATGAGTCACATTATCTGATTTTTAGTGTTCATGATAATTTTGTCTTGAAACAAATTATTGTGATTTCAGCACATGGGAAAGGGTGGGGAGGGGAATGTTGTGATCATTCTAGTTGAGAGTGGTTTATGGCTGTTAGGGAACACTGAGAACCCTGCTATTTCGGTGGAACACCTTGCTTATTTTGAAGGTTAATAAATGTAAAAGACTGAGAATCCTGTTTTATTCAGTGATTACTTCAATTTTAAATTATAACGAACAACATAGAGATCAGAACAAAGCAAAATATCCTTTTGTGGTTTTCCAAAAAGTTTTATTGTTCTGGTACCCTGGTTGGAGACAGTAAGAAAATTATGAAACATGTCCAGTGAAATGTTCTAAACAGCATTACTCTCCTTTGATTTTCATAACATTTACTTGTGTGCTCCTAAATCCAGAAATTTTGGTGTAAAGAAAACCAAGTTTACAAGAGATGGCATGCAGTATGGCATCTGAACTACAGAATTCTTTATACTGTGCATCTAAATGTGTTAATCATTGGCCTAGTTATTTGCAACCTTCATCAGAAACAGCTTTATGAGGACTCGTGTCTTTGGCACACATTGCAACACACTTCAGTGTTATACTATTGTTTATTACTTCCAGTATCTCTGAAGGAGCTGTGTCAGTGTGGGTTTTATCACAAATGTGCTGCTTTAAATGAGTGGTTCCTGACTGGAAACACAATAATGCAAGCTGTATGTGTGGAATATGCACCTGCTAGACTTGATGTTTCCATCCATAACCAATCAAAATGTACTCTATACTTCACTGATTAGATCCCCCCTATTTACTTCCTCAATGTGTATGCATTGTTTCCAGTCTTACTGCTCACTGCATTGGCTGTCTGATGTTGCAGGATTATTTACACATACATGAGAAGACATTGCTGGATGTAGCCAAGCATTATAGACATATTGAATGTCTTCGGAGTGAAACATTATCGAGGCCTGATGAAAGAAATTTGACTTCTACTGCAATAGCACATTGAAACAATTGAACAGTGACACATGAAAATTTCTTTTGCGCTCTGGGTATCAGTCTGTTTCCTTCCTAACCCAAATCTCCACAGTAGTGTACCCTGTATATTAGCCTTCTTTGCTTGCAGGTCTACTGTATTTCTGTGGGATATATGACATTGCAGTGCATTTGGACTGAAAGACCAATATTACATCAGGCATGAATATTTATAAAAGTGTGGTGTCTGTTCCTTTGTATGTCTATTTATTTATTTAGCATCCAATAGATCACACATGTGATATAGGATTTTTCATTTGATTACACATAACTCATAACAACATATACACCAAATAAATGGACGAACATATACAAACAGCAAAACAAATTACATACACATAGTACACAAGTAGTGTACAAGAACTTACTACACAAAAACAAAAGTACGTGCTCATGATAAACAATTACAGATCATGAACTACGCCTTGTACACAAAACGTATTACAGATATTTAACAGATTTTTCATAAGTACCATAATTATGAAGTTGAAAACACAATTAAATTAGTTTAAATTTTTAAAAAAATAAGTACAGGTTCCAATCCACAGTCTGAGACGGGTATTTGCTTACTCTGATAGCATTTTTCCATCAAGTATTTTTTTTACTTAATGCTTGAAATTATTTTTGCCTTTAAATTCTTTAATTGCCTAACATGTTTCTGACTTCTAGTTTTTGCTACATAGGGAATGTGGAAGTCTTTACAATGCCTTGTATTGTGATCATGGTAGCTTGAGTTGATTTGGAGATCGCAGTTATTTTTACTGATCATTTCCGAACATTTAAAGATATATATCAATGGTATTGTCAGTATCTTTAGTTGTCTGAATAAGGGTCTACAGTAAGTTTGTGGTGGGCTGTGTGTCATGATACAAATAGCTCTTTTTCGCATAATAAAAATGTCATTTAGTCTTGACCGGGTTTTCTCCCCAAAAGCTTATGCCACAGGTAGCAACTGATAGGAAATAACTAAAGTACACCGCTCCAATACATTCCTTGCTACGTACCTTGGATATTATTCTTAAGGCAAAACATGCTGAGCAAAGTTCCTGAGTAAGATATACACTGTATTCATTCCAGTTAAAATCTTGGTCAATTCGCATTCCCAGAAACTTGGTGGTGCACATTTTTTCTATTTCTTTGCTATCCAGCATAAGGCACATATTTTCCCCTTGTCACTTGCTCCCTTACTGTATAAAGTTCGTTTTCTTTCTATTTAATGTCAGCTTATTTGAATAAAACCATGACTGTATGTATGAGCATTTTTTCTGCTGTAGTACACAGTGATTCTTTTTTATCACTAATTATGATACTCGTGTCATCTGCAAATAGTAGAATTTTGGCTGAACTGTCTGGAGCCTGTATATCATTGATATAAACTAGAAATAACAATGGGCCCAGAATGCTGCCCTGAGAAACAACTATTTAAATTTGTTTTGGTTCAGATATGGGTTTAAAATTGTGAAGATTCTTGGATGACCTCAGCTCAACAACTTGTGACCTGTTTTGCAGATGCGATTCAAGCCAATTTTTAACGGTACCCCTGATGCATATTGCTTCAAGTTTCCCTAGTAATATTACATTGTTCACAGTATTGAAGGCTTTAGCTAAATCTAGATTAATTCCAACAACCTGTTTATTTGACTCAAAATTTCCTACTATTTCTTTGCAATATGGCTGTTTCTGTACTGTGCCATGTTGACTGTTATTTATTAGTTTGTTTTTCTAGATATTTTGTAACCCTGATTTTCATTAATTCCTCAAGTATTTTGGAGAAGGATGGGAGGAGAGATATAGGTTGGTAATTTTATATTTTATGTCTGTCACCATTTTTGTATAGAGGTATCACTTTAGAGATTTTAAGTTTATCCGGAAATATCTCTTCACTAAGGGACAAGTTTGCTATGTGCACTATAGGTTTGACAACACATGGAGCAATTTTCTTAATTATTGATACAGGTACATCATCCAAACCAGAGGACAATTTGAATTTAAAGCATTTAATGACTTTTAGAACTTAATGCTCGTCTGATGGGATTGCCATCATGCTGGTATTTACCATTGGAGACATCACTGTTAATTGTTGCTTAAATCTACTGCTTAAAGTAAGGGGAATATTAACAAAATAATTGTTTACATTGTTTGCCATGGCATTTTTTCTATGGGGATATTTTCATTATTTTTAAGATGGATTTCCTGTTCTTTAGTTTGACCCAATTTTTTTTCTTTTTTTTTTTTACCACATCATTCTGGACTTGTTACTAGCCAGCCTTATTAATCTATCATTACTTAATAATTTTGCTTTTGATATTACTTTGCAGTAAGTCTGTTTGTATGTTCTCACATACTCAACAAACTGCTGATCATGACATGTTTTTAACTTTAAACTTAGTAATTTCATGGTTTCACTTGACGTTTTAATTCCGGGTGTACTCCAGGTCCCTTTGGATCCAGATGATCTGTAACTCAAAAGCTTTTTTGGGAAGCACATTTCAAAGTATGCCATAAAAGTGGAAGCAAATGTATTGTAAGCATCATTTTTGTTTGTTTGTGCCAAGACCTCTGGCCAAACTGCATTTTTAACATTATTTTTGAACTGATTACAATTTTCAGTAGAGAAAAATCGTTTGTACACCTTTTTATTTTCCCTTCCTTGGGAGTTGCAGTGAGATTAAAGGTTAGTGCATTATGAGCTGATAATCCCATATTCACATTTGTAACTGCAACTTCATGTGTGACCACATATGAGAAGATGTTATTTATTAGGATTTCACTGGAATCTGTTGTTCTAGTCGGAGCTGATACGTGGGGAAACAAGTTGAAGCTTTTAGTATGTCTAAAAACTTGTAGTTTACTGAACTCTGGACCAATAGATTAATATTAAAGTCACCACAAAGAATTATGGTAGAGTTCTCATTTGAGAAAAATGTCGAGCATTTCTTCCAAATTCTTAAGAGAGACTTCAGTATCTCCAGATGGTGATCTGTAAATTGCTGCAACAATTACTTTCTTTTCTATGATTAATGGTTTAGCCTCATATCTTAACTTAAATTTAAGCTTGGGATTTAGATAAATGCATACACCACCACCTTTGACATTTTGCCTATATTACTGACTGGCAAGTTTGTAATATGTGTGACCAAAAGGACTTAAACTATATCTGTACATTGCATAAGGCTCAGTCACAACTACTGTGCATGGCTATGACAGGTGGTGTGGGCAGCCTATCAAGTTAGGCTGTGGTCTCCTGATCTCACATTTTGTGCTCACTTACTCAGTTGTGCAGGACTCTGACACTTGTCTCACTCCTCTGTCAACACAGCTTCCCTTTCATGTCATTTGTCTCCGAACACTGCAGTCAGGTGTCATGTGGTGTAACTATTTAATACAATGATGTGTTATATTCTGTACCTTATCTTCTATACTTCTTCTCAAACTCTGTTATAATTACTTTAAAATTCAAAATTGATGCCTTTGACGCATCACATTTTTATAAATAACTTACTATGTCACTTTTGACTTAACAAATTATTTATTCCCTTCATCATCACACTCGTGAACTACACTAAAAGATCACCTTCATTCAGTATAAAAGAGACACTCACAATAATTTTGAAGGTTCCTCTTCTGTGTCTCACAACATACATCAGTTGTTGAAATAACTCCTTTGGCAGCCTATTGCTTTACAGGACAGTGTGGTGACCCCACAGAATACTTATTTTCACACATGTAGTTTGGCACCCAAAGCTGCTGCGATAGCTGTACAGTGCTGAAGGTGCATAATGTCCCCTGATGTAAGTCACCACAAACAAAATAGAAATAACACTAATGAACAATAACTGTATGTTTATGTAGACATGTTGTTTTCTATTGCTCTTTTCATAATGTGTACACAACACTTCTTTCAAAATGGCATTCATTGATAAGAAGTCATTGATATGTGCATCTTTCCTCTGGAGTGGTACGTACAAGCACAGTCTGTGAACATGGTGCCCAGTGAACACAGTCCAAAGATTTAAAATTTTTTTTCCTATATGCCATGAATGTGGATTTCTTTTCGTAACTATGGCTTCTGAGATTGGTTATAGCCTCAGTACATCATTGTCCATGATAAAATACGCAAATTTATCCTCAATTGCAGCCATAATTTAAGAGCATGTCACTAAAGTGAACATAACGTACTTGAAAGATGTTTTCCTCTCTGTGTGTGCAATAGTATCCAGTGCAGAACCACAGCGTCTGCGGACACCGGAGGCTGGAACCAGTACTGGGGCTGAGGACATACGTGCAGCGAAGTCACCTGGTGAGTAAGAGTAAATTTACATGTAATTGCAGCCTTAACTAATGCAGTACATAAAGTACTTAAAAGACGTTTTACTCTCTGTGTGTACAATAGTAGGCAGTGCAGAACAACAGCGGCTATGGTCACCAGAGGCTGGACCCAGTACTGCAGGTGCAGCAAAGTCACCTGGTGAGTAAGAGTAAGAGCCCACTGTGGGAGGCTTACATTCCTGCTCTGTACACTAGAGAATCAAATGTATCTGGACACCTATTAGTGGACATTAAGATTTTGTGTTCTCCTTTATGAGGACTTGAACTCTTCTGGGGACACTTTGACATTTTGAAATCTCTGTGGGTGGATGCCAGCCCATTCTTCCTTGATAGCTGATACCAGACAAGGTAGAAATATTGGACACAGGGTATGGAGTGAAAATGCCATTTATAACTAATCCCTAAGACGATCCATTGCTTTCAGGTTGGAACATCGGCAGGCAAGCCTTCTTCAGGAATGCCACTGGTTATAAGCCTTTGCCTAACAATGCTGATCCATGAGAGGTACAAGTGTTGAGCTGATAAAATCGGTCGTTGTCTGTGAACTGTTCCTCTGCCGTGTATAGTACACAATACTGTCAAATATGTACTTACCCTTCTGCATTTATCCTATTCTGAAGTACAATAAGGGGAGAACAAGTTAAAGAGGAGAAATTGCATATTGTTACACTGCCTGCTCTGCACTGCATTGTTGGCAGTAGAGGTAATGGCGGATAATGTTCACTTAGTAGTCACCACATCCAAATTCTTCCGTCGGATACCCACGGAGTATAGCACTGTTTGTCACTCCAAATCTCGTTTCCACTCATCCACTCACCAGCAGTCATAGGTATTTATGCTACAGTCAGTGTGACTTTATGTTGAACAGAAATATGTTGTTTCCAGAAGCTGCTCAGCCATTGTAACCAGTTTTTCTAACTCCCTGTACACAGCCATTTCCTTAGCGGGCTCCTAGCTGCACTTCAAAACTGAAGAGTGACTGCAGCAGATAACTGCAAGCTGGTTTTTACTATTTCCTACCACAATGATAGAAGCACTTGTCCATCAGCATACTGTGTGTGCCTGGACTTCATGTAGCATTGGTTGTTCCTTCACATTTTCACTTAACTGTCATATCACTGACAGCTGACTTGGGCAAGTTTGGAAGGGCTGAAATGCATCCCTGTGTTAATTATTCAGGTGTAATGCAATGAAAAGTCAATGTTCAGTGTACTCAGATCCCTGACTGATGAATTCTGCTTACAAAACAGTATTACCTGCCACTTCCTATAATATATATGACGGCAGT
The DNA here is from genome assembly GCF_023898315.1 of Schistocerca nitens. Classification (NCBI taxonomy): domain Eukaryota; kingdom Metazoa; phylum Arthropoda; class Insecta; order Orthoptera; family Acrididae; genus Schistocerca; species Schistocerca nitens. The sequence continues at coordinate 37,801,197 of NC_064618.1, read as the reverse complement.
ATCTGTTCCCGAAAGAACAATTACCATGGATGACCATGCAGCTTTGCTAGAAATGAAATGATAATTAAATGGACACCCTAGCTGCAAACAGGCAGTGATGTACTTCATTGGGGACATGTTGAAAATGTGTGGCCCGACCGGGACTCGTTCCCGGGATCGTCTGTTTACATGGCAGACGCTCTATCCATCTGAGCCACCGCGGGCACAGAGGATAGTGCGTCTGCAGGGACTTATCCCTTGCACACTCCCCGTGAGATCCACATTCCCAACATGTCCACACCACTACATTCGTAGTGTGCCTAACAGATGTTTGCCGATCATACTCATTACTCGTGGCAGATTAATCTACCAAGTCCCGTACGAGTTTGGGCATAGCGTGTGCGTTCGCACAAGAAGGTCAATGGCCGGGAAACCGTATTTTAACTATATATGACGGTAGTATCTGTTCCCGAAAAACAATTACCGTGGATGACCATGCAGCTTTGCTAGAAATGAAATGATAATTAAATGGATGGAGCGTATGCCATGTAAGCAGGAGATCCCAGGTTCGAGTCCCGGTCGGGGCACACATTTTCAACATTTCCCCAATGAAGTACATTACCGCCTGTTTGCAGCTAGGGTCTCCATTTAATTATCATTTCACTTCCTATAATAGTAGCTCCACCTCTCATTGAATTAAAGTGCTCAGTTGCCCGTTACATAAGGGTGCCCAGGTATTTTGATTGGATAGTGTGTTTATAGTTCTTATCTATGTGATTTCTGCAACCCCTTAGTCAGTCCACCATAGACAATTGAATTAGAATCCAGAAATCACAATATATTTTACTATATTTATGTTTTTGAATATTGAGGACTTTGATTTGCGGCGAGTATTTACTGACTTACAGAAATACAAAGTTTGCCTATATAGCTGTGGAAATATGTGTGCTGAGAATTACTGGGAGGGAAAAGGGAACAGAAAAATGGACAGGGAACAGGCAGGAGTTGGAGACGTAGTGGGGAGGTAGTGGAGATGAGTGATACATGTAGTGATGGAGTGAGTGACAGATAGGATAAGACAATTACATGCTCCTATCCTAGAGAGGTGAGTGGGGGGAACATTGAGGTGACAGTCTGGTGAGAGGCATTGAGTGGATATCAGGCTACATGGACTACAAGCTGCAATGCCTGTAGCTTGAGACCAGAATACCAGGAGAAGCCAGGGAAGAGGCTTAATCAAACAGTGGGACTCCAATGAATGAATGAATGAATGAATGAATGAATGAATGATGTGAGTAGAAGAAACTGAGGATGATTTGTATTTCAAAACTGAACGTTTTTGTACAACCTATTAGGGTAGTAACTTAAATGGAAATATTGGGGTGTGAATCTAGTTTATAAATGGTTATAGCTGATGCGTTCAGCACTACCATAAGTTATTTGATACTAACATTTTCAGGGGCTCCCTTAACCTTTCTGTGGCCAAAATGTTTGTTTCAGAATCTGCACAACCATAGGAATGTCCCATTTCATTGTGTACTGTGATCTGTTGTTCAGTTTATGTACAATTAGAACCCAGAAGCTGACAGGTGATGCTAGAATGTGTTTGTTTCTTTGTTGGTACAGAAGTGAGTACAGTATGTTTTGTAGAAGGAGCTTCCTATCTTTGGCTTAATTGTGGATGGCAAAGACAGTGTAGATATTATTTATCTTTGTTACATTATTTGCTAGGTATATACTATTTGACATATATTTTCACTGATAACTCATTCTTGAAGAAAACTGATGTCTGTGTCTTGTAATTAAAATTAATGCATGTCTTTATTAATGAAAATCATATCAAAATCGTGACTGTAGTTGGAAATCTACCACCACAAATGTACAGATACTGTTCTTTTGAGGTACTGTTTTTCTTCTTTCTCGTGAGATAGTGTACTGGAGACATTTGTTTTCTATTCCTTATTTTGTCTTGAATGTCTCAGTAGTTTCTTGGAATTAATTGTTTACAATTATTTATGGAGCTGTCTTTTGAATTATGGGTAGGGTGGTTATGAAGAATACAGTCAGCAGAAATAAGGTTTCTATGATCTACTTTATAACATATGAAAGCTGATCACCTCTGAAATGAAGGTGCTGGGAGTGTATAGTAGAGTGGAAACAACTGAAGCATGTGGGATGAATGTGTCAATGCTTTTGGAGAGAATGGCTGATAATACAGTATCACTTCCTGTTCACTAGATTTGTCTCTGGTGCCAGTACCTTTGTTCATAAAATATTTCCCATCAAGACTTTCACTACAGTTTGATCCCAGACCAATCTGTTCGTCTTTCTGCCTCACCTCTCTACAGGGAGTCCAGCAGGGAGCTGCCTTGCCCCATCTGCCACCCACACTCGTGGTCATATGTCCCACCTAATGTGGATGATCCATGCACAAGGAGAGAGATGTGCTCAGGTAGCCATGAACATTAGAACTTCATTGCAACACCGAAGGCACATGATAATGTTGGGCAAGTGAAACAGCTTCCTAGTGCAAGCAACATAAAAATACTCCTGATATGCTGTAAGGTTGTCACTAATATGAGCTAAGCTGAGCACTGCAAGCTGCACTGATGATGTCCTAGATTCCAATGTTGCTGTGCTCAGAGGAAAAGTTTTGACTGTAACAGCAGCCAAAAGTATGAACTGTCATCCCCATGGAGGAGATGGCAGTGCCATCCATGAGGCACACACCTGGAAGAAAAATACAGAAATTGGGTCAAGACATCAGTAAGGAGGGATGATGATGTGGAATGGTGCAGGCAGAAAGATACCAGGATGAAAGAAAGGTGTGGCACAAGGCATTTGAACATGGAGCAAAACCATTCAAACACTATGCAGAAGCACTTGAACACAGAGATGAAGGCTACCTAATGGATCACAAGACACTGGTAAAAAGCTTACAGAGACAAAAAGGAATTATAAAAGCACAAGAAGAGAGATATTCCTGAGTGGACAAGAGGAAGAGTGTTTCATTGCGGCACAGATGGTACATGCCAACATGAACCAATGAAACAACTTTCTGATGAAGGCAAGGTAGAGAATGCCCTGATGCATGAAAAGATTGCCACTAATATGAAAACTATTCTTGAAGGTTCCAGTTGAGCACTCTGTCTGTAACAACTGACAAACACTGCTGTAGGATGCACTGGCAATGCCAATATTGTGGGCTGCATTCTTATTAATATAGTCATGCATTCCAAAGTAGATAGTTGATGTCGAGTCTGGAACTTGGGTTGGCTGGTGAGCCACTGTACATTCCCCTACAAAGGCTATGTAGTGGAGTAATACTGTTAAGTTGACCAGTGTCGCATGGCTCCAGGGTGGAAACCATGCAGTGGCTGTCATTGGCAAGATCCGCTGCACTGAGGGTGAGTTTCAGTTTCAAGCCCGTAAAGATGCCAGCAACTGACATACCTCTGTTGTGTGGCATAAGGCAGGATTGTAAAGCACCAGCCAGATGCTACACCACCCACTTCCACCTCATTCCTATTATGTCTCCTAATCCATCCTGTTCCCATACGCATCAGATTTTCTTTCTGTCTCACCTCTACAAAAAATCCACCTGAGAAATAATCTGCCTCACCTACCACTCATTCTCCTCACCCATCTGTAAGTAAAGAAAGGAGTGTTACATTGAATGTGATAAACATTTTTGCAATTACTTTCTGTGGGGTATCTGTGAGAGAAATTCATGATAATTTAAAATTATTGGTGAAGTTTTCTGCAAAACACTAAGTGCTCTCATTGCCAAATACTGGATGAATATAATGTCCGTAAATGAATGCAATTAGTGAAGGTGCATAAAAAAGCTTACACACAGTTCCTATATGTTAAACGTGACACAGTGTGTTAACTGTGTAACATAAGATTGTATGTTTTATTAAGCAGATAAGTACAGGATTTTAAATTTTAAAATTTGAGCAATAATTATGTGAAATGATGACAAAAAACATTTATTTGTCCCTGCCAGTCTTCAGATAGCAAGCGTGCAACTGGAATAAAGTTCTGGCTATCTGGAACTCGGTAATATTGATGGTTATTTATAATTGAGTAGATTAGATGCTCAATTATACACTGATCCGTAGGTTTTCTAAAAGATAGAAACAATTGATTCTGTTCTTTATCAGGTCATGTTGAAACACACTTAGTTTATCACTAGTTTGTTTTACTTGTGCAGATAAAGTATTTTTTATATTAACACGCAAATTCTTTTTTTGTCAATCAGGCCCTGCTGAGGAGGAAGGCACGCGTCCCATCGTTCAGGTGAGTGAAAGTAGTGGATGCACGTATGAGACTGGCAGAGCAAGTGTGATTTTCACCAGTAGCATATAGTTTGGTTCTGTGGCATGTAATGAACCCCACACTGCTTCCTGTCCTCCCTGGGTGAGGACATATTTCATCAGCTCACGGCATTGAACCGTTAAAATACTTCCTCCTATTCTGAGCTACTCTGCACACTACCCACTTGCTTAATCAAATAAACTCCTTTATTAATATCCTATTCATCTCCATTTCAGTCTCATTGCGTCTCCCGTGGCAGTCTGTTTCCTGACATCGCAAACTTTGCAACTTCTTTAGCACTGTTAACTGAAATGTATCTCAAGTCTAAATTACCTGCTAAATGACCCAAAAAATATCTCAAAGACCACTCATATACTGGCTCTTAATTTAAAACAAGTAACTCTCTTTAATTATTAATGTCAAGTCATGTGTCATTGGTTAGTGTACAGAATCTTACTGACAGCTCAACTTCATCTTCATTCTCCTGATGTAATGGCAGTTGTCATGATGCTGACTGTTCTAGGGGGAAGGCACATTGCTGAACAAGAATGAGACAGCAAGGAATAAACCCATGGACTGGTTGTTTGTGTTGCCATCATCATTTGTGAAAGTGGCATGGCTGGACCATGTAAAACTTGGGAATTCGTGTGGATGCTGATAACCACGCCATTGAGTGCCCCCTAACCAGGTATCATCATCATGATGATAGAATAAAACACTGAAATCATCATGAACTGTGAAGAACGATAAACTAATTATCGTTATCCCACCCTGCAGATATGCTGCATCAATCTCCACTAGATTTTGTGTGTTGTGGTTGGCAGGTGTTACTAGAGGAGGCCAAAATGCATGCGTTTTAACTCACGCAGGCTGGCGTGAGGTCTGGAACAGGACAAGGAAATTAGAATTTAGAAAAACGGACATAGCTGGTGGAATACTTAACTTTAATCCATTAATGATGAACATCTGTCTTGATGGAACATGATTCACAATATCAATAGTAACTGATATGGGCGCCTTGCTAGGTCATAGCAAATGAAGTAGCTGAAGGCTATGCTAAACTAACGTCTCGGCAAATGAGAGCGTATTTTGTCAGTGAACCATCACTACAAAGATGGTTGTACAGCTGGGGCGAGTGCTAGGAAGTCTCTCTAGACCTGCCGTGTGGTGGCGCTCGGTCTGCAATCACTGGTAGTGGCGACACGCGGGTCCGATGTATACTACCGGACCGCGGCCGATTTAAAGGCTACCACCTAGCAAGTGTGGTGTCTGGCGGTGACACCACATTATGCACAACAGAGAAGGGTATAAAAGTTTAAAGCCACCATTTGAATTAAAAAAAAAAATAATCACTTTGTGGTGGTGACCATTGTTCATCGGTACTATAGACATTGTGAGATGTACACCTTTACCAAAGCGATGTGTTACACCATAGTTGATACTCATTAAACATGACAATAAATATTCCTTAAAATCGACACTTACCACTGACTGTTGTCTAAAATGCTTACTGATTGCAGTTGGGAACTGAGATTTCCCCATTTTTGAGCAAATATCACAAACACAAATGACAGGTACTCGCAATCGCAAACACATTTCAAAGTACCTTTCTAGAATGATATCAGACTCATTCTCCTCCATACATTCATGGCCTGTCAAACTTCCTAAACTCTTCTGAAAATACTTTCCTGCTTGTGAAATAACTACCAAGTGAACTACTTTGAGAGGTATACTTGTCATAGTGTTTGTTATGTTTGACACGTGTTGATTAGTAATTCAATAAAACTACCTTAGTGTACTTAAGCACGTGCATCACAAATTGTGCAGTGTGATTTCAAACTAACTGTTTAGTTACTTTTGTCATTAGGGATTTGCTTTCAGTAATATTAATATAGGTCTCTGGTACATTAAACAGAATCGAATGATCATTCTTGTGATCTTTCAGATCTTGCATTGACTTACTTGCCAGCTCCCATGACCATGGCAAACAGTCCTTTATCCAGTAAGTGGTTTCTTTTTCATACATCTTGTTGTTTAGGACCAATATGTGGCACAAATCTTAAAGGTCATGGAATGTGTCAGATAAAATAAAATGTTTAAGAAACCAAAAAAGAGGAGCCATAAGTTTAAGTAAATGCAGTCAATAATATAACACAGGAATGGCCGCTGAGGTGCCACCTCTCCATTTCTTCCCTCCTCCTCTTTCCTAATCATGACATTATTCCAATGGAATATTGGTGGCCTTCAATCCAAAAAGATGACTTGCGGCTGCTCTTGGAATCGCAGCCTCTGCTAGTTCTCTGCCTGCAGGAAACAAAATTGCATCCTCAAGACTGATTTGAGCTTTTGTATTTCTTCCCAGTCTGCTTTGACTTCCTCTCTCCAAATATGGCATTCCATTCCATATCGTAGGAGGAGAGAGGGGAGTCATGCTGCTCATATGGAAGGACGTTCAAAGTCAACACTTCTCCCTGACTACCCAGCTTGAAGCTATTCCTGTCCGCATTTTACTTCCTCTCCTGAACTTTTCCATATGTACTGTTTACATCCCTCAGTCATTCGGTGTCATGGACACTCTTCATCCAGCTTACTGGCCAACTCCCTCACCCCTTTCTGCTGCTCGTTGACTGTAATGCACACCATTCCCTTTGGAAATCTCCCAGAACCTGACAGAGAGGTGCCCTCTAGGCTGAACTTCTCAGTCACCTTAACCTCATTTGCCTTATCGTGGGAGTACCCATCTTCCTTTTATACTACATCCACTCCTACCCATATCTGGAAATCTCCTGCACTGCCCAATTTGCCCATCATCTGATCACTGTCTCTAGTACGTACTCGAGCAACCATTTACCATTTACCATTTGCTATCCATTTTCTGACTCCTACCCCACATATATGCACACCCAAATGGCAACTTTCTAGGGATGACTGGAGATTTACTGTTCCCTGGCACCCTTTGAGTAACATAATTTCTCCAGTTGTGATGGCCAGGTAGAATATCTTACAAATGCTATCATTACCACCACACAATATTCCATTCTCGCACTTCATCTTTACTGTGCCATGTCCCAGTGCCTTGATTGACTGAGCTGTGTTGTGACTCAACTCACATGCAGAGATGTGTTCTCCATGTTTTTAACCGTCATTCTATGATGGCAAACTGCATTCATTATGAACAGTTGCATGCACAGTGTCGTTGCACCCTTCAGGATAGCAAAAATCTAGCTAGATTTCCTTAACTAGTTCTTCTAACAGTTCCACCACCTCATCTGTTGTATGGGCCCTGCAGGACCAAGATCCATTGGGCTGCTATTCTGCGGAGATTTCAAGCTCCACCCACTATCATTCTGCCTTCCTCCACCAGAAACAAGTGGAGGAGGCTTGGGTAGTACCCTTATTTTGGCAGATTAGCGAGTGCTACAAGCTGCCTTTAGTATGAGGGGGTGAGAACTTGCTCTCACTTCATATCGATCCTCCAACACAGTGCTGGATGATGTTTGCATTCAGATGTTGCTAAACCTTTCTTTTGTGGGCAAGCACTTGCTCTTTCTTATGTACAACTGCATCTGGGCAGAGGGCGCCGTTTGCCAGATGCCAGCATAAAGACACTGTCATTCCCATACCCATACCCAAGCCCAGTAAGGAAAACTACCTTCCTTCTAGTTACTGCCCCATTTCTCCCACAAGCTGTGTTTGCAAACTGATGAAACATGTAATTCATGCCTGGCTGGTATAGTGACTAGAGTGTGGCAATTCACTGACCACTGTACCGTGCGGATTTTGAGCAGGCCGTCCTGCAGCTGACCATCTCATCACTTTGTCAGCGTGTGTCGCGAATGGTTTTCTGTGGATATATCAGACACTGGCAGTGTTTTTAAATTTGCAGAAAGCCTAAAACACCTTCTGAAGGATGGGTATTCTTGATCTCTCTACATGTGGCACTTCTGAGGCCACATGCCCCATGTCCTTCAGGTATTTTTAAAGTATTGATTTTTCAAGGAATGTTGGTACTGCCTTGTCAGACACCTTTATCAGGAAGTTGGTGTGCCTCAGGGTACTGTTTTGAGTGTGACCCTCTTTGCTATTGCCTTTAACCTTATTATGTCCTGTCTCCTGCAGGTCATCTCCAGCAGTCTACTGTTGCCCACCCCTACCCTGTTACCCTCCCACACCCTGTCCCAGCCTCCTCCTTACCCCCACATGATTGCCTGTCTCATCATGTGCAACTGCTCGCAGCCTGGCTTCAGCTGCCAGAGAGTGTGATCACGTGTGTGAGAGTTGCATTTGCGTGAGTATGTGAGTGTATGTTATCTATATATAACAGAGGCCTTGTTCACTGAGAGCTCACTTTCTTACAATTTTTTTTCTTTATTATTTTTTTATTTTTTTTAGTCGTGCCTGTGTGCCTTCCATGGTATTGTTAAATTCATTTCTGAAGAATTGTGATGGCTCGAGGCATTGAGGTGCTGAGGTAGGGGTCAGTGTACACTCATCAGCAAACAAACAATTGTGCCTTATTAGACAAAAGCCAGGAAAGATCAGACCATTTGGCAATAGTGCCGTAAAAACCAGACCAGAGATTGATCTCGGGGAGATGAGTGTCATTGGTGTGGTAAATGTGAGGTGTCTGATACTAACTCAGTATTCATGTATGCCCCATATGCTAGTGATCGCTTACTTAACTGCATAGGTTATGGACCTGACTCTCAGAAGGTTCAAATCACTGACATAAGCACACTCTTAGCCTTAGTATATTTATTGGCATTAAGGTTCTAAGTGCTCACTGCCTACCATTCAAGCAACTAAGAATGGAAGACCAGTTTTACCAACAAGTTTTTTGTATTCCACTGCCACTCATATTCTTCATTTTGCAGCTTGAAAATATATCTCTGCATGTTTTGGAATGAAGGTTAAGGCCTCAAAATTACCTGCTCTTCCCAAATCCATTCTCCATGGTGAAATGATAGAAGCATTGCACGGTAACCTGAAGGTGCAGAGTTCAAAGCTACACATTTCCATTTTTTAATTGTTTTTGCAAATTCACTAGAAAGAGAGACAGATTTTTTGGACATTTATGCAAATAATGGAATTGTGTGTCTGAGTAATGAAATAGCTGCTCTTGTTGCGTATGGGCTTCACTCTGTTTCAGATACATTTATTAAAGTACCTGTAGCTAAAGTCATGAAAGTTATAATGTTTTATGATAGAGAAAATAACCAACAACAAAAGCAACATTTGAAGAGCTCTTCTTAAAAGACAGAATGAAACATGAAACCTTTAACAGTTCATGATAAGAAATGTTACACACTACTACAACCACACTTAATACTTACCATCCTTAAATGTTTAAAGCAGTGGTTAAAATTTCCCAGAGTACTTTGACAATGTGTGAACAAATAATGATGTACTTGTGCACCTACATACAGCCATTAAAGCTGATGGGGAAGATAAGGAAGATGATGGCGAGGTGAGTTGCAGTCTTGTGTTAGACCATCATAGCAACAATAGTTGCGGGCACAGATCAGTGGAAGATGTCATGGAAGGCCTTAGAACATCACTGAGACCCTAATTACAAGTAACAGACATAAGAAATAAATGAATACACCTTTGGTTGTCGTTACCCATGCCCTGGCTCCAACTCAAACCATTAATGTTTGCTTGACTGTGATATTCCTGTGGTGCTGCTTATGGGTGGATGGCTGTAACTGACGTATTGTCAGGGGTGTTAGTCATCATAAATGGCATATTAGTCCAATGCTGATTTCTCTCTTGTCATGCTGATAAATGGCAAAAATGTTTAAGGAAATTTTGTTCAAATATGTGGCCTGTCCTCAGTGTAAGCTGTGCAAGGTTAAGCAAACGTCTGCAGTATGCAGATGATTTGGCTTTCCATCCATGCTTGTCACATATCTGGCAGAGTCATGAATTTCTATGTATCCTGTATTGACATGACAAACATTAAGGAGTAGTAACGTGCATTTTTAAAGCTATACAAATTCACCCCAAGGGTGACTATGGGAATGGAAGTTGCCTGAGTATTGGGAACTTTGGATAAAATATCAACCTGTGTGATTGATGATTCTTTGGAATGTCAGAAGTCTACCCCTACTGTAAACAGAATTTTAAAGAATTTTGTTGAAGGAGCACTATCAGCAGAATGCCTGGCTCAAGATACTGAGCACACAGCAGGATAACACATAGCTTGCCTGTAAGAGCCAACTAATCCCTCCCCTAGATACGAAGCAGTTGTAGTGAGTGACCAACTTCCCAGTTCCAATGATGCAGTTCACTGAGGGCCAAGGAAAGCTGTACTGCACGCACAATGATCCACTATAAAACAGGAACTCGGTGAGGAAATGTGTTACACTGGCTGGCAGCCAGAGAGCTCCATCTGAATGCAATGTGGAAAACTGTACTTTTCACAGATAAGTTGTCTTACCAAGACCAAACAGTAGTTCAGCAGCCGCGAGTGTCCAGACATAATGGGGAATAAGTGGTGACAACAGGTAGTACTAGCCGATTGTCAGTTTATGGGGGCGTTGGTTTCCCCGTTGGGGGCGCTGGTTTCCCCGTTGGGGGCGCTGGTTTCCCCGTTGGGGGCGCTGGTTTCCCCGTTGGGGGCGCTGGTTTCCCCGTTGGGGGCGCTGGTTTCCCCGTTGGGGGCGCTGGTTTCCCCGTTGGGGGCGCTGGTTTCCCCGTTGGGGGCGCTGGTTTCCCCGTTGGGGGCGCTGGTTTCCCCGTTGGGGGCGCTGGTTTCCCCGTTGGGGGCGCTGGTTTCCCCGTTGGGGGCGCTGGTTTCCCCGTTGGGGGCGCTGGTTTCCCCGTTGGGGGCGCTGGTTTCCCCGTTGGGGGCGCTGGTTTCCCCGTTGGGGGCGCTGGTTTCCCCGTTGGGGGCGCTGGTTTCCCCGTTGGGGGCGCTGGTTTCCCCGTTGGGGGCGCTGGTTTCCCCGTTGGGGGCGCTGGTTTCCCCGTTGGGGGCGCTGGTTTCCCCGTTGGGGGCGCTGGTTTCCCCGTTGGGGGCGCTGGTTTCCCCGTTGGGGACGCTGGTTTCCCAGTTGGGGGCGTTGGATTTCTGTGAGAGGAGCAGGAAGGCTTCCTCAGTAGCAGGCCGTATTGCCCACATTTTGAAGAAAGTGGTGCTGCATTTAGTGTGAATGCTATATTGTGGAGGGGATCTCATGCTACAGGAAGAATATTCACTTGTGTATAGGTCTGCTCATTCAACTGCAGCTGTCCAACATAAACATTAATGTAATGGACTTGCTGTGAGAGACTGCTCACATGAACACAATATAAATTATGTGTGTGTAAGTAGCACGAACACACAGAGAACTGGCTGTGAAACACACCATTTATAGGTGATGCTCTTTTGGACTGCTTTTTTCGAAGCCTCGGTGGGGTTGCCTCTTCTGACAAATGGGTCCAATGCCTCACAGATTCAGTGCCAGGGTGCATGACTGAAGTCAGAAATAATGGGGCATTCTGGATAAAATGTTATGGACTGAGAACATTTTACTTTCTTTCCTTGTTCTGCTGTGCAGTGTTCTGTCAGTGAGAGCCAGCACAAAATCTCTTGGTGACGGAAAAATATCAAAGATGAGAGAAGGAAATTTGAGCTAGTTCTAGTTGGCATTATCCTTGTACCTGAAATAAATTTATTTTAATTTAATATTTTGAGTATTACATTCTCTTTACTTGCTCTCTGCCTACATACATGAAATGAATAAATCGAGAGTGCCCCTTTTTAGGGCTATTTTTTGTTATGTCAAATTCATCTCTCTCCCACTCTATTGCCACCCATCAGACTCGGCCAAAAATGTGCAAAATATATCTTCTGTTTCTCTCTCTCTCTCTCTCACACGCACACGCACACACACGCATAGGCAAATTACAAATTGGAAAGTATCTCATGACCAAATAAGCAAACAGGGCAGTAGGATAATTTGTAGTTTCTAAATGGTGTTTATATATAGAAATTGGTCTGTATGCTGCATTTATTTGATGGAGTACATGTGTTTCCTCATGCTGTATGTAGAATAAGAAACAATATGACATTTAATTTCTGTTGGACAAAACGTGTTTATTTCTTGTCTGAATCCTGGGCTACAGCAATGAACTTTGTCCAGAGCTTGTTCTTCCTTTATGTAATGGAGGAAAAATGCAACTGTGGACACTGCATTATGTAATTTCCCCATGCATCCTCCACAGCCTGACTAAACACAGCTTTGTTAGAGGCCATCTGATCTCGACTGTTGGTCTTTTGTCCCAATCAGTGCTACCTAACTATAGCAAGACCGTGCACTCAATTTGCTTACTAAATCACAATGTATCTTACATCACTGCACCCTTCAGTAAGAGTGATAGATTTGGTGAGTGGGAAGTAACTATACTGCCACTCATCTCAGACACTTCATACTTGCAGAACTGCAGTGCGAAAGGAGGGAGGTAGGGTGGGTGGGAGAGAGGTAGGAGGGAAGTCAGTATGGAACCGATGTAGCAGAAAATCTGTTTGTAATTTAAGCACCACTTGGTATTAGGCTCATACTCACCCAGTTTATGGACTGCAGTTGTTCTTGTTATTGTTATTGTCAGTCCGAATGGGGTTTGATGCAGTTCTCCACTCTGGTCTACCTTGTGCAAGCATCCTTGGCTCTCGGTAACCATTATTAAATTCATTATCATGAGTTGAAATCTGGTAGGAGGCATACAGTAATGATTGTAACACAGTACCACATGGAATGACTTCAGTGCAGTCACCGCCACCAACTTCTGTGCAAATGACTGGTCAGAGAATTCTGTACTGCCTTCACAGAGTGAGTAAAAGTACTTGTTTCTCATGAGGTACTGCAGTGCTGGAAGTTAAGCTGCATCCTGTTAGCAACTGACACAAGCTGAGTGGACCAAAATCCATTTAGTTCACTTTCAGAGGACTAATTCCAGACCACTGCTGTAGCCCCTCAATGAGCTATGGACATTTGTGGACGTGTTTAGTCAGATGTTTTTACCTAGTTTTCCACTTTTTGTTTCCATTTTAATTTCTTGTATTTCCTTTGTTTTGACTGCCATTGGGACCCTAGTTGTTGGGCTGCCCCAGTCCAATTATGCTCCTGCTCAAGTCACTACTCGACAAAAAATTCTTATTTGCAGTTTCCTCTCTATTGGATGTGTTCACATTAGTCACATTGTGTTGCTGCTGTCATAATATCAGCTTCCATCCCTGTTAGGCATGACCACAGATATATGCATGGCCAAAATACAAAGTTGCTTCAAAATTGTGCACAGCAACTGCTCTAACAGCTTCCCAATTAAATGCTCTTATATACCAAAATGGGATAATGATGCATTGCCTGTAGTTCTGTCAAACTGTGCTCTTACAGATTACTTTAAAGACTTCAGTTTTGAAATTTCCTTTCCCCTCCAAGTGATGTAGGACTTGCCTTGTGCATGGTCAAGGAATCTAAATTTACATTGCAGTTGGATTTTGTGTAAATGTTACATTAGTTTCTTGTAAAAGTTGTAACAGCAGTCCCTGAAAGGAATGCCTGATGTTAAGTCATCAGTACTGAGTACTACACTTGTTGATAGTTTTGTTGGTTAAGCTGTGTATCCAAATTGGCATATAGTTCCTTTAGTTGCTGGATATAAAATTTTCCAATTGTTTAAACTCCCACACCTTTATGCTGGTTCTTCATGCAGTCATTGTTGCTCTCTGCAGTGTTACTATGAATATGTGCTAGGCTGTTACAGTATTTGTGATTTATGATGCCATATATCATTGCTACCAATGTCACATAGTGCACTTAAAGACACCTACACTATCTTCTTTGTAAATTAGATATACTTTTCTGCATATCACCTTAACACTGTCCACAGTATGAAGTGAAGTGGCTTCCGCCTAGTCATTCACTATGAAACACACAAGTCTCACTTGTTCTGTGTGTACAGGTACAAATCAGTGAGGCTGATACACTGATGCCAGTTGCCACTGATGCATTTTTACAGGAGAATGCCATCAATAGCGATTTGGATGCCTACAGTGCTATATTTCAATCACATTGCAGTCTGCTGTAGCAGTGTGAACAACAAGAGCTATTGAGTGTAGTTTGGGGGCTAACTGAGCATGTGCTAATCAACACAAAATACACAATTCACATATAAAATAACTATCCAAACCCTAACCAACAATGTACCTTGAACAAACTGCTTGCATCTGTAAGAAGTTCCCTAACAGGGTAGTGTGACTCAATTGAAATGAAAACTTATGTGCTGGCCACGCATGTTAAGTATCTGTGGGCATACCCTCAACACATTAAACTTCCTTACCTCTGGGGCAGCTATTAGCATGTTGGAATCCAAAATATGAACTTTGATGAAGAATTACTCTAACACAACAACACTCTGGAACAGGTTAGTACACCCCTAAATAGACAAAGCTCATAAAATCATAATGTATTGTTGAGGCCAGTGTCCTCCAGCTCTGTAGGTATGCAGTCATTACAGTACTTGCAGATAGTTTAAAGTGTTTCGATCAGGATTCTTGGTATTCGTGTGGCCTTTATGGCTTCCTATCAACATCACACTACTAATACAAAAGAAAGTGAGTCACATAGTTGTAAGCTGCCACAACTCTGCTACACTACACTACACGGCATGGCATTTGCGACGTGTGCCACGTGAACTGCTGTGGCTCAACACTTTGGGGTCTGCTGGTTCTCAGTAACTTGAAATCCAATGGAGACACTATCAGAATTGTACATGACATAATTTCTCTATCTCCTAACTGTGACAGTCTGTAATTTTATAATGGTCTGTTATTCCTTTCCCCTTTCATGAGGGGTGTTCATTCCAGCAAACTATGCTGTACCTTTATTTCGGTCACTGGCAGTGTCCTTACACCAGCCTCCAAACACCAATGTCGACTTGCTTTTTGTGGGCACCTTTGTCCTTCTCTGTGACAGTGGCTGTATATGGCAGCTGTAATGAATTCAGACAATTAAAATAAAAATATTTTGTGGTTCTTCACTTGGATCATTATGCAGTTTTCATCAATCTCACTTTTATAAAATTTCACATGTATGTACTTGCCACAGCACCTGATTCCTAATCTCCATCACTATTTTAGTTTAGCAACTTCTTGACATTAAAATGAGCATGTGCAGTGAGAAGACAACCACTGCCACATATCAAGATGTTTGATTTACACTCAAATTCTGTTGATGTAAAGTTATTCAGCTTCTTAATATTTTTGCAGATGCCGCAGAAGTTAAGGATGGAGGAGCTGTTGGCAGGTGAGATATTTGCTTTCTTCAGTAGCTTAATTACACATTAAAGTTATGACTTTAATATTTTATTATGTGGTACTTTATTTTTCATCTTTTTCTTTGACATTAATATTCCATTGGTGGTGTGCTAAATAATTTTTGTGAAACAGTTTTTCAAAATTCTATACTATAACTTAACACTGGATGTTAATTATGTCGTACATAATTCATACTGAAAATTGGCGGTGTTATTGTAACTACAAAAGATTGGTTACAAATGTGCAGTTGCATTGAAAATGTGTACTGCGGTAGATTGTGAGGGAAATGTGGTCAAAGAGAAAAAAGACAAATTTTTAAGTACCAAATTGACATTTAGAAATTTGTCATTGTAATGTTAAGCAAACATTACAAATAAGCACACTACGATAAGTAGTAATGAATTTTGCCACCTGACTGATGTGTGAAATAGTCTGACCCATCTGGACGCCACAGTTACTCTCAATCCCTCACCTGCCGAGATTGTTATTGACTACCCAGTGACAACATGCTACTGAGTACAAGGTGGCTGACTTGTTGGTGGCTTCACAACTTGTGTACTGCATTCTCGAGACCCATCTCGTACTCCTCTCACCGCCTCTACTCCCATACCAGCTTCCCTAATTTGAAAATTTTGGAGTTCCCCTTAACTTAAGTTTCACAATCCTTCCCTCAGTGCTAGCTACCACTACACTGCCCTTTCCCATGCCTAGCTCTGTACCTGTACCTGTCCCTGTACCTCCTATGTTACACCCTCTGCCACCCCAACCCCTCTATGAGATTTGCATTACATCTGTCCACCATAACTCCTCACGCAGTTGGCCTGCAGGTTTATAACAATTTATCTGATTGGCAGGGGGACAGAACGCAACAAATGTTATTCTAGGCTTAGCCTTTTACTGCTTATTTCCAGATTAACCCTTTCGTGGCCAATCGAACATCTTAGGCTGATGCATAACACTGTAGTGTTTCCTAGAAGTTAAAAAACTCAGACTATACATACTGGAGACTTAAATCATCATAAATAATATGATTTGTTTCGCTGTTCACTTCAATCTGTTGGGATAACTTTCTGAATCCACAACTGTAGAAATCACGTGATTTTGTAGCAAAGAGCCATGTTCAAAGTGTATTTTCACACCAAAGGAAGTATGTCAAGATCATTGAACAGAGAGCAGAGAAGATGAAATCTGAGGGTGCAAGATCAGATGAAAAAGGTGGGTGCAAAATGACTTCTCAACCCAGTTGTTCTATAGTGTTTGTTGCCAGTCTAGCAGAATGCTGGTGACTGTTACTGTGGAATAGCACCACTTCACACAGTCTTCCTGGATGTTTTTCTGGGACTATATCTGCAAGATGTCTGTTGTTGACAATAAATACCAACAGGAAAGTTACACCTCATGCAAGCAACTCGTAGTACACCACATGGTCACCTACATCTACATCTACATGATTACTCTGCAATTCACATTTAAGTGCTTGGCAGAGGGTTCATCCAACCACAATCACACTATCTCTCTACCATTCCACTCCCGAACAGCGCATGGGAAAAACGAACACCTAAACCTTTCTGTTGGAGCTCTGATTTCTCTTATTTTATTTTGATGATCATTCCTACCTATGTAGATTGGTCTCAACAAAATATTTTCGCATTCAGAAGAGAAAGTTGGTGATTGAAATTTCGTAAATAGATCTCGCCGCAATGAAAAAGTCTTTGTTTTAATGACTTCCATCCCAACTCGCATATCATATCTGCTACACTCTCTCCCCTATTACGTGATAATACAAAACGAGCTGCCCGTTTTTGCACCCTTTCGATGTCCTCCGTCAATCCCACCTGGTAAGGCTCCCACACCCCGCAGCAATATCCTAACACCGGACCTCTCCACAATATCCATAACATTATCTTGTGTGGATGCTCAAAAGTCTATGTGGCACTGCTGCTTTGTTTGGACTAAAGCATTCCTTTCCGTTCTTTCTCTTACATTAGCATAAAAACAAAATTTCTAGTCATCAGTAACAATACAGGTTAGAAATGGTCAGTGATATTCACCCACTAATCAAGAACAAGCAAGAGGGTAATGTACATACGGCCAACCACTGATTTATATGGTTTGGCATGTGGTACCCATATGCTTTATTGTTGAACCTTCTCCTTTGTATTCAAATGCTGCACAGTGACGGAATGGTCATACTTCATCACATTTTCTGGTTCTTGAGTGCAATGATGTGCCTCATCGTGGATTAATGCATTCAGATGATCTTCATCAAATGCTGAAGGTCTTTCTGAAAATGGAGGGTCAATAATGTCAAAACAATCATCCTTTAAATTAGAAAATCTTTCCTTGCCATGCTCTGTCCCATGGCATTATCCCCATACATGGTGAAAACGTTACCATTGAAACCACATATTCATAAACACCACTGTTCTCATTTTGCCCACTTAGCCATATTAAATTAAAATGTAGCAGTGCTTTGTGTCAACATAATATTCATAGAATGACAATTTACCTAAAAGAATGTGTCCACATTAAGTGAGAACAAGGTAATGTACTTTGTAAAAATGGTGGAAAAGACGACTGTACCCTTTGATCCCTAGGCATATGAACTTGTCTTAGATCACATGTAATGCCCCCAACAACACAAAACACAATGATGGGAAAGGCTGACTTAAAGCATACATTGTGTGCTCACTGTTACATTATTGGTATCGGCTGCATAAGTAACAATAACACAGTGCACAGTGTTCACTTAAGACGTCTCTCTTTTTTTGCTCCCAACATTTAATGTTCTAATGATGTACCAACATCATAATGCATTGATGATGGGTTGTTTACATAAAAAATATGTACAAATGAAATGAGCTTCGTGACAAGGCTGAAGATATATCGGTACATAGGACACTGCATAGAACTATATGGAACATTGTAGATGTAACTGTAGATGTGCTCCAAGGAAGTGTGTGGGGCCCTTGATATTGATGTTTATATTAATGACATCACAGACATTCTTCTTCTTTTTGTTTTTCCGTTTGGGGTATCTAATGACCACATACTAATTTCAATGCTTCCTCCTTTGTTCTTCTTCCAGGTTTCCTTCGTCTTCACTATCTATCCTTTTTTCTTCCTCAGACCATTCTGACCCTGTCTTCCTCTTCTTCTTCTTCTTCTTCTTCTTCTTCCTGCCTTGGAATGCTTCCATTTGCAACACTTTCTTCTTGAAATCCTGTCATTCTGCTGGGTCTTTTTCTTGTATTTCTTTCCAAATCTTTCCTAACTACTTGAATCTGTCCTGTTGTTGACATCTTGTCCCAAAGATGCTTAACAATCTGTTTGGTTAACCTGTTGCTGTTCACTCTGTATAAATGTCCAAAAAATAATAGTCAGCTCTTCTGCAGCATTTCAATTGTT
Organism: Schistocerca nitens; assembly: GCF_023898315.1. NCBI lineage: Eukaryota > Metazoa > Arthropoda > Insecta > Orthoptera > Acrididae > Schistocerca > Schistocerca nitens. Next base: position 37,782,191 of record NC_064618.1, on the reverse strand, counting down.
TTTCCCATGCTGCAATATACTTCATTACTTCTTAATATTCATACTTATGGATTTCCTAGCAGTCTGAGTATTTTTCAAATGATTCTTAATTCTAGGACTTGAAGTTTGTATAATTCATAATTCAACATTAAACATTCACTTGCATAGAGACATTCTGGTTTTACTACTGTGCTGTAGTGCTGTATTTTCAAATTTTTGGACACACACATCTTGTTGTAAATGTTCATGTTTATATCATATGCTTTCTCCATTTTACATACTCTTTTGTCTACCGCAAATATTTTTGAAGCCATTGCCTTGAATCTTTCCTCCCAAATATTTAAATTTATAAACCCTCTTTATCTGTTCATTATCTGTTACTAGGATTTCTGGGTCATTTTTTTATGTTTGTCCTAAAAAAATTTTTCTACTTTTAAAGCTGCTTTGTTAGGTATTCCTTCTAAGAGGTTGATTTGTATTTCTGAATTTGTTATATTTTTATAAAGAATGGCATAACCATTTGCAAATACTAGACACTGAATTTCAGTATCTCTTCTTCCTGAAGTCTCCAGTCTCATTGTGACAGCTTATGTTCTTTGCCTTTTGTTTCAATTATCTTACTATTTTCTCTAAGATGCAGTTGAGGTGGTGTGGAAACATGTTGTCACCCTGCATTTCACCTGTTATTTTGAGTGACTTAGGTGTTTCACACCAAAACTTTACTTATGCTTCAGTGTGTGGGTGTTTCACGAATAAGGTTTGCTAGTTTAGTGTAATGCCAAGTTCTCGAGTCACTTTACCCACTGTTTACCTGTCAATCAAATGATTTTCTAAAACCTGTAAATGTTAAAACTATGTCTTAAAATTCGTATGGACATAAAGTTGAAATTCTGTTCTGAGCCAGATTTGATCTTTCTAAATCCACTCTGATATTCTCCCAAATGGCTGTCAAGTGTTACTTCTACCTTGTTTAGTAATATTGTTAAAAATATAATACAGCCCACTGGCAACAGATATATACCTGTGCAATTATTTAGATAATGCCTATGGCTTTTTTGTGCACAGGATGGATAGGAGCCATTTTCCAGTCTTCTGGAATCTTTTCAGTTTCCCATATTTCTTCAGACATAATCTGAAGGTTAGTTGTCATTTCTGCTTGACACCAGTTATGGTTCAGATGATTTTATTTCTTCTCCACTGACTTTGTTGTTTTTCAGGGTTTTTTTTTTGTTTGTTTGCTGTAGGTGGTAGATCTGCTTCCATGTTTTCATCAAATATCTGGAAATACTAGCTAACAATTCAGTTATCTACAGTTCAAGAGTTGATCAAAGTACTTTCTTAGTAAATATATCTAAAAACAAAGATGATGTGACTTACCAAATGAAAGTGCTGGCAGGTTGACAGACACACAAACGAACACAAACATACACACAAAATTCAAGCTTTCGCAACAAAGTGTTGCCTCATCAGGAAAGAGGGAAGGAGAGGGAAAGACGAAAGGATGTGGGTTTTAAGGGAGGAAGAGGCTGTATTAATTACGATTGCCCTCTCCTGTAATTAGCCGTGGCTCCACAAGATGCTACCGTCTTCAACAACAGCAGCAGTTCCAGCAACACCCTTTCGTCGTCGGCTCAGAGTTTCGTCGTATGCACAGCACTGAAGTGAGACTGTTCGTTGGTAGAAAGTATTAACATCTGCTTGTGTCTGTATATGTGTGGATGGATATGTGTGTGTGTGTGTGTGAGCGAGTTTATACCTGTCCTTTTTTCTTCCCTAAGGTAAGTCTTTCCGCTCCTGGGATTGGAATGACTCCTTACCCTCTCCCTTAAAACCCACATCCTTTCGTCTTTCCCTCTCCTTCCCTCTTTCCTGATGAGGCAACAGTTTGTTGCGAAAGCTTGAATTTTGTGTGTATGTTTGTGTTCGTTTGTGTGTCTGTCGACCTGCCAGCACTTTCATTTGGTAAGTCACATCATCTTTGTTTTTAGATATATTTTTCCCACGTGGAATGTTTCCCTCTATTATAACCATATCATTACTTTCTTAGTAATTTACATGTGTGGTTATTGCTTAGACCTATTTTACCATTTTCGCCTCTGATGTAAATGCATTGGAGCATGATAGCCCTTTTTGAATAAAACCATGACTGTATGTATGAGAGCATTTTTTCTGCTGTAGTACACAGTGATTCTTTTTTATCACTAATTATGATACTCGTGTCATCTGCAAATAGTAGAATTTTGGCTGAGCTGTCTGGAGCCTGTATGTCATTGATATAAACTAGAAATAACAATGGGCCCAGAATGCTGCCCTGAGAAACAACTATTTAAATTTGTTTTGGTTCAGATATGGGTTTAAAATTGTGAAGATTCTTGGATGACCTCAGCTCAACAACTTGTGACCTGTTTTGCAGATAGGATTCAAACCAATTTTTAATGGTACCCCTGATGCATATTGCTTAAAGTTTCCCTAGTAATATTACATTGTTCACAGTATTGAAGGCTTTAGCTAAATCTAGATTAATTCCAACAACCTGTTTATTTGACTCAAAATTTCCTACTATTTCTGTGCAATATGGCTGTTTCTGTACTGTGCCATGTTGACTGTTATTTATTAGTTTATGTTTTTCTAGATATTTTGTAACCCTGATTTTCATTAATTCCTCAAGTATTTTGGAGAAGGATGGGAGGAGAGATATAGGTTGGTAATTTTATATTTTATGTCTGTCACCATTTTTGTATAGAGGTATCACTTTAGAGATTTTAAGTTTATCCGGAAATATCTCTTCACTAAGGGACAAGTTTGCTATGTGCACTATAGGTTTGACAACACATGGAGCAATTTTCTTAATTATTGATACAGGTACATCATCCAAACCAGAGGACAATTTGAATTTAAAGCATTTAATGACTTTTAGAACTTAATGCTCGTCTGATGGGATTGCCATCATGCTGGTATTTACCATTGGAGACATCACTGTTAATTGTTGCTTAAATCTACTGCTTAAAGTAAGGGGAATATTAACAAAATAATTGTTTACATTGTTTGCCATGGCATTTTTTCTATGGGGATATTTTCATTATTTTTAAGATGGATTTCCTGTTCTTTAGTTTGACCCAATTTTTTTTCTTTTTTTTTTTTTACCACATCATTCTGGACTTGTTACTAGCCTGCCTTATTAATCTATCATTACTTAATAATTTTGCTTTTGATATTACTTTGCAGTAAGTCTGTTTGTATGTTCTCACATACTCAACAAACTGCTGATCATGACATGTTTTTAACTTTAAACTTAGTAATTTCATGGTTTCACTTGACGTTTTAATTCCGGGTGTACTCCAGGTCCCTTTGGATCCAGATTATCTGTAACTCAAAAGCTTTTTTGGGAAGCACATTTCAAAGTATGCCATAAAAGTGGAAGCAAATGTATTGTAAGCATCATTTTTGTTTGTTTGTGCCAAGACCTCTGGCCAAACTGCATTTTTAACATTATTTTTGAACTGATTACAATTTTCAGTAGAGAAAAATCGTTTGTACACCTTTTTATTTTCCCTTCCTTGGGAGTTGCAGTGAGATTAAAGGTTAGTGCATTATGAGCTGATAATCCTATATTCACATTTGTAACTGCAACTTCATGTGTGACCACATATGAGAAGATGTTATTTATTAGGATTTCACTGGAATCTGTTGTTCTAGTCGGAGCTGATACGTGGGGAAACAAGTTGAAGCTTTTAGTATGTCTAAAAACTTGTATTTTACTGAACTCTGGACCAATAGATTAATATTAAAGTCACCACAAAGAATTATGGTAGAGTTCTCATTTGAGAAAAATGTCGAGCATTTCTTCCAAATTCTTAAGAGAGACTTCAGTATCTCCAGATGGTGATCTGTAAATTGCTGCAACAATTACTTTCTTTTCTATGATTAATGGTTTAGCCTGATATCTTAACTTAAATTTAAGCTTGGGATTTAGATAAATGCATACACCACCACCTTTGACATTTTGCCTATATTACTGACTGGCAAGTTTGTAATATGTGTGACCAAAAGGACTTAAACTATATCTGTACATTGCATAAGGCTCAGTCACAACTTCTGTGCATGGCTATGACAGGTGGTGTGGGCAGCCTATCAAGTTAGGCTGTGGTCTCCTGATCTCACATTTTGTGTTCGCTTACTCAGTTGTGCAGGACTCTGACACTTGTCTCACTCCTCTGTCAACACAGCTTCCCTTTCATGTCGTTTGTCTCCTAACACTGCAGTCAGGTGTCACGTGGTGTAACTATTTAATACAATGATGTATTATATTCTGTACCTTATCTTCTATACTTCTTCTCAAACTCTGTTATAATTACTTTAAAATTCAAAATTGATGCCTTTGACGCATCACATTTTTATAAATAACTTACTATGTCACTTTTGACTTAACAAATAAGTAAATTTACATGTAATTGCAGCCTTAACTAAAGCAGTACATAAAGTACTTAAAAGACGTTTTACTCTCTGTGTGTACAATAGTAGGCAGTGCACAACAACAGCGGCTACGGTCACCAGAGGCTGGACCCAGTACTGCAGGTGCAGCAAAGTCACCTGGTGAGTAAGAGTAAGAGCCCACTGTGGGAGGCTTACATTCCTGCTCTGTACACTAGAGAATCAAATGTATCTGGACACCTATTAGTGGACATTAAGATTTTGTGTTCTCCTTTATGAGGACTTGAACTCTTCTGGGGACACTTTGACATTTCGAAATCTCTGTGGGTGGATGCCAGCCCATTCTTCCTTGATAGCTGATACCAGACAAGGTAGAAATATTGGACGCAGGGTATGGAGTGAAAATGCCATTTATAACTAATCCCTAAGACGATCCATTGCTTTCAGGTTGGAACATCGGCAGGCAAGCCTTCTTCAGGAATGCCACTGGTTATAAGCCTTTGCCTAACAATGCTGATCCATGAGAGGTACAAGTGTTGAGCTGATCAAATCGGTCGTTGTCTGTGAACTGTTCCTCTGCCGTGTATAGTACACAATACTGTCAAATATGTACTTACCCTTCTGCATTTATCCTATTCTGAAGTACAATAAGGGGAGAACAAGTTAAAGAGGAGAAATTGCATATTGTTACACTGCCTGCTCTGCACTGCATTGTTGGCAGTAGCGGTAATGGCGGATAATGTTCACTTAGTAGTCACCACATCCAAATTCTTCAGTCAGATACCCACGGAGTATAGCACTGTTTGTCACTCCAAATCTCGTTTCCACTCATCCACTCACCAGCAGTCATAGGTATTTATGCTACAGTCAGTGTGACTTTATGTTGAACAGAAATATGTTGTTTCCAGAAGCTGCTCAGCCATTGTAACCAGTTTTTCTAACTCCCTGTACACAGCCATTTCCTTAGCGGGCTCCTAGCTGCACTTCAAAACTGAAGAGTGACTGCAGCAGCTAACTGCAAGCTGGTTTTTACTATTTCCTACCACAATGATAGAAGCACTTGTCCATCAGCATACTGTGTGTGCCTGGACTTCATGTAGCATTGGTTGTTCCTTCACATTTTCACTTAACTGTCATATCACTGACAGCTGACTTGGGCAAGTTTGGAAGGGCTGAAATGCATCCCTGTGTTAATTATTCAGGTGTAATGCAATGAAAAGTCAATGTTCAGTGTACTCAGATCCCTGACTGATGAATTCAGCTTACAAAACAGTATTACCTGCCACTTCCTATAATATATATGACGGCAGTATCTGTTCCCGAAAGAACAATTACCATGGATGACCATGCAGCTTTGCTAGAAATGAAATGATAATTAATGGACACCCTAGCTGCAAACAGGCAGTGATGTACTTCATTGGGGACATGTTGAAAATGTGTGGCCTGACCGGGACTCGTTCCCGGGATCGTCTGTTTACATGGCAGACGCTCTATCCATCTGAGCCACCGCGGGCACAGAGGATAGTGCGTCTGCAGGGACTTATCCCTTGCACACTCCCCGTGAGATCCACATTCCCAACATGTCCACACCACTACATTCGTAGTGTGCCTAACAGATGTTTGCCGATCATACTCATTACTCGTGGCAGATTAATCTACCAAGTCCCGTACGAGTTTGGGCATAGCGTGTGCGTTCGCACAAGAAGGTCAATGGCCGGGAAGCCGTATTTTAACTATATATGACGGTAGTATCTGTTCCCGAAAAACAATTACCGTGGATGACCATGCAGCTTTGCTAGAAATGAAATGATAATTAAATGGATGGAGCGTATGCCATGTAAGCAGGAGATCCCAGGTTCGAGTCCCGGTCGGGGCACACATTTTCAACATTTCCCCAATGAAGTACATCACCGCCTGTTTGCAGCTAGGGTCTCCATTTAATTATCATTTCACTTCCTATAATAGTAGCTCCACCTCTCATTGAATTAAAGTGCTCAGTTGCCCGTTACATAAGGGTGCCCAGGTATTTTGATTGGATAGTGTGTTTATAGTTCTTATCTATGTGATTTCTGCAACCCCTTAGTCAGTCCACCATAGACAATTGAATTAGAATCCAGAAATCACAATATATTTTACTATATTTATGTTTTTGAATATTGAGGACTTTGATTTGCGGCGAGTATTTACTGACTTACAGAAATACAAAGTTTGCCTATATAGCTGTGGAAATATGTGTGCTGAGAATTACTGGGAGGGAAAAGGGAACAGAAAAATGGACAGGGAACAGGCAGGAGTTGGAGACGTAGTGGGGAGGTAGTGGAGATGAGTGATACATGTAGTGATGGAGTGAGTGACAGATAGGATAAGACAATTACATGCTCCTATCCTAGAGAGGTGAGTGGGGGGAACATTGAGGTGACAGTCTGGTGAGAGGCATTGAGTGGATATCAGGCTACATGGACTACAAGCTGCAATGCCTGTAGCTTGAGACCAGAATACCAGGAGAAGCCAGGGAAGAGGCTTAATCAAACAGTGGGACTCCAATGAATGAATGAATGAATGAATGAATGAATGAATGATGTGAGTAGAAGAAACTGAGGATGATTTGTATTTCAAAACTGAACGTTTTTGTACAACCTATTAGGGTAGTAACTTAAATGGAAATATTGGGGTGTGAATCTAGTTTATAAATGGTTATAGCTGATGCGTTCAGCACTACCATAAGTTATTTGATACTAACATTTTCAGGGGCTCCCTTAACCTTTCTGTGGCCAAAATGTTTGTTTCAGAATCTGCACAACCATAGGAATGTCCCATTTCATTGTGTACTGTGATCTGTTGTTCAGTTTATGTACAATTAGAACCCAGAAGCTGACAGGTGATGCTAGAATGTGTTTGTTTCTTTGTTGATACAGAAGTGAGTACAGTATGTTTTGTAGAAGGAGCTTCCTATCTTTGGCTTAATTGTGGATGGCAAAGACAGTGTAGATATTATTTATCTTTGTTACATTATTTGCTAGGTATATACTATTTGACATATATTTTCACTGATAACTCATTCTTGAAGAAAACTGATGTCTGTGTCTTGTAATTAAAATTAATGCATGTCTTTATTAATGAAAATCATATCAAAATCGTGACTGTAGTTGGAAATCTACCACCACAAATGTACAGATACTGTTCTTTTGAGGTACTGTTTTTCTTCTTTCTCGTGAGATAGTGTACTGGAGACATTTGTTTTCTATTCCTTATTTTGTCTTGAATGTCTCAGTAGTTTCTTGGAATTAATTGTTTACAATTATTTATGGAGCTGTCTTTTGAATTATGGGTAGGGTGGTTATGAAGAATACAGTCAGCAGAAATAAGGTTTCTATGATCTACTTTATAACATATGAAAGCTGATCACCTCTGAAATGAAGGTGCTGGGAGTGTATAGTAGAGTGGAAACAACTGAAGCATGTGGGATGAATGTGTCAATGCTTTTGGAGAGAATGGCTGATAATACAGTATCACTTCCTGTTCACTAGATTTGTCTCTGGTGCCAGTACCTTTGTTCATAAAATATTTCCCATCAAGACTTTCACTACAGTTTGATCCCAGACCAATCTGTTCGTCTTTCTGCCTCACCTCTCTACAGGGAGTCCAGCAGGGAGCTGCCTTGCCCCATCTGCCACCCACACTCGTGGTCATATGTCCCACCTAATGTGGATGATCCATGCACAAGGAGAGAGATGTGCTCAGGTAGCCATGAACATTAGAACTTCATTGCAACACCGAAGGCACATGATAATGTTGGGCAAGTGAAACAGCTTCCTAGTGCAAGCAACATAAAAATACTCCTGATATGCTGTAAGGTTGTCACTAATATGAGCTAAGCTGAGCACTGCAAGCTGCACTGATGATGTCCTAGATTCCAATGTTGCTGTGCTCAGAGGAAAAGTTTTGACTGTAACAGCAGCCAAAAGTATGAACTGTCATCCCCATGGAGGAGATGGCAGTGCCATCCATGAGGCACACACCTGGAAGAAAAATACAGAAATTGGGTCAAGACATCAGTAAGGAGGGATGATGATGTGGAATGGTGCAGGCAGAAAGATACCAGGATGAAAGAAAGGTGTGGCACAAGGCATTTGAACATGGAGCAAAACCATTCAAACACTATGCAGAAGCACTTGAACACAGAGATGAAGGCTACCTAATGGATCACAAGACACTGGTAAAAAGCTTACAGAGACAAAAAGGAATTATAAAAGCACAAGAAGAGAGATATTCCTGAGTGGACAAGAGGAAGAGTGTTTCATTGCGGCACAGATGGTACATGCCAACATGAACCAATGAAACAACTTTCTGATGAAGGCAAGGTAGAGAATGCCCTGATGCATGAAAAGATTGCCACTAATATGAAAACTATTCTTGAAGGTTCCAGTTGAGCACTCTGTCTGTAACAACTGACAAACACTGCTGTAGGATGCACTGGCAATGCCAATATTGTGGGCTGCATTCTTATTAATATAGTCATGCATTCCAAAGTAGATAGTTGATGTCGAGTCTGGAACTTGGGTTGGCTGGTGAGCCACTGTACATTCCCCTACAAAGGCTATGTAGTGGAGCAATACTGTTAAGTTGACCAGTGTTGCATGGCTCCAGGGTGGAAACCATGCAGTGGCTGTCATTGGCAAGATCCGCTGCACTGAGGGTGAGTTTCAGTTTCAAGCCCGTAAAGATGCCAGCAACTGACATACCTCTGTTGTGTGGCATAAGGCAGGATTGTAAAGCACCAGCCAGATGCTACACCACCCACTTCCACCTCATTCCTATTATGTCTCCTAATCCATCCTGTTCCCATACGCATCAGATTTTCTTTCTGTCTCACCTCTACAAAAAATCCACCTGAGAAATAATCTGCCTCACCTGCCACTCATTCTCCTCACCCATCTGTAAGTAAAGAAAGGAGTGTTACATTGAATGTGATAAACATTTTTGCTATTACTTTCTGTGGGGTATCTGTGAGAGAAATTCATGATAATTTAAAATTATTGGTGAAGTTTTCTGCAAAGCACTAAGTGCTCTCATTGCCAAATACTGGATGAATATAATGTCGGTAAATGAATGCAATTAGTGAAGGTGCATAAACAAGCTTACACACAGTTCCTAAATGTTAAACGTGACACAGTGTGTTAACTGTGTAACATAAGATTGTATGTTTTATGAAGCAGATAAGTACAGGATTTTAAATTTTAAAATTTGAGCAATAATTATGTGAAATGATGACAAAAAACATTTATTTGTCCCTGCCAGTCTTCAGATAGCAAGCGTGCAACTGGAATAAAGTTCAGGCTTTCTGGAACTCGGTAATATTGATGGTTATTTATAATTGAGTAGATTAGATGCTCAATTATACACTGATCCGTAGGTTTTCTAAAAGATAGAAACAATTGATTCTGTTCTTTATCAGGTCATGTTGAAACACACTTAGTTTATCACTAGTTTGTTTTACTTGTGCAGATAAAGTATTTTTTATATTAACACGCAAATTCTTTTTTTGTCAATCAGGCCCTGCTGAGGAGGAAGGCAGGCGTCCCATCGTTCAGGTGAGTGAAAGTAGTGGATGCACGTATGAGACTGGCAGAGCAAGTGTGATTTTCACCAGTAGCATATAGTTTGGTTCTGTGGCATGTAATGAACCCCACACTGCTTCCTGTCCTCCTCCCTGGGTGAGGACATATTTCATCAGCTCACGGCATTGAACCGTTAAAATACTTCCTCCTATTCTGAGCTACTCTGCACACTACCCACTTGCTTAATCAAATAAACTCCTTTATTAATATCCTATTCATCTCCATTTCAGTCTCATTGCGTCTCCTGTGGCAGTCTGTTTCCTGACATCGCAAACTTTGCAACTTCTTTAGCACTGTTAACTGAAATGCTATCTCAAGTCTAAATTACCTGCTAAATGACCCAAAAATATCTCAAAGACCACTCATATACTGGCTCTTAATTTAAAACAAGTAACTCTCTTTAATTATTAATGTCAAGTCATGTGTCATTGGTTAGTGTACAGAATCTTACTGACAGCTCAACTTCATCTTCATTCTCCTGATGTAATGGCAGTTGTCATGATGCTGACTGTTCTAGGGGGAAGGCACATTGCTGAACAAGAATGAGACAGCAAGGAATAAACCCATGGACTGGTTGTTTGTGTTGCCATCATCATTTGTGAAAGTGGCATGGCTGGACCATGTAAAACTTGGGAATTCGTGTGGATGCTGATAACCACGCCATTGAGTGCCCCCTAACCAGGTATCATCATCATGATGATAGAATAAAACACTGAAATCATCATGAACTGTGAAGAACGATAAACTAATTATCGTTATCCCACCCTGCAGATATGCTGCATCAATCTCCACTAGATTTTGTGTGTTGTGGTTGGCAGGTGTTACTAGAGGAGGCCAAAATGCATGCGTTTTAACTCACGCAGGCTGGCGTGAGGTCTGGAACAGGACAAGGAAATTAGAATTTAGAAAAACGGACATAGCTGGTGGAATACTTAACTTTAATCCATTAATGATGAACATCTGTCTTGATGGAACATGATTCACAATATCAATAGTAACTGATATGGGCGCCTTGCTAGGTCATAGCAAATGAAGTAGCTGAAGGCTATGCTAAACTAACGTCTCGGCAAATGAGAGCGTATTTTGTCAGTGAACCATCACTACAAAGATGGTTGTACAGCTGGGGCGAGTGCTAGGAAGTCTCTCTAGACCTGCCGTGTGGTGGCGCTCGGTCTGCAATCACTGATAGTGGCGACACGCGGGTCCGATGTATACTACCGGACCGCGGCCGATTTAAAGGCTACCACCTAGCAAGTGTGGTGTCTGGCGGTGACACCACATTATGCACAACAGAGAAGGGTATAAAAGTTTAAAGCCACCATTTGAATTAAAAAAAAAATAATCACTTTGTGGTGGTGACCATTGTTCATCGGTACTATAGACATTGTGAGATGTACACCTTTACCAAAGCGATGTGTTACACCATAGTTGATACTCATTAAACATGACAATAAATATTCCTTAAAATCGACACTTACCACTGACTGTTGTCTAAAATGCTTACTGATTGCAGTTGGGAACTGAGATTTCCCCATTTTTGAGCAAATATCACAAACACAAATGACAGGTACTCGCAATCGCAAACACGTTTCAAAGTACCTTTCTAGAATGATATCAGACTCATTCTCCTCCATACATTCATGGCCTGTCAAACTTCCTAAACTCTTCTGAAAATACTTTCCTGCTTGTGAAATAACTACCAAGTGAACTACTTTGAGAGGTATACTTGTCATAGTGTTTGTTATGTTTGACACGTGTTGATTAGTAATTCAATAAAACTACCTTAGTGTACTTAAGCACGTGCATCACAAATTGTGCAGTGTGATTTCAAACTAACTGTTTAGTTACTTTTGTCATTAGGGATTTGCTTTCAGTAATATTAATATAGGTCTCTGGTACATTAAACAGAATCGAATGATCATTCTTGTGATCTTTCAGATCTTGCATTGACTTACTTGCCAGCTCCCATGACCATGGCAAACAGTCCTTTATCCAGTAAGTGGTTTCTTTTTCATACATCTTGTTGTTTAGGACCAATATGTGGCACAAATCTTAAAGGTCATGGAATGTGTCAGATAAAATAAAATGTTTAAGAAACCAAAAAAGAGGAGCCATAAGTTTAAGTAAATGCAGTCAATAATATAACACAGGAATGGCCGCTGAGGTGCCACCTCTCCATTTCTTCCCTCCTCCTCTTTCCTAATCATGACATTATTCCAATGGAATATTGGTGGCCTTCAATCCAAAAAGATGACTTGCGGCTGCTCTTGGAATCGCAGCCTCTGCTAGTTCTCTGCCTGCAGGAAACAAAATTGCATCCTCAAGACTGATTTGAGCTTTTGTATTTCTTCCCAGTCTGCTTTGACACCCTCTCTCCAAATATGGCATTCCATTCCATATCGTAGGAGGAGAGAGGGGAGTCATGCTGCTCATATGGAAGGACGTTCAAAGTCAACCCTTCTCCCTGACTACCCAGCTTGAAGCTATTCCTGTCCGCATTTTACTTCCTCTCCTGAACTTTTCCATATGTACTGTTTACATCCCTCAGTCATTCGGTGTCATGGACACTCTTCATCCAGCTTACTGGCCAACTCCCTCACCCCTTTCTGCTGCTCGTTGACTGTAATGCACACCATTCCCTTTGGAAATCTCCCAGAACCTGACAGAGAGGTGCCCTCTAGGCTGAACTTCTCAGTCACCTTAACCTCATTTGCCTTATCGTGGGAGTACCCATCTTCCTTTTATACTACATCCACTCCTACCCATATCTGGAAATCTCCTGCACTGCCCAATTTGCCCATCATCTGATCACTGTCTCTAGTACGTACTCGAGCAACCATTTACCATTTACCATTTGCTATCCATTTTCTGACTCCTACCCCACATATATGCACACCCAAATGGCAACTTTCTAGGGATGACTGGAGATTTACTGTTCCCTGGCACCCTTTGAGTAACATAATTTCTCCAGTTGTGATGGCCAGGTAGAATATCTTACAAATGCTATCATTACCACCACACAATATTCCATTCTCGCACTTCATCTTTACTGTGCCATGTCCCAGTGCCTTGATTGACTGAGCTGTGTTGTGACTCAACTCACATGCAGAGATGTGTTCTCCATGTTTTTAACCGTCATTCTATGATGGCAAACTGCATTCATTATGAACAGTTGCATGCACAGTGTCGTTGCACCCTTCAGGATAGCAAAAATCTAGCTAGATTTCCTTAACTAGTTCTTCTAACAGTTCCACCACCTCATCTGTTGTATGGGCCCTGCAGGACCAAGATCCATTGGGCTGCTATTCTGCGGAGATTTCAAGCTCCACCCACTATCATTCTGCCTTCCTCCACCAGAAACAAGTGGAGGAGGCTTGGGTAGTACCCTTATTTTGGCAGATTAGTGAGTGCTGCAAGCTGCCTTTAGTATGAGGGGGTGAGAACTTGCTCTCACTTCATATCGATCCTCCAACACAGTGCTGGATGATGTTTGCATTCAGATGTTGCTAAACCTTTCTTTTGTGGGCAAGCACTTGCTCTTTCTTATGTACAACTGCATCTGGGCAGAGGGCGTCGTTTGCCAGATGCCAGCATAAAGACACTGTCATTCCCATACCCATACCCAAGCCCAGTAAGGAAAACTACCTTCCTTCTAGTTACTGCCCCATTTCTCCCACAAGCTGTGTTTGCAAACTGATGAAACATGTAATTCATGCCTGGCTGGTATAGTGACTAGAGTGTGGCAATTCACTGACCACTGTACCGTGCGGATTTTGAGCAGGCCGTCCTGCAGCTGACCATCTCATCACTTTGTCAGCGTGTGTCGCGAATGGTTTTCTGTGGATATATCAGACACTGGCAGTGTTTTTAAATTTGCAGAAAGCCTAAAACACCTTCTGAAGGATGGGTATTCTTGATCTCTCTACATGTGGCACTTCTGAGGCCACATGCCCCATGTTCTTCAGGTATTTTTAAAGTATTGATTTTTCAAGGAATGTTGGTACTGCCTTGTCAGACACCTTTATCAGGAAGTTGGTGTGCCTCAGGGTACTGTTTTGAGTGTGACCCTCTTTGCTATTGCCTTTAACCTTATTATGTCCTGTCTCCTGCAGGTCATCTCCAGCAGTCTACTGTTGCCCACCCCTACCCTGTTACCCTCCCACACCCTGTCTCAGCCTCCTCCTTACCCCCACATGATTGCCTGTCTCATCATGTGCAACTGCTCGCAGCCTGGCTTCAGCTGCCAGAGAGTGTGATCACGTGTGTGAGAGTTGCATTTGCGTGAGTATGTGAGTGTATGTTATCTATATATAACAGAGGCCTTGTTCACTGAGAGCTCACTTTCTTACAATTTTTTTTTCTTTATTATTATTATTTTTTTTTTTTTTTTTAGTCGTGCCTGTGTGCCTTCCATGGTATTGTTAAATTCATTTCTGAAGAATTGTGATGGCTCGAGGCATTGAGGTGCTGAGGTAGGGGTCAGTGTACACTCATCAGCAAACAAACAATTGTGCCTTATTAGACAAAAGCCAGGAAAGATCAGACCATTTGGCAATAGTGCCGTAAAAACCAGACCAGAGATTGATCTCGGGGAGATGAGTGTCATTGGTGTGGTAAATGTGAGGTGTCTGATACTAACTCAGTATTCATGTATGCCCCATATGCTAGTGATCGCTTACTTAACTGCATAGGTTATGGACCTGACTCTCAGAAGGTTCAAATCACTGACATAAGCACACTCTTAGCCTTAGTATATTTATTGGCATTAAGGTTCTAAGTGCTCACTGCCTACCATTCAAGCAACTAAGAATGGAAGACCAGTTTTACCAACAAGTTTTTTGTATTCCACTGCCACTCATATTCTACATTTTGCAGCTTGAAAATATATCTCTGCATGTTTTGGAATGAAGGTTAAGGCCTCAAAATTACCTGCTCTTCCCAAATCCATTCTCCATGGTGAAATGATAGAAGCATTGCACGGTAACCTGAAGGTGCAGAGTTCAAAGCTACACATTTCCATTTTTTAATTGTTTTTGCAAATTCACTAGAAAGAGAGACAGATTTTTTGGACATTTATGCAAATAATGGAATTGTGTGTCTGAGTAATGAAATAGCTGCTCTTGTTGCGTATGGGCTTCACTCTGTTTCAGATACATTTATTAAAGTACCTGTAGCTAAAGTCATGAAAGTTATAATGTTTTATGATAGAGAAAATAACCAACAACAAAAGCAACATTTGAAGAGCTCTTCTTAAAAGACAGAATGAAACATGAAACCTTTAACAGTTCATGATAAGAAATGTTACACACTACTACAACCACACTTAATACTTACCATCCTTAAATGTTTAAAGCAGTGGTTAAAATTTCCCAGAGTACTTTGACAATGTGTGAACAAATAATGATGTACTTGTGCACCTACATACAGCCATTAAAGCTGATGGGGAAGATAAGGAAGATGATGGCGAGGTGAGTTGCAGTCTTGTGTTAGACCATCATAGCAACAATAGTTGCGGGCACAGATCAGTGGAAGATGTCATGGAAGGCCTTAGAACATCACTGAGACCCTAATTACAAGTAACAGACATAAGAAATAAATGAATACACCTTTGGTTGTCGTTACCCATGCCCTGGCTCCAACTCAAACCATTAATGTTTGCTTGACTGTGATATTCCTGTGGTGCTGCTTATGGGTGGATGGCTGTAACTGACGTATTGTCAGGGGTGTTAGTCATCATAAATGGCATATTAGTCCAATGCTGATTTCTCTCTTGTCATGCTGATAAATGGCAAAAATGTTTAAGGAAATTTTGTTCAAATATGTGGCCTGTCCTCAGTGTAAGCTGTGCAAGGTTAAGCAAACGTCTGCAGTATGCAGATGATTTGGCTTTCCATCCATGCTTGTCACATATCTGGCAGAGTCATGAATTTCTATGTATCCTGTATTGACATGACAAATATTAAGGAGTAGTAACGTGCATTTTTAAAGCTATACAAATTCACCCCAAGGGTGACTATGGGAATGGAAGTTGCCTGAGTATTGGGAACTTTGGATAAAATATCAACCTGTGTGATTGATGATTCTTTGGAATGTCAGAAGTCTACCCCTACTGTAAACAGAATTTTAAAGAATTTTGTTGAAGGAGCACTATCAGCAGAATGCCTGGCTCAAGATACTGAGCACACAGCAGGATAACACATAGCTTGCCTGTAAGAGCCAACTAATCCCTCCCCTAGATACGAAGCAGTTGTAGTGAGTGACCAACTTCCCAGTTCCAATGATGCAGTTCACTGAGGGCCAAGGAAAGCTGTACTGCACGCACAATGATCCACTATAAAACAGGAACTCGGTGAGGAAATGTGTTACACTGGCTGGCAGCCAGAGAGCTCCATCTGAATGCAATGTGGAAAACTGTACTTTTCACAGATAAGTTGTCTTACCAAGACCAAACAGTAGTTCAGCAGCCGCGAGTGTCCAGACATAATGGGGAATAAGTGGTGACAACAGGTAGTACTAGCCGATTGTCAGTTTCCTGGGGGCGTTGGTTTCCCCGTTGGGGGCGTTGGTTTCCCCGTTGGGGGCGTTGGTTTCCCCGTTGGGGGCGTTGGTTTCCCCGTTGGGGGCGTTGGTTTCCCCGTTGGGGGCGTTGGTTTCCCCGTTGGGGGCGTTGGTTTCCCCGTTGGGGGCGTTGGTTTCCCCGTTGGGGGCGCTGGTTTCCCCGTTGGGGACGCTGGTTTCCCCGTTGGGGACGCTGGTTTCCCCGTTGGGGACGCTGGTTTCCCCGTTGGGGACGCTGGTTTCCCCGTTGGGGACGCTGGTTTCCCCGTTGGGGACGCTGGTTTCCCCGTTGGGGACGCTGGTTTCCCCGTTGGGGACGCTGGTTTCCCCGTTGGGGACGCTGGTTTCCCCGTTGGGGACGCTGGATTTCTGTGAGAGGAGCAGGAAGGCTTCCTCAGTAGCAGGCCGTATGCCCACATTTTTGAAGAAAGTGGTGCTGCATTTAGTGTGAATGCTATATTGTGGAGGGGATCTCATGCTACATGAAGAATATTCACTTGTGTATAGGTCTGCTCATTCAACTGCAGCTGTCCAACATAAACATTAATGTAATGGGCTTGCTGTGAGAGACTGCTCACATGAACACAATATAAATTATGTGTGTGTAAGTAGCACGAACACACAGAGAACTGGCTGTGAAACACACCATTTATAGGTGATGCTCTTTTGGACTGCTTTTTTTGAAGCCTCGGTGGGGTTGCCTCTTCTGACAAATGGGTCCAATGCCTCACAGATTCAGTGCCAGGGTGCATGACTGAAGTCAGAAATAATGGGGCATTCTGGATAAAATGTTATGGACTGAGAACATTTTACTTTCTTTCCTTGTTCTGCTGTGCAGTGTTCTGTCAGTGAGAGCCAGCACAAAATCTCTTGATGACGGAAAAATATCAAAGATGAGAGAAGGAAATTTGAGCTAGTTCTAGTTGGCATTATCCTTGTACCTGAAATAAATTTATTTTAATTTAATATTTTGAGTATTACATTCTCTTTACTTGCTCTCTGCCTACATACATGAAATGAATAAATCAAGAGTGCCCCTTTTTAGGACTATTTTTTGTTATGTCAAATTCATCTCTCTCCCACTCTATTGCCACCCATCAGACTCGGCCAAAAATGTGCAAAATATATCTTCTGTTTCTCTCTCTCTCACACGCACACGCACATGCACACACACGCATAGGCAAATTACAAATTGGAAAGTATCTCATGACCAAATAAGCAAACAGGGCAGTAGGATAATTTGTAGTTTCTAAATGGTGTTTATATATAGAAATTGGTCTGTATGCTGCATTTATTTGATGGAGTACATGTGTTTCCTCATGCTGTATGTAGAATAAGAAACAATATGACATTTAATTTCTGTTGGACAAAACGTGTTTATTTCTTGTCTGAATCCTGGGCTACAGCAATGAACTTTGTCCAGAGCTTGTTCTTCCTTTATGTAATGGAGGAAAAATGCAACTGTGGACACTGCATTATGTAATTTCCCCATGCATCCTCCACAGCCTGACTAAACACAGCTTTGTTAGAGGCCATCTGGTCTCGACTGTCGGTCTTTTGTCCCAATCAGTGCTACCTAACTATAGCAAGACCGTGCACTCAATTTGCTTACTAAATCACAATGTGTCTTACATCACTGCACCCTTCAGTAAGAGTGATAGATTTGGTGAGTGGGAAGTAACTATACTGCCACTCATCTCAGACACTTCATACTTGCAGAACTGCAGTGCGAAAGGAGGGTGGTAGGGTGGGTGGGAGGGAGGTAGGAGGGAAGTCAGTATGGAACCGATGTAGCAGAAAATCTGTTTGTAATTTAAGCACCACTTGGTATTAGGCTCATACTCACAGAGTTTATGGACTGCAGTTGTTCTTGTTATTGTTATTGTCAGTCCGAATGGGGTTTGATGCAGTTCTCCACTCTGGTCTACCTTGTGCAAGCATCCTTGGCTCTCGGTAACCATTATTAAATTCATTATCATGTGTTGAAATCTGGTAGGGGGCATACAGTAATGATTGTAACACAGTACCACATGGAATGACTTCAGTGCAGTCACCGCCACCAACTTCTGTGCAAATGACTGGTCAGAGAATTCTGTACTGCCTTCACAGAGTGAGTAAAAGTACTTGTTTCTCATGAGGTACTGCAGTGCTGGAAGTTAAGCTGCATCCTGTTAGCAACTGACACAAGCTGAGTGGACCAAAATCCATTTAGTTCACTTTCAGAGGACTAATTCCAGACCACTGCTGTAGCCCCTCAATGAGCTATGGACATTTGTGGACGTGTTTAGTCAGATGTTTTTACCTAGTTTTCCACTTTTTGTTTCCATTTTAATTTCTTGTATTTCCTTTGTTTTGACTGCCATTGGGACCCTAGTTGTTGGGCTGCCCCAGTCCAATTATGCTCCTGCTCAAGTCACTACTCGACAAAAAATTCTTATTTGCAGTTTCCTCTCTATTGGATGTGTTCACATTAGTCACATTGTGTTGCTGCTGTCATAATATCAGCTTCCATCCCTGTTAGGCATGACCACAGATATATGCATGGCCAAAATACAAAGTTGCTTCAAAATTGTGCACAGCAACTGCTCTAACAGCTTCCCAATTAAATGCTCTTATATACCAAAATGGGATAATGATGCATTGCCTGTAGTTCTGTCAAACTGTGCTCTTACAGATTACTTTAAAGACTTCAGTTTTGAAATTTCCTTTCCCCTCCAAGTGATGTAGGACTTGCCTTGTGCGTGGTCAAGGAATCTAAATTTACATTGCAGTTGGATTTTGTGTAAATGTTACATTAGTTTCTTGTAAAAGTTGTAACAGCAGTCCCTGAAAGGAATGCCTGATGTTAAGTCATCAGTACTGAGTACCACACTTGTTGATAGTTTTGTTGGTTAAGCTGTGTATCCAAATTGGCATATAGTTCCTTTAGTTGCTGGATATAAAATTTTCCAATTGTTTAAACTCCCACACCTTTATGCTGGTTCTTCATGCAGTCATTGTTGCTCTCTGCAGTGTTACTATGAATATGTGCTAGGCTGTTACAGTATTTGTGATTTATGATGCCATATATCATTGCTACCAATGTCACATAGTGCACTTAAAGACACCTACACTATCTTCTTTGTAAATTAGATATACTTTTCTGCATATCACCTTAACACTGTCCACAGTATGAAGTGAAGTGGCTTCCGCCTAGTCATTCACTATGAAACACACAAGTCTCACTTGTTCTGTGTGTACAGGTACAAATCAGTGAGGCTGATACACTGATGCCAGTTGCCACTGATGCATTTTTACAGGAGAATGCCATCAATAGCGATTTGGATGCCTACAGTGCTATATTTCAATCACATTGCAGTCTGCTGTAGCAGTGTGAACAACAAGAGCTATTGAGTGTAGTTTGGGGGCTAACTGAGCATGTGCTAATCAACACAAAATATATAATTCACATATAAAATAACTATCCAAACCCTAACCAACAATGTACCTTGAACAAACTGCTTGCATCTGTAAGAAGTTCCCTAACAGGGTAGTGTGACTCAATTGAAATGAAAACTTATGTGCTGGCCACGCATGTTAAGTATCTGTGGGCATACCCTCAACACATTAAACTTCCTTACCTCTGGGGCAGCTATTAGCATGTTGGAATCCAAAATATGAACTTTGATGAAGAATTACTCTAACACAACAACACTCTGGAACAGGTTAGTACACCCCTAAATAGACAAAGCTCATAAAATCATAATGTATTGTTGAGGCCAGTGTCCTCCAGCTCTGTAGGTATGCAGTCATTACAGTACTTGCAGATAGTTTAAAGTGTTTCGATCAGGATTCTTGGTATTCGTGTGGCCTTTATGGCTTCCTATCAACATCACACTACTAATACAAAAGAAAGTGAGTCACATAGTTGTAAGCTGCCACAACTCTGCTACACTACACTACACGGCATGGCATTTGCGACGTGTGCCACGTGAACTGCTGTGGCTCAACACTTTGGGGTCTGCTGGTTCTCAGTAACTTGAAATCCAATGGAGACACTATCAGAATTGTACATGACATAATTTCTCTATCTCCTAACTGTGACAGTCTGTAATTTTATAATGGTCTGTTATTCCTTTCCCCTTTCATGAGGGGTGTTCATTCCAGCAAACTATGCTGTACCTTTATTTCGGTCACTGGCAGTGTCCTTACACCAGCCTCCAAACACCAATGTCGACTTGCTTTTTGTGGGCACCTTTGTCCTTCTCTGTGACAGTGGCTGTATATGGCAGCTGTAATGAATTCAGACAATTAAAATAAAAATATTTTGTGGTTCTTCACTTGGATCATTATGCAGTTTTCATCAATCTCACTTTTATAAAATTTCACATGTATGTACTTGCCACAGCACCTGATTCCTAATCTCCATCACTATTTTAGTTTAGCAACTTCTTGACATTAAAATGAGCATGTGCAGTGAGAAGACAACCACTGCCACATATCAAGATGTTTGATTTACACTCAAATTCTGTTGATGTAAAGTTATTCAGCTTCTTAATATTTTTGCAGATGCCGCAGAAGTTAAGGATGGAGGAGCTGTTGGCAGGTGAGATATTTGCTTTCTTCAGTAGCTTAATTACACATTAAAGTTATGACTTTAATATTTTATTATGTGGTACTTTATTTTTCATCTTTTTCTTTGACATTAATATTCCATTGGTGGTGTGCTAAATAATTTTTGTGAAACAGTTTTTCAAAATTCTATACTATAACTTAACACTGGATGTTAATTATGTCGTACATAATTCATACTGAAAATTGGCGGTGTTATTGTAACTACAAAAGATTGGTTACAAATGTGCAGTTGCATTGAAAATGTGTACTGCGGTAGATTGTGAGGGAAATGTGGTCAAAGAGAAAAAAGACAAATTTTTAAGTACCAAATTGACATTTAGAAATTTGTCATTGTAATGTTAAGCAAACATTACAAATAAGCACACTACGATAAGTAGTAATGAATTTTGCCACCTGACTGATGTGTGAAATAGTCTGACCCATCTGGACGCCACAGTTACTCTCAATCCCTCACCTGCCGAGATTGTTATTGACTACCCAGTGACAACATGCTACTGAGTACAAGGTGGCTGACTTGTTGGTGGCTTCACAACTTGTGTACTGCATTCTCGAGACCCATCTCGTACTCCTCTCACCGCCTCTACTCCCATACCAGCTTCCCTAATTTGAAAATTTTGGAGTTCCCCTTAACTTAAGTTTCACAATCCTTCCCTCAGTGCTAGCTACCACTACACTGCCCTTTCCCATGCCTAGCTCTGTACCTGTACCTGTCCCTGTACCTCCTATGTTACACCCTCTGCCACCCCAACCCCTCTATGAGATTTGCATTAAATCTGTCCACCACAACTCCTCACGCAGTTGGCCTGCAGGTTTATGACAATTTATCTGATTGGCAGAGGGACAGAACGCAACAAATGTTATTCTAGGCTTAGCCTTTTACTGCTTATTTCCAGATTAACCCTTTCGTGGCCAATCGAACATCTTAGGCTGATGCATAACACTGTAGTGTTTCCTAGAAGTTAAAAAACTCAGACTATACATACTGGAGACTTAAATCATCATAAATAATATGATTTGTTTTGCTGTTCACTTCAATCTGTTGGGATAACTTTCTGAATCCACAACTGTAGAAATCACGTGATTTTGTAGCAAAGAGCCATGTTCAAAGTGTATTTTCACACCAAAGGAAGTATGTCAAGATCATTGAACAGAGAGCAGAGAAGATGAAATCTGAGGGTGCAAGATCAGATGAAAAAGGTGGGTGCAAAATGACTTCTCAACCCAGTTGTTCTATAGTGTTTGTTGCCAGTCTAGCAGAATGCTGGTAACTGTTACTGTGGAATAGCACCACTTCACACAGTCTTCCTGGATGTTTTTCTGGGACTATATCTGCTAGATGTCTGTTGTTGACAATAAATACCATCAGGAAAGTTACACCTCATGCAAGCAACTCGTAGTACACCACATGGTCACCTACATCTACATCTACATGATTACTCTGCAATTCACATTTAAGTGCTTGGCAGAGGGTTCATCCAACCACAATCACACTATCTCTCTACCATTCCACTCCCGAACAGCGCATGGGAAAAACGAACACCTAAACCTTTCTGTTGGAGCTCTGATTTCTCTTATTTTATTTTGATGATCATTCCTACCTATGTAGATTGGTCTCAACAAAATATTTTCGCATTCAGAAGAGAAAGTTGGTGATTGAAATTTCGTAAATAGATCTCGCCGCAATGAAAAACGTCTTTGTTTTAATGACTTCCATCCCAACTTGCATATCATATCTGCTACTCTCTCTCCCCTATTACGTGATAATACAAAACGAGCTGCCCGTTTTTGCACCCTTTCGATGTCCTCCGTCAATCACACCTGGTAAGGCTCCCACACCCCGCAGCAATATCCTAACACCGGACCTCTCCACAATATCCATAACATTATCTTGTGTGGATGCTCAAGTGTCTATGTGGCACTGCTGCTTTGTTTGGACTAAAGCATTCCTTTCCGTTCTTTCTCTTACATTAGCATAAAAACAAAATTTCTAGTCATCAGTAACAATACAGGTTAGAAATGGTCAGTGATACTCACCCACTAATCAAGAAAAAGCAAGAGGGTAATGTACATACGGCCAACCACTGATTTATATGGTTTGGCATGTGGTACCCATATGCTTTATTGTTGAACCTTCTCCTTTGTATTCAAATGCTGCACAGTGACGGAATGGTCATACTTCATCACATTTTCTGGTTCTTGAGTGCAATGATGTGCCTCATCGTGGATTAATGCATTCAGATGATCTTCATCAAATGCTGAAGGTCTTTCTGAAAATGGAGGGTCAATAATGTCAAAACAATCATCCTTTAAATTAGAAAATCTTTCCTTGCCATGCTCTGTCCCATGGCATTATCCCCATACATGGTGAAAACGTTACCATTGAAACCACATATTCATAAACACCACTGTTCTCATTTTGCCCACTTAGCCATATTAAATTAAAATGTAGCAGTGCTTTGTGTCAACATAATATTCATAGAATGACAATTTACCTAAAAGAATGTGTCCACATTAAGTGAGAACAAGGTAATGTACTTTGTAAAAATGGTGGAAAAGACGACTGTATCCTTTGATCCCTAGGCATATGAATCACATGTAATGCCCCCAACAACACAAAACACAATGATGGGAAAGGCTGACTTAAAGCATACATTGTGTGCTCACTGTTACATTATTGGTATCGGCTGCATAAGTAACAATAACACAGTGCACAGTGTTCACTTAAGACGTCTCTCTTTTTTTGCTCCCAACATTTAATGTTCTAATGATGTACCAACATCATAATGCATTGATGATGGGTTGTTTACATAAAAAATATGTACAAATGAAATGAGCTTCGTGACAAGGCTGAAGATATATCGGTACATAGGACACTGCATAGAACTATATGGAACATTGTAGATGTAACTGTAGATGTGCTCCAAGGAAGTGTGTGGGGCCCTTGATATTGATGTTTTATATTAATGACATCACAGACATTCTTCTTCTTTTTGTTTTTCCGTTTGGGGTATCTAATGACCACATACTAATTTCATTGCTTCCTCCTTTGTTCTTCTTCCAGGTTTCCTTCGTCTTCACTATCTATCCTTTTTTCTTCCTCAGACCATTCTGACCCTGTCTTCCTCTTCTTCTTCTTCTTCTTCTTCTTCTTCCTGCCTTGGAATGCTTCCATTTGCAACACTTTCTTCTTGAAATCCTGTCATTCTGCTGGGTCTTTTTCTTGTATTTCTTTCCAAATCTTTCCTAACTACTTGAATCTGTCCTGTTGTTGACATCTTGTCCCAAAGATGCTTAACAATCTGTTTGGTTAACCTGTTGCTGTTCACTCTGTATAAATGTCCAAAAAATAATAGTCAGCTCTTCTGCAGCATTTCAATTGTTTTTCCCATGCTGCAATATACTTCATTACTTCTTAATATTCATACTTATGGATTTCCTAGCAGTCTGAGTATTTTTCAAATGATTCTTAATTCTAGGACTTGAAGTTTGTATAATTCATAATTCAACATTAAACATTCACTTGCATAGAGACATTCTGGTGTTACTACTGTGCTGTAGTGCTGTATTTTCAAATTTTTGGACACACACATCTTGTTGTAAATGTTCATGTTTATGTCATATGCTTTCTCCATTTTACATACACTTTTGTCTACAGCAAATATTTTTGAAGCCATTGCCTTGAATCTTTCCTCCCAAATATTTAAATTTATAAACCCTCTTTATCTGTTCATTATCTGTTACTAGGATTTCTGGGTCATTTTTTTATGTTTGTCCTAAAAAAATTTTTCTACTTTTAAAGCTGCTTTGTTAGGTATTCCTTCTAAGAGGTTGATTTGTATTTCTGAATTTGTTATATTTTTATAAAGAATGGCATAACCATTTGCAAATACTAGACACTGAATTTCAGTATCTCTTCTTCCTGAAGTCTCCAGTCTCATTGTGACAGCTTATGTTCTTTGCCTTTTGTTTCAATTATCTTACTATTTTCTCTAAGATGCAGTTGAGGTGGTGTGGAAACATGTTGTCACCCTGCATTTCACCTGTTATTTTGAGTGACTTAGGTGTTTCACACCAAAACTTTACTTATGCTTCAGTGTGTGGGTGTTTCACGAATAAGGTTTGCTAGTTTAGTGTAATGCCAAGTTCTCGAGTCACTTTACCCACTGTTTACCTGTAAATGTTAAAACTATGTCTTAAAATTCGTATGGACATAAAGTTGAAATTCTGTTCTGAGCCAGATTTGATCTTTCTAAATCCACTCTGATATTCTCCCAAATGGCTGTCAAGTGTTACTTCTACCTTGTTTAGTAATATTGTTAAAAATATAATACAGCCCACTGGCAACAGATATATACCTGTGCAATTATTTAGATAATGCCTATGACTTTTTTGTGCACAGGATGGATAGGAGCCATTTTCCAGTCTTCTGGAATCTTTTCAGTTTCCCATATTTCTTCAGATATAATCTGAAGGTTAGTTGTCATTTCTGCTTGACACCAGTTATGGTTCAGATGATTTTATTTCTTCTCCACTGACTTTGTT
Source organism: Schistocerca nitens (assembly GCF_023898315.1). Classification (NCBI taxonomy): domain Eukaryota; kingdom Metazoa; phylum Arthropoda; class Insecta; order Orthoptera; family Acrididae; genus Schistocerca; species Schistocerca nitens. The sequence continues at coordinate 37,756,449 of NC_064618.1, read as the reverse complement.
GTTTTTCAGGGTTTTTTTTTTTTGTTTGTTTGCTGTAGGTGGTAGATCTGCTTCCATGTTTTCATCAAATATCTGGAAATACTAGCTCACAATTCAGTTATCTACAGTTCAAGAGTTGATCAAAGTACTTTCTTAGTAAATATATCTAAAAACAAAGATGATGTGACTTACCAAATGAAAGTGCTGGCAGGTCGACAGACACACAAACGAACACAAACATTCACACAAAATTCAAGCTTTCGCAACAAACTGTTGCCTCATCAGGAAAGAGGGAAGGAGAGGGAAAGACGAAAGGATGTGGGTTTTAAGGGAGAGGGTAAGGAGTCATTCCAATCCCGGGAGCGGAAAGACTTACCTTAGGGGGAAAAAAGGACAGGTATACACTCGCGCGCACACACACACACACACACACACACACATATCCATCCACACATACATCTGTATGTGTGTGTGTGTGTGTGCGAGTGTATACCTGTACTTTTTTCCCCCCTAAGGTAAGTCTTTCCGCTCCTGGGATTGGAATGACTCCTTACCCTCTCCCTTAAAACCCACATCCTTTCGTCTTTCCCTCTCCTTCCCTCTTTCCTGATGAGGCAACAGTTTGTTGCGAAAGCTTGAATTTTGTGTGTATGTTTGTGTTCGTTTGTGTGTCTGTCGACCTGCCAGCACTTTCATTTGGTAAGTCACATCATCTTTGTTTTTAGATATATTTTTCCCACGTGGAATGTTTCCCTCTATTATAACCATATCATTACTTTCTTAGTAATTTACATGTGTGGTTATTGCTTAGACCTATTTTACCATTTTCGCCTCTGATGTAAATGCATTGGAGCATGATAGCCCTTTTTGAATAAAACCATGACTGTATGTATGAGAGCATTTTTTCTGCTGTAGTACACAGTGATTCTTTTTTATCACTAATTATGATACTCGTGTCATCTGCAAATAGTAGAATTTTGGCTGAGCTGTCTGGAGCCTGTATGTCATTGATATAAACTAGAAATAACAATGGGCCCAGAATGCTGCCCTGAGAAACAACTATTTAAATTTGTTTTGGTTCAGATATGGGTTTAAAATTGTGAAGATTCTTGGATGACCTCAGCTCAACAACTTGTGACCTGTTTTGCAGATAGGATTCAAACCAATTTTTAACGGTACCCCTGATGCATATTGCTTAAAGTTTCCCTAGTAATATTACATTGTTCACAGTATTGAAGGCTTTAGCTAAATCTAGATTAATTCCAACAACCTGTTTATTTGACTCAAAATTTCCTACTATTTCTGTGCAATATGGCTGTTTCTGTACTGTGCCATGTTGACTGTTATTTATTAGTTTATGTTTTTCTAGATATTTTGTAACCCTGATTTTCATTAATTCCTCAAGTATTTTGGAGAAGGATGGGAGGAGAGATATAGGTTGGTAATTTTATATTTTATGTCTGTCACCATTTTTGTATAGAGGTATCACTTTAGAGATTTTAAGTTTATCCGGAAATATCTCTTCACTAAGGGACAAGTTTGCTATGTGCACTATAGGTTTGACAACACATGGAGCAATTTTCTTAATTATTGATACAGGTACATCATCCAAACCAGAGGACAATTTGAATTTAAAGCATTTAATGACTTTTAGAACTTAATGCTCGTCTGATGGGATTGCCATCATGCTGGTATTTACCATTGGAGACATCACTGTTAATTGTTGCTTAAATCTACTGCTTAAAGTAAGGGGAATATTAACAAAATAATTGTTTACATTGTTTGCCATGGCATTTTTTCTATGGGGATATTTTCATTATTTTTAAGATGGATTTCCTGTTCTTTAGTTTGACCCAATTTTTTTTCTTTTTTTTTTTTACCACATCATTCTGGACTTGTTACTAGCCTGCCTTATTAATCTATCATTACTTAATAATTTTGCTTTTGATATTACTTTGCAGTAAGTCTGTTTGTATGTTCTCACATACTCAACAAACTGCTGATCATGACATGTTTTTAACTTTAAACTTAGTAATTTCATGGTTTCACTTGACGTTTTAATTCCGGGTGTACTCCAGGTCCCTTTGGATCCAGATGATCTGTAACTCAAAAGCTTTTTTGGGAAGCACATTTCAAAGTATGCCATAAAAGTGGAAGCAAATGTATTGTAAGCATCATTTTTGTTTGTTTGTGCCAAGACCTCTGGCCAAACTGCATTTTTAACATTATTTTTGAACTGATTACAATTTTCAGTAGAGAAAAATCGTTTGTACACCTTTTTATTTTCCCTTCCTTGGGAGTTGCAGTGAGATTAAAGGTTAGTGCATTATGAGCTGATAATCCTATATTCACATTTGTAACTGCAACTTCATGTGTGACCACATATGAGAAGATGTTATTTATTAGGATTTCACTGGAATCTGTTGTTCTAGTCGGAGCTGATACGTGGGGAAACAAGTTGAAGCTTTTAGTATGTCTAAAAACTTGTATTTTACTGAACTCTGGACCAATAGATTAATATTAAAGTCACCACAAAGAATTATGGTAGAGTTCTCATTTGAGAAAAATGTCGAGCATTTCTTCCAAATTCTTAAGAGAGACTTCAGTATCTCCAGATGGTGATCTGTAAATTGCTGCAACAATTACTTTCTTTTCTATGATTAATGGTTTAGCCTGATATCTTAACTTAAATTTAAGCTTGGGATTTAGATAAATGCATACACCACCACCTTTGACATTTTGCCTATATTACTGACTGGCAAGTTTGTAATATGTGTGACCAAAAGGACTTAAACTATATCTGTACATTGCATAAGGCTCAGTCACAACTTCTGTGCATGGCTATGACAGGTGGTGTGGGCAGCCTATCAAGTTAGGCTGTGGTCTCCTGATCTCACATTTTGTGCTCGCTTACTCAGTTGTGCAGGACTCTGACACTTGTCTCACTCCTCTGTCAACACAGCTTCCCTTTCATGTCGTTTGTCTCCTAACACTGCAGTCAGGTGTCACGTGGTGTAACTATTTAATACAATGATGTATTATATTCTGTACCTTATCTTCTATACTTCTTCTCAAACTCTGTTATAATTACTTTAAAATTCAAAATTGATGCCTTTGACGCATCACATTTTTATAAATAACTTACTATGTCACTTTTGACTTAACAAATAAGTAAATTTACATGTAATTGCAGCCTTAACTAAAGCAGTACATAAAGTACTTAAAAGACGTTTTACTCTCTGTGTGTACAATAGTAGGCAGTGCACAACAACAGCGGCTACGGTCACCAGAGGCTGGACCCAGTACTGCAGGTGCAGCAAAGTCACCTGGTGAGTAAGAGTAAGAGCCCACTGTGGGAGGCTTACATTCCTGCTCTGTACACTAGAGAATCAAATGTATCTGGACACCTATTAGTGGACATTAAGATTTTGTGTTCTCCTTTATGAGGACTTGAACTCTTCTGGGGACACTTTGACATTTTGAAATCTCTGTGGGTGGATGCCAGCCCATTCTTCCTTGATAGCTGATACCAGACAAGGTAGAAATATTGGTCACAGGGTATGGAGTGAAAATGCCATTTATAACTAATCCCTAAGACGATCCATTGCTTTCAGGTTGGAACATCGGCAGGCAAGCCTTCTTCAGGAATGCCACTGGTTATAAGCCTTTGCCTAACAATGCTGATCCATGAGAGGTACAAGTGTTGAGCTGATCAAATCGATCGTTGTCTGTGAACTGTTCCTCTGCCGTGTATAGTACACAATACTGTCAAATATGTACTTACCCTTCTGCATTTATCCTATCCTGAAGTACAATAAGGGGAGAACAAGTTAAAGAGGAGAAATTGCATATTGTTACACTGCCTGCTCTGCAGTGCATTGTTGGCAGTAGAGGTAATGGCGGATAATGTTCACTTAGTAGTCACCACATCCAAATTCTTCCGTCAGATACCCACGGAGTATAGCACTGTTTGTCACTCCAAATCTCGTTTCCACTCATCCACTCACCAGCAGTCATAGGTATTTATGCTACAGTCAGTGTGACTTTATGTTGAACAGAAATATGTTGTTTCCAGAAGCTGCTCAGCCATTGTAACCAGTTTTTCTAACTCCCTGTACACAGCCATTTCCTTAGCGGGCTCCTAGCTGCACTTCAAAACTGAAGAGTGACTGCAGCAGCTAACTGCAAGCTGGTTTTTACTATTTCCTACCACAATGATAGAAGCACTTGTCCATCAGCATACTGTGTGTGCCTGGACTTCATGTAGCATTGGTTGTTCCTTCACATTTTCACTTAACTGTCATATCACTGACAGCTGACTTGGGCAAGTTTGGAAGGGCTGAAATGCATCCCTGTGTTAATTATTCAGGTGTAATGCAATGAAAAGTCAATGTTCAGTGTACTCAGATCCCTGACTGATGAATTCTGCTTACAAAACAGTATTACCTGCCACTTCCTATAATATATATGACGGCAGTATCTGTTCCCGAAAGAACAATTACCATGGATGACCATGCAGCTTTGCTAGAAATGAAATGATAATTAATGGACACCCTAGCTGCAAACAGGCAGTGATGTACTTCATTGGGGACATGTTGAAAATGTGTGGCCCGACCGGGACTCGTTCCCGGGATCGTCTGTTTACATGGCAGACGCTCTATCCATCTGAGCCACCGCGGGCACAGAGGATAGTGCGTCTGCAGGGACTTATCCCTTGCACACTCCCCGTGAGATCCACATTCCCAACATGTCCACACCACTACATTCGTAGTGTGCCTAACAGATGTTTGCCGATCATACTCATTACTCGTGGCAGATTAATCTACCAAGTCCCGTACGAGTTTGGGCATAGCGTGTGCGTTCGCACAAGAAGGTCAATGGCCGGGAAGCCGTATTTTAACTATATATGACGGTAGTATCTGTTCCCGAAAAACAATTACCGTGGATGACCATGCAGCTTTGCTAGAAATGAAATGATAATTAAATGGATGAAGCGTATGCCATGTAAGCAGGAGATCCCAGGTTCGAGTCCCGGTCGGGGCACACATTTTCAACATTTCCCCAATGAAGTACATCACCGCCTGTTTGCAGCTAGGGTCTCCATTTAATTATCATTTCACTTCCTATAATAGTAGCTCCACCTCTCATTGAATTAAAGTGCTCAGTTGCCCGTTACATAAGTGTGCCCAGGTATTTTGATTGGATAGTGTGTTTATAGTTCTTATCTATGTGATTTCTGCAACCCCTTAGTCAGTCCACCATAGACAATTGAATTAGAATCCAGAAATCACAATATATTTTACTATATTTATGTTTTTGAATATTGAGGACTTTGATTTGCGGCGAGTATTTACTGACTTACAGAAATACAAAGTTTGCCTATATAGCTGTGGAAATATGTGTGCTGAGAATTACTGGGAGGGAAAAGGGAACAGAAAAATGGACAGGGAACAGGCAGGAGTTGGAGACGTAGTGGGGAGGTAGTGGAGATGAGTGATACATGTAGTGATGGAGTGAGTGACAGATAGGATAAGACAATTACATGCTCCTATCCTAGAGAGGTGAGTGGGGGGAACATTGAGGTGACAGTCTGGTGAGAGGCATTGAGTGGATATCAGGCTACATAGACTACAAGCTGCAATGCCTGTAGCTTGAGACCAGAATACCAGGAGAAGCCAGGGAAGAGGCTTAATCAAACAGTGGGACTCCAATGAATGAATGAATGAATGAATGATGTGAGTAGAAGAAACTGAGGATGATTTGTATTTCAAAACTGAACGTTTTTGTACAACCTATTAGGGTAGTAACTTAAATGGAAATATTGGGGTGTGAATCTAGTTTATAAATGGTTATAGCTGATGCGTTCAGCACTACCATAAGTTATTTGATACTAACATTTTCAGGGGCTCCCTTAACCTTTCTGTGGCCAAAATGTTTGTTTCAGAATCTGCACAACCATAGGAATGTCCCATTTCATTGTGTACTGTGATCTGTTGTTCAGTTTATGTACAATTAGAACCCAGAAGCTGACAGGTGATGCTAGAATGTGTTTGTTTCTTTGTTGGTACAGAAGTGAGTACAGTATGTTTTGTAGAAGGAGCTTCCTATCTTTGGCTTAATTGTGGATGGCAAAGACAGTGTAGATATTATTTATCTTTGTTACATTATTTGCTAGGTATATACTATTTGACATATATTTTCACTGATAACTCATTCTTGAAGAAAACTGATGTCTGTGTCTTGTAATTAAAATTAATGCATGTCTTTATTAATGAAAATCATATCAAAATCGTGACTGTAGTTGGAAATCTACCACCACAAATGTACAGATACTGTTCTTTTGAGGTACTGTTTTTCTTCTTTCTCGTGAGATAGTGTACTGGAGACATTTGTTTTCTATTCCTTATTTTGTCTTGAATGTCTCAGTAGTTTCTTGGAATTAATTGTTTACAATTATTTATGGAGCTGTCTTTTGAATTATGGGTAGGGTGGTTATGAAGAATACAGTCAGCAGAAATAAGGTTTCTATGATCTACTTTATAACATATGAAAGCTGATCACCTCTGAAATGAAGGTGCTGGGAGTGTATAGTAGAGTGGAAACAACTGAAGCATGTGGGATGAATGTGTCAATGCTTTTGGAGAGAATGGCTGATAATACAGTATCACTTCCTGTTCACTAGATTTGTCTCTGGTGCCAGTACCTTTGTTCATAAAATATTTCCCATCAAGACTTTCACTACAGTTTGATCCCAGACCAATCTGTTCGTCTTTCTGCCTCACCTCTCTACAGGGAGTCCAGCAGGGAGCTGCCTTGCCCCATCTGCCACCCACACTCGTGGTCATATGTCCCACCTAATGTGGATGATCCATGCACAAGGAGAGAGATGTGCTCAGGTAGCCATGAACATTAGAACTTCATTGCAACACCGAAGGCACATGATAATGTTGGGCAAGTGAAACAGCTTCCTAGTGCAAGCAACATAAAAATACTCCTGATATGCTGTAAGGTTGTCACTAATATGAGCTAAGCTGAGCACTGCAAGCTGCACTGATGATGTCCTAGATTCCAATGTTGCTGTGCTCAGAGGAAAAGTTTTGACTGTAACAGCAGCCAAAAGTATGAACTGTCATCCCCATGGAGGAGATGGCAGTGCCATCCATGAGGCACACACCTGGAAGAAAAATACAGAAATTGGGTCAAGACATCAGTAAGGAGGGATGATGATGTGGAATGGTGCAGGCAGAAAGATACCAGGATGAAAGAAAGGTGTGGCACAAGGCATTTGAACACGGAGCAAAACCATTCAAACACTATGCAGAAGCACTTGAACACAGAGATGAAGGCTACCTAATGGATCACAAGACACTGGTAAAAAGCTTACAGAGACAAAAAGGAATTATAAAAGCACAAGAAGAGAGATATTCCTGAGTGGACAAGAGGAAGAGTGTTTCATTGCGGCACAGATGGTACATGCCAACATGAACCAATGAAACAACTTTCTGATGAAGGCAAGGTAGAGAATGCCCTGATGCATGAAAAGATTGCCACTAATATGAAAACTATTCTTGAAGGTTCCAGTTGAGCACTCTGTCTGTAACAACTGACAAACACTGCTGTAGGATGCACTGGCAATGCCAATATTGTGGGCTGCATTCTTATTAATATAGTCATGCATTCCAAAGTAGATAGTTGATGTCGAGTCTGGAACTTGGGTTGGCTGGTGAGCCACTGTACATTCCCCTACAAAGGCTATGTAGTGGAGCAATACTGTTAAGTTGACCAGTGTCGCATGGCTCCAAGGTGGAAACCATGCAGTGGCTGTCATTGGCAAGATCCGCTGCACTGAGGGTGAGTTTCAGTTTCAAGCCCGTAAAGATGCCAGCAACTGACATACCTCTGTTGTGTGGCATAAGGCAGGATTGTAAAGCACCAGCCAGATGCTACACCACCCACTTCCACCTCATTCCTATTATGTCTCCTAATCCATCCTGTTCCCATACGCATCAGATTTTCTTTCTGTCTCACCTCTACAAAAAATCCACCTGAGAAATAATCTGCCTCACCTACCACTCATTCTCCTCACCCATCTGTAAGTAAAGAAAGGAGTGTTACATTGAATGTGATAAACATTTTTGCTATTACTTTCTGTGGGGTATCTGTGAGAGAAATTCATGATAATTTAAAATTATTGGTGAAGTTTTCTGCAAAACACTAAGTGCTCTCATTGCCAAATACTGGATGAATATAATGTCGGTAAATGAATGCAATTAGTGAAGGTGCATAAACAAGCTTACACACTGTTCCTAAATGTTAAACGTGACACAGTGTGTTAACTGTGAAACATAAGATTGTATGTTTTATTAAGCAGATAAGTACAGCATTTTAAATTATAAAATTTGAGCAATAATTATGTGAAATGATGACAAAAAACATTTATTTGTCCCTGCCAGTCTTCAGATAGCAAGCGTGCAACTGGAATAAAGTTCAGGCTTTCTGGAACTCGGTAATATTGATGGTTATTTATAATTGAGTAGATTAGATGCTCAATTACGCACTGATCCGTAGGTTTTCTAAAAGATAGAAACAATTGATTCTGTTCTTTATCAGGTCATGTTGAAACACACTTAGTTTATCACTAGTTTGTTTTACTTGTGCAGATAAAGTATTTTTTATATTAACACGCAAATTCTTTTTTTTGTCAATCAGGCCCTGCTGAGGAGGAAGGCAGGCGTCCCATCGTTCAGGTGAGTGAAAGTAGTGGATGCACGTATGAGACTGGCAGAGCAAGTGTGATTTTCACCAGTAGCATATAGTTTGGTTCTGTGGCATGTAATGAACCCCACACTGCTTCCTGTCCTCCTCCCTGGGTGAGGACATATTTCATCAGCTCGCGGCATTGAACCGTTAAAATACTTCCTCCTATTCTGAGCTACTCTGCATACTACCCACTTGCTTAATCAAATAAACTCCTTTATTAATATCCTATTCATCTCCATTTCAGTCTCATTGCGTCTCCCGTGGCAGTCTGTTTCCTGACATCGCAAACTTTGCAACTTCTTTAGCACTGTTAACTGAAATGCTATCTCAAGTCTAAATTACCTGCTAAATGACCCAAAAATATCTCAAAGACCACTCATATACTGGCTCTTAATTTAAAACAAGTAACTCTCTTTAATTATTAATGTCAAGTCATATGTCATTGGTTAGTGTACAGAATCTTACTGACAGCTCAACTTCATCTTCATTCTCCTGATGTAATGGCAGTTGTCATGATGCTGACTGTTCTAGGGGGAAGGCACATTGCTGAACAAGAATGAGACAGCAAGGAATAAACCCATGGACTGGTTGTTTGTGTTGCCATCATCATTTGTGAAAGTGGCATGGCTGGACCATGTAAAACTTGGGAATTCGTGTGGATGCTGATAACCACGCCATTGAGTGCCCCCTAACCAGGTATCATCATCATGATGATAGAATAAAACACTGAAATCATCATGAACTGTGAAGAACGATAAACTAATTATCGTTATCCCACCCTGCAGATATGCTACATCAATCTCCACTAGATTTTGTGTGTTGTGGTTGGCAGGTGTTACTAGAGGAGGCCAAAATGCATGCGTTTTAACTCACGCAGGCTGGCGTGAGGTCTGGAACAGGACAAGGAAATTAGAATTTAGAAAAACGGACATATCTGGTGGAATACTTAACTTTAATCCATTAATGATGAACATCTGTCTTGATGGTACATGATTCACAATATCAATAGTAACTGATACGGGCGCCTTGCTAGGTCATAGCAAATGAAGTAGCTGAAGGCTATGCTAAACTATCGTCTCGGCAAATGAGAGCGTATTTTGTCAGTGAACCATCACTACAAAGACGGTTGTACAGCTGGGGCGAGTGCTAGGAAGTCTCTCTAGACCTGCCGTGTGGTGGCGCTCGGTCTGCAATCACTGATAGTGGCGACACGCGGGTCCGATGTATACTACCGGACCGCGGCCGATTTAAAGGCTACCACCTAGCAAGTGTGGTGTCTGGCGGTGACACCACATTATGCACAACAGAGAAGGGTATAAAAGTTTAAAGCCACCATTTGAATTAAAAAAAAAAAAAAATCACTTTGTGGTGGTGACCATTGTTCATCGGTACTATAGACATTGTGAGATCTACACCTTTACCAAAGCGATGTGTTACACCATAGTTGATACTCATTAAACATGACAATAAATATTCCTTGAAATCGACACTTACCACTGACTGTTGTCTAAAATGCTTACTGATTGCAGTTGGGAACTGAGATTTCCCCATTTTTGAGCAAATATCACAAACACAAATGACAGGTACTCGCAATCGCAAACACGTTTCAAAGTACCTTTCTAGAATGATATCAGACTCATTCTCCTCCATACATTCATGGCCTGTCAAACTTCCTAAACTCTTCTGAAAATACTTTCCTGCTTGTGAAATAACTACCAAGTGAACTACTTTGAGAGGTATACTTGTCATAGTGTTTGTTATGTTTGACACGTGTTGATTAGTAATTCAATAAAACTACCTTAGTGTACTTAAGCACGTGCATCACAAATTGTGCAGTGTGATTTCAAACTAACTGTTTAGTTACTTTTGTCATTAGGGATTTGCTTTCAGTAATATTAATATAGGTCTCTGGTACATTAAACAGAATCGAATGATCATTCTTGTGATCTTTCAGATCTTGCATTGACTTACTTGCCAGCTCCCATGACCATGGCAAACAGTCCTTTATCCAGTAAGTGGTTTCTTTTTCATACATCTTGTTGTTTAGGACCAATATGTGGCACAAATCTTAAAGGTCATGGAATGTGTCAGATAAAATAAAATGTTTAAGAAACCAAAAAAGAGGAGCCATAAGTTTAAGTAAATGCAGTCAATAATATAACACAGGAATGGCCGCTGAGGTGCCACCTCTCCATTTCTTCCCTCCTCCTCTTTCCTAATCATGACATTATTCCAATGGAATATTGGTGGCCTTCAATCCAAAAAGATGACTTGCGGCTGCTCTTGGAATCGCAGCCTCTGCTAGTTCTCTGCCTGCAGGAAACAAAATTGCATCCTCAAGACTGATTTGAGCTTTTGTATTTCTTCCCAGTCTGCTTTGACACCCTCTCTCCAAATATGGCATTCCATTCCATATCGTAGGAGGAGAGAGGGGAGTCATGCTGCTCATATGGAAGGACGTTCAAAGTCAACCCTTCTCCCTGACTACCCAGCTTGAAGCTATTCCTGTCCGCATTTTACTTCCTCTCCTGAACTTTTCCATATGTACTGTTTACATCCCTCAGTCATTCGGTGTCATGGACACTCTTCATCCAGCTTACTGGCCAACTCCCTCACCCCTTTCTGCTGCTTGTTGACTGTAATGCACACCATTCCCTTTGGAAATCTCCCAGAACCTGACAGAGAGGTGCCCTCTAGGCTGAATTTCTCAGTCACCTTAACCTCATTTGCCTTATCGTGGGAGTACCCATCTTCCTTTTATACTACATCCACTCCTACCCATATCTGGAAATCTCCTGCACTGCCCAATTTGCCCATCATCTGATCACTGTCTCTAGTACGTACTCGAGCAACCATTTACCATTTACCATTTGCTATCCATTTTCTGACTCCTACCCCACATATATGCACACCCAAATGGCAACTTTCTAGGGATGACTGGAGATTTACTGTTCCCTGGCACCCGTTGAGTAACATAATTTCTCCAGTTGTGATGGCCAGGTAGAATATCTTACAAATGCTATCATTACCACCACACAATATTCCATTCTCGCACTTCATCTTTACTGTGCCATGTCCCAGTGCCTTGATTGACTGAGCTGTGTTGTGACTCAACTCACATGCAGAGATGTGTTCTCCATGTTTTTAACCGTCATTCTATGATGGCAAACTGCATTCATTATGAACAGTTGCATGCACAGTGTCGTTGCACCCTTCAGGATAGCAAAAATCTAGCTAGATTTCCTTAACTAGTTCTTCTAACAGTTCCACCACCTCATCTGTTGTATGGGCCCTGCAGGACCAAGATCCATTGGGCTGCTATTCTGCGGAGATTTCAAGCTCCACCCACTATCATTCTGCCTTCCTCCACCAGAAACAAGTGGAGGAGGCTTGGGTAGTACCCTTATTTTGGCAGATTAGAGAGTGCTACAAGCTGCCTTTAGTATGAGGGGGTGAGAGCTTGCTCTCACTTCATATCGATCCTCCAACACAGTGCTGGATGATGTTTGCATTCAGATGTTGCTAAACCTTTCTTATGTGGGCAAGCACTTGCTCTTTCTTATGTACAACTGCATCTGGGCAGAGGGCGCCGTTTGCCAGATGCCAGCATAAAGACACTGTCATTCCCATACCCATACCCAAGCCCAGTAAGGAAAACTACCTTCCTTCTAGTTACTGCCCCATTTCTCCCACAAGCTGTGTTTGCAAACTGATGAAACATGTAATTCATGCCTGGCTGGTATAGTGACTAGAGTGTGGCAATTCACTGACCACTGTACCGTGCGGATTTTGAGCAGGCCGTCCTGCAGCTGACCATCTCATCACTTTGTCAGCGTGTGTCGCGAATGGTTTTCTGTGGATATATCAGACACTGGCAGTGTTTTTAAATTTGCAGAAAGCCTAAAACACCTTCTGAAGGATGGGTATTCTTGATCTCTCTACATGTGGCACTTCTGAGGCCACATGCCCCATGTCCTTCAGGTATTTTTAAAGTATTGATTTTTCAAGGAATGTTGGTACTGCCTTGTCAGACACCTTTATCAGGAAGTTGGTGTGCCTCAGGGTACTGTTTTGAGTGTGACCCTCTTTGCTATTGCCTTTAACCTTATTATGTCCTGTCTCCTGCAGGTCATCTCCAGCAGTCTACTGTTGCCCACCCCTACCCTGTTACCCTCCCACACCCTGTCCCAGCCTCCTCCTTACCCCCACATGATTGCCTGTCTCATCATGTGCAACTGCTCGCAGCCTGGCTTCAGCTGCCAGAGAGTGTGATCACGTGTGTGAGAGTTGTATTTGCGTGAGTATGTGAGTGTATGTTATCTATATATAACAGAGGCCTTGTTCACTGAGAGCTCACTTTCTTACAGTTTTTTTTTCTTTATTTTTTATTTTTATTTTTTTTTTTTTTTTGTCGTGCCTGTGTGCCTTCCATGGTATTGTTAAATTCATTTCTGAAGAATTGTGATGGCTCGAGGCATTGAGGTGCTGAGGTAGGGGTCAGTGTACACTCATCAGCAAACAAACAATTGTGCCTTATTAGACAAAAGCCAGGAAAGATCAGACCATTTGGCAATAGTGCCGTAAAAACCAGACCAGAGATTGATCTCGGGGAGATGAGTGTCATTGGTGTGGTAAATGTGAGGTGTCTGATACTAACTCAGTATTCATGTATGCCCCATATGCTAGTGATCGCTTACTTAACTGCATAGGTTATGGACCTGACTCTCAGAAGGTTCAAATCACTGACATAAGCACACTCTTAGCCTTAGTATATTTATTGGCATTAAGGTTCTAAGTGCTCACTGCCTACCATTCAAGCAACTAAGAATGGAAGACCAGTTTTACCAACAAGTTTTTTGTATTCCACTGCCACTCATATTCTTCATTTTGCAGCTTGAAAATATATCTCTGCATGTTTTGGAATGAAGGTTAAGGCCTCAAAATTACCTGCTCTTCCCAAATCCATTCTCCATGGTGAAATGATAGAAGCATTGCACGGTAACCTGAAGGTGCAGAGTTCAAAGCTACACATTTCCATTTTTTAATTGTTTTTGCAAATTCACTAGAAAGAGAGACAGATTTTTTGGACATTTATGCAAATAATGGAATTGTGTGTCTGAGTAATGAAATAGCTGCTCTTGTTGCGTATGGGCTTCACTCTGTTTCAGATACATTTATTAAAGTACCTGTAGCTAAAGTCATGAAAGTTATAATGTTTTATGATAGAGAAAATAACCAACAACAAAAGCAACATTTGAAGAGCTCTTCTTAAAAGACAGAATAAAACATGAAACCTTTAACAGTTCATGATAAGAAATGTTACACACTACTACAACCACACTTAATACTTACCATCCTTAAATGTTAAAAGCAGTGGTTAAAATTTCCCAGAGTACTTTGACAATGTGTGGATACATAATGATGTACTTGTGCACCTACATACAGCCATTAAAGCTCTAATGAATGGGCAGGCAGCATTATCAAATTAGTTATCAACATTACTGGGTCAGCTACTTGTCAGAGAATATTAACTATAATCTATTAGATCTATTATGAACTACCAGAAAAAAGAATGCCAACAATTAAAAGCTTCCAGATGCATTTGAACTCGGATGCTGGCATCTTAAGTACTCACTTATGTGCCTTTACTGATGTAGATGTAGAATGGGTGCCAAGTTTGATATAGCTATTTGAACACAAACCAGACCTCATGGCAAAGAATAGAAACAGTAAAAATAATGATTCACAGTATCATCCAGTTGCAGGCCTAGGTAAGCCAAGTGTTGCAACAAAACATTTGACCATATTCCATCAGATCTCATCTGTCACATGTGCCAAACTATAACTTCACTTTCCATTACAGTGCTTGTGTATAGTCCAGCACAATATCAACATTGTGAAGTGCACTTCCACAAACATTTCTACAGCAAAAAGAGATCAAATTTCTTCACGGGGTTTACAATACTATTCAGGTTTTCATCACAGGATGTTTGTCTTGTATGGGAGTCCTAGTGTACTGCATATCGTGCTCGAAAAAGGGAACAGGGAGATGGGGAAGATAAGGAAGATGATGGCGAGGTGAGTTGCAGTCTTGTGTTAGACCATCATAGCAACAATAGTTGCGGGCACAGATCAGTGGAAGATGTCATGGAAGGCCTTAGAACATCACTGAGACCCTAATTACAAGTAACAGACATAAGAAATAAATGAATACACCTTTGGTTGTCGTTACCCATGCCCTGGCTCCAACTCAAACCATTAATGTTTGCTTGACTGTGATATTCCTGTGGTGCTGCTTATGGGTGGATGGCTGTAACTGACGTATTGTCAGAGGTGTTAGTCATCATAAATGGCATATTAGTCCAATGCTGATTTCTCTCTTGTCATGCTGATAAATGGCAAAAATGTTTAAGGAAATTTTGTTCAAATATGTGGCCTGTCCTCAGTGTAAGCTGTGCAAGGTTAAGCAAACGTCTGCAGTATGCAGATGATTTGGCTTTCCATCCATGCTTGTCACATATCTGGCAGAGTCATGAATTTCTATGTATCCTGTGTTGACATGACAAATATTAAGGGGTAGTAACGTGCATTTTTAAAGCTATACAAATTCACCCCAAGGGTGACTATGGGAATGGAAGTTGCCTGAGTATTGGGAACTTTGGATAAAATATCAACCTGTGTGATTGATGAATCTTTGGAATGTCAGAAGTCTACCCCAACTGTAAACAGAATTTTAAAGAATTTTGTTGAAGGAGCACTATCAGCAGAATGCCTGGCTCAAGATACTGAGCACACAGCAGGATAACACATAGCTTGCCTGTAAGAGCCAACTAATCCCTCCCCTAGATACGAAGCAGTTGTAGTGAGTGACCAACTTCCCAGTTCCAATGATGCAGTTCACTGAGGGCCAAGGAAAGCTGTACTGCACGCACAATGATCCACTATAAAACAGGAACTCAGTGAGGAAATGTGTTACACTGGCTGGCAGCCACAGAGTTCCATCTGAATGCAATGTGGAAAACTGTACTTTTCACAGATAAGTTGTCTTACCAAGACCAAACAGTAGATCAGCAGTCGCGAGGGTCCAGACATAATGGGGAATAAGTGGTGACAACAGGTAGTACTAGCCGATGGTCAGTTTCCTGGGGGCGTTGGTTTCCCCGTTGGGGACGCTGGTTTCCCCGTTGGGGACGCTGGTTTCCCCGTTGGGGACGCTGGTTTCCCCGTTGGGGACGCTGGTTTCCCCGTTGGGGACGCTGGTTTCCCCATTGGGGACGCTGGTTTCCCCGTTGGGGACGCTGGTTTCCCCGTTGGGGACGCTGGTTTCCCCGTTGGGGACGCTGGTTTCCCCGTTGGGGACGCTGGATTTCTGTGAGAGGAGCAGGAAGGCTTCCTCAGTAGCAGGCTGTATGCCCACATTTTGAAGAAAGTGGTGCTGCATTTAGTGTGAATGCTATATTGTGGAGGGGATCTCATGCTACATGAAGAATATTCACTTGTGTATAGGTCTGCTCATTCAACTGCAGCTGTCCAACATAAACATTAATGTAATGGACTTGCTGTGAGAGACTGCTCACATGAACACAATATAAATTATGTGTGTGTAAGTAGCATGAACACACAGAGAACTGGCTGTGAAACACACCATTTACAGGTGATGCTCTTTTGGACTGCTTTTTTTGAAGCCTCGGTGGGGTTGCCTCTTCTGACAAATGGGTCCAATGCCTCACAGATTCAGTGCCAGGGTGCATGACTGAAGTCAGAAATAATGGGGCATTCTGGATAAAATGTTATGGACTGAGAACATTTTACTTTCTTTCCTTGTTCTGCTGTGCAGTGTTCTGTCAGTGAGAGCCAGCACAAAATCTCTTGATGACGGAAAAATATCAAAGATGAGAGAATCAAATTTGAGCTAGTTCTAGTTGGCATTATCCTTGTACCTGAAATAAATTTATTTTAATTTAATATTTTGAGTATTACATTCTCTTTACTTGCTCTCTGCCTACATACATGAAATGAATAAATCAAGAGTGCCCCTTTTTAGGACTATTTTTTGTTATGTCAAATTCATCTCTCTCCCACTCTATTGCCACCCATCAGACTCGGCCAAAAATGTGCAAAATATATCTTCTCTCTCTCTCTCTCTCTCTCTCTCTCTCTCTCTCTCACTCACTCACTCACTCACTCACTCACACACACACACACACACACACACACACACACAAACACACACACGCGCGCATAGGCAAATTACAAATTGGAAAGTATCTCATGACCAAATAAGCAAACAGGGCAGTAGGATAATTAGTAGTTTCTAAATGGTGTTTATATATAGAAATTGGTCTGTATGCTGCATTTATTTGATGGAGTACATGTGTTTCCTCATGCTGTATGTAGAATAAGAAACAATATGACATTTAATTTCTGTTGGACAAAACGTGTTTATTTCTTGTCTGAATCCTGGGCTACAGCAATGAACTTTGTCCAGAGCTTGTTCTTCCTTTATGTAATGGAGGAAAAATGCAACTGTGGACACTGCATTATGTAATTTCCCCATGCATCCTCCACAGTCAGACTAAACACAGCTTTGTTAGAGGCCATCTGATCTCGACTGTCGGTCTTTTGTCCCAATCAGTGCTACCTAACAATAGCAAGACCGTGCACTCAATTTGCTTACTAAATCACAATGTGTCTTACATCACTGCACCCTTCAGTAAGAGTGATAGATTTGGTGAGTGGGAAGTAACTATACTGCCACTCATCTCAGACACTTCATACTTGCAGAACTGCAGTGCGAAAGGAGGGTGGTAGGGTGGGTGGGAGGGAGGTAGGAGGGAAGTCAGTATGGAACCAATGTAGCAGAAAATCTGTTTGTAATTTAAGCACCACTTGGTATTAGGCTCATACTCACCCAGTTTATGGACTGCAGTTGTTATTGTTATTGTCAGTCCGAATGGGGTTTGATGCAGTTCTCCACTCTGGTCTACCTTGTGCAAGCATCCTTGGCTCTCGGTAACCATTATTAAATTCATTATCATGTGTTGAAATCTGGTAGGAGGCATACAGTAATGATTGTAACACAGTACCACATGGAATGACTTCAGTGCAGTCACCGCCACCAACTTCTGTGCAAATGACTGGTCAGAGAATTTTGTACTGCCTTCACAGAGTGAATAAAAGTATTTGTTTCTCATGAGGTACTGCAGTGCTGGAAGTTAAGCTGCATCCTGTTAGCAACTGACACAAGCTGAGTGGACCAAAATCCATTTAGTTCACTTTCAGAGGACTAATTCCAGACCACTGCTGTAGCCCCTCAATGAGCTATGGACATTTGTGGACGTGTTTAGTCAGATGTTTTTACCTATTTTTCCACTTTTTGTTTCCATTTTAATTTCTTGTATTTCCTTTGTTTTGACTGCCATTGGGACCCTAGTTGTTGGGCTGCCCCAGTCCAATTATGCTCCTGCTCAAGTCACTACTTGACAAAAAATTCTTATTTGCAGTTTCCTCTCTATTGGATGTGTTCACATTAGTCACATTGTGTTGCTGATGTCATAATATCAGCTTCCATCCCTGTTAGGCATGACCACAGAGATATGCATGGCCAAAATACAAAGTTGCTTCAAAATTGTCCACAGCAACTGCTCTAACAGCTTCCCAATTAAATGCTCTTATATACCAAAATGGGATAATGATGCATTGCCTGTAGTTCTGTCAAACTGTGCTCTTACAGATTACTTTAAAGACTTCAGTTTTGAAATTTCCTTTCCCC
This sequence comes from Schistocerca nitens, assembly GCF_023898315.1. Taxonomy (NCBI): domain Eukaryota; kingdom Metazoa; phylum Arthropoda; class Insecta; order Orthoptera; family Acrididae; genus Schistocerca; species Schistocerca nitens. Next base: position 37,737,938 of record NC_064618.1, on the reverse strand, counting down.
TCCAAGTGATGTAGGACTTGCCTTGTGCGTGATCAAGGAATCCAAATTTACATTGCAGTTGGATTTTGTGTAAATGTTACATTAGTTTCTTGTAAAAGTTGTAACAGCAGTCCCTGAAAGGAATGCCTGATGTTAAGTCATCAGTACTGAGTACCACACTTGTTGATAGTTTTGTTGGTTAAGCTGTGTATCCAAATTGGCATATAGTTCCTTTAGTTGCTGGATATAAAATTTTCCAATTGTTTAAACTCCCACACCTTTATGCTGGTTCTTCATGCAGTCATTGTTGCTCTCTGCAGTGTTACTATGAATATGTGCTAGGCTGTTACAGTATTTGTGATTTATGATGCCATATATCATTGCTACCAATGTCACATAGTGCACTTAAAGACACCTACACTATCTTCTTTGTAAATTAGATATACTTTTCTGCATATCACCTTAACACTGTCCACAGTATGAAGTGAAGTGGCTTCCGCCTAGTCATTCACTATGAAACACACAAGTCTCACTTGTTCTGTGTGTACAGGTACAAATCAGTGAGGCTGATACACTGATGCCAGTTGCCACTGATGCATTTTTACAGGAGAATGCCATCAATAGCGATTTGGATGCCTACAGTGCTATATTTCAATCACATTGCAGTCTGCTGTAGCAGTGTGAACAACAAGAGCTATTGAGTGTAGTTTGGGGGCTAACTGAGCATGTGCTAATCAACACAAAATATATAATTCACATATAAAATAACTATCCAAACCCTAACCAACAATGTACCTTGAACAAACTGCTTGCATCTGTAAGAAGTTCCCTAACAGGGTAGTGTGACTCAATTGAAATGAAAACTTATGTGCTGGCCACGCATGTTAAGTATCTGTGGGCATACCCTCAACACATTAAACTTCCTTACCTCTGGGGCAGCTATTAGCATGTTGGAATCCAAAATATGAACTTTGATGAAGAATTACTCTAACACAACAACACTCTGGAACAGGTTAGTACACCCCTAAATAGACAAAGCTCATAAAATCATAATGTATTGTTGAGGCCAGTGTCCTCCAGCTCTGTAGGTATGCAGTCATTACAGTACTTGCAGATAGTTTAAAGTGTTTCGATCAGGATTCTTGGTATTCATGTGGCCTTTATGGCTTCCTATCAACATCACACTACTAATACAAAAGAAAGTGAGTCACATAGTTGTAAGCTGCCACAACTCTGCTACACTACACTACACGGCATGGCATTTGCGACGTGTGCCACGTGAACTGCTGTGGCTCAACACTTTGGGGTCTGCTGGTTCTCAGTAACTTGAAATCCAATGGAGACACTATCAGAATTGTACATGACATAATTTCTCTATCTCCTAACTGTGACAGTCTGTAATTTTATAATGGTCTGTTATTCCTTTCCCCTTTCATGAGGGGTGTTCATTCCAGCAAACTATGCTGTACCTTTATTTCGGTCACTGGCAGTGTCCTTACACCAGCCTCCAAACACCAATGTCGACTTGCTTTTTGTGGGCACCTTTGTCCTTCTCTGTGACAGTGACTGTATATGGCAGCTGTAATGAATTCAGACAATTAAAATAAAAATATTTTGTGGTTCTTCACTTGGATCATTATGCAGTTTTCATCAATCTCACTTTTATACAATTTCACATGTATGTACTTGCCACAGCACCTGATTCCTAATCTCCATCACTATTTTAGTTTAGCAACTTCTTGACATTAAAATGAGCATGTGCAGTGAGAAGACAACCACTGCCACATATCAAGATGTTTGATTTACACTCAAATTCTGTTGATGTAAAGTTATTCAGCTTCTTAATATTTTTGCAGATGCCGCAGAAGTTAAGGATGGAGGAGCTGTTGGCAGGTGAGATATTTGCTTTCTTCAGTAGCTTAATTACACATTAAAGTTATGACTTTAATATTTTATTATGTGGTACTTTATTTTTCATCTTTTTCTTTGACATTAATATTCCATTGGTGGTGTGCTAAATAATTTTTGTGAAACAGTTTTTCAAAATTCTATACTATAACTTAACACTGGATGTTAATTATGTCATACATAATTCATACTGAAAATTGGCGGTCTTATTGTAACTACAAAAGATTGGTTACAAATGTGCAGTTGCATTGAAAATGTGTACTGTGGTAGATTGTGAGGGAAATGTGGTCAAAGAGAAAAAAGACAAATTTTTAAGTACCAAATTGACATTTAGAAATTTGTCATTGTAATGTTAAGCAAACATTACAAATAAGCACACTACGATAAGTAGTAATGAATTTTGCCACCTGACTGATGTGTGAAATAGCCTGACCCATCTGGACGCCACAGTTACTCTCAATCCCTCACCTGCCGAGATTGTTATTGACTACCCGGTGACAACATGCTACTGAGTACAAGGTGGCTGACTTGTTGGTGGCTTCACAACTTGTGTACTGCATTCTCGAGACCCATCTCGTACTCCTCTCACCGCCTCTACTCCCATACCAGCTTCCCTAATTTGAAAATTTTGGAGTTCCCCTTAACTTAAGTTTCACAATCCTTCCCTCAGTACTAGCTACCACTACACTGCCCTTTCCCATGCCTAGCTCTGTACCTGTACCTGTCCCTGTACCTCCTATGTTACACCCTCTGCCACCCCATCCCCTCTATGAGATTTGCATTAAATCTGTCCACCACAACTCCTCACGCAGTTGGCCTGCAGGTTTATGACAATTTATCTGATTGGCAGAGGGACAGAACGCAACAAATGTTATTCTAGGCTTAGCCTTTTACTGCTTATTTCCAGATTAACCCTTTCGTGGCCAATCGAACATCTTAGGCTGATGCATAACACTGTAGTGTTTCCTAGAAGTTAAAAAACTCAGACTATACATACTGGAGACTTAAATCATCATAAATAATATAATTTGTTTCGCTGTTCACTTCAATCTGTTGGGATAACTTTCTGAATCCACAACTGTAGAAATCACGTGATTTTGTAGCAAAGAGCCATGTTCAAAGTGTATTTTCACACCAAAGGAAGTATGTCAAGATCATTGAACAGAGAGCAGAGAAGATGAAATCTGAGGGTGCAAGATCAGATGAAAAAGGTGGGTGCAAAATGACTTCTCAACCCAGTTGTTCTATAGTGTTTGTTGCCAGTCTAGCAGAATGCTGGTGACTGTTACTGTGGAATAGCACCACTTCACACAGTCTTCCTGGATGTTTTTCTGGGACTATATCTGCAAGATGTCTGTTGTTGACAATAAATACCAACAGGAAAGTTACACCTCATGCAAGCAACTCGTAGTACACCACATGGTCACCTACATCTACATCTACATGATTACTCTGCAATTCACATTTAAGTGCTTGGCAGAGTGTTCATCCAACCACAATCATACTATCTCTCTATCATTCCACTCCCGAACAGCGCATGGGAAAAACGAACACCTAATCCTTTCTGTTGGAGCTCTGATTTCTCTTATTTTATTTTGATGATCATTCCTACCTATGTAGATTGGTCTCAACAAAATATTTTCGCATTCAGAAGAGAAAGTTGGTGATTGAAATTTCGTAAATAGATCTCGCCGCAATGAAAAACGTCTTTGTTTTAATGACTTCCATCCCAACTTGCATATCATATCTGCTACTCTCTCTCCCCTATTACGTGATAATACAAAACGAGCTGCCCGTTTTTGCACCCTTTCGATGTCCTCCGTCAATCCCACCTGGTAAGGACCCACACCCCGCAGCAATATCCTAACACCGGACCTCTCCATAATATCCATAACATTATCTTGTGTGGATGCTCAAAAGTCTATGTGGCACTGCTGCTTTGTTTGGACTAAAGCATTCCTTTCCGTTCTTTCTCTTACATTAGCATAAAAACAAAATTTCTAGTCATCAGTAACAATACAGGTTAGAAATGGTCAGTGATATTCACCCACTAATCAAGAACAAGCAAGAGGGTAATGTACATACGGCCAACCACTGATTTATATGGTTTGGCATGTGGTACCCATATGCTTTATTGTTGAACCTTCTCCTTTGTATTCAAATGCTGCACAGTGACGGAATGGTCATACTTCATCACATTTTCTGGTTCATGAGTGCAATGATGTGCCTCATCGTGGATTAATGCATTCAGATGATCTTCATCAAATGCTGAAGGTCTTTCTGAAAATGGAGGGTCAATAATGTCAAAACAATCATCCTTTAAATTAGAAAATCTTTCCTTGCCATGCTCTGTCCCATGGCATTATCCCCATACATGGTGAAAACGTTACCATTGAAACCACATATTCGTAAACACCACTGTTCTCATTTTGCCCACTTAGCCATTTTAAATTAAAATGTAGCAGTGCTTTGTGTCAACATAATATTCATAGAATGACAATTTACCTAAAAGAATGTGTCCACATTAAGTGAGAACAAGGTAATGTACTTCGTAAAAATGGTGGAAAAGACGACTGTATCCTTTGATCCCTAGGCATATGAACTTGTCTTAGATCACATGTAATGCCCCCAACAACACAAAACACAATGATGGGAAAGGCTGACTTAAAGCATACATTGTGTGCTCACTGTTACATTATTGGTATCGGCTGCATAAGTAACAATAACACAGTGCACAGTGTTCACTTAAGACGTCTCTCTTTTTTTGCTCCCAACATTTAATGTTCTAATGATGTACCAACATCATAATGCATTGATGATGGGTTGTTTACATAAAAAATATGTACAAATGAAATGAGCTTCGTGACAAGGCTGAAGATATATCGGTACATAGGACACTGCATTGAACTATATGGAACATTGTAGATGTAACTGTAGATGTGCTCCAAGGAAGTGTGTGGGGCCCTTGATATTGATGTTTTATATTAATGACATCACAGACATTCTTCTTTTTGTTTTTCCGTTTGGTGTATCTAATGACCACATACTAATTTCATTGCTTCCTCCTTTGTTCTTCTTCCAGGTTTCCTTCGTCTTCACTATCTATCCTTTTTTCTTCCTCAGACCATTCTGACCCTGTCTTCCTCTTCTTCTTCTTCTTCTTCTTCGTCTTCTTCTTCTTCCTGCCTTGGAATGCTTCCATTTGCAACACTTTCTTCTTGAAATCCTGTCATTCTGCTGGGTCTTTTTCTTGTATTTCTTTCCAAATCTTTCCTAACTACTTGAATCTGTCCTGTTGTTGACATCTTGTCCCAAAGATGCTTAACAATCTGTTTGGTTAACCTGTTGCTGTTCACTCTGTATAAATGTCCAAAAAATAATAGTCAGCTCTTCTGCAGCATTTCAATTGTTTTTCCCATGCTGCAATATACTTCATTACTTCTTAATATTCATACTTATGGATTTCCTAGCAGTCTGAGTATTTTTCAAATGATTCTTAATTCTAGGACTTGAAGTTTGTATAATTCATAATTCAACATTAAACATTCACTTGCATAGAGACATTCTGGTTTTACTACTGTGCTGTAGTGCTGTATTTTCAAATTTTTGGACACACACATCTTGTTGTAAATGTTCATGTTTATGTCATATGCTTTCTCCATTTTACATACTCTTTTGTCTACAGCAAATATTTTTGAAGCCATTGCCTTGAATCTTTCCTCCCAAATATTTAAATTTATAAACCCTCTTTATCTGTTCATTATCTGTTACTAGGATTTCTGGGTCATTTTTTTATGTTTGTCCTAAAAAAATTTTTCTACTTTTAAAGCTGCTTTGTTAGGTATTCCTTCTAAGAGGTTGATTTGTATTTCTGAATTTGTTATATTTTTATAAAGAATGGCATAACCATTTGCAAATACTAGACACTGAATTTCAGTATCTCTTCTTCCTGAAGTCTCCAGTCTCATTGTGACAGCTTATGTTCTTTGCCTTTTGTTTCAATTATCTTACTATTTCCTCTAAGATGCAGTTGAGGTGGTGTGGAAACATGTTGTCACCCTGCATTTCACCTGTTATTTTGAGTGGCTTAGGTGTTTCACACCAAAACTTTACTTATGCTTCAGTGTGTGGGTGTTTCACGAATAAGGTTTGCTAGTTTAGTGTAATGCCAAGTTCTCGAGTCACTTTACCCACTGTTTACCTGTCAATCAAATGATTTTCTAAAACCTGTAAATGTTAAAACTATGTCTTAAAATTCATATGGACATAAAGTTGAAATTCTGTTCTGAGCCAGATTTGATCTTTCTAAATCCACTCTGATATTCTCCCAAATGGCTGTCAAGTGTTACTTCTACCTTGTTTAGTAATATTGTTAAAAATATAATACAGCCCACTGGCAACAGATATATACCTGTGCAATTATTTAGATAATGCCTATGACTTTTTTGTGCACAGGATGGATAGGAGCCATTTTCCAGTCTTCTGGAATCTTTTCAGTTTCCCATATTTCTTCAGACATAATCTGAAGGTTAGTTGTCATTTCTGCTTGACACCAGTTATGGTTGAGATGATTTTATTTCTTCTCCACTGACTTTGTTGTTTTTCAGGGTTTTTTTTTTGTTTGTTTGCTGTAGGTGGTAGATCTGCTTCCATGTTTTCATCAAATATCTGGAAATTCTAGCTAACAATTCAGTTATCTACAGTTCAAGAGTTGATCAAAGTACTTTCTTAGTAATTTACATGTGTGGTTATTGCTTAGACCTTTTTTACCATTTTCGTCTCTGATGTAAATGCATTGGAGCATGATAGCCCTTTTTGAATAAAACCATGACTGTATGTATGAGAGCATTTTTTCTGCTGTAGTACACAGTGATTCTTTTTTATCACTAATTATGATACTCGTGTCATCTGCAAATAGTAGAATTTTGGCTGAGCTGTCTGGAGCCTGTATATCATTGATATAAATTAGAAACAACAACGGGCCCAGAATGCTGCCCTGAGGAACACCTATTTAAATTTGTTTTGGTACAGATATGGGTTTAAAATTGTGAAGATTGTTGGATGACCACAGCTCAACAATTCTTCTTGTGATATCTCAGAGAAATTTCTATTCGCAACAGCAGATTAAGAAAGCCCTGCAAAAAAAAAAGCTGCAGAAAAATCACAGGAAAAGGATGAGGAAGTGGAAAGTGAAGTGAAATCTACAGCCTTTCTCCCATACGTGGGTGATATTTCTTCTAAAATTGCTGGAATCTTGAAGAAACATTAAGTGGATTTGATATTCCACCCACCCGCTAAGACTGCAGCCTTGTTGGGATCTGTTGTGGATGATCTGCTCTTGCAAAAGGCGGTAGTTTATGAAATCCCTTGTGAGTGTGGAAAATGTTACATAGGGCAAACCACGTGCACTGTACAGGAACGATGCGTCGAACACCAGCGGTACACACGTCTTCTTCAGTCCAACAAATCAGCAGTTGCTGAACTTTGCATTTCTACTGGCCATGCCATGGATTATATAGATGTTAAGATTTTAACTACTGCTTCATCTTTCTGGGACTCAGTTGTTAAGGAAGCTGTGGAAATACAACTAGCTGACAACCTGCTAAACCATGACAAAGGATTTCATCTTGACAATGCTTGGAAACCACTTATTTCACACCTTCATTCAGAAAGAATTTCTGCATCTTCACTTCTGACAGATGTTACCTCTTTTAAAGATTAATTATTTATTTACAAGCACGGTGGATTTGCAGCAGCACTATTTTGTTTGCACTCTGCGCTTATATGTTTATCTTTGCTATATGAATCTTAACTATGACTAGTGCAGTAGTGGCGACTTTGATATCTTTGACGCATGCGCTTTTAATCCTCAGCAGCTTTTTATCACATGACTCTCCATATAAGTAGGCATGCGCAAACGCTATGAACTCAGTCTCCGACTCGCCTTGAAGATTGCTGGGAGGTTTCTAGCTGAAATATTACAAGAAGAATTGTCGCTGTCCCAAGTCACGCCCGAAAGATGATGGAACAATTTAGTTGTTTACAGTTCAAGAGTTGATAAAAGTACTTTATTAGTAATTTACAGGTGTGGTTATTGCTTGGACCTATTTTACCATTTTCATCTGTGATGTAAATACATTGGAGCATGGCAGCCCTTTATATGATTTTTAAATGTCTGACACAGAGTTTGGAAGGATTACAAAGATTCTCCAACTCATCGTTCCTGCAGACATTATTGGTATTGTAGTAGTAGTAGTAGTAGTAGTAGTAGTAGTAGTAGTAGTAGTTGTTGTTGTTGTTGTTGTTGTTGTTGTTGTTGTTTTTTTAACAGTCATAGAACACACACACACACACACACACACACACACACACACACACACACACCCTAAAAGACCACTTTCATTCATTCAGTATAAAAGAGAGAATTGTTATAATTCCAACATTCCTCTTCTGTGTCTCACTGCATGTATAATTTATTGAAATAACTGCCCTTTGGAAGCCTATGCATCAGCAGGACAGTGTGGTGACCCACGGAGTACCTATTTCCACAGCCAAGCACATAGTTTCTCACTGACAGCTGCTGTTAAAACTCTCCAGTGCTGAAGGTGCATATTGTTCCATGTCGAAAATTCACCATATAAAAAATGAAAATAAATCTAATGAACAATATGACAGGTTGTTTTATGTTATTATTTTCATACTGTATTAATGGCATTTTTTTAAAGTGTCATTCATTAAGAAGGCATCACTCCTTTGAAGTGGTATGTACAAGCATATTCCATGAAAGTTGTATGCTAATTGACACTGTCTAAAAGTTTCCTTTTTACACAGACCATGAATGTGGCTTTCTGTTTCTTCGTAATGTCTTCTGAGATTGATTAGAGGCTCAGTATGGCAACAGTGTGTGTTAAAATTAACATATGTTCCAGTCATTGCAGCCATAATGTGGGAATAGTAGAAGGAGCACATCACTAAAGCAATAAATAAAGTTATTAAGAGATGCTTTCCTCTCTGTGTGTACAGTTGCAGCTGCTGGAAGACGGTGGCAACTCGAGGAAGATGCCGTACCCGGTAAAGAAGCGAGAGCTGGAGGTGCCAGGCACTCAGTGGGTGAGTAGTAGTGAGAGCCCACAGTGGGAGGCTTGTGAATCGAATGTGTCAGGACAACTATTAGTGGACATTAAGATGGAGTGTGTCCACCCTTCTCCTTTATGGTGGCTTGAACTCTTCTGTTTGTACTTTCATTGAGACGTCTGAACCTCTGTGAAGGAATGGCAGCCCATTCTTCCTCGAGAGCTAAACCCAAAGAAGGTAGATATGTTGGACATCAGGTTTGGAATGATGTCACCATTATGACTCATCCCGAAGATGATCCATTGCTTTCAGGTTGGAACATTGGCACGCAAGTTCACTTCAGGAATGTCATTGTCCATAAACCTTCGCCTCACAATGCTGCTCAGTGACAGGTGGCATTGTTGAGCTGATTGTCAGTCTTTGTGTCTGAACACTTCCTCTGCTGTAGACAGTACACTACCATCAAATACATAATTATCCTTCTGAATTTAGCATTTTCTAAAGTGCAATGAGAGGACAACAAGTTAACGATGAGGAATTGCATACTGTTACGCTGTCTCCTCTTCACATGATTGTTGGTACTAAAGATGATGGCAGGTAAAGTTCAGCCAGCATTCAGCTAACCCAAATCCTTCGGTCACATTGCCATGGAATATAGAATGATTTGTCACTTCACTCCTAGTCCCCTGCTTCCAGTTTTCCACTGTCCAGTGGACATTGCTCATTACGTGACCTTCAGTATTGTTTAGTGTTGACAACAGGAGTGTGCGGTTTTGAGAAACTGCTCAGCCATTGCAACCAGGACTGCGGAGAGTGAGGGGTGGCCATGGGGCAAGACACATGAGCCCCACCTAAAAATATAGCAAACCAATTTATTAGCAATGTAATGTAAGTGGAGTGGCTCCAAATGTTTGTATAAGTTAAACGTACGTACGTGTGTGTGTGTGTGTGTGTGTGTGTGTGTGTGTGTGTGTGTGTGTGTGTGTGTGTGTGTGTGTGTTTTTCTCATGCCACCACTTGGTAGCTTGGTAACACCACCCCCCCACCCCCCCCCCCCACCCCTTCGGGGGCACGCCATTCCTTGGTGGGTTCATTCTTGGCTACCATGGCGCCCCAGGCTTTGCAGCACCTTTTCCCTTTTGTGTTGTATGTGAATCATCTTGCTGTTCTTTTTCCCCCTGGGGAACACGTCTGGGGTATTCTTGGGAATGTCCAGCATTCTGTCACTGATGTACAAACAATCTCACCTTTGTCTTCCGCTCCATTTAACTTTCTCTGTTTCCCTTCTCTCGTTCCTCCGCTTCTGCGTTCGAGGGTCCTCTTTTTCTCTTCTTGCTCCCTGTGTGCTCCTAAAGGCTGGCCCATGCATCTGCGCATAACAGGTAACTGGGTGACTCATAATTCCCAGCCCCGTGTTGACAGGTCGGATTCTCTCGTTCCTCCTGCTGTAGGCCAGTCTCAGGTTGGGGTGTGTGCTTGAGCAGTAAACTTTCCAAATTGCCATACGTTCCAAACCCAATGTGCTGCTACCAATGCCATCATTTTAACCACTCTAGAACATCTTGTCAACACCCAGCCACATGTCACCTGTGGTAGGGATGCGCACGAGGGCGATCGTCCAACTCTATCTCCCTGCTGTATCAACTGCAAATGTGGCCATGCGAATTCATCTTAGGAGTGACCAGTGTATCTTGGTGTGCACGTTGTTCAAGAGATCCAGTTAAAGGAAAAGGTGCCTTATCCAGTTACTGGGTAGTCACAAACCCTGTGTTCTCCTGTCTGGCATCTATTTCTGTTTTTGTTACCCCTTACTCCATGAAAGACGTGGCCAGGCAGACATACAACCTCCAATTCAACTCCAAGGACATGAAATTGCCCAGTGTCAAGGTAGCATCGCCATCCCTCTGTCCTGCTTTGCAAGAAACCGTCGAACTCTTTCCTCAAGGGCCCAAGCAACCAGCTACACAACCGGTAGGCCGGAAAGGCCAGAAGGAGTACTCCCATGAAGACTTATTCCATCCCTCCAGCCAAACAACACTTGAGTCATCAACTGGGAGGGCTCGAAGAAGTCCTCCAAAGGCTAACAGTCCTCCTTTTGCCACCCTGAAGATCCTCTTTGATGGTGTTGGCACGTAATACCTTAGCCCGGCCAGCCTCCATGATGCCAATGTTAACTAAAAACTGTTTTTCAGCACTGGACTCTACAGACAGCCCGCACAAGTAATCTGATGTTTCTGTCTGACTCCATGGAGCAGGATCCTCCTGTGTCTGCACTCTGTAGTAGCACCTCTTCCTAGGCTGTCACTCAGCATCTGCCGAGGTGATACCCCAACGTCTGTTCATCATGACTGTTCTCCAATGAAACATTCACCACCTTCGGTCCCACAATGAGGATTTGCGACTGCTTTTAGTGTTGAAGCACCCCCTTGTACTCTGCTTTCAGGAAACTAAATTGTGCCCTCATGACAGCTTTGAGCTTTCAAATTTCTTACTGATTTGCTTTGATCTTCCCTGTTGTAACCATGACCAGAATGGCTGCAGGTATGCTGTCAATGAAAGTGCAGTGGTACTGAATGGGAGCAGTCTGCGAACAAACAAGACAGATGAACAGGAAAGGAAAAACAGATGCAACGACAGGTGACTGAGCAAGATACTGAGACACAAAGACCAACAACAAGCAATAAGCAACGGGGTCACAAGTGAAAACCTCATAAATCGACAAAGGCCACTCATACATGGAAAGGACGTCTGAGGTGTTCATGATGGACAACCCAGAGGCCATGGCAGCTGAGGGAGCTGCCAATCAATCAGGGGGCGGGGAGGGCTGGTGTCGGGCTGGCAGGGAGGCAACAGTTGGGGCAGTGGCGGTGACTCAAGGACCACATGTGTACCTGAAGGAGGTAGTGGTTGAGGAGTTGGTGCGGGAGTCCCGCAGGGGAACGTGGGCAGAGCTGGTTATGATGGCGGCACTCCAACCCTTTCAGCGTGTGCACTGATGTCACATGCCACCCATTGGTTGCGATGACTGGCAGGTGTCCAACCCGCCTTGCTCCAGTAAACGTGGGCCCACACTACCGTGCTGGGGCCGTAATGCTGAGAGGGCCAAGAGCGGGAGCAGGAAGAGGATGGCATCAGCAAATGCAGCAGGGTCTGTGGCTGTCACCCATGGAGGATTTCCTCTGAACTACGTCTGTCAATTGGCGTGGTGTGATAGGTGCTCAAGAACAGGGTGAGGGCCGATGTGGTTGGAGATGTTCATACTGCCTTTGTCAGCTGTATAAACGTGTGGCCAAGCCTCTCTGCTGTGCCATTGGAGGATATGTTTGATACCATTGGCCAGACAGAAGTCATGGAAGGACACCATGAATGGAATTGGTGGGCCATTATGGTAGACCAATGTGTGAAGCAGGCCCTCACTGGTGAGAACCTGGGCCAGGGCCACGAGTGTGGCCTCCTTGGTGGTGGCCACCACACGGTCAACATATGGGTATTTGGAGTAGGTGTCAATGATAAGTAACCACACAGACCCCAAAAACGGGCACTCAGAATCAAGATGGGTGCGATACCATGGCTGGTGGGGTACAAGCCAGGGTGCAAATGACTGAGGAGGGGCTTGCCTGGTGACGCGCACACAAAGTGCACCCACGGATGAGCCGGTCAACATCATCATTGATGTCTGGCCAATGCATGTGCGAACGAGCCAAAAATTTCGTGTGGGACATACCCCAGTGCCCACAGTGTAACAAACTGAGCACTTGATGCCACAAATCTGGAGGGATGTCCACCTGATGGGATGAGACTCCATGGCTAACAGAAGGACATCATCGACCATGGAGAGACTGTGGTACAGTGGGTGCCAGGGGCTGAAGTTGGTCCACATCCAACGATTAATAAAGATGGGCTACCAGTGGACCACATAGCGGAGGACCTGCCACAAGACAGGGTCTCGGCATGTAGCCGTGGCAATGTGAGCAGCCATAAGAAGCAGAGCATTCAGCGTGTCCTGGTGGGTGGAATCAATGTGGAAACAGAGGACCATCTGTTCGTCAAACACAGTTTCGGGACCTGCTGGGAGATGTGACAAAGCGTCTGCATTAGCATCATAGGCGGTTGGCTTATACTGGATGGTGTAAGTGTAATTCCATAAAAATAATGCCAGTGCTGGATATGATGAGCTGTCCAGTCTGGAATGTGGGAGTGGAGCCCAAAAAGCATAACTAAGGGTTTATGGTCTGTCAGGAAAGTGAACTTTGCTCCAAAGAGATAGTTGTGAAACTTTTGGACGCCGAACACTATTGCCAGGGCCTCCTTCCAATCTGGGAGTAGTTCTGTTGTGCTGGTGTAAACATCTTAGAATCATAAGTGATGGGCTGTTCACAGCCATTGACATTCTGATGCATGAGGAGGGCCCCAATGCCGTATGCTGATGCATCAGCTGCCACAACCAAGGGGTGGTCCGTAAAGAAGGAAGGAAGGCAAGGGGCAGAGTTAAGCATCACCTTTAAACAGAGAAAAGCCTGGTCACAATCAAAAGGTACCCCTTTGTGACACAAGTGAATTAGGGGTTGAGCTACAGAGGTAGTCTGGGGTAAGAGCTTCAAGTGATAAGTAACCTTGCCCAAAAACACCTGGAGTTCAGATAAGTCCTTGGGATGAGGGGGGCCTTCAATGGCCACAACATTATGACCTGAAGGGCAAATGCCATCTTTGCTAAGCCAGTGGCCTAAGTATTCCACTTCTGGTTGAAAGAAAAACATCACGTCTAGCTGACAGCGTAAACCTGCAGACTGCTGAGTGTGAAGTAAGGCACTGAGGTTTTGCAAGTGTTCCTGGCGGGAATGACCTGTACCCAAGACGTCATTGACAATTCCTGCAGGGCTGCCTAAGCTGCTCCAGGAACTGCTGGAAAATGGCTGGCACCGAATAGTCACCAAATGGTAGGTGCTTGTACTTGTACAATCAGAAAGGCATGTTGATAATCATGATGATGTTCCAGGAATTGGCATCTGAGGGTAACTGGTGGTATGCCTCAGCCAGGTCAATCTTTGAAAAGTTCTCTCCCTCGGCAAGCTTGGTGAGAAGGTCTTCCTGTCAGGGAATGGGGTAAGTGTCTATGAGGGACTGAGCATTGACAGTAGCGCAATGTCCCCACTCAGCCGAAGGGACCCATTGGGTTTCTGTATGACCACCAAAGGTTTCGCCCAGGCACTACAAGTCACAGGCTCCAGAATGCCAGTAACCTGGAGCCGATACAGTTCCTGCTTGACCGGAAGGGGTGGGGCCCAGAAAAAGTGAGGCTGCACTTCCAGCTGAAGTGTGATGTGTGCCTGAAAATCTGAATCACATCTAAGATCTGTGACAAACAATGACACAGAAGCTGAGCACAGATTGCCCAGGTCCTGAAAAGGAACAGCTGTGGAAACGACCTCAACTTCATCAGAAATTGAGAAGTTAAACAGTTGAAATGCATCCAGGTCAACAATATTCGAAGCCAATGGATAGTAGACGACAAATAGGGTAAGGAGCTGGGGAACGTGTTTGTAAATTGCCTGGACAATGAACTGCCCATGAAGGGGAATTGAACCATCTCTGGAGGTGACCAACTGCCGAGAGGTAGGTGATAACTCAAGAGAACCCAGTCGCATGTATGTTGCCATATTAATCAGGGAGACAGTGGCCCCAGTGTTGACCTGGAAACTGTCATCCTCCGTGAAAAGGCTGAATGTGAGGAAAAGCTAAAAGCTACCGCACCGATGGGTCATCCAGTGGGACAATCAATTGCAGAGCATGTATGGTATCTTGAGGCCCAGGAGGGGCAGGACTGGAGCGAGTCAAGCAACTGTGACAAGCCGATTGGATGTGGCCCTCGTTGTCACACAGCATACACGTTTTTGAGCGGTCGGGACATTCAGCTCGAGAATGTGTGGTAAAGGACTGTGGGCAAGATGGAAGTGGACCGCCCGACCGGCGACTGGAGACGCAGATGCCATAGACACATCAGGCAAAGAGGAGTCCCAACAGAACTGGCCTCTGTTGGCTGGGTCACCACAACTCATGAGGGTGGTTGTGGCATTGGCTGTGAAGGAAAGTGCAGTGGAACTGAAAGGGAGCAGCCCGTGAACAAACAAAATGGAGGAACGGGACAGGAAGGACAAGCATGACGATAGATGACCGAGAAAGACACCAAGAACAACAAGCAATAAGCAACGGGGTCACAAGTGAAAACCTCACAAAATCAACAATGTTCACTGGTACATGGAAGTAAGCCAAGTAAATGTGATGTCTGTAAGCCAGATATCGAGAGACTTAGGCGAATATCGGACTGCTTCATTGAGTGAGAGGCAGGCACTGAAATACATGATACGGTATGTCACTATTGCCGCTACCTTCCCCATTTTTTGCTGCTTGGTGACTTTAATGCAAATCATCCCTTTTCGGGTTCCCCCAGGACCTGTCAGAGAGGTGCCATCTTGGCTGATCTGCTTAACGAACTTAACCTCTCCTGTGCCTTAATACTGGAGCACCCACTTCCCTGTCCAACTCCTCGTGCACCTATTCCCATTTGGACCTATCCTTCTACACTGCCCAGCTTGCCCATCACAGCTTTCTAGGGCTAACTGCCAGCTTTACCCCTCCCTTCCTCCCTGGCGACCTTCAAAGAATGAGATTTCCCAGTGGTGATGACTAAGTCGAATATCCCACATTTGTGGGATATGTTATCCTTTCTGGGATATGTTATCCTTACTGCTGAAGAACGTTCCATCCCCCACACTTCCTCTCTACCATGTCATGTCCCAGTCCCTTAATGGACTGAGGCATGCTGCGATGCAATTTGCACATGTAGATGTGCTCTCCACATTTTTTACCCCCACCCTAGTCTGGAAAACTTCATTCATTATAAACACATGCGTGCAAAGAGTCATCTTGTTCTTCAGGATAGCAAAAGAGCTAGCTGGATTTCATTCACTAGTTCTTTTATCAGTACCACACATTGCTCTGTCATGTGGGCCAACATCAGACGGCTCTCTCTCCCCCCCAGGGGGTCCACAACTCTTTTGTGGACACGTGCGTAGCGAGCACAGGACCCCGAGCTAGTGTGGCCCTCCTTCCTTTCCGGGCTGCATACCTTCCCTTTCCGCATCCTTCCCCGTCCCTCATCTTCGCCCCCCCCCCCCTCGCCGCTGGTTCTTTCCTTCCCTTTCTCCCCCTCTGGGAGTATGGTTTGTGCCTACGTCTGGAGACGGACGCTTGAAACTGTTACAAATTCCTTGCTTTCAACACTTGCAAGTCTTCGTCCTTCCTCTGTCCTTCTCTTTTCCTTCCCTCTTCTCCTTGCCCTTTTCTCCGCTGCGGCGTTTGAGACCCCTCTTCTTTCCTTTCCCTTTCTCTTCTTTCCTCCCTGTGCGTGTCTGAAGGCCGACCCATGCACTTCCATGCGTAGCCGGTGACAGGGTAACGCGTAATTCCCCGCCCCGGGTAGACAGGTAGGACACGTACGTACCCCTGGTAAAGACCAGGCCCAGGGAGGGGTGATTACCCGAGCTGATACCTTCCGAAAGTGCCGATTGGTCCCTCCGTCCGTTTGTCGGGAGGTGTGACCTGAGGTGTGAACAATCACCTAAGGTGGGAGTGCCCTCAGTGAGGGCCCCCACAAGGGAGGAGCGCGCCATCGGAGACGCCGGTAATCATGGGGGATTCTTCTGCAATGGTTTCCTCACCTTCTACTATGTCTGCTCACAAACGTAAGTTCACTGAGTCTCAGCCACAGACAGTTCTTCCATTGTTGCCACAGTTCCTTGTTGTTTCTCGGTCTGACGAAGGTCACGACTTCTCCACGGTCAACCCTTTCATTATTCAGAAAGGTGTCGACGCAATTGCAGGTCCTGTAAAGTCTTGTTCCAGATTACGGAATGGCACCCTGTTGTTAGAAACGGTCAGTGCCCTCCAGGCACAAAAATTGCCGCGTACTTCTCTGCTCCACACCTTCCCTGTCCGGGTGGAACCACACCGTACCTTAAATTCCTCGCGTGGAGTCATTTATACACGATCCCTCGATGGATTGTCTGACGAAGAAATTCAGCACTACCTGTCTGACCAGGGCGTAACGGCTGTTCATAGAGTTACGAAAAGGGTTGACACGAACATCATTCCAACCCGCACTGTCTTCTTGACATTTGACAAAGTTCAACTCCCATCAAAAATCAAAGCAGGCTATGAGATAATTTCCGTTCGCCCTTACGTCCCAAACCCTACGCGTTGCTATCGATTTCAGCGGTTTAATCACACCAGCCAGTCCTGTTCCAATCCGGCCAAATGTGTTACGTGTGGTAAGGATGCCCATGAGGGTGCTTGTCCACCTCCATCCCCTCGCTGCATCAACTGTATGGGTGACCACGCTGCTTCCTCTCGAGATTGCCCCGTTTTTAAGGACGAAAAGCTCATCCAGGAAATTAGAGTGAAGGAAAAGGTGTCGACCTTTGCTGCTCGAAAATTATTCGCCAGTCATGAGCCCACCATGCCTCAGACAGGCAAATACAGCACTGTCCTTGCTTCTCCTCGGCCAACAAATGAGGCGGCCACGCAGACTTGCGACCTCACGTTTAGTGCCACGGTCGTCAGATCGGCCAGCGCAAAGATTGCCCGTTCAACCTCACCACTTTCACCTGCCCACTCTATGGCTCACCCTTCGTCGGGTTCTGCTAAATCTCGAGCCCAAAAGTCAGACACCAAGACTTCGAAAAAGGAGCATACTCGTGAAGAGTTTTTACGTACCGCAATTTCACAACCATCGGTTCCTCCTTCATCTAAACATCATACATCCAAGAAGGCTACAAAGAAACCCAGTTCCTCTCCTTCTCCGCCGAGGCGTGTCCCACCTACAGCGCCACCTGGCGGAAATCGCCCTCAGCCGTCTTCTGTGTCGCCGAGGCGCACTGCTGTTGGCCGGTCAACCGGCCGATCGCTGGTGGCAGGAGCTGCTCCTGAACAACCTATGGATCAGGATCTTCTGCCTTCGGCTGAATGCCATTCCATGCTGTCGGTCGCAAGCTCTGAGCAGTCGTTGAGTTGACAGCACTTGGTCACAATCCTCAATTTACTGTTCACCCTATGTCCATTATCCACTGGAATATCCGCGGCATTCGAGCCAATCGGGATGAATTGTCGATCCTCTTACGATCCTACTCGCCGGTCATCTTCTGTCTTCAGGAAACAAAGCTGCATCCCCATGACCGCTTTGTTCTCCCTAATTTTCAGTCCGTCCGATATGACCTCCCCTCTGTTGAAGGCACTCCAGCCCATGGAGGACTCATGATTCTTCTCCATGAAACTCTCCATTATCACCCAATCCATTTAAACACTTCCTTCCAAGCTGTCGCCGTCCGTGTTTCCCTTTCCGGATACACGTTCTCTCTTTGTACTGTACACATTCCATCATCCACACCAATGGCACGAGCTGATCTCCTTCATCTTCTTGGTCAGCTTCCACCCCCCTATTTGCTGGTTGGGGGCTTCAATGCCCACCACCCGCTTTGGGGAGCTCCACATCCTTGTCCACGTGGCTCCCTATTGCTTGACGTATTCCACCAAGCGGATCTAGTTTGCCTCAACACTGGGGTCCCCACATTTTTGTCTGCCTCCACGACAAATTTATCTCATTTGGACCTTGCGATCGGTACTGTTCCGCTCGCTCGGCGCTTCAAAATGTTCGCCCTTGATGATACACACTCGAGTGACCACTTTCCATGTGTCCTTAGACTGCAGCCTCAACTGCCATATATGCGCCCGCGACGCTGGAAGTTTGCCCAAGCTGATTGGACTCTTTTTTCGTCTCTAGCGACATTTGATGACCGTCACTTTCCCAGCGTCGACGATGAGGTCACACATATTACCGATGTTATTCTTACAGCTGCGGAACGTTCAATACCACTCACCTCCGAATTGCCCAGGCGCCCCCCAGTTCCTTGGTGGAACGAGGCATGCTGTGACGCAATACGTGAGCGGCGACGTGCTCTTCGCATTTTCCGTCACCATCCTACTTTGGCCAACTATATCCGCTATAAGCAGCTCCGTGCGCGATGCCGTCGCGTCATCCGCGATAGCAAGAAGGCAAGCTGGAAATTCTTTACTAGCTCATTTAACAACTTCACTCCCTCCTCGGAAGTTTGGAGTCGGCTTAGACGGTTCTCAGGTGCGCCTAGTTTCTCCCCGGTCTCTGGGCTCACTGTTGCGCATGATACCTTAGTGGACCCCGTCGCAATTTCTAACTCATTGGGTCAGCACTTTGCTGAGATTTCGAGCTCTTCAAATTACCCGCCAGCGTTTCTCCCGAAGAAACGTGCAGCGGAAGTGCGATCTCTTGCTTTCTCCTTTCAAAATCACGAAAGCTGCAATACTGTTTTCTCCATGCGGGAACTCCAACATGCACTCTCTTCTTCTCGCTCCTCCGCCCCAGGACCGGATGGTATCCATGTCCAAATGTTGATGCATTTATCAACCCATAGTCTGCGTTACCTCCTTCGCCTTTATAATCGAATTTGGACCGACAGTACTTTTACCAGACGATGGCGGGAAGCTATCGTCGTTTCCGTTCCGAAACCTGGAAAGGACAAACATCTCCCCTCTAGCTATCGTCCCATTTCTCTCACGAGTAGTGTCTGTATGGTTTTGGAGCGTATGGTGAATTACCGGTTAGCTTGGTGGCTGGAATCCCGCAGTCTTTCAACACCTGCCCAATGCGGATTCCGAAAGCATCATTCTGCAGTTGACCATCTTGTTGCTCTCTCCACTTATATCATGAACAATTTTCTCCGAAAACGCCAAACGGTAGCAATATTTTTTGATCTGGAGAGAGCTTACAATACCTGTTGGAGGACAGGCATCCTCCGCACACTGTTCTCTTGGGGCCTTCGAGGCCGGCTGCCCCTTTTTCTTCGCGAATTTATGGCAGAGCGCACATTTAGGGTGCGGGTGAACACTACTCTCTCCCGCACTTTCTCCCAAGAAAACGGGGTACCCCAGGGCTCCGTGCTGAGTGTTGTACTGTTTGCCATCGCTATAAATCCAATTATGGATTGTCTCCTTCCTGATGTCTCGGGCTCCCTCTTTGTGGACGATTGTGCGATCTACTACAGCTCTCAATGGACCAGCCTTCTTGAACGACGTCTTCAAGGATGTCTCGATCGCCTCCACTCTTGGAGCATCGAAACCGGCTTCCGTTTCTCTCCCAGTAAGACCGTTTGTGTTAATTTTTGGCGACGTAAGGAGTTTCTTCCGCCCTCCTTACATCTAGGTCCTGTCAACCTTCCGTTTTCAGACGTCGCTAAATTCTTGGGTCTTATGTGTGACAGAAAACTGTGCTGGTCCTCCCACGTTTCCTATATTTCGGCTCGCTGTCTGCGATCGCTTAACACCCTCCGTGTCCTGAATGGTACCTCCTGTGGAGCGGACCGAGTGGTCCTTCTCTGCCTCTATCGCGCCTTAGTGCGCTCGAAATTGGATTATGGAAGCATTGTCTACTCCTCTGCTCGGCCGGCTATTCTTCGGCGTCTCGACTCTATCCACCACCGTGGATTACGTTTAGTGTCTGGAGCTTTTTACACTAGCCCTGTGGAAAGCCTTTATGCTGAGACTGCTGAACCTCCGCTGTCCACTCGGCGAGCAGTCCTTCTGAGTCGTTATGCTAGCCATCTGTCTTCCATGCCTGCTAATCCAGCCCATGACCTTTTTCTCGACGCCTCCTTTGATGTAGGGTATGCAGGCCGCTCCTCCTCCCTACTACCCCCAGGAGTCCGCTTCCGTCAACTGCTCCATTCTCTTTCCTTCCGCTTTCCTAAAACATTCTTAACAACTTGGGGTACAGCATCGCCTTGGCTCCGTCCCCGGATCTGCCTGCTCCGTGACCTTTGTCAATTTCCCAAGGATGGTACCCCTACACTTGTTTATCGTCGGGCATTTGCTGCTCTATGTGCACAAATGACGGACGCCACATTTATTTACACCGACGGCTCGAAAAAATCGTTAGGTGTAGGGAGTGCCTATATTGTTGGCGATACCCCAAATCACTTTCGGCTTCCCCACCAGTGTTCGGTTTATACTGCGGAGCTTTACGCTGTTCTCCAGGCTGTCCACTACATCCGCCGCCATCAGCGGATACAGTACGTAATCTGCTCAGATTCTCTCAGCTCTCTCCTCAGTCTCCAAGCTCTTTACCCTGTGCACCCTCTGGTCCACCGGATTCAGGACTGTCTACGCTTGCTCCACCTGGGGGGGCGTCTCGGTGGCGTTCCTGTGGCTCCCGGGACACGCTGGTATCTGTGGGAATGAGGCGGCCGATATAGCGGCCAAGGCTGCAGTCTCTCTTCCTCGGCCAGCTATTCAGTCGCTTCCCTTCACCGATCTATGGAGCGGTTTATGTCGTAGAGTTGCTCATTTATGGCATGCGCATTGGTCAACAATTCCCCGTAATAAATTGCGGGACGTGAAAGCCCTTCCTTGCGCTTGGACCTCTTCCTCCAGAACGCGTCGTCGGGAGGAGGTAATTTTACTAGACTCCGGATAGGGCACTGTCTTTTTAGCCATCGACATCTTTTAAGCGGCGATCCTCCCCCACTCTGTCCCCACTGCTCTCAGCTGTGGACGGTAAGACACCTATTAGTTGAATGCCCCTATTTTAATCCGTTACGCGCCCGTCTACATACTTATTGCCTGATCTATTGTCGATTTTAGCAGATGACACGCGCTCAGCAGACCGCGTTCTCCAGTTTATTAGTGCCAGCGCAATGACGTCAGTCATTTGAAGCTTTTTTTGGGGACAACCAACCCCTTTCTGTAGTGGATTTTTAAGCCTTCCTTCTGCTTTTAGTTTCTCCAATTTTATGACTTTGTTCCCATTGCTGCTGGTTTTCAATTTCGGTTTTTTTACTGTTTCCTAAGTCACGGGCTGGGCGCTAATGACCATAGCAGTTTTGCGCCCAAAAAAAAAATCTGATGGCTCTCTGGAACAAAGATCCATTCCCAGTTTTCTGGTGTGACAGTAGCTGATGAACTCATTGTGGACGCTGTTGCTATCTTCAACACCTTGGGATGCCATTTTGCAGAAGTTTCCAGCTCTTCCTACCACCACCCTACCTTCCTTCATCAGAAACAAGTTGAGGGGGCTCGGGTGAGACCCTTCCCTTCTCTGAATCATGACTGCTACAAACCTGTCTTCACTATGACAGAGCTAGATCATACTCTCAGCTCATCCTGATCCTCCGCCTCAGGGCCACACACCATCCACATTCAGATGTTGCAGCACCTTTCTCTTGTGGGCAAGTGCTTTCCACTAAAAACATCCCTTCTGGCTACCCCCCCCCCCCCCCCTCCCCATATATCTTACCAGATGCATTTGCAAGGTGATGGAATTTGTATGATTCATGACTGGCTGGTGTGGTGGCTTGAATCTCACAATTTACTGATGGATGCTCAATGTGGATTTAGAGTGTGGCGTTCTGCAGTTGACCATCTCATTACGTTGTCCACCCATTTTATGAATGGTTTTCTGTGAAAATTCTAGACTGGGCTGTGTTTTTTGATTTGGAGAAGGCCTAAAACACCTGCTAGAGAACTGGTATCCTCTGTACTCATAAAATGTTGGGCTTCCATAGGCACCAACCCTGATTTCTTCAGGTATTTTTACAAGACCGAGTTTTCAAGTTGCATGTGGGTTCTGCCTTGTTGGACATCTTTATCCAGGAAAATGGTGTGCCTCAGGATCCCACCCTGAGTGTCATCCTCTTTCTTATCGCCATTAACCCTGCAATGGCCCGTATCCCGCCAGGCATCTCCGGTTCTCTTTTTGTAGACGACTTAGCCATCTATTGCAGTTCTCCATAGACCTGTCTCACTGAGCAGTGTCTTCAGCACTGTCTTGATAGTCTTTACTACTGGAGCATTGACAATGGCTTACGCTTTTCCCCTGATAAAACCATCTGTATGAATTTCTGGCGGCAAAAATGATTTCTCCCACCATCTCTACACCTTCGTCCTGTTGCTCTTCCATTCATTGAAACTACGAAATTTTTGGGGCTCATGATCAATAGGAAACTCTATTGGTCCTCCCATTTGTCTTACCTGGCAGCCCGCAGCTGTATGAGGTTCCCCAATCTCCTACATGTCCTCAATGATACTTCGTGGGGTGCCGATCAAACCACTCTCCTCAGTTTGTTGCAGACGCTTGTCCATTTGAAACTCTACTATGGGTGCTTTGTTTAGGAGTTTGCACACCCATCCCTCTTATGCTGTCTCAACACTATCCACCATCATGGCATCTGTTTGGCCAAGGACACCTTTTACACCAGCCCAGTTTAGGGTCTGTATGCTGACACTGCTGAACTACAACTGTCCTACTGTCATTACTTTCTCCTCGGCAATTACGCATGCCATTTGTCTGCCAAGCATGGCCACTCTGCCTATGCATCCTTCTTCGATGATACCTTTGATCATCAGTACGGGACTCGTCCCCTTCTGTTACCTCCTGGAGTCCACTTTCGCCACATGCTATGGGGATTTAACTTCACACTACCGGCAACTTTCCTGGTATGTATGAACTGTTAATCACCTTTCCTTTGCAAAGTGGCCCATGTTAATCTTGGCCTTCCTTCATTTCCAAAGAACACTACTCCAGCCTTGATCTGTTGCCTTCAGTTTCATGACCTTTGAATGGAATGTCGCTATAGTACTTTTGTATACACTGATGGGTCTGACTAATCGTGGGGTCAGGTATGCCTTCGTCATTGGCACCCGTGTCTTTTGATATCGGCTGTCGGCACACTCCTCAGTATTTACAGCCAAACTTTTCGCCTTGTATCAGGCCACGGAGTACATAGGGGACACAGCCTTCACAATTGTGTCCCTCGCTCAGACTCACTCACTGCCTTCCAAAGTCTATGTGCACTGTACACTGCTCATCTCTTAGTGCAGCAGTTCCAGGTAAACTGTCACTTGCTCACTATTGGTGGAAGCAGTGTCATGTTCCTGTGGGTCCCTGGTCATGTCAGTCTGCCAGGAAACAAGGCTGCTGATGCTGCTGCCAAGGTTGCAGTCCTTGTACCTCAGCCTGCAATTACCTATATTCTTTCCAATGATCTCTGTATTGCCACCTGTCAGGAGGTGCTGTCCCTTTGGCATCGCCAGTGTTCCTCCCTTCACAAGAATAAGCTTTTGCTTATTAAGCCTCTGCCAGTGCCTTGAATGGCCGCCTCCCACCAGGTGGAGATTATTTTAATTGGGCTGCATATTGGGCACTGCCTTTTTAGCCATTGTCATTTGCTAAGTGGAGCTACCCCACCACTTTGTACTCATCACCCCCAAATTTTAACTGTCCACCACTTCCTGCTGGAATGCCCTTTTTAACAATTTATATTCCAGCCTGGGTTTGCCATCTGATTTGTCAGCCATTTTAGAGAATGATGCGAGAGCTGTCAACTGCGTTTTACTTTTCATCCGCCGAAGCACTATGACGAAGGCCAATTAATTTTTAGATTTTTAGTTTCGGACCTCCATTTCTGTATTTTTTGCCCTGTTTCCATGTGCCTGGTTTTAGCTGTCTCCTATTCTGCCAATTGGGACAGATGTGAAGTTGTTTAACTCCTCTCTGTGTTCATGGTCCATAGTCTTGACTTGGGTGCGTATGACCCCAGTTGTTTTTTGTGTCCGAAAGCCAAATGAAACAAACAAATCAAAACTGCTTGGTGAGTAGATTTTTTCCTATCCAATTACATTATGTTGTAAAAATGGATTATTTTTTGTTGTTATACTAATTCAATTTAATTTTTATCTTACAGAAAGTTTGATATCAAACATAGCATAGTCAGGAATTATTGGTGATACAGAAAAAATACTCATTGAGATAGAATGTAGAGTAAATGTAATTTCTTACTAAACACTAAACTTATCTTAACATCTTGTTCTCTTGATTTATCTCTGGTGCCAGTGCCTTGCTCATAAAATATTTCCCATCAGGACTTTCACTACAGTCTGTTCCCAGACCAATCTGTTTGTGTTCCTGCCTCACCTCTTTACAGGGAGTCCAGCGGGGAACTCCCTTGCCCCGTCTACCACCCACACTCGTGGTCATACATCTCACCTATTGTGGATGATCTATGCACAAGGAGAGAAATGTGCTGAGTTTGTCACAAATATAAGAACCTCATTGCTACAAAGAAGACGCATGATAATGTTGGGCAAGTGCAACAGATTTCCAGTGAAAGCAACCTAGAAACAGTGCTGATACACTTTCAGGTTCTCACTAATATGAGACCCACTCTGTAAGGTGTAAGTTGAGCACTGCAAGCTACGCTGGTGATGTCCTAGATTCCAATGATGTTGCACTCAGAGGAAAAATTGATCCTGTAACAACAGCAAAAATATGACAACTCTCATCCCCATGGAGGAGATAGCAATGCCATCCAGGAGGCATAGACCTGGAAGAAAAATACAGGAAATGGCCAGGACATCATTAGGGAGGAACGGTGTGGTGGAATGGTGCAGGCAGAAAAACATGAGAATGAAGGAATGAAGTGACACAAGACAGAGACAAGTTAGAACAAGTAATTATAAGGCAAATAATCACAGAACATGGGAAAACAATTGTGCAGAGTCATCTGCAACCCAAAGGAAATGTGAAGAATGTTTTTTGAACACAGAGAAAAACCATTCAACCACTGTCAAGAAGCACTTGAACACAGAGATGAATTCTACCTAATGAAACACAAGACACTGGTAAGAAGTTTCCAGAGACAAAAAAGTAATTAAAAAAAGCCAAAAAGAGATATGTTCCTGAATAGCCAAAATGAATAGTCTTTAATTGCGACACAGATTGCTCAAGCCAACATGCAGCAAATGAAACAGCTCTCTGGTGAAGGCAAGGTAGAGAATGCCCTGATCCACTAAAAGATGTCGCTAATACAAAAACTATTCTTTAAGCTTTCACTTGAGCCCTCTGTCTGTAATAAGTCACAAACACTCCTGTAGGCACCTACAGTGTAGGTTGGACTGGCAATGCCAATATTGTGGGCTGCATTCTTATTAATATAGTCATGGCACTCAGAAGCAGATAGTTGATATCGAGTCTGGAACTTTGAATGGCAAGTGAGCCACTGTGAATTGACCTACAAAGTCTGTGGAATGGAGAAATGCTGTAAAGCCCAGTGTCACATGGCTCAAATGTGGAAACTATGCAGTGGCTGTCATGGGAAAGATGAGCTGCACTGAGTGTGAGTTTCAGTTTCAGCCCTGTTAGCATGCCAGCAACTGAAAGCCCTCCATTGTGGGGCATAAGGTGGGATTGTGAAGCACCAGCCAGATGCTACACCACACATTTCAACCTCATTCCTGTTATGTCTCCTTCTCCATCCTGTTGCCATACTCATCATCTTTCCTTTCTGACTCACCTCAACAAAGAATCCTCCTGAGAAGTACCCCACCTCATCTGCCACTCATTCTCCTGGCTACTTGTACCCATCTGTAAGTAAAGAAAGGCGTGTTACATTGTATGCATGTGATGTGGCAATTTTAATGTAGAACAATGAAAATATAGTAATTGGTAAGCATTTTTGCTATTGCTTTCTGTGGGCTCTCTCTGAGAAAAATTCATGATAATTTGAAATTATGGGTGAAGTTTTTTGGAAGTCACTAAGTGCTCTCATTGTCAAATATCAGATGAATATAATGTCGGTATATGCCTGCAATGAGTGAAGCTGCATACACAGGCATAGACACAGTTCCTAACTGTTAAACTTGCCACAGTGTGTTAACCATGTAACATAAGATTATATGTTTTAAGTAGCAGATTATTACAGCATTTTAAATTTTGATCAGCAATTATGTGAAGTGTTGACAATGAAAGTTTATTTTCCCCTGATTGTCTTCAGATGGCAGCCTGCAACTTCACTGAGTTCCAGGAAGACAGGGTTTTATTAATGTTCACTGTTGTACATAGTTGAGTAGATTAGATGCTCAGTTATTCACTGATTAGTAGGCACTCTACAAGACTGAAATAATTGATTCTGTTCTTTATCATGCCATGTTGAAACACTATTAGTTAATCAATTATTTGTTTTACTTTTGCAGATTGAGTTTTTTATATTAACTCAAAATGTTTTCTGTCAATCAGGTACAATTCAAAGCGATCTATCTCCTATTGCTGAGGAGGGTGAAAGTGGAAAGAGCACCGGTACAACTGATGGAGCCATGGTATGTTTCGCCAGTAGCAGAAAGTTCGATTTTGTGGCCTGTAATTAACACCACACTACTTCCTGGCCTCCTATCAGGTGCTCACAAAGATCATTACATTTGGGCTTTTAGCCATTACAATACTTCCTCCTCTTCTGTACTACCATGCACTCTACACACTTACAAACATCACAACTTCTTTTCCAATGGAAACTGAAATGCTAACTCAAGTCTAAATTATCTGCTGAATGATCCAAAACATTTCTCAAAGACCAATCATATACTGGCTCTTAATTTAAAACAAGTAACTCTCTTTAATAATTAATGTCAAGTTGTGTGTCATTGGTTAGTATGCAGAATCTTAATGACAGCTCAACTTCATCTTTGTTCTCCTGTGTAATGGTAGTTGTCACGGTGCTCACAGATTTAGGGGGAATCCACAATGCTGAACCAGAATGAAACAGCAAGAAATCAACCCAATGAGAGATATCATCAGTATGGAGTAAACCACTCAAATCATCATGTACTGTGAAGAATGACAAAGCAACTATTGTCATCTCACCCTGCAGAAATCCTACATCAATCTGCACCAGTTCTCATGTGCAGCACAGAAAGCTCCTAAAGTGTATAAAAGTTTAAAGCCACCATTTGAACTAAAAAGACTTTATGGTGGTGACCACTATTCATCAGTACTATAGACATGGTGAGGTAAACAATTTACCAAATCAATAGGTCTACTTCTACTACTCCTACTCCTACTCCTCCTACTCCTCCTACTCCTACTTCTACTACTCCTACTTCTACTACTCCTACTTCTACTACTCCTACTTCTACTACTCCTACTTCTACTACTCCTACTTCTACTACTCCTACTTCTACTACTCCTACTTCTACTACTACTACTTCTACTACTACTACTACTTCTACTACTACTACTACTTCTACTACTACTACTACTTCTACTACTACTACTACTTCAACTACTACTACTACTTCAACTACTACTACTACTCCTACTACCACTACTACTCCTACTACCACTACTACTCCTACTACCACTACTACTCCTACTACCACTACTACTCCTACTACCACTACTACTCCTACTACCACAACTACTCCTACTACCACAACTACTCCTACTACCACTACTACTCCTACTACCACTACTGCTCCTACTACCACTACTGCTCCTACTACCACTACTGCTCCTACTACCACTACTGCTCCTACTACCACTACTACTCCTACTACCACTACTACTCCTACTACCACTACTACTCCTACTACCACTACTACTCCTACTACCACTACTACTCCTACTACCACTACTACTCCTACTACCACTACTACTCCTACTACCACTACTACTCCTACTACTCCTACTACTCCTACTACTCCTACTACTCCTACTACTCCTACTACTCCTACTACTCCTACTACTCCTACTACCCCTACTACTCCTACTACCCCTACTACTCCTACTACCCCTACCCCTACTCTTCCTACCCCTACCCCTACTCTTCCTACCCCTACCCCTACTCTTCCTACCCCTACCCCTACTCTTCCTACTAGTACTACTACTCCAGCTGTGCAAGAAGCCTCAAACTTTTGTCTCATGGGACAACGTCACCTGCTACACAACTGAAAGCCCAGGAGGGATGGAATGAATACTCCCACAAAGACTTTCTATGTCCCTTCAGCCAACAAAGATTTCAGTCTTCCTATGCCAACCATAAAGAATCCAAGAAATCAAACAAAGGCAAACAATGTGCTTCTGTATTGGCTCACAGTTCCTCCTCGATAGTGTGTCCAAATGATACCCTTTGCTGACTGACCACCTTGTAGCTGGTATGCATCTCCAGGTGTCTTTCTGCTCTGGACCTCAAGGACAGACAGAATGAGAATGCCAACACCTCTGTAGATCTTACAGAGGCTGATTCTCCAGCCCTTCTGCCCTGTAGCAGTGAGCCTTCAAAAGCTGCCACTCAATAGTCATTGAGGCGACACCCCTGCATTTTTCCCTTCTCCCCTCTCCTAATCATGACAATCCACCAATGGAATGTTTGCTGCCTTTGATCCAACAAAGAGGATTTATGGCTGCTGTTGTAATCACAGCCTCTGCTTGTTCTCTGCCTCCAGGAAACAAAATTGAATCCTCATGACCTGCTTTGAGCTCTCGCATGTATTTCCAGTCTGTGACATCCTCCCAACCTCACAGCATCATCCAAGGACCGATTCAATGTAATTGGGTGGAGTGATGCTGCTCATCAAGGATGATGTTCATAGTCTTCTTGGAAACCCAGCTTCAAGCTATTCCAGTCCGCATTTTACTTCCTATCCTAAACTTTTCCATATGTACTGTTTGCATACCTCAGTCATTCTGTGTCACTGGACATTCTTCTTCATGCTTACTGGCCAACTCCCTCACCCCTTTTGGCTGCTCGTTGACTGTAATGCACACCATTCCCTTTGGGACTCTCCCAGAACCTGTTGGAGAGGTGCATCTTGGCTGACCTTCTCAGTCACCATAACCTCATTTGCTTTATTGTTGGAGTACCCACCTGCCTTTCACACTCCATGCACTCCTACCACCATCTGGACCTCTCGTGCACTGCCCAATTTACCCATCATCTCATCATTGTCTTTGTTATGCACTCAAGCGACCATTTCCCATTAGCTATCCATTTTCTGACTCCTACCCCACCTATGTGCCCACCCAAATGGCAGCTCTCTAAGGATTTCTAGAGATTTGCTGTTCCCTGGCACCCTTCAGAAAACATTGTTTCCCCAGTTGTGATACCCAAGTAGAAAATCTTAAAAATTCTATCATTACCACCACACAATGTTCCATTCTCGCACTTCATCTTTACCGTGCTGTGTCCCAGACCCTTGTCTGACTGAGCCATGTTGTGACTCAACTCATATGCAGAGATGTGCTCTACATGTTTTTAACATTCTATGAAAGCAAACTGCAGACATTGCAAACTGTTGCTTGAACAGTGTCGTCACCCCCTTCAGGATAGCAAGAAATTGGTTGGATTAAATTAACTAGTTCTTTTAACTGTTCCACTCCCTCTTCTGTTGTGTGGGCCAACCTCAGGTGGCTCTCTGGGACCAAAAATCATTTTCAAATTTCTGCCCTGGTAGCAGCAGATGCAGTCATAATGGACCCTATCACTATCTCTATAATCTGTAATTTTATAATGGTCTGTTGTTCATTTCCCCTTCCATGATGGGATGGTTCCTCTCAAAGGGCACGGCCGACTTATTTCCCCATCCTTCCCTAATCCGATGAGACTGATGACCTTGCTGTCTGGTCTCCTTCCCCAAATAACCCAACCCTTCCATGCTGCTTTAGACTACTCCACCAGGTCATAGTTGAGGGGTGTTCATTCCAGCAAACCATGCTGTACTTCTATTTCAGTCACTGGCATTATCCTTACACCAGCCTTCATGAATCTAGCAACTGTAGTCTACATTCCCACCATGTTGACTTGTGTTTTGTGGGCTTCTTTGTCCTGCTCTGTGACAGTTGCTGTATGTGGCAGCTGGCAGCTCTAGTGAATTCAGACAGTTACGCTCAATTGAAATAGAAATATTTTGTGATTCTTCATTTATATTATTATGAAGTTTTTGTCAATTGCACTTTAATAAAATTTCACATGTATCTACTTGTCACTGCACCTGATTCGTAATCTGTCATTATATAATTTACCAACTTACTAACACTGAGATGAGCATGTGCAGTGAGATAACATACCACTGACACATTTGAAGGTGTTTGATTTATGCTTAAATTCAGTTCATGTAAAGTTATTCAGCTTTTTAATTTTTTTTTGCAGGAGCAGGAAGAGGTACACCCAGAGGAGGTACTGGCAGGTGAGATTTTTGCTTTCTTCAGTAGCTTAATTACATGTTAAAGTTATCACTTTAATATTTTCTAATGTGGTATTTTTTTCCATATTTTTCTTGCTAAAGTATTTCAGTGAAACAGTTGTTCAAAATTTTATACTTGAATTTGACACTCGATGTTAATTACATGGTACATAATTCATACTGAAAATTGGCAGTGCCTTTGCAACTACAAAAGATTGGTCACAAATGTGCAGTTGTGTTTAAAATGTATGTGATGAAAGAGAAAGAAGACAAATTTCTAAGTACCAAATTGACATTTTAAAATAAGTCATTGTAAAGGTGAGCTAACATTACAAATTGGCACACTACGATAAGTAGTAATGTTAAGATCACAGTCCCCTTATTCCGTAGTCGTGGCTCATATTAAAATAATCACCTTGAGATAAATATATTTATGTATAAAACAATCACTCAGCATAGTTGAGCTTCTTAAAGAGAAAAATTGCCAATGTTATTGGGGGCTGGATCAAGTTAACCACATCCAGTGATTTGAAACCTCATCATCATGTCTCAAAATGAAGAATATTGTCCCTGTAATCCTCCTCCTCTCCTGAAGCAGTATTTTGCAACCTCACTGATGTGACGTGTGAAATAGCCTGGGTGCCTCAGTTATCCCTCGCCTGCCAAGAGGGTTATTGACTACGCATTGACAATATGCTACTGAGTGCAAAATGCCTGACTTGGTTGTAGCTTCACAACCTGTGTACTGCATTCTCGATACCCATCTCCAATTATGTCACCCCGTCCACTCCCGTATCAGCTTCCCTAATTTAAACATATGGGAGTTCCCCTTAACTCATCCGTAAGTTCCACAATACTCCTTCCCTCATTACTCATTACCCGTGTGCTGCCCTTCCTCAAGCATAGCTCCGTCCATATCCCCGTATCTGTCCCTGTGCCTCCTATATTACATCCTGTGCTACCCCATCCCCTCACTGACATTCTCACTCAATCTGTCCACCACAACACCTCACACAGTTGTCCTGCAGGTTTAAGAAAATCTATCTGATTGAGAAAGGGACAGAGTGTGGCAAATGTTATTCAAGGCTTAGCCTTTCACTACTTATTTCCATAGTAACATGACAAACAGAACATCTTAGGCTGGTGCATAAGACTGTAATGTTTTCTGTAAGTTCAAAAAACACACACTATACATAATGGAGACTTAAGTCGTCATAAATAATATAATCTGCTCCACTAATCACTGCAGTCTGCCAATGTTGGGGTAACTTTCTGAATCCACAACAGTAGAAATCACGTGGTTTTGTAGCATTGCTGCCTTGTTTAGACAAAAGCATTCCATTCTATTCCTTCCCTTAAATGAGCACAAAGACACATTTTCTAGTCATCAGTAATGGTGCAGGATAGGAATGATCAGTGGTGTTCACACACTAATCGATGAAAAGCAAGTGGATGATGCACATAAGGCCAACCAGTAATTTTTCTCATTTGGCTTGTGGTTCTCATATTCTTCATTGTTGAACCATCTCCATTGCATTCAAATGCTCCACAATGAGGGAATGAGCATGAGGGACACAATCGCGGGGGTGGGGGACGTTTTAAAACCAATTTCCATCAATTGACTTAAGAGTGTGCTTTTATTTTGCACAATAATGCCATTGGCTTCATAGCCATTCTTGAATGCCTGTTGAAATGTTAATATGTATGTCATGCTGTGTTGTTCTGTTATTGGAAAAAAAACATGTTTCTAACTTTATAGACCCATTTGTAGTTTTCAACTGTGCACAATATCAGCCACATCACATATCTTTCACACATACTCATATCCTGCAATAGAACACACCTTACAAGACCAAAAATATATTTTTTCGGTAACTCACAGACTGGTCAAACAATCTTAATATTTCAACATGATCTTCAGAATGGGTATAAAGCTGAAATCATGACTGTGTAAACAAATGAACAAGTAATATTCAAATCACAGAAATTTCTTTAAAAAGAAAGGTAAATGAGATACTGGTAGTCAGTGAGACAGTGTTAGTAAAAGAGGAGGAGAGATTTGTGAAGATATAATCAGTGGAAGGAAAAGAGATAGGAGCCTGTGTAGCCAAAAAGGAAGCCTTAGGGACACCATAAATCAGCTTCTTGGTATACATGAACACATAAGTGTGGGAGAGAGAAAATTTTGGTCTGAGGTCTTACACTCTAGTGTATAAGGAAAAACAACTAACTTGGATGCCCCAGAATTATTTTTGAGCTGTTAAGGAGTTGTGGAGTCAGTGAGCTTATCAAAGAAAGACAAAAACAGACAGTGTAATTGAGAGAGGTGTCATTGTTAGTGGGATATACTGTAAATCAGTGGGAGAAAAATGACACAGTGGGGGAGAGCCATATACATAGACAGTGACGGGGAGGTGCTGAGTATGAAGGCTTCACTAGAGGGAGAGACCAGATGAATGAATTTAGGTGATTGCGTGTTAAAACAGTGGGAATATGTTCACATTGCAAAAACGTTTGGTAAGCAAAGCAAAATGTAGACTGGGGCAGCTGGTTCCTCACTCTACTGTCAGTATTTTAAAGAGGAACATATTCATCTTTCATGTGCTCCAATAGGGGCATTTTACCAGTTGTTTGCCCTATGGTACTATGTGTTGCATGAGATACTGCTGGTGGAACTAGTTTGTTTTTTTGTTGTTGGTGATGTAGTAGGTTGAATCAGAGAATGTGGTAGTTTAAAAAAGCATATTGTCGAGCCACTATTGAGTGCACTACCTTCGGTTGCATGTTGCATGGAAAGTTAACCTGTATTGTGGAACATGTGGACACTGAAGTGCATAATCTTCTCATTGAGTAGAGGACAGGGATGTAATAAACATTACTTATCAGTAATACAGTGTCTGCTAATGCTTCATTTTCTGTACAAAAGGTAATGTTCATCACTCTGATTTTAGATGCTTTTGCTTCATCTGTATTTCTTCCCACAGGAACAAAGCATCAGGTAAATTAGTATCTTGTGTAAAATTTTCTTATTTCATTTCAGGCATAAAAATGCATAAGTGTTTTTCTATGAGAGTGTGGAAAGACAAAAATCCAGGATGGAATGTAACAGTATTATGGGAAGGGAGGTTGCTACTCACCATATAGCAGAGATGCTGAGTTGCAGATAGGCACAACAAAAAGACTGCCATTAAGACCTTCATCAACAATAGTCTCTCTGTTGCGTCTATCTGCAACTCAGCATCTCCGCTACATGGTGAGTAGCAACTTTCTTTTCATAGTATGGAAAGACAGGCTTCCTAATTACAGAACTGACACTGAAAACTAAATTTGCTGCCTCCAATAGGTATTTTTTTTTCTTTTTTTCAAAGCACATTTTCTGAATCCATGCTACTGGTACCAACACACATTTTCAGTCAGAATTAGATTTTGCTATTATCTACAGATTTGAATAACATTTAAATGTATTCGCAATTTCCACTGTAATTAATTATGATAATTTCACAGCAAGAAAACAGTAGCATGCCCATGTGATGAGCCCTTGCTAAGTTCACACTCTTGTCAACCAGTGTAATTTAATTGTAATATAATAGAGGGAAACATTCCTAGTGTAATTTAATTGGATAGATAAAAACATCTAATCAAATCACCCATCACATTCTTTTTTGTGTGTGTGTGTGTGTGTGTGTGTGTGTGTGTGTGTGTGTGTGTGTGTGTGTGTGTGTGTGTGTGTGTGTGTGTTTTTCTGCTGCTGGTTGGCAAGTAGATTTTTTAATCTATCAAATAATTAAATTGTAAAGAAGAAATAGCTCATTTAAAATTAAACATGAAATAGAATCAGACGCAACTGAGGTGAATGACTCATAAAACTGAATTGAAACAAAGAATATTATGAAACAGAGTCGCTACTCACTATATAGTAGAGTTGAAATGAAGGATGTCGAGTTGGGCAGCATGCTTAGCAGCAGGGTATCAACTTGTTTCTTGCCACAGTTTGTATGTGGCCATTTATGTGGACAGACAGTTTGTTTGTTGTCATGCCCACATATAATGCAGCACAATGGCTGCATCTTAGCTTATATAGCACATGACTGGTTTCACAGGTAGCGATGCCTTCAATGGGATAAGTGATCTTTGTGACCAGGCTGGTGGTGGTGGTGGTGGTGGTGGTGGTGGTGGTGGTGGTGGTGGTGGTGGTAGGATGTATGGGACAGGTCTTGCATCTAGGTCTATTACAGGGATATGAGTGATTAAGTATGGGTTAAAAGTTCTTCCTAAACACCCAGAATCCTAAAACCCCTCACCTCAACAGCTTCTCCTCCTTTGCTTCACCAGGACCTTCTCAAGCCAACAAGCCACCTTCGTAGGTGTTGATTTACACTTCAAAGATGGCTACATCACTGTTTGTGCCTATATCAAACTAACTACAAGTAATACCTCCATTTTGACAACTACCACCCAGTCCATACCAAGAAGTCCCTCCCATACAGCCTATCCACCCATGGTTGCCACATCTGCAGTGATGAGGGGCCCTCCTCGAAATATACTGGGGGACTCAATGAAGTGTTCAGACAATAATTATCCTCCAAACCTTGTACAAAAACAAATCTTCAGTGCCTTATATTTGCAGTTTCCCATGACCCACAAAGTCGCACAATCTGGCCACAGAGGATTATTCCCCTCGTAACTCAGTACCACCCAGGACTGGAACAACTGAATTACATCCTCTGCCAGGGTTCTTACAAACTGTCATTGTGCTCTGAAATCAGAAATGTCCTGCCTACTATCCTTCACACCCATCCCACAGTGGTATTCCTCTGTCCACCAAACCTACACAATATACTCGTCCATCCCAGCGCAATCCCTGCTCACAAACCCTTACTTCACGGCTCATATCACTGTAATAGAAGTAAATGCAAGACCTGTCCCATACATCCTTCCACCACCATCCACTCCAGTCTGGTCACAAACATATTATATCCCACCAAAGGCAGGGATATGTGGGAAACCAGTCATGTGATATACAAGCTGAGCTGCAACCAATTTGCTGATTTCAGCATGGGAATGACAAGCAACAAGCTGTCTGTCTGCATGAATGACCAGTGATAAACTGTGGCCAGGAACTCTCCCTGCAGTATATCCATTGTTCCTATAACCCTCCTTGCTTCAACCTTGATTAGTCAAATTTCTCACCCATTCAGACCCTTCCCTGTCTCCATTCGAGTGCTACATAGCCCTCATATCACCAACACAAGAAATCTTCTGAACTCCTTTTGTAGAAAGAACTTCCAGGATTTTGCTTTTTTGTGGATGGCAAAGTCAGTGAAGATATTATTTATCTTTGACATTATTTGCTAGGTATATACTATTAGACATATATTTTTACTGATAACTTATTCTTGAAGAGAAGTGATGTCTGTGTCTTGTAACTAGTGTGTTCAGAAAAATTAGTGTTTTGATCACTCCTTCCATATTCAAAGCGAAGTTTTTACTTTTATAATAGCTACCACAGCTAAGGCTAAGTATCTATGGCTGGATGACATGACTGGCATTGCAGTAATAGAGCTTACAAAACAGCTTTGCTAATTAATGCATGTATCTATTAATCCTGACTCTGTCAAAATCCTGACTGTAGTTGGAGATTAGCCATCACAAATGTACAGATACTGTTTTTCGATGTACTATTTTTCTTCCTCCTCATGAGATAGTGTACTGGAGATAATTGCATTGTTTTCCTTATTTTGTCTTGGCTGTCTTAGTAGTTTCTTGGCATAATTTAAGTGTTTACAATTATTTATGGAGCTGTGTTTTGAATACTGGGGGAGAGGGGGATTTATGAAGAATAGTCAGCAAGAATAAGGTTTCTATGCTTTACTTAAGACACACGAGAGCTGATTACCTCTGAAATGAAGAGGCTAGGAGTAAATAGTGTAGTAGAAACAACTGAAACACATAGGAGGAATGTGCACACACATTAGGAGAGAATTTCTAATAAGTATCCGAAGATAATGTACGTACGGTATCACTGTTCCTTTGCTATTAATATATTTCCCATTAAGACTTTCACTACAGTCTGTTCCCAAACCAATGTGTTTGTCTTCCTGCCTCACTTCTCTACAGGGAGTCCAGTAGGGAGCTGCATTGCCCCATCTGCCACCCACTCTCATGGTCATTCATCCCACCTATTGTGGATGATCCATGCACAAGATGAGAAATGTGCTCAGGTTGTCATGAACATCAGAACTTCATTGCAACACAGAAGGCACATTATAATGTTGGGCAAGTGAAATGGCTTCCTAGTGCTAAAAACATAACAATAGTCCTGTTATGCTGTAAGGTTGTCACAAATATGAGCTAAGCTGAGCACTGCAAGTTGCACTGGTGTTTTCCTAGATTCCAATGTTGTTGTGCTCAGAGGAATAGTTGGGAATGTTACAGCAAGGCAAGGTAAAGAATGCCCTGATCCACTGAAAGATGTTTGATAATATGAGAAATATTCTTGAAGCTCCAGTTCAGCACTCTGTTTGTAAAAACTGAGAGGCACTGCTGTAGGTATCTAAAGAGTAGGTTGCACTAATGATGCCAATATTGTGGGCTGCATTCTTACTAATATAGACATGGCACTCGGAATTAGATAGACGATGTCAAGTCTGGGACTAGGGTTGGCTTGTGAGCCATTGTGCAGTGGTCTATGAAGGCTGTGAAGAGCACAGGAATACTGGAAAATTGTCCAGTGTCATGTGGTCCCTATACAGAAACTATGCAATGGCTGTCATGGGCAAGATGATCTGCTCCGAGTTTGTTTCAGGTTTATTAACATGCCAGCAATGGGCAGTGCTCTGTTGAATGTCACAAGACAGCATTGTAAGGTACCAGTCATATGGTACACTTCCACCTCATTCCTATGATGTCTTCTACTCCATCCTGTTCCCATACTCATAAAATTTCTTCCTGCCTCACCTTTACGAAGAATGCACCTGAGAAACAACCCACATCATCTGATACACAGGCTCCTGGCTATGTGTATCCATCTGTAAGAAAAGAAAGGAGGATTACATTGTATGTGTTTGATGTGCAATTTTACTGCATGAACAGCAAAAATGTGGTAAGTGATAACATTTTTGCTATTACCTTATGTGGGGTATCCCTGAGAAAAGTTGATGATAATTTGAAATTCTTGGTGAAGATTTCTGCAAGTCACCAAGTGCTCTCATTGTCAAATACTGGATGAATAGAATGTCAGCATATGCTTGCAGTGAGTGAGGCTGCATATACAGTCATACACACAGTTCCTAACTGTTAAACTTGCCACAGTGAGTTAACCCTGTAACATAAAATTGTATGTTTTAATAAGCAGATTACTACAGGATTTTACATCATAAAATTTCGTCAATAATTATTTGAAATGTTGACAATAAAAGTTTATTTGCCCCTGGCAGTATTCAGATAGCCAGCTTGCAACTGGAATAAAGTTCCGGCTTTGTGGAACTCGGTTAGTAATGTTCACTGTTGTACATAATTGACTAGATTAGATGCTCAGTTATTCACTGATCACTAGGCACTCTAAAAGAT
The DNA here is from genome assembly GCF_023898315.1 of Schistocerca nitens. NCBI lineage: Eukaryota > Metazoa > Arthropoda > Insecta > Orthoptera > Acrididae > Schistocerca > Schistocerca nitens. The sequence continues at coordinate 37,699,316 of NC_064618.1, read as the reverse complement.
TGAAATAATTGATTGTGTTCTTTAGAATGTCATGTTTAAACAGTCTTCATTTCTCAACTGTTTGTTTGACTTTTGCAGATTAAGTATTTTTTATATTAACACACAATTTCCTTTTTTGTCAATCAGGCCCTGTTGTCGACGAAGCCCTACGTCCTATAGCTCAGGTGAGTGAAAGTAGAGGAAGCACCCCTGAGACTGTCAGAGAGGGTGAGTTTCACCAGCAGCAAAGAAGTTTGGCTTTTTGGCATGTAATGAACCCCCCCCCCCCCCCCCCTCTGTTTCCTGGCCTCCTTCCAGGGTGCTCACAGTTTTCATTAGCCCATCGTTTTTAGCCCTTCTGTGGGCTGCCCTGCACACCCCATTTTAATTAATCAACTCCTTTCTAAATATCCTATATATCTTCACTTCATACTTACTATTTTTTTCACTCAAATCTTTCCTGACACCACAACCTTCTTAACTCCATTTGCACTGGTAACTCAAGTCGATTATTACAATGTAATTACCTACTGAACAGTCACAAAAATTTATCAAAGAATACTCGCATACTGGCTAATGACAGTAATGGGTGCAACAGATCTAGGGCATGGCACTTCACTGAGGAAGAATGAGATAGCATGGAATGAACCACTCAAATCAGCAGGTACATTGAAGCCTGATGAAGGAACTATCATTGTCACACTCTGCAGAAACTGTTCATATATTTGCAGCAGATTTCATGCAAGAGAAAAAATTCTGAAAGTGAATAAAAGTTTAAACCCACTATTTCAACTGGAATATGACTTTCTGGCAGCAACCATCATTCATTGGTACTATAGACATTGGGTAATATGTAACATTACCCAAGAGATAGGTTACACCACAGTTGATATTCAGTAAACATGATAATTACCACCTACAGTTGTCTAAAATATTTAGTTATTGCAATTACATGCCAATTACCTTTTTAAACCTATAATGGAGTCACTCTTCTTGCTATTATCATAGCCAGATGAACTTGAAAAAAATCTTATTAGAATACTATCCGAACCCTTAAATAGATTTTTCGTGCACTTCATAGAGAGGTCTTCTTGTCTTTGGGTATCATATGTTTAACTTGTGTTGCTTAGTAATTCAATAAACCTAACGTCATATTTGATAGCTCATATATCACTGGTTGTGCTGTGAGAAGTAAAAGACATTTAATAAACATACATTTGTCAAAAATTCAGAGCAGGCTGAGAGCTAGAGCAGAGAGCTATCACAGTCAACTAGGAATGAGCAGCCAAATTCCCCAAGTGGAGTTAGCTAATGACTATGCACCAAGGTAAATGTCGACAGTTTACACTGGTAACTAACAGGTTTTAAACTTAATGTATTTAGAATTGGTAATAAGGATGCAACATTTAAGCGTGTAGTTAGTTATAATGAGCAGGAACCTCAGGCTTGGTAAATGTACCTTATCCTCCTGAGCTCAATAAATTCACCGAATAGAGCAGACTACTGGTTCCTGCCCAAATTGTGGCACTCTGCCATGGAGCATGTCAGATGAGCAACTTCGCTTCACTCGAGCGACTGGTAGGGGCAGTAGACTGCCAGTCAACTCAGACACCGTGCGACGACAGAGGTGCCACCATGGCAAAAGGCAAACATGCCTCTGCTCTGGGCACAGGGAACAAGAACACATCATTTCCTGCCAAAGCTACCCTGCCAACACACACCAATGGGAACAGAATTCTGCACAAATAAAGCTTCACACAAGAAGGGGCAGGAAGTAGAAAATGTGAACAAAACGCACAAGTGACTAGCAATGTAATTAACACTGTTTAAACTTTCTGTTATTCAGAATTGAAAATATCAGCACCTGCTGATAAAATAACTCAAGTGTACACATGTACCAAGATCACTTTGCCTCTGACATAGATCACATTACAATTGATTCCCTTCATGAGACTTACAACAGGGAATACTCTTACACTTGCATGACATATTACCTGGAACACAAATTGCAATTAATAACACTGACTGATGATCATGCACTCAGTCACTCATAGGTGCATTAATACAACAGATGCAATTTTAGATAACACAGACATGACCTTACTCAAATATAAAAGAACAACACTTTACTCCACTCAGTTGTGAAGGAGCCATACATTGCAGGATTCCAGCCAGGGTATTATTGCATCCTACACACTCAGGTGATCATTGAGGAGCCATAAAATTTAAGCTTGTAGAGTGAGCCAGTTACTTGCCAATCAGGTTGCTTGCAATGTCCGTATGTCTTCATGCAGCTCACCGCTATCTGGCCTTATCGGAGCCAGCCCAGCTTGACGTGACTGATTCAACCTTCAGCAGCATCTCGGGACCTGCACCGGACAGTGGGAGTCTGCCAAAAGCAACAACTTGCCAGCCACATGCCCACAGGCCAATTGTTCTTCAGGACCCACCAAACCAACACACATGTGCAGGTGTTGCTATGACTCAGACACGATTTAATCCTTCTGTCTTCCACAGTTTGTTCAAGAAAGTCAGTGTCAGTTTTCACAAAGCATAATATGAATGGCCACCTTGAAAACATTTTGTGCTCTACCATTTGATACTCCTTCACATACATAATCCAACACAGTTCTGTCTCTTTTTTGGTTTTTAGGTCCCCAATTGAGTTTTACCTTCACTTCAAAATTTCCTGTTTTTTGTTTAATGTGAGCCGTTTGGGGAACAACTCGCTCCCTGGCATCTGCGGTGTGGATTCCTCTTGCCTTCCCCCTGTTGCCCCCTTCAACCCAGCTAGGTCACCAGCACACATAGCCAGTGTGTGTGATGGGTCTGTTATGTACCCATCTGGCTGAGATCCCTGACAACACAGGAATCACTCTCCTGATTCCTGAATTGTTCACTCCCCATGTATGCCAAGGAGTGGTTGCTTGCCTTCTTGGAGCATCAGAACTCCCACCTATAGCCACCGTGCTAGATGGCCCTTGGTTTGGGTGGGTGGCACCCTTCGGGAGAGCCCATGGTCAGAATGGCTGTTATTTGGGGGATGCTTGATGCATGAAGCGTATGGAGCTGCAAAGATCTGGCTGATCTCAAATGGCTGCTTCTTTGAATGGTGAACAATCATTGAATGGTGCTTCATGTTACCCAGCAACCTCTGCTTCCCTGGCTACACCATGGGAGGATGGCCAGGCTAGCCATCTTTGGATGATACACTTCCCCCATTACCTCATCTGTACGAGGACAGACGGGGACACATTCATTGCCACAATGCCATTGATTTTGTGGAAAATATTGAGGAAAACTTTCTTGATCAGAGCATCTTCTGCCACCGAATCGGCAGCTCTTTGCACCTGTGATCATATTGGCAATGTGCCAGTGTCTTTTATCCCTCACCAATCTCTGAATATGGTGTAGAGTGTGATTTTTCATTGGGATCTCACTCTGCAAAATGATTAGGAACTCTGGGCTAATCTGGAGAGGTGTGCATTAATTTGGTTTGGCATGTGGAGAAGGGCCACAAAGACAACTGCATCCATACTGGTGCCTTCATTCTAGCTTTTCTGGGGGATACCCTCCCAGAGAAAGTCAAGGTTATGTGCTGAAGTTGTGACGTGAAGCCATACACCCCACCACCTATGTGGGGCTTCTGGTGGCTGCAATTTGGGCATATGTTTTCCTGGTGTATGGTAGACCCTCTGTACACTCACTGTGGACACCCATTCCATGAGGGAAGCCCCCTGTGTTCTGACACCTGTGTGTGACAAATGTACTGAAAGCCACTCCCCTCACTCGCCAAATTTGCCCGGCGTAAAAGAGAGGCAGGAAATCCAAGAATACAAGTCATCGAATCGCCTGTCTTATACTGAGGGTTACTAAAAGTATGAGATACTCCATCCAGTGTCACTATCTTCAACTTATCTCTCTTTTACTTCATTTCCTCCTCCTACCTCTCCCTTGCCCAGCCCCATCCACCTATCCCCTCTCCCTCCCCCTACACCTGCAGTTGCCACAACCTCCTGTCTGGGTCTGCTTCCTCTCTCCAGCCGAAGAAGTGCGCCCCTTCTTTGGCACCTGCCAGTGATTGGGCTCCCTCACAAGGCCCCTTTGCCCAGCTCAGCTCAGGCTGGAAGACTCCTACCATCACTCAGACAGTGCGTTTGTTCATCCGAAGGTCACCCGCTCTCTTTCAGTCACCTGTACTCCCTCTGTGCTCTACCCTCCTCCAGCTCTGAAACAGGAGGAGGAGGAGGAGGAGGAGGAGGAGAAAACGGACAGGAAGAAACATAAATCCTAAGACAAGGTGCCCCTCCCCCCCCCCCCCCCCCCATCCGCTGTCCCCAGTAATGCCATCTCCTGCCTTGCAACCTGTGCCTGAGATCTTATCTTATTTACAGATGTCACCTCACCCTTGTAGGCGAAGGCTACTGACCAAGTGACATGGTATCCTCATTTTTTTTTATGTAATCTTGATTCTGGCCACACAGTCATCCACTGAAATTGCCAAAGTTACTATCATCACCTACCAGAAATGCAACCTTCTGTCGGAACTGTACTGGCCCCAGGGAAGCATCTGGTGGGATCTGCACTTTGGTTCACTCCAATGTCGTAGTGACCGGATCCCACTAAGTACCTACATGGAAGCTATAGTGGTTAGAGTGTAAATGTCTCTGGCAATCACCATTTGCAGTGTCGACCTCCCTCCAGGTACAATAATTCCTTACTTTGCACTGTCTACCTTAATCCAGCAATTCACACCCCGTTTCTCATCCTTGGGACTTCAATAGCCACCACCCAGTGTGGGAGAGTGACACTTCAATGGGTAGGGGTCTCCTAATTGACCACCTTATTACGGACCTGAATTTGTGTCTCCTCAATGAGGGTTCCCCTACCCAATTCAATGCTCTTAATGGCACCTTTACCACTATCAATCTCACGATCACCTCTCCTGCTCTCATTGCTTCCCTACATTTGTCAGCCCATGATGATGTTTGTGACAGTGACCACTTTCCAGTGGTTCTATTGTTCCCCTGCCGCCACCAGGAAGACAGGCCCCCAAGTTACGAATTCCGCAGGGCCAATTGCCCTTTGTATACATCTGCTGTGCACCTCTACACCTCCCTGTCGAATTGCATTGATGCAGTCTGCAAGGCATCTCTGCCACTATTCTTCACACTGCTGCCGCCCCCCCCCCCCCTCAACATGTCCCCTCATCGTTGATGGGTACTTTGGTGGGCCAAGGATGTCACAGTCACTGTCTATAACTGCTGACATGCACTGCAGCATTTTAAGCAACACATTTCAAAGACGAACCTCTTCGCTTTTAAGTGTGTTCATGCGACGGCTCATTACCTTATTAAGCAGTGTAAAAAGGAATGCTGGGAGCACTATGTGCCTCTCCGGGGAAATACGTCTCTTCATTGCAAGTTCGGTCCAAGCTCCGTACTGTTCTTGGCTGCCAGCGACAGTCAGTATTCCATAGCCTTAACCTTAATGGTGATTTGTGCACTGATCCATCGGTCCTCGCTGAACACCTTGCTGCACACTTTGGGACGGTATTGGCATCATCTTTCTGTCCTCCTACATTTCTCCAGCAGAAATGCAGTGTTCACTATGCCCCCCCCCCCCCCCCACCAAACCAATCTGTTCATAACACATAACACTGTGTGCTATAGTCAAGCAGGCTCTTACCTCTTCATGGGACATGGCAGCTGGCCCATATTCTGTCCGCAACCAGTAGGTCTATTATCTTCAACTGCATTAGGTTCACAGCTGCTTTTCTGTCACAATGATGAAACAGTATAGTTCTCCCTGTCCTTAAGGCCAGAAGAACCCAATGGCCTCGACAGCTACCACCCAATTAACCTGACAAATGTACTACGTAAACTTTTCGAGAGGATAGTTAGCTACACACTATGTTAGGTACTAGAATCTCCGGGCCTTTTGTCCCTGTATCTCTGTGGCTTCCAAGTGAAATGATCTCCAACTCTGATCATTTACTTGGGTTGAAAAAAGTTACGCAACAGGCTTTTACTCACCACCAGCGCCTAGTTGTGGTCTTCTTTTTACCTACATGGGGCACACAACATGGCTTGGTGCTATCACATTTTAGTTACCAACCATGACTGAGACTTCCATGTGCCCCTTCAGATTTTTATCCATGAGTTTTCCTCTGAGCGGCTCTTCTGGTTTCAAGTTGGAACTTCCCTCAGCACCCCTGGAATTCTGCAGAATGGTATCCCACATGGTTCTGTGGTAAGTGTCACACTCTTCCTCCTTACAGTCCATGGGCTTGTGACCTCTGTTGGGCCTCTGGTTACTCTGGCATTGTACGTCGATGATTTTTGCATCTGATGCAGCCCCCACTAAGTAGCATCTGGTGAGTGTCTGCTCCAAGATGCCATCCCCTGGGCCTCTGCATGGGCCACTTCCTATTGCTTCCAGGTTTCTCCCTCAAAAATGTGCGTAATGCACTTTTATCGCTGATTCACAGTACACCCCAACTCAGAATTTTATTTAGGTGAACAGCTTCTTGATGTTGTAGCACAGTCCTGTTTCTTGGGCCTTACTTTTGATAACCAGCTGACATGGCTGCCCTTCATTTGCCACCTAAATACTGTATGTATATGGAAGCTTAATGCTCTCCACCTCCTGGCCCTTGCATCTTGGGGTGCAGACTGTGTCACTTTTCTCCATCTTTACTGTGGCCTGGTCTTCTCCAGACTGTTGTGGTGGTCAGGTTTATGGCTCAGCAGCTCCTTCCACTTTGAAACTGCTTGACCCTCTTCACCATTGTGGGGTTCATCTGGCTATTGGTGGCTTTCTCAGTAGTCCCACTGATAGTCTCCTCACAGAAGTGGGGATTCCCCTCTACACACATGACTGAGCAAACTACTACTTTCTTAATCAGTCATCATTCGCCAATTCCCTGACCATCCGATGTATCCTGCACTCTTCGCCATTGAGGACTGTCTCCCTCCTGACACCCGTTCTTGTGTGGGGTTGCCGATTGGCATGCGTATCACTTCCTTATGTCGGGATCCCCATCTCCACTCGATGTAATGTACTTCACATCTTTCCTGGCACTGAATAAGATGCAGGGGGTTATTTTTCATCAGGACCTCCTGCTGCAATCTGATGAGGAGCTCAGGGCCAACCTGGAGCGCTGAGGCGTGCATTTCGTCCGGCGAGTCCAGCTCGGCCCCAAAGACTGTCGCATCGACACCGGGGCCTTTATCCTCGCCTTCGAGGGGGACGCACTCCCGGAGAAGGTAAAGGTGATGTGCTACCGGTGCGACATGCGACATTACATCCCACCTCCTATGTGCTGCTTTCGGTGTTTGCGCTTTTGGCACATGTCGTCACGGTGTGAGGCTGAACCCCTTTGTGGTGATTGTGGACGTCCTCTTCGTGAGGAACATACATGCACTCCACCACCTCGGTGCATCAATTGTCCTGGCATCCACTCGCCTAGATCTTTAGACTGCCCCGCGTATCAGATGGAGAGGAAGATTCAAGAATTAAAAACTTTGGATCATCTCTCTTTTTCTGAGGCTAGGAAGAAGTATGACCGCCTCCATCCCGTGACGTTGACAATATCGTTGGCCTCAGTCGTGTCCTCTCCTTCCACAGTATCCTCACCCCTACCCTGCCCCCCTCCACCTCCTCACCCCATCCGGGGCTTATGCCTCCGCCTCCCAAATCCCTCCCTTCCAAATCCTCCTCCCTCGCGGCCCCTGCCCCCTCTGCCCCAGGGGCCACCCTTCTTCCTCCTCCTCCTCCCCCCCCTCCACCACCTGAGAAGCGATCCTCTTCTCAGGTGTCCATCGGGGAAACGTTCCAGACCCCGCCTTCCAAGAACCGGCATTCCAAAATGGACCCCGCGCGTGAGGACCTTCTTCGGGTCCAGCATACCATCCCCGTGCCTCATCGGACTTCCAAGAAGGCCTCCAAGAAGAAGTCTTTATCCCCCTCTCCACCCCAGCGCGTTTCGTCTGACGCTCCATCCATGAGTCGCTGCTCCCGGCCGTCCTCAGTTTTGCCGGGACGCTCTGCTGCCAGGCGCTCAGCTGGCCTCTCGTCGGCGAATGATGCTTCCCCTCCTACACAACCAGGGACAGCGGCCGCAGCTGGCGACGACTCGATGGAACAGGATCCGCCCTCCCGCCGGTTTGTAGCGTTGTTCCCTCATAACCTGGCCCTCTGCGGCCGTCGAGGTGACCAGCTCTTCCCCCATTTCATTCCCCCTTTTTTCTGACTAGCGATGGCTTTGTTACATTGGAACATAAGAGGTATTCGATCTAATCGGGAGGAATTACAGCTGCTCCTCCGCCTGCACTGTCTGCTCATCCTTGGTCTCCAGGAAACCAAGTTGCGCCCAACTGACCGTATTGCTTTTACCCACTATACCTCTGAGCGGTATGACCTCACCCCTGTGGATGGTATTCCAGCTCATGGTGGGGTCATGTTGCTCGTTCGGGACGATGTCTATTACCATCCCATCCCATTGACCACCCCACTCCAAGCAATAGCTGTCCATATTACTCTTTCTGCCTTTACTTTTTCTGTTTGTACCGTCTACACTCCATCGTCATCCGCAGTTAGTCGGGCTGACATGATGCACCTGATTGTTCAGCTTCTGCCGCCATTTTTATTGTTTGGCTACTTCAATGCCAATCGTCCCCTTTGGGGCTCTCCTGCATCCTGTCAGAGAGGCTCCCTCTTGGCGGATGTCTTCAACCATCTCAATCTTGTCTGCCTCAATACTGGCGCCCCGACTTTACTCTCAGACTCTACTCATACCTACTCCCACTTGGACCTCTCGGTCTGGTCTACCACTCTTGCCCGTCGGTTCGAGTGGTATGTCCTTTCTGACACCTATTCGAGCGACCACTTCCCCTGTGTCGTTCATCTCTTGCACCACACCCCATCCCCACGTCCTTCGAGCAGGAACATACCGAAAGCTGACTGGGGACTTTACTCCTCCCTGGCAACCTTTCCGGACCACGATTTTCTCAGTTGTGACAGTCAGGTCGAATACCTCACGGCTGTTATCATCAATGCTGCCGAACGTTCCAATCCTCGTACTACCTCTTCTTCACGTCGCGTTTCCGTCCCCTGGTGGAATGAGGCTTGTAGAGACGCTATCTGTGCTGGACGACGTGCTTTACGCACCTTTCGCCGCCATCCTACGTTGGCGAATTGTATTGGATACAAACGACTCCGAGCGCAATGCCGTAGAGTCATCAAAGACAGCAAAAAAGCTTGTTGGTCCTCTTTCATCAGCTCCTTTAACAGTTTTACTCCCTCTTCTATCGTCTGGGGTGGCCTGCGCCGGCTGTCGGGCATTAAGGCCCACTCCTCGGTACCTGGCCTGACCTCAGGTAATGAGGTCCTTGTTGATCCTGTGGCTGTCTCCAACGCCTTCGGCCGGTTTTTCGTGGAGGTTTCAAGCTCCGCCCATAACCACCCTGCTTTCCTTCCCAGGAAAGAGGCAGAAGAGGCACGGCGACCTTCCTTCCACTCGCTGAATCTGGAAACTTATAATGCCCCTTTACTATGCGGGAACTTGAACGTGCACTTGCACTGTCCTGGTCCTCTGCTCCGGGGCCAGATGCCATTCACGTTCAGATGCTGGCACACCTTTCTCCGGCGGGCAAAAGCTTCCTTCTTCGTACCTACAATCGCGTCTCGACCAAAGGTCAAGTCCCCATGCGTTGGCATGACGCCGTCGTTGTTCCTATACCCAAACCCGGGAAGGATAGACACCTTCCTTCTAGTTACTGCCCCATTTCTCTTACAAGCTGTGTCTGTAACGTGATGGAGCACATGGTTAACGCTCGGTTAGTTTGGATTCTTGAATCTCGATGGCTACTTACCAATGTTCAATGCGGCTTTTGTTGCCGCAGCTCTGCTGTTGACCACCTTGTGACGTTGTCGACATTCATCATGAACAACTTCTTGCGAAAGCGCCAAACGGTAGCCGTGTTCTTCGATTTGGAGAAGGCTTATGATACCTGTTGGAGAGGAGGTATCCTATGCACTATGCACAGGTGGGGTCTACGCGGTCGCCTGCCCCTTTTTATTGATTCCTTTTTAACAGATCGAAAGTTAAGGGTACGTGTGGGTTCCGTATTGTCCGATGTCTTCCTCCAGGAGAACGGAGTGCCTCAGGGCTGCGTCTTGAGCGTAGCCCTTTTTGCCATAGCGATCAATCCAATTATGGATTGCATTCCACCTAATGTCTCAGGCTCTCTCTTTGTTGATGACTTCGCGATCTACTGCAGTGCCCAGAGAACATGCCTCCTGGAGCGCTGCCTTCAGCGTTGTCTAGACAGCCTATACTCATGGGGTGTGGCAAGTGGCTTCCGGTTCTCTGAAGAGAAGATGGTTTGCATCAACTTTTGGCGAAATAAAGCGTTCCTTCTGCCATCCTTACATCTCTGTCCCATTGTTCTCCCTTTCATGGAAACAACTAAGTTTCTAGGGCTCACACTGGATAGGAAACTTCGTTGGTCTCCACACGTCTCTTATTTGGCTGCCAATTGTACATGTTCCCTTAATGTCCTCAGAGTGCTTAGTGGTTCATCTTGGGGAGCGGATCGCACTGTCCTGCTTCACTTGTATCGGTCCATAGTCCGATCAAAACTGGATTATGGGAGCCTCGTCTACTCATCTGCTCGGCCATCCTTCTTACGCCGTCTCAACTCCATCCACCATCGGGGGTTACGTCTTGCGACCGGAGCATTCTACACTAGTCCCGTCAAGAGTCTTTATGCTGAAGCTGCCGAATTACCATTGACCTACCGGCGTGACGTACTGCTATGTCGGTATGCTGCCGGCTGTTGTCAATGCCCAACCACCTCTCTTATCAGTCCTTCTTCGCCGATTCTCTCGACCGTCAGTATGGGTTGTATGTGTCTGCCCTGCTGCCCCCTGGAGCCCGATTTCGTCGCCTGCTTCGACAATTGGATTTTGCCCTCCCTACCACCTTCAGAGAGGGTGAGAGCACGACACCGCTTTGGCTGCAGGCTACGGTTCATATTTATCTTGACCTCAGCCTGCTCCTGAAGGAGGGTACTCCGGCTGCAGTGTATTGCTCACGGTTAGTCGAATTTCGTGCGGAACTTGCCAGTCACACCTTTATTTACACTGATGGCTCCAAAACTGACGATGGTGTCGGCTGTGCCTTTGTCGTCAGGGCCGCCACCTTTAAATACCGGCTTCTCGACCAATGTTCCAGCTTTACGGCCGAGCCTTTTGCTCTCCATCAGGCCGTTCAGTATGCCCGCCTCCACCGCCATTCGTAATATGTACTCTGCTCTGATTCACTCAGTTCTCTTCAGAGCCTTGGAGCTCCATATTCGGTCCATCCCTTGGTGCAATGGATCCAGCAGTCCCTCCATTCTTTTGCTGATGATGGCTCTCCTGTCAGTTTTCTGTGGGTTCCCGGACATGTAGGAGTGCCTGGGAATGAGGCTGCTGATGCTGCAGTCAAGGCTGCAGTCCTTCTGCCTCGGCCAGCTTCCCATTGTGTCCTGCCATCTGATGTTCGTGGGGTTGTTTGTAAGAGGCTTGTGTTGTTGTGGTGGGATACTTGGTCATCACTTCAAGGAAACAAGCTCCGGGCAGTAAAACCGCTCCCAACTGCATGGATAACCTCCTCTCGACCATCTCGGCGAGAAGAGGTCCTTCTGACGAGGTTGCGGATTGGGCATTGCCGGTTTAGCCACCGCTACCTGCTCTCCGGTGACCCAGCCCCGCAGTGCCCTTGTGGTCAAGCATTAACAGTGCGCCATGTTTTATTGTCGTGTCCCCGTTTTAGTCAATCTCGTGTTGTCCTGTCTCTGCCATCTACTTTACAGGATATTTTAGCTGACGACACTCAAGCAGCTGCTCGTGTTCTTCGTTTCATTACTTTGACTGGCTTGTCCAAAGACATCTAACTCTTTCCTTTATTTTATCTGCATCTTTGTAAGAACTTTTTGGTGTCCCCCCCCCCCCCCCCCCGCCCCCAACACCCTTGAGTTTTACTAGATTCTATGTGCTCTAACAATTGTGACTGGGCGCTAATGACCTCAGTAGTTGAGCGCGCTTAAACCACAAACAAAAAAAAAGTAGTCCATGGCTGTTTGGTGCTCTTCCTTCCACTCTGCTCAGAGGGAGTCCAATGTTTTTAGCCATCTATGCATTGGTCCTAACAGGCTCACCCATTGTCACCTCCAATGCAATAACCCTCCCCCACAATGTGGTTGTTAAGCCAGACTGATGGTATCCCACGTATTGGTGGAATGTCCTCTTCCTTTGGCCCTTTGAGACAAGTATAGTATTCCTGTTTCCTTAATTTTAATATTAGCAGACGATTCTCAGATGGTTGAAGTGGTCCTTAATTTCCTCTGTGAAAGTGGTTTTTATTTCCAGATACAAGGTTGTACTTCAGTCTAGGAGCCGGGGTTGGGACCTCATTTGCCAGCCTTCTTAGTGTGGGTTCCCATGAACACTCCCCCATGGAATGATCACCCCACTTTTTTGCTTTTTTTTCTCTCTTTTCCCGGTTTTTATATTTGGTCAAACCTTTTATGCCATTTACTGTGCGTGTTTAATCTTCGTTTTTTTTTTTATATTTGACTCCCCTGACATGTCTTGCTGTTTACAGAAATTGTTCATCTGTTTGCATTGTGATACTGTAGTAAATGGAGATTCTGTAAAAATATATTTCGGGAAAATGTCGTTTGAGTACTGTATCCAATGAAATGTGTAACTTCATCATTCTTAAATTTTTCAGCCAGTGTCTTGTTACATAAACTGAAATGAAATGCCTCATCTTCCATTTCAGTTCCTTCTCTCAAATTTTTACCTCCCTCTCATCCTCCATTTGCCTTTCAGTTTGCTCCTTTGTTATTGTAGCCATGTTTATGAATTATGATACTGCTTCTTTGACTATGTTTAGTTGTTGTTTCAATGTACAACAAAAATTGTAGAGAGACTGCTGTTATATAACTACTGAGAGCTGTCTCTTTTGTATGGTACAAAAATGTGCATGTAAAGTTGTTGAAAATCAATGGTTCACATCTGGATCGCCTGTCTTATGCCACGGGTCACAAAAAGTATGAGTCACTCCATCCAGTGTCACTATTTTAGATTCCAATGATTATAACTTGATTACTGTGAATAATTTATTATTATGAATGAATGTGGCATAGTGAAATGTTTCCAGTTTCAAATGAAACCCACAGCTCTATTCTGAAAGTATGAGAGAGACGTGGAAGGTTGCAGCTTGTATTGAATCTTCTGCTAGCATGTGCTTGAGGCACTAGTAATGTATTTCAGCTGTGCTTCTGCCACCTCCTAAAGTGCTACATTTTACCAGCTTCAAAGAATGTGAATTCTTTAGATATCCAAAGTAATTTGTAAGAAATCTGTCATTATATATGTTTCAAAAACTCATTTCTTTGTTACTAGAACACAGTTATTGAATATGCAAAATTATTAGTTGTATGAAGCTAGTGAGTAGCTGAATGGGGAAAAGTCAGTCTAGTAAAACCTTAGCGACACTTGCTTCATACATTTGCTGTAATATGAGGACTTTAGATTATTGCTCATGTACAAACTGAAAATGCAACAGTAGTTGAACATGTAAATGCTGTAGTTGAAAGTATTTCTCCCATGATTCTGTTCAGAGGAAAGATGTATAAAGATGAAAATCATATCAATTTACCTGATGACACTTGTTTTCAAGTAACAGATAAGGCTCAGTGATAGCCGTTATCCTCACAAAACCTACCTCATTGTTAATGGAGGTAAACGACATCTTTGATGCCTCTTATTGTCTCTGCTGCTCAAGGAAACTACAGATTCTAAATTGCTTCTAAAGGAATTAAAAATGTGAATGTTTGCTACTTGACAAGGGTATTTTCAAACAATTTGAATATTCTGGGACATTGCTGACGTAAGTACTGGACAATTGGAAGAGTTAAAACAGTCACAAGTGTGATTTTTGGAAGTGCCTGGCTGAAAGAAATGACACCAGCTGAGCTGACTGTTTCAAAGAAACAGGAATATTTCCTTCAAAACCTCAAGCAATTCCCAAGTCTAGATTTGCACGTTCACGTTTTACAGTGCATCCAATTGCAACAAATTTCCCCCATGATTCCTATATCTTATTATCTGATTATCCAGCAGTTAAGTTATCCCTAAGTTCCTGATCTAATCTAGGGAGAATTGAACAGGAACATTCACAGAACACTGCCATAGAATCACAGATAAATGGCCACAGTATCTAATACACATGCCATAGCATTTCATAGCATTTCATGGTACTTTACCTACAACACAACTATGGCCAAAAACTACCACCTCACTGCAGGTACCAAAATATTGAGGACAACTGATTTTGAATTTTTTGTTAGCAAAAAAAGGAACACCACCAAAATGTTTTGGTTGACAACAATACCAAAAATATTTGCCAAGCACAGAAACAAAACTTTGCAGCCTAATGAGGCAACCTGCTTGGAAAACGCACCAGGACTTAACGGTATCCATGACAGGATAGCAACAAAAGTTCAAGATTAATTATGTTCTGAAGATAAACAAACTTCATTTGTCCAGATTATGTGGGTTACCTGTAAAGTGATAGTTGAACGTTTCAATATCATTTGGAAATTTTCATTTATTATGCTTGCTTCATTATTTCTGTCTGTAAATGCTTACTGAATTTTGTATTAGATTCAATAAGGGCGACTTGATGAATAACTCTTTGTAATTTACACTAGAAAAACTACGAAGTTCATAAATTACATTGCTTCCCCTTTACAGAGGAATAAATTGACTATCTATCATCACAGAAGCATTTCCTTGAATTCCTTAACTAAAGATTTGGAATCTACTGGCCTAGAAGTTAATTACTTCATAATGTCAGCTGTTGTGAAGTATAGGCTGACAGTCATGAGATTAGTTATGAAGACTCGATACACAAAGTGGGGTGCAGACATGTTAAGGAATAAGATGCGCTTAAAGTTCTTCAAGGCTCTAGGTAAAGCAATAAGAAATAACTCATTATGCAGTACTGTTGAGGAGGAACACACGTCTCTAAAAAGGGCAATCGCAGATCAATAAAAGAAGGAAGTACAAAACTGTTCAGGGCAATTCGGGTATACAAAAATAGGTTGCTGAGGCATGAAGGGAAGCTATGAGGAATAACTGCACAAAAAATGTGAAGAAATCGAAAAAGAAATGATGGTCAGAAAGACTAATTCAGTGTGTAGGAAAGTCAAAACAATGTTTGCTGAAATTAAAAGTGAGGATGGTAACATTAAGAATGCAATAGGAAGTCCACTGATAAATTCAGGGAAGAGGGTAGATAGGTGGAAAAAGTGCTTTGAAGGCCTTCATGAAGGGGTAGATTTGTCAGATGTGGTAGAAGAAGAAGAAGAAGAAGAAGAAGAAGAAGAAGAAGAAGAAGGAGTCTAGTTCGAAAAGATAGAGGATCCAGTATTATAATCAGAATTTAAAAGAGCTTTGGAAGACTTAAGATGAAATAAGGCACAATGGGTAGATAACATTCCATCAGAATATCTAAAATCATTGGGGGAAGTGGCAACAAAACAATAATACATGTTGGTGTGAAGAATGTATGAGTCCGACAATATACTGTCTGACTTTTGGAGAAATATCATCCATGCAAGTCCAAAGACTCAAAGAGTTGAGAAGTGCGTGAATTATCACACAATCAGCGTAACGGGTCATGCAACCAACTTATTGACAAAAGGAAGAATGGTAAAGAAAACTGAGGATGTATTACTTATAATCAGTTTGGCTTTAGGAATGGTAAATGCGCAAGGGTGGCAACTCTGATGTTGTTGTTAATAATGGATGCAAGACGAAAGAAAATTGAAGACCCATTCATATGATTTGTTGACCTGGAAAATGTGTTCAACAATGTAAAATGGTGCAAGATATTTGAAATTCTGAGGAAAATAGGGGTAAACTATAGTAAGAGAGTGCTAGTATACAATATTTACAACTGCAAAGAGGGAATAATAAGTGAATAACCAAGAACAAATTGCTTGGAATAAAAACAGTGTAAGACAGGGATGTGGTCTTTTGCCCCCTACTGTTCAATCTGTACAGCATAGCAGCAATGATGAAAATTCAGGAATCTGATTAAAATTGAAGGTGAAGGTGAAAGTATATCAGAGATACAGATTGCTGATGACATAGCTATTGCAACTGATCTGCTGAATGCAGTGCTCAGTCTAATGAGTACAGAATATGAATTGTGAGTAAATCTAAGGAAAGATGAAATTAGTGAAAAGTTGAAGAAATGAAAAGTGTGAGAAACTTGAGATTGAAATTGATGGTCATGAGGTTGATGAAGTTAAGTAATTCTACTACATAGGCAGCAAAACAACCAATAATAGATGGAGCAAAAAGACATCAAAAGGAGACTAGCTCTGGCTAAAAGGTGTTCTCTGGCCAAGAGGAGTCTACTGGTATCAAATATAGTCCTTCATTTGAGGAAGAAAATTCTGGGAATGTATCTTTGGAGCACAGCCTTGTATGATATTGAAACATGAGCTGCAGAAAAACCAGAAAAAAGAGAATCGATGCATTTGAGATTGTGCTGTAGATAAATGTTGAAAATTATGTGAGCCCATAAGCTAAGGAATGAGGAGGATTTGGCTGGAATTGAAGAGGAAAGGAATATATGGAAAAAAATGGCCAGGTTGATAGGATGTGGGTTAAGACATCAGGGTATGACTTCTGTGATACTAGAAGGAGCTGTAGAGGGCAAAAACTGTAGGGGAAGATAGAATAAAGCCTGTAAATAATTGAAAAATAGGTTTCAACTGCTAATCTGAGATTAAGAGTTTGGATCAGAAGAGGAATTCATGGTGGGCCACATCCAACCAGTCAGAAAACTGATGACAAAAAAAAAGTCATCAGTTACAGAAAGGATAGATTGATGCTCATCATAAAGATTACACATGGCCAAGAGCAAAATGGAGCAGCATGCACAGCATGCCGATGAATATAACGTACTAAATTTCAATGGCTGCTTCACAGCCCAGGCCACCTTGTTTGTCCCCGCTGCTGCCGCCACCGTCAGTCACCGCCGCCACCACCACCACCACCACCACCACCACCACCACCACCACCACAAGCTTTCCTGAACTGTGAATCTAGGCGCTATCCTTAATACACATTCACTGCTCCTGAAATCAACCTGACCTCAACCTATGGTAATCATTTGTCCCTACATCCTTCACCCAAAATTTCACGCAGCGTGCATGATCAGAATCTTTGTGGGTTTGCATCTAGTAGGTAACTCTGTTGAAATATTGATTTCAGAGTCTGTTCTGAGGTTCTGTAATGCATGGATGTCAATGTGATAGTATGGTCAGTCGGTTAAACACTTCTGGTATCCTTTTTGTAGATACGTATGTCCTGTCCTTCCTTCCAATCACTGGGTACAGTTCGTTAGCTCAAGGTATCTACAGTGTAATGTATTACAGTGAAAACAGGCTCTAACTGAGGTGGAAATTGTATATAGGATATGACAAGGATTTCTTCATGCCCTTAATCCTTGTTCAATGTCGCCGATTTTAGCTGTTTCTCAATGAAAATGACACTAATATCTACATCACTCATCTTTGCCGTCATGTGAAAAGGAAACGGAAGCATTTCTTCTGTATTTTCCTTTGTAATGGAAAGATATATGTAGTGAGAATTATTAAAACACTGTGGAAGGAAGAACAGGATATCTGGTCAGGGCATTTCAGAGCTGTCAACACAAAATTAAGTAGGGGTAATCCTGGAATATGTTAAAATGAACAATAATAATAATAAGAAGAAGAAGAAGAAGAAGAAAAAATGTAAGTTACCATAAAAAATGGTTGTATCTGGGAACACTGAAAAGTTCCAATTTATCTAATGGTGTGAGAGATATTTTGACACCTCATTTTAAACTGACATTTCCAGTGACAGATATGATAGCAGACCAGAATTTGTTATGAAATGTAGATTAAAACTGCAAAATCATACAGAATCAATAAACAGATAGAACATTATCTCTGTAAGGTTAGTTTTTATTCTGCAGAAATGTCAGTAATGACTTTAGAATTTTCCCATCCAAATAGCGTGAAGAAAAGCAAACCCATATTTATATCATTTATAGATTTTGAAGAAGATGAATTAAGGGGTTATTCTTTCCAAGATCTACACACGAATGGAATATGAAAATATCCCGAACAATTCTTAGAATGGAAACTGCACTCTACCATGCACTACACCGTAGTTTGCAGAGAGTGTAACTGTAGATGTAAATGTTGTTGTGTCTAGCTCATTCAGCATAGACACAATGAGGTAGCTAGGTGCACGCTAAACTAACGCAGACGGGCTTGAAGTTCTGGAACATGAGACTTATTAATGAATAAGAAGAAAAGTACATAGATGTTACTTAACTTTTATTCTCTTGTTGGAATACATCTCTTGAATAGTAGTAAGCTATAAGCACTGATACAAATGGCGCCTTGCTAGGTAGTAGCTATGGACTAAGCTGAAGGCTATTCTATCTGTCTCTCGGCAAATGAGAGGAAAGCTTCATACGTCTGGTCGCAAGCTATGTCTTCCGTACAACTGGGGCGAGGTCATGTCCGTGTCTTGTGACCTGCCATGTGGTGGCGCTAGGTTAGCGATTACACAGTGGCGACACGCGGGTCCGACATGTACTACAGGACCGCGGCCGATTTAAGTTACCACCTAGCAAGTGTGGTGTCTAGCGGTGACACCACAAATGTATTCCGAGAAACACTGGGGATAGCTTATAATACTGTCTCCCTCTCTCCTCAACTACAACGCCCATCTTTATCTGTTTTTTCTCTTACAATTACGGTTGGTTTCTGAAGTTGCAAACAATTTTTTGCTCACTGTATTTCATCCTTGCCACCTTCAAGATTTCAGAGTGACTAGTGCAACCCATGTTGTTTCAAGACTCTTGCAGGGAGATGGTGAGGGGAGGGTAGGACAGTAAGGTGCAATGTGGAGTTAAGACGATCTGTGGGACGAGCATTGGGGAAAGGAGGGTAGGGTAAAGACTATGGGTGCATTTGTGGAATATGAGATTGTGTGATGCTGGACTGGGGACAGGGAAAGCGTTAAGTATTTGCAGGACACACCTGGGGGTTTATGGGAACATAGGAACCCACCCTGCAATATATCCTATCTCTACAGTTCTAAAAAGCTGATGTTGGTAGGAAGAACATCGGTGGATGCAGTCATTAAGACACAATTTTGGACAGTGCTCTCAACAACTGTGAGGCCCTGTTGTTTTTTCAGGACACTTTGTTGGTGGCCATTCATGCAGACAGACAGCTTGTCTGTTGTCTTGCCCAAGTGGAAAGCAGCACAGTGTTTGCAGCTTATATTCTACATCACATAGCTTGTTTCACAGGTAGCCCTGCCTTTTATGGGATAGTTGTTGCTTCAGACAGGACGTGGTGGTGGTGGTGGTGGTGGTGGTGGAGGATGTATGGGCCATATTGGTCTGTTATATGAATATGAGCCATCAGACAAGGGGATGGGAACAGGGGTTGTGTAGGATGGATGAAGTTATTGTGTAGTTTTAGTGGGTGGCATAATACCACTGTGGAAATGGTGGGAGGGATAGCGGGTAGGACATTGCTCATTTCCAACCACGATGAGAGGTCCTCGTGGAGAATGTGATTCAGTTGTTCCATTCCTGGGTGGTAGTAAGAAGGAGAACACTCCTTTGTGGCGGGATGGTGGGGCTAACTGGGGGTGATGGGATGACAGGAGAGATGAGTCCCGGGAGAGTTCTCCTGTCACCAACCACCTCCCAAAGTCCCACTGTCCAGCTGCAGAGGTCATTTCCCTCATGATTCATTACGACCCAGGACTGTAGCATTCCAGTCACATTCTCTGCTAGGGTTTCAACTAGCTCTCGTTGTGGCCTGAAATGAAATGAAGAATGTCCTACCCACTATTGTTCCCACTCCTCAAACAGTGTCATGCTGCTGTCCACCAAACCTACACATCATCTTCGTTCATCCTTACAAAACCCCTGCTCCCAATCCCAATCTTGGGCAGCTGGTTTATGGAATTACAGTGGCAGCAGCAGCATTTTATTCGGTACTTAATTTCCTGTCCTGAAGACCTATTCAAAAATGTATCACAGTTTACCATTCACTGAAACACAAAATTATTCATTACATAACACATCACTGATGATGTCACTCCCAGAGCATAGTGGAGATACTCAGGGTAATGGAACACATCCACGTGCTGATGTTAACAGAGGTCAAATGTAAAAATAAGTAAAATGCACACCCATCATTCCATCAGCCATTGTCAGTTGGAGTTGTGCGAGTAGAATATACACCAACAAAGAGAAGGTAGAAATGCTGCTCATCGATGGGAAGTGTAAGTTAGCAGAACAGTAATTGCAATAATGTTCTCTTTTGTAAGGGTATATTTAGTATGGTACTTTAATCCTTTAAATACTGATGTGTAGAGTACACATACAGTAAAGGCTGTTCTTCGTACAGACTGCATTGTCATAACATTTGTTTTATTGTTGTCATTGTTGTCGAAGGTAGGCAAAATGCTACACAGGCAGCAGAACTGCACAGGTAGCGATATCCTGATAAGAACCCACCTTCCTGATGTATATTTTCTCGTCTTGTTGTGATGCTTCTGGAAATGGGAAGTTTCAACCCACAACAATGCAATCATCACTGAATTTCCACATAGGAAGCTGCCTAAGTCACTGTTCTCACTTTCATTGCTATGAATCCACTTGTGAGCACATGACAGCTTGAACGTGATATTGGCATTCCTAAAACCAGTGTAAATCATATTCTTACACATCACCAGTTCCATCCTTACCATGCACACCTACGTCAGGAACTACATGGGAATGATTTCCAGAATCATGTACAGTTCTGTCAGTGGGCACAGCAGCAAATCATCAACAAACCAAACTCTTTCTCCAATATTCTATTTACTGATGAATGTTCCTTCTCAAAAAAAGGACATGTAAATACAGGGAACATGCATTATTGGTCCAGCATCAACCCACAATGGCTTAGATAGGTGGAACATCAGTGTCAATGGAGAGTTAATATCTGGTGTTGGATGCTTGGTACTACAGTTATTGGCCCTTATTTCATCAACAGTAGTCTAAATGGCACAGCTTATGCCTGCTTCCTGGGATGAGTTCTCCCTTCACTTCTGGATGAAGTGCTGCTAAGGACCAGAATGCTTATGTGGTATGAACATGATGGATGTCTAGCACATAATGTCTTGCTTGCAGGTTGTGTTCTGAATCAAAGGTATCTTGCCAGATGGATTGGTCGAGGAGGAACAGTTACTTGGCATGCTAGGTCTCCTGATTTAAATCGTCCAGATGTTTTCTTTGATGATGCATTAAGGACGTTGTCTATGGCTATATTCCAACAACTCCAGAGAATAGCCAGGAACGTATTGAGCTTGCTTGTAATTCTCTGTAGCACCAACACTGGAAGCAGTAAATAATTCTTCCATTCAATGAGTGTGCCAGTGTATCAGTGTCCAGGGTCACCACTTTGAGCACCTCTGAATGTTCTTCTCCTGAGCAATGGTACAGAAGAGTCAAAGCGAATTATGTGTTATGTGTTTACTTGGTTTTCATTTGTTTTCTGACAACTCCAGGAAGTGGAAGAGTTTGTGATCCTGGGCACAAAGTCACTGTTGTGTTACGTAATTAATAACTTTGTGTTTCAATGAATGGTATAATGTGATACATTTTTGAATAGCTCTTTAGGAGAGGAAGTGAATTACTGAATAAAAAATACAGAGTGCCATTTAAAAAAGTCATACTGCTGTACATATCCTTGTAAAAAAAAACAAAAAAAAACAAAGCTACAATGAAGGCAATCACATTAATTGATGTCCCCCTGAAGGCTAAAGAACATTTGCTTAAAACATTATGTTATTTGCATCTGGACAAAACATTAATGTAGGTTGTCCAAGATAAATAGGACACCCTATATGTGAGTGCAGACCTCCTAACTCCTAGTTCCCTTCTGTGTAATTTGGTGTGAAAGGCTTGTCTACTTCATTGAAATTTGGTGATTAGTGTATGGCAATGACTGCAAATGTTGAGTGTAAATTGCAAGTTTTTGGCAATGCAGCTTAAGTTAAGTCGGCTATCGAAGTGCGTTAAAAAACAGTATGAAGAGTGGATAGCAGAATTACAGGGTATGTCTAGAGATTGTAAGTTTGAATGTCATCAGTGTGACATGTCTTATGTAGATGCCATTATCTGTGATATAATTACAAGGTTTGCTTTGGATCAGTTGTTGCAAGTGAAGCCTTCAGTTAACTGATCTCTCTCTCGGTGATATGGCACAGCCAGTATGATCGTATGAGCTGTCTGCGTAGACCCAGGAAGCATTTCTTGAAGAGTGCCACATGGCGTAAGAGGATTGTAGTTCTTCCTGTAATACACTGTCAGACGACACAGCAGCTTCTCGTTCCTTGGGGCTGATCTGCATGTGCCACCATTAGTTCTCAAAAAGCAGTCTTGCTACAGCTCTGTTAAGCAACTTAATAAGACTTAATAAAACAGATGGTAGGAATAGACTTTGTCCATTAGTGGACATGACTTCATATGAAAGGTGCAGTGGTATCACAATTTGTGGTCCAGTACAGGAGAAGATACTGGCCACCTCCTTGGCACTGGTAAGCTTCTTAGATTGTAGGGCGTGCCTCAGTTGCCCCACACAACATATGTGGTGGAAATGTCTGCATTTAAATGAGGGTGGTCTCAGGTGCAACCACAGTAGCAGCATCACTGATGTCTACGCTACGGAGTGTAGTGTTAACAATGCTGACTAGTTGTCAATTAACACATTTTCCATGCCTAGCTCACAAATCTGGGAAACAGCTCACAATCTAGTAAATTTTGAGATACTAGGTTGTGTTTCAGCTTGATATTGGTGCTGTGGCCATGTTGGTAAATGTGCCAATGTATCACAAGCTGTGTAGAATTTAACAAGAAAAGTGTCTCCTATAGTTGCCAAAGAGTTCCATTAAGAGGTCAACTGGTTATGGCAGCAGAATATGAGAATCTGGACCACAAAGTAACATTCTTGGTGGTCAATTCCTCTTTGACAACAAATAATTGTGGATTTGATGCTTTTACAGCATTCTGACATCAAAAAATTTAATGTCACCAGTCATTTCCTTTCATGACACTGAATCACTTTCACAGTTCCATAAACAGCTGAGCAAACACTTGGTATAGCAAGGGATTTGCTGTCCCACATTCAGATTAAGTGGGCTGTGAACACAAAGTTTTCCTGTGCTTGCACTTTGCCATTTGCTATGAGAGATGTAGTTGACACTGAATTAGGCAAATTACAGGAATTAAGGGTTATTTTGATTGCAGCATTGAGTGAGTGGGCAATGCCATTAATTTTGGCTACAGAAACTCAATGCAGGAATTGGGTTGTATGGCAGTTTTAAAGCCACAATTAAAACACAGAGGTGGAAGTTCATCCATTCCCTGTCATTGAGGAGATACTAATGAAAGTGGGCGGTGGACATTAGTTTTCAAACATTGGGTGGGCATTATTTTTCAAACATTGATTTAAGAGACACGTATTTGCATTTGCTCGTTATTAATGTATAAGTTTAGCAGATTGCGTTTGGTATTCCTATTGTTAGTGAATTTCATCAAGCAGAGAGTTCGCCATACCCTGAAGTGTGCATCTTATCTGGATGATTTAATTTTCAGACATGCCACCCACATTCTCAGAACTTACAGTGGATGTTTCAGGTGTGGAGGACAATGGTGTTCATTGTAGGTTGGGAAATTGTACTTTTTTGCACCCAGTGTCAAGTATGAAGACCATACCTTAAGTAATGACTACTTTGTAACAATTGATTAGCTGCCCACACATCAGAACTTGAAGGAACTGTTGTTGTTCCTTTCCAAGGGGAACTAGTATAACAAATCCAAACCAAATGCGTTTGTGATCTCTCACCCTCTGTCAGCGCCATAAGACAGATGCAAAATTTGTTTGGTCAGGCAACTGTCAGAATGACTTTCTGTGGTTAAAACACAGTTTATCTCCCTTGCCTTACTACCTTTAATCCCAAGAACACCTTAATACTGGCTGCTGTTGCATTGCAGCAGATAATTATCTTTGGACCTAAAGCCCCCTAAAAGAATTATTCCCTGATAGAGGTGGTGTTAAAAGTCTTTGTTTGCCTGTATGTCTCTAAATTTGTCATGTATCATAAACAGTTAGTACCATTGAGCAATATTTCTCAACAATTATATTGATGATATCTGGTTTTGGTCCTACGTCCGGCATGCTATTGCCTATTCATTGTCCCAGTTGCCTGTGAGTCCTGATGTGGAGTTTTATAGGGAAGAAACAATTTGTTTTGTCACTTACAATATTTTAGAAACAACACTGAAAGATCAGTTGTGATTACCTGCTCACCTTTCCACAGATGCCCATCTCAATTTTTGACCTTATTCAGTACGAAAGAGAGGCTCAGTCTGCCAGGCAATGTTGTCGCTTAAAATACATGACAAACGAATTGTTGTAGTTCCACCTCCACCTCGTCCACACACCCTCTGGTTGCTGCAGCCTTCTCACTGGGGCACGTCTTGCATGAAAGCATTAAGTTGATGGCATATATAATGGCTTGAGATAAACTCCACGTTGAATGTCTGGTGAGGCTGTGTCGTGCCTTGTCACGGAACTGAGCAGCCACTCACCAGAAGTTTTCCCGTCACCCTCAAATGGCTAAGACAGGGGGGTAGAGTATGTGCGGATTTTGTCAGTCCCTTTAATGGGGAAATGTGGTTGATACTGGTGGACCTCGGGTTCCACTTTCCCTACTAGCATGGATGTCAACAACAATGAGATCCACCAGCAGCGAGAGGGTGCACCAGCCATGCTGGTCTCACTCAACTGCCAGGTCACTGCTTCATGATTTGATGCATTTTGTCACAGTAGTGGTATGTAGCACGTGATCACCACTATTGAACTTAAAGGTGGAGTGGAAGGTCAGGATATTTATGACCTAAGTGTGGAAAGTGGTGCAAAAGATGCTGGTAAATGATGTTCTTCCACAATTCTTAGCCACATACTGTGTTATCCTGGTGAATGGCTATAGTCAGATGGAATTTGTAATGGGGACTGGGTGTTGGAAACACAGACTGACACTTTCACATTTTTATTGAAATTAAATACTCATAATAAAGTAATTAATCTCTCTCTCTCTCTCTTTTGGTTCCACCTACTGTGGATTATATGTCCCAGTGGACATTTAGCATAATTGCTTCTTTTTAAAATTTTTATGTGCTTAAAGTTATTTAATCAAAAATGTGTAAACGTGTAATGAACATTTACACAGTTAAAATGTACTTGAAACTTATTGAACAGAAAAATTTTCTATTAATCATGAAATAGTGATTAAGGAACTTTTCTCATAAATTTGTGCCCTCCCCTCACACACTAGGTAATATAAGCATCTCGTGTACTTTTACAAATAAGGTAGACTTTAACAACACTTAATTACCAACACTTGAAAAGGCTTAGTAAACTTCTTTTAATCATCTCTCATTTAGCAACCTAGGTTCTGCTACACAACCAGCCACTGTGCAGCTTACAGCGGCAAATGGCAATGGACTGGAGCTACTGGCAATATTGACTAGTGGTCCACAAACATTACATTTTATTATGTAATATGAAAACAACCTTAATTAGTTCCTGGAAACCAATATCAGTGTGGGAAAATGTCCACAGGATTTTACCAAGTTGTGAGAAAATTAGTTGCATCACTAACAGTCTAGACCCCTAAACATAATTTTTTCTACAATGACTAAGTGCTCGCATATTACAATTTTGCCAATCATTTACATCACTAGAACTTTACACCTGACACACAATTACCTCCAACATCATGTGCTAATAGCATGCATAAAACAACCACCTTCTTTGTGTGGATACTGCTTCAGCATATTTAAATATCAAATTGGACCTACATCTATATTTGATTGTTTGTCACTGTAATGTGAACCTGTAAAATCACACTGCTTATATCATGCAGGAACACCTCATTCGACATTCATCTGCTCAGATGTTGCATTCACATACATATAATGAGATCCCCCAGGGCGTCCACAACTCTTTTGTGCATACGTGTGTGGCGAGCACGGGGCCCCGAGCCATTGCAGCCTTCTTTCTCTCCAGGGCTGCATTTCCTTTCCCTTCCCCTCCTTTCCCCTCCTTGCTCCTTTCCCCTCGCCCTCGCCACTCCCTCTCTTAGTGTCCTTGCTTATGTTGGCCCCGCTATCCTCCTGGTTCTGTTGGTTTTCCAATTCGGCTTTGTTTCATAATCATCTCCTCCTTTTGGCATTCCTTGGTCCCCCTCTGGGGTTTGACCTCCATTACAAAATTTCTCCTCCGTAGTGTGAGCCATCTGGGGAAGAACACCTTACCTAGTGTCTCCGATGTGCGCCCTCCTAGTACATTCCACGTTTTCTTTCACGTCGTTGTCTGATACTAGCCAGCCCGTGTGGTGGGGTCGCTATGTACCCTTTTGGTTGAGCCCCCTGAACACACAGGCATCACACTTCTGATACCTGAGCTGTGACCTACTCATGCATGCCTTGGAGTAGTTGCTCATCATCCTGGAGCATCGGAACTCACGGCAATGGCCGCTGTGCCAGACAGCCCTTGCTGTGGCTGTGAGGCGCCCATGAGGAGAGCCCCTGATCAGAGTGGGTGGTATCAGGGCGGACGCTATGCAAATGAAATGCATACGGGTCCAGAATTGTGGCTGTTCTTCTGCGGCCATCTCTCTGCATGGAACTGATTCCTCAAGTGCTGCTTCTCTTGCTCCTTCGGCCTTCCCTTCCATGGCTACCCCCTGGGAAGAGGGTCAGGCCCATCGTCTAGGGGCAAAACCTTTCCCCCGTTATCTAGTTCGCACCAGGACTGATGGAGATACTTTCACCAATGTCAAACCTTTATTCTTTGTGGAAAACCTTGAAGACAAGTTTGGCGAAGTGGACTCCCTGAGCAAGATGCGATCGGGTTCGTTGCTGATAAAAACTGCTTCAGCTGCCCAATCTGCGGCCCTTCGTGCCTGTACCCATCTTGGCACAATTCCTGTGTCCATTACCCCCACCAGTCTCTAAATATGGTTCAAGGTGTGATATTTCACAGGGACCTCATCCTTCAAACTGATGAGGAACTTCGGGACAATCTCAGACGGCGGGGTGTTCACGTTGTTCGGCGTGTTCAGAAGGGTCCTAAAGACAATCGTATTGGTACTGGTGCCTTTATCCTGGCCTTTGAAGGGGATACCCTCCCTGAGAAAGTTAAGATTATGGTCTATCGCTGTGATGTGAAGCCGTACATCCCACCTCCTATGAGGTGTTTTAATGTTCCCAGGCCCCTCTCTGTGGTGACTGTGGATGTCCACTCCATGAGGGGAGTCCCTGTGTTCCCCCTCCTGTATGTGTAAATTGTCATGGTAGTCATTCTCCACGTTCACTGGATTGCCCAGTATATAAGAAGGAAAAAAGATACAGGAGTATAAGTCCCTCGATCGATTAACCTACACAGAGGCCCGTAAGAAATATGCACGACTTCACCCTGTGTCCATGATATCTAGTTACACCTTGGTTACATCTTCACCCCTTCCTCCCCCTTCCTTACCCCCATCCCGGACCCCTCTCCTCCCCCCCTCCCCTGCGGCTCCCACACCTTCTCCTATGGGCGCTGCTCCCCCTCCCCAGCCGGAGAAGTGTCCCACTCCTTCGGCGTCTGCCGGTCAAGGGTGCCTCTCCCGGGATGCTGCATCCCGGCACCTTCCAGGCCAAAGGTCTGCTGCCACACAATGACTGCGAGAGCCGCGGTCTGTCGGCCCCCAGGTCGCCCGGTCTCTTTCTGTTCCTGATCTTGCTGCAGCTGGCTCCTTTATGCCACACAGCCCTCCTCGATCTCAGCCTGAAAAGAAGAAGAAACATAAGTCCCGGGACAAAGAGCCTCTGGTGTCACCGGAGGTCCCTTCTCAGACTTCACAACCGGACTCTGACCTCTCATTTATGGATGTCGCCCCCTCCTTGTCGGTGACGGGTGGGGACCTGGCGGTATGACTGGATTTAGCGTGTTCAGACCCTATTTAAACCATCGTTCTGTGGTTCTCCAATGGAATTGTATTGGATACTATCATCACCTTCCGGAATTGAAATCTCTTCTTTCGTCCTACTCTGCAGCTTGTGTGGTTCTCAAGGAATCTCATTTTACTGATGCTCACTCACCGATCCTCCGCAGGTTCCGTGTTTTCTGTCAAAATCGGGTCGGACCCCTGCGGGCTTCTGGTGGCGTTTGTACGTTGATCCGTACAGACATTGCTAGCACGTGGATGCCTCTTCAGACTACATTGGAAGCGGTGGCAGTTAGGGTCCACTTAGGCTCTGCAGTCATAGTTTGCAATGTTTATCTCCCTCCTGACAGGACTCCTACACCTGCTGCCTTAACCGCACTTCTTCAGCAACTTCCTCCTCCCTTCCTCCTCCTTGGGGATTGTAATGCTCAACATCCTTTGTGGGGCGGTGCCTTTCCATCCAGACTAGGTCTTCTTATAGACCAATTTATTGCAGACCAAGACCTGTGCCTTCTTAATGATGGCTCCCATACTCATTTCAGTGCCGGTCATGGTACCTCTTCTGCCATTGATCTTTCTTCTCCCTCTCTCCTCCCTTAATTACACTGGTCGCCACACGACGACCTTTGTGATAGTGACCATTTCCCGTTGATTATCACGCTCCCTTCCCGCTCCCCGATGGACAGGTTACCTTGTTGGTCTTTCCAACGTGCCGATTGGCCTCTATACACTGCACAGGTCGTGTTTTCTCCCTCTTTGTCGGATTGTATTGATGACGTCCTACGTGACGTGTCTGGCGCGATTGTTTGCACTGCTACCCTTGCTGTCCCCCGCTCATCTGGACCATTTCGTCACCGGCAAGTCCTGTGGAGGAGTACGGCCATTGCCATTGCCATCCGTGATCACCGTCGAGCTTTGCTACACTTTAAGAGGCACCCATCTGTAGCCAGCCTTTAAACGCCTTCACGCTAAAGCCCGTTATTTAATCAAACAGAGCAAGTGGATATGTTGGGAACGATTCGTTTCTTCCCTTGGTTCTGCTGTCCCTCTGTCACGGGTATGGGCTACACTTCGCTCTCTCCAAGGTTGCCATCGGCAGTCCACCCTCCCAGGCCTTCACCTCCCAGATGGCATTTGTACGGACCCATTAGTTCTTGCAAAACATCTTGCGACCCATTTTGCAGTGGCATCAGCGTCAGCCTCCTATCCAGCTGCTTTCCTTCATCAGAAACAGTGGTCTGAAGCTTCCACCTTATGTTTCACCCCTTGTGAGTCAGAATCTTACAACAAACCCTTTACTGAATGGGAATTTCTTTCTGCTCTATCTTCTTCTCATGATACGGCCCCTGGCCCAGATTCCATTCATAACCAACTGCTTCAACACCTCAGTGCTCCACAACGGCAACATCTTCTTCGGGTGTTTAACCGTATCTGGCTCCAGGGTGACTTCCCTTCTCAGTGGAGGGATAGTATTGTGGTTCCTGTCCTTAAGCCTTGTAAGAACCCCCTATCTGTTGACAGCTATCGGCCAATTAGTTTGACCAATGTTGTTTGTAAGTTACTTGAACAGATGGTAGCCCGTCGGCTCAATTGGGTCCTCGAATCTCGGGATCTATTGTCCCCCTACCAGTGTGGCTTTCGAGAGGGATGGTCTCCAATTGATCATTTACTTCGCTTGGAATCCGCAGTTCGGCAGGCCTTTTCCCAGCGCCGCCATTTGGTTGCAGTGTTTTTTGACCTTCTCAAGGCCTATGACACGGCCTGGCGCCATCACAACTTACTTACCCTTCATCAGTGGGGTCTTGGGGGCCCACTCCCGATTTCTATCCGCCAGTTCCTGATCCATTGTTCATTCAGAGCTCGAGTTGGTACTGCTTTTAGTTCTCCATGGACCCAGGAGACGGGCATCACACAGGGTTCTGTCTTGAGTGTCCTTCTTTTCCTCATTGCTATCGATGGACTTGTGGCCTCTGTCGGTCCCCTGTATGTGGATGATTTCTGCATTGGGGTTAGTTCCTCCACGTTGGCATCTGCAGAATGGCAGCACCAGGTAGCTATACGGCGTGCCTCTGCATGGACCCTCTCACACGGGTTTCAATTCTCTCCTTTCAAATCACGAGTGGTCCACTTCTGTCGCCGTACTACGATCCACCCTGATCCAGAGCTCTACCTTGATGCACAACAATTGCCTGTGGTCCCACAGTTTCATTTCCTGGGTCTTCTTTTCGACAACGAGCTCACTTGGCTGCCCCATATCAGACTCCTGAAGGTAGGATGTTTCCGTAAACTCAATGTCTTTCGCTTCCTTGCCCACTCCTCTTGCGGTGCGGGCCGTTCCCTCCTTCTCCGTCTTTATCATGCTCTAGTTCTGTCTCGCTTGGACTGTGGTTGTCAAGTTTATGGTTCAGCTGCTCCTTCCACACTGCACGTGCTGGATCCAGCCACCATCGTGGTATCCGTTTGGCCACTGGTGCCTTTCCTACTAGCCCTGTTGATAGTCTCCCGGTTGAAGCTGGGATCCCCCCCTTTCTGTTCGGGGGTCCCAGCTTCTGGTGTCTTATGCACTCACTATCCGTTCCTCTCCCACTCATCCTTCCCATTCTATCCTGTTCCCAGACCATGGACGTCGCCCACCCGACACCCGCCCTCGGGCGGGTTTACCGGTTGGGCTGCACCTTGCGTCTCTTTGCCATGATTTTCAGCTTCCTTCTTTGTCCTGTCTTCCTCGCTCCCTCCCCTCCACCACTCCTTGGTTAGTTCCTCGGCCTCGAATTCGGATGGATCTCTGCCAAGGTCTGAAAGATGCCATCCCCCCAGTGGTGTTCCGTTCCTTTTTCCGCCAAATTTTATGGGAGTTTTGTGATGCTGTTGTTTTTTACACTGATGGCTCTAAATCTGCTGATCATGTTGGGTATGCCTTCACGTCCTCTGTTGGAATGGAAAGTCATCTGCTGCCACCGGCATGTGGGGTGTTTACTGCGGAATTGATGGCAATTTCCCAGGCCCTTACCTTTATTAAACAGTCCCAACACAACCGCGTTTTGTTATGTACGGACTCGGAGTGCCCTTCTTGCTATTCACCGGTGTTTTTTGCGCCATCCCTTGGTCTCTGCCATCCATGACCATCTTGCCGATATCGCCATGTTGCTTGTTCCATTGACTTCCTTTGGGTCCCTGGCCATGTGGGTTATCGCGGGTAATGAGCTCGCTGATCGTTTGGCTGGGGGAGCAGTTACTTACCCCCCGTTTTCTCTAACCCCTCCTGCAGCGGATTTACGGCTTCACATCAAATCCCACTTCGCACAGTCATGGGCCAATTCTTGGGAGGCTACTCCCCTGTCTAATAAACTTCGTGCGATTAAGGTGACACCAGGCCCGTGGCGTTCTTCCTTTCGCCTCTCCCGAAAGGACTCGACCAGGCTGTGTAGTCTCTGCATTGGCCATTCCAGGCTGACCCATGGTTTTCTTTTGCGTGATGAGCCACCCGCACTATGTGGTTGTGGAGCCTTCCAGTCAGTAGCCCACATTTTGGTTGAATGCCCCGTTCTTTTGGATCTGCATGCTAAGTGTAGACTCCCCCACACTTTACCTTTGATGTTGGCTGACGATTCCCGGATGGTCTCTCTGGTTCTCGGTTTCCTCTGGGAAAGTGATTTTTATTCTCAGTTTTATGGTTTTTAATCTCTCTGGTGTTGGGGCAGGGCGGTGAGTGTTTGGGTGTCTCCCACTGTAAGCAGTGTTCGGAGATTCCCGATTCACCTCCCTGACCGAAATCCTTTTTTCTTCCCCTTTTACTCTGTTTTTACCCCCCTTTTTTTAGGGTTGGTTAGTCTTTCTATTCCCATACATACTTTCCACATTATAGCAGTTGTACCTTTTAAGTCACAGGTGGTCTTGCCTATGCTGCTTCAGCATAGTATTGGCTTCATTCTCTTGCCAACTTCCCTCATTTTGTTTTTACCAATGACAACATGACTGCACTTTTACGTTTTTCCCTTTTTCTGTTTTATTATTCTGACTTTACTGCGATGTCCCATTAGCGGAATGGAGCGTATTTGAAACAAGGGACTGATGACCTTGCTGTTTAGTCCCTTAAACCTCAAACAACCAACCAACCAACCTAATAATGAGAAAGGTTATGGTGAATTGAGAAAATAGCTCGATGCAACATAAGAATGACACCTGTTCCTAAAAAGAGTAAATTTTGTTACGAAATCGCAACAGTTAGCAGAAAAATGATGACAGAATGCTGATTTGTCACCACTAGTATACATGTAGGCTGCATAACCAGAAATGTAGACATATGTTGTACGGTAGTAATATAGGTGTAGAACACACTGTTAGAGGTAATTCCTTTATCCTGTGCTGTCCATATGTCACCCAGCAGGCTACTGTCATACAAAATCCAACCACCTGCATCTCAGGCCACAGTCGTAAGGTATCTCCATACACATACCTGACCTGGAAATCTGAATAAACACCGATCTCTCCCAAGCTCCAACGATTGTGAGCATGCCCAGAAGCAACCTGCTGTCTCCTCGTGCCAACTTACACAGATTTCCACTCTGTGAATCTAGCTCCAGTTTCTGGCCCAGTATAGCACCACCCCAAATGTCAAAGATGCTTGCTATCACAAATCTGCCACTCTGTGGCACACTGTTGGAGACAGTAGGTGTAAAATACACAGGAACCCACTACAACAGTGGCACAAGCATTGCCAACTGCTACCTGAGCTAGCTCTAGGGCATACAACCTGTACAGCCCCCCCTGCGGGTCCGGGGATTAGAATAGGCCCGAGGTATTCCTGCCTGTCGTAAGAGGCGACTAAAAGGAGACCATCCCCCTCACGGGGGTAGTTAGCGCCTGCGTCCGGAGACGGACGGTTTCCCGACCTATAATCGTGGTCTTTTTGGTTTTTCACTTCTCGTTTCTTCATTCCTTTTGTTGGTTCCTTTTTTTGCTCTTCTCCACTTCACTGTCTTCCTTACTCTTTCCCTTGACTTCTCCTTGCCTTCTCATTGCCTTTTTCTCCTTGCCTTCTCATTGCCTTTTTCTCCTTGCCTTCTCATTGCCTTTTTCTC
The DNA here is from genome assembly GCF_023898315.1 of Schistocerca nitens. Classification (NCBI taxonomy): domain Eukaryota; kingdom Metazoa; phylum Arthropoda; class Insecta; order Orthoptera; family Acrididae; genus Schistocerca; species Schistocerca nitens. The sequence goes on along the minus strand of NC_064618.1, from coordinate 37,666,062 downwards.
CTTGCCTTCTCATTGCCTTCTTCTCCTTGCCTTCTCCTTGCCTTCTCATTGCCTCCTTCTCCTTGCTTTCTCATTGCCTTCTTCTCCTTGCCTTCTCTGGTCTCCGCCTCGGCGTTTGAGACAGTCTGTCCTCTTTCTCCCTCTCTCTTCTTTTTCCTCTTCTTCCTTCCTCCCTGTGCGTGTCTGAAGGCCGACCCACGCGTTCGCACGCGTAGCCGGTGACGGGGTAACGCGTAAGTCCCCGCCCTGGGTAGACATGTAAGGCACGCGCGTACCCCCTGGTAAAGGCCAGGCCCGGGGAGGGGTGATTGCCTGAGCTGATACCTTCTGACCATGCCGATTGGTCCCTCCGTCTGTTTCTCGGGAGGTGTGACCTGAGGTGTAAACATTCACCTAAGGCGGGAGTGCCCTCTGAGAGGGTCCCCACAAGGAAGGAGCGCGCCATCGGAGACGCTGGCAATCATGGGGGATTCCTCCGCAATGGATTCTACTCCATCGCTTTCGACTTCGACCCACAAACGGAAACGTGACCAGCCAACAGTGACAAAAATACTACCGCCTGCCCCACAGTTCCTCGTCGTTTCTCGATCTGAGGAAGGAAAGGATTTTTCCTCTGTCAACCCTTTCGTTATCCAGAAGGGCGTCGATGCCATAGCTGGATCTGTCAAATCTTGTACCAGATTGCGTAACGGTACCCTATTACTCGAAACTGAGAGCGCCTTTCAGGCACAAAAACTGCTTCGGGCCACACTCCTTTACACATTCCCTGTCCGGGTGGAGGCTCACCGAACTTTGAATTCGTCTCGTGGTGTGGTCTATACTAGATCCCTCGACGGCTTGACTGACGAGGAGATTCAATCTTTCCTCGCTGAGCAGGGCGTGACGGCTGTCCATAGGGTCATGAAAAAGGTCAACAATGACCTTGTACCGACCCGGACACTTTTCTTAACCTTCGATAGTGTTAAGCTGCCATCGCGCATCAAGGCGGGCTACGAGGTCATTTCAGTTCGCCCCTATGTCCCGACACCTACGCGCTGCTACCAGTGTCAGCGTTTCAATCACACTCGACAGTCTTGTTCCAATGCGGCTAAATGTGTCACTTGTGGCAGGGATGCCCATGAGGGTGACTGTCCACCTCCGTCTCCTCGTTGTGTGAACTGTCAGGGTGACCATGCCGCATCCTCCCGCGACTGTCCTGTCTATAAGGAAGAACGCTGTATCCAGGAAATTCGAGTCAAAGAGAAAGTGTCCACCTCGGCTGCTCGCAAGCTATTGGCTAGTAGGAAGCCCACGCTGCTCCCAGCGGGGAAATACAGCACTGTCCTCGCCTCTCCTCGGACTACCCGGGAGGTAGCAACCCAGACATGCGATCAGACCTTCAGCACCACGGTCGTCCGTTCGGCCAGTGCTAAGATCGCGCGGTCGACGTCTCCTCTTCGTCCCATCACCCCACAGACACCAGCCCCTTCATCAGCTTCTGCTAAGACGAAGACCCAGAAGTCAGATGCACGGGCCTTCAAGAAGGAACCGTCCCGTGCAGACTTCCTACGTACCTCGACCTCCCAGCCTTCGTCCGGTACTTCCACCAAACGACCATCCAAGAAGGCTAATAGGAAGCACAGTTCTCCTTCACCGCCACGGCGCATTTCTTCTCCTGCGCCACCCAGCGGTTGCCGCCCCAGGCCGTCATCCGTTTCGCCTGGCCGCACCGCTGGTAGCCGAACATCTGGCCGTTCACCGGCGGAGGAAGCTCCCCCTCCCTGCCATCTTCCCAAGATGGCCGATGAACCTATAGAACCAATGGACGATGACTGTCCGCCTACTGATAGCGGCGTCAGTGCTCGCTCGAAGCCAGGCCCTAAGCGGCCTTCGAGGTGACCCCTTCTCTCATCTTCCTTTTCTTACGATGGCACTTATTAACTGGAATATTCGCAGCATTCGCTCCAACCGAGAGGACTTGAAGTTGCTGCTCCGCTCGCATCGTCCGCTCGTCGTAGCCCTCCAGGAAACGAAGCTACGCCCATGCGATCAAATTGCCTTGGCACACTACACCTCTGTGCGTTTTGACCTACCCCCTGTGGTAGGTATCCCAGCTCATGGAGGGGTTATGTTGCTGGTCCGGGATGATATTTACTACGATCCCATCACGTTGCACACCGGCCTGCAGGCAGTAGCCATCCGCATTACTCTCCCCACTTTCACGTTTTCCTTTTGTACCGTTTACGCTCCATCGTCATCTGCCGTTACCAGGGCAGACATGACGCAACTTATTACTCAGCTACCTGCACCATTTTTGTTAACTGGAGACTTCAATGCCCACCATCCTCTTTGGGGCTCTCCAGCATCCTGCCCGAGGGGCTCCTTGTTAGCAGACCTTTTCAACCAGCTCAATCTTGTCTGCCTCAATACTGGCGCCCCTACTTTTCTTTCGGACACATCTCGTACCTATTCCCATTTAGACCTCTCTATATGTACTCCCCAACTTGCACGCCGGTTTGAGTGGTATGCACTTGCTGATGCATATTCGAGCGACCACTTCCCGTGTGTTATCCATCTCCTGCAGCATACTCCCTCTCCGTGCTCCTCTCGTTGGACCATCTCCAAGGCAGACTGGGGGCTCTTCTCTTCCAGGGCGACCTTTCAGGATCAAACCTTCACAAGCTGCGATCGTCAGGTCGCACACCTCACGGAAGTCATTCTCGCTGCTGCTGAATATTCCATCCCTCACCCTACTTCTTCTCCACGTCGCGTACCGGTCCCCTGGTGGACCGCAGCATGTAGGGACGCTTTACGTGCTCGTCGACGTGCTTTACGCACCTTTAAACGCCACCCTACAGTGGCGAATTGCATTAATTATAAACGATTACGTGCTCAGTGTCGTCGTATTATTAAAGAAAGCAAGAAAGCCAGCTGGGCTGCTTTCACCAGCACCTTCAACAGTTCTACTCCTTCTTCTGTTGTCTGGGGTAGCCTGCGCCGGCTATCTGGCACTAAGGTCCACTCCCCAGTTTCTGGCTTGAAGGTCGCGAATGAAGTCCTTGTGGCCCCTGAGGCTGTCTCCAATGCCTTCGGCCGCTTTTTCGCCGAGGTTTCGAGCTCCGCTCATTACCACCCTGCCTTCCTCCCCCGCAAACAGGCAGAGGAGGCGAGGCCACCTAACTTCCGCTCCTCGAATCGTGAAGGTTATAATGCCCCATTCACCATGCGGGAACTGGAAAACGCACTTGGCCGATCACGGTCCTCCGCTCCAGGGCCTGATTCTATTCATATCCAGATGCTGAAGAACCTTTCTCCTGCGGGTAAAGGTTTTCTTCTTCGTACTTACAATCGCATCTGGATTGAGGGACATGTTCCCGCATGCTGGCGCGAGTCTATTGTTGTCCCGATTCCTAAGCCGGGGAAGGACAAGCACTTGCCTTCCAGTTATCGACCTATCTCGCTTACCAGCTGTGTCTGTAAAGTGATGGAGCGAATGGTTAACTCTCGATTGGTTTGGCTGCTCGAGTCTCGACGCCTACTTACCAATGTACAATGTGGATTTCGAAGGCGCCGCTCTGCTGTCGACCATCTGGTTACCTTGTCGACCTTCATCATGAATAACTTCTTGCGGAAGCGCCCGACCGCGGCTGTGTTCTTTGATTTGGAGAAGGCTTACGACACCTGTTGGAGGGCGGGCATTCTCCGCACCATGCATACATGGGGCTTTCGCGGTCGCCTCCCTCTTTTTATTCGTTCCTTTTTAATGGATCGACAGTTTCGGGTACGTGTGGGTTCTGTCCTGTCCGACACCTTTCGCCAGGAGAATGGGGTGCCACAGGGCTCAGTTTTGAGCGTCGCTCTCTTCGCCATCGCGATCAATCCAATAATGGATTGCCTCCCAGCTGATGTATCAGGCTCCCTTTTCGTGGACGATTTTACCATCTATTGCAGCGCGCAGTGTCCACGTGTCTTGGAGCGCTGTCTTCAGCGTTCTCTTGACCGTCTTTACTCCTGGAGTGTCGCCAATGGCTTCCGTTTTTCTGCCGAGAAGACGGTCTGTATTAACTTCTGGCGCTACAAAGAGTTTCTCCCACCGTCCTTAAGACTCGGTCCCGTTGCTCTCCCACTCGTGGAGACAATCAAATTTTTAGGCCTTACCTTTGACAGGAAACTTAGCTGGTCTCCACATGTGTCATATTTGGCCGCCCGTTGTACCCGTTCTTTAAATGTCCTCCGTGTTCTCAGTGGTATGTCGTGGGGAGCGGATCGAACCGTCCTCCTTCGCCTATATCGGTCGATCGTCCGCTCCAAGCTGGATTATGGGAGCTTCGTATACTCCTCTGCACGGCCATCCATCTTACGCCGCCTCAACTCCATACAACATCGGGGTTTACGACTTGCGATCGGAGCATTTTATACCAGTCCCGTAGAGAGTCTTCATGCTGACGCTGGCGAATTGCCACTCACCTACCGGCGCGATATACTGCTTTGTCGGTATGCCTGTCGGCTACTGTCAATGCCCGACCATCCTTCTTATCGTTCCTTTTTTGACGACTCTCTTGACCTTCAATACGGGTTGTATGTCTCTGCCTTGCTACCCCCTGGAGTTCGCTTTCGTCGCCTCCTTCAACACCTTGCTTTTTCACTCCCTGCAACCTTCCGAGTGGGCGAGAGCCGCACGCCACCTTGGCTCCAGGCTCAGGTCCGCGTTCACCTCAACCTCAGCTCGCTCCCGAAAGAGGCCACCTCCGGTTCGGTCTACCACTCCCGTTTTTTGGAACTTCGCTCGAAGTTCAACAACATGACTTTCATTTATACAGATGGCTCTAAGACCAATGACGGGGTCGGGTGTTCCTTTATTGTCGGGGCACAAAGTTTCCAATACCGGCTCCATGGCCATTGTTCGGTCTTCACAGCTGAGCTCCTTGCCCTCTACCAGGCTGTTCTGTACATCTGCCGCCACCGACATTCTGCTTATGTCATCTGCTCAGATTCCCTGAGCGCCATCCAGAGCCTCAGTGATCCGTACCCGGTTCACCCTTTCGTACACCGGATCCAACGCTCTCTTCAGCAGCTGGTGGACGTCGGTACGCCGGTTAGCTTTATGTGGGTTCCTGGCCATGTCGGTATCCCTGGGAACGAAGCTGCAGATGCCGCGGCCAAGGCTGCGGTCCTCCAGCCTCGGACAGCTTCTTGTTGTGTCCCTTCGTCCGATTTTAGCAGGGTCATTTGTCGGCGCGTTGTGTCGCTGTGGCATGCCGATTGGGCTGCACTTACCGACAACAAGCTTCGGGCCTTAAAACCTCTTCCCGTGGCTTGGACGTCCTCCTCACGCCCTTCTCGGCGGGAGGAGGTCGTTTTAGCAAGGTTAAGAATTGGACACTGCCGGTTCAGCCATCGCCATCTGCTGACGGCTGCGCCGGTGCCGTTCTGCCCATGTGGGCACTTGCTGACGGTTAGTCACATTTTAATGTCCTGTCCCGATCTTAAAACACTGCGCCTCGATCTTAACCTGCCTACTACTTTAGATGCCATTTTAGCGGATGACCCACGAGCAGCTGCTCGTGTTCTTTGTTTTATCAATTTGACAAACCTCGCTAAGGACATTTGATGATGTTTTTTAATCCTATGCCTGTCAGTCTGTCTTTTATTGTGTTTTCCCTTTTAGTTGTTGTTGTCAACTTGTGCCTCGCGGTGCATTCTTAGAGTAGTCAGGGCGCTAATGACCATTGAAGTTGTGCGCCCGAAAACCACAAAAAAAAAAAAAAAAAAAAAAAACCTGTACAGAGAATGTTGGTATTTCATTTTAGTGTATAGGGCTATGGGACCTGGGACCCCACACCACAATTATTACTTAATGTCACAGCAGCATTCATTGTACACGGTGCAGTAATTGCAACTGACAGCATTTGCTTCGCTACCTCTGTTGCCACATCAGCAACCCACTGAACCAGGCAAATAAGAGTTGTCACAGTCGAAGCTGCATTTCGCGGCAGCAGATACATCTGAGAATACTGACGTCCAGACACAAATGCTGGCTGGGCTTCTGGCAAATCTCTCTCTCCCCCACAACCCCCGCCTGCCAAATACTTAAGACAGAGGTATGGGCATCTTTGGCTTTATACCTCCATTAAAGGGGGAGGGGTTGGTCATCCACACCTGCAGATCATGGAATAGCAATAAAGAACATGGAACTAGTGATGCTGGAATACAATGAACTGATTGTGGTGGCTCCTGACATGGTGCATCCTGGCTGTGTGTATTGAAAAAAAGCCTCTGCAGTCTGAGGCAAGACCACTGACACTCTGTAATTTTGTATTCATTAGCTTAGAAACCAGACTGATATTTTGCCACACATGAATGGTGGCTTCCATAGGGGAATCTCTCCTTGGTTTGCACTCTTGACAAGTTAAGTGTACTTCACGTGTTTATGGACTGTGTAAAGTTTTAGTTGGTTTAGATCTGTGGACATTAGAACACCTGTTGCGAGAACTTGATATGGCCTCGAGAGTGTGTGGTGTTTTCCCTCAGTTCACAAGTTAATGCTTTTTAAACATTACCCCAGGACTGAATTGTAAAGCCGGTTCACAAGCACATCCAAAGGTGTCCTGTGCAATGCTTGATGAAATATTATGAACAAAAGTTTTGTGTGCCATGACCTTACAATCCAGAAGATTTACTATCAGCTAAGACATCCGGTCATGGAAGCCTTCAGTATACGATCTGTAAAGAAACTTACAAAGAAACAGACTTGTGCATAATAGATATATATCAAAGCATAGATCTATTGGGAAAAATATATCTAAAAACAATGATGATGTGACTTACTGAACGAAAGCGCTGGCAGGTCGATAGACACACAAACAAACACAAACACAAAATTCAAGCTTTCGCAACAAACTGTTGCCTCATCAGGAAAGAGGGAAGGAGAGGGAAAGACAAAAGGATGTGGGTTTTAAGGGAGAGGGTAAGGAGTCATTCCAATCCTGGGAGCGGAAAGACTTATCTTAGGGGGAAAAAAGGACGGGTATACACGCGTGCGCACGCACGCACGCACACACACACACACACACACACACACACACACACACACACACACACACACACACACACACACACACACACACACATATCCATCCACAATATGTCTGCTTGTGAGATGTCTGCTTGTGTCTGTATATGTGTGGATGGATATGTGTGTGTGTGTGCCAGTGTATACCCGTCCTTTTTTCCCCCTAAGGTAAGTCTTTCCACTCCCGGGATTGGAATGACTCCTTACCTTCTCCCTTAAAACCCACATCCTTTCGTCTTTCCCTCTCCTTCCCTCTTTCCTGATGAGGCAACAGTTTGTTGCGAAAGCTTGAATTTTGTGTGTGTGTTTGTGTTTGTTTGTGTGTCTATCGACCTGCCAGCACTTTCATTCGGTAAGTCACATCATCTTTGTTTTTAGATATATTTTTCCCACGTGGAATGTTTCCCTCTATTACATAGATCTATTGGTATAGAGATGTTAGATTGCTGTGGATGGCTGCCAAAAGATTAATGTTTGATGCTTTCAATGGCTACTGTAACAAAATTTTATTGAAAGATGTTTCACAAATGTCAAAGAAATTCCAGTCAGTTGTAAAGGGTGGTCAGACACACTACAGCATTGCATACATCTGTTGTGTTAGCTCATACTAAGGTGTCTTAGACAGAATGAACTTTAATGACGCCAGTAAGAAATCTGAGAACATTAGTCCTGTGAAATGTAGTGTATGTTCCTCCTCAACAACACCATGAAAGCTATGGATCAAGACAGTCTGCTAAGTCCAATATTTATTAACTTCTGGAAGCATTTGATTTGGTGCCGTACCAATGCCTACTAACAAAAGTACAGCTGTATATGGTACTGACTGAATCTTGCGACTCAATTGAAGGTTTTTCAAAAGGGAGGATGCAGCATGTTATCTCAAATAGTCTGTAATCAATAGATAAGTCCCCAGGGGCTCACCACACTTTGTTGAGTTTTTGCTTGGCTGTCATTAGGCCCTAGCCTTTGCAGCACCTCTTCCCTTCATGCTGCATGTCTATCTTCCTGTTATTATTTTTCCCCTCCCTTGGGCAACATGTCTCTGCTACTTTTGAAATTGTGTTCTGAAGTTTTGGTAGTCTGGCAATCAGAACAGTCCTCCATCTAGAATGAGATTTTCACTCTGCAGCAGAGTGTGCACTGATATGAAACTTCCTGGCAGATTAAAACTGTTTGTCAGACCGAGACTCAAAGTCGAGTCTCAGTCCAGCGCACAGTTTTAATCTGCCAGGAAGTTTCAGTCTGCCTTCTGTTTTTTCCTCTGTTCTATGTTCACTGTCTCTTCCCCTCCCTCAACTTGAGCATTTGACGTCTTTCTTTCTTCTTCCTCTGTGCATGCTTCTGAAGGCCAGTCGATGTACATGGCACGTATCAGGTAATGTGCAATTCCCTGCCCAAGGTTAACAGGTAGGGTTTGCACATACCCCATGGTATAGGCCAGACCCTAGGAGGGGTGATTGCAAGAGCTCTTATGATCCCAATTACCAATTGGTCCCTCGGTCTGGAGTTTGACGCATGACCTGAGGTATAAACAGTTACCTAAGGTGGCTGAGTCCCCGTGAGAGGCCTCCAAAAGGTGTGCACCATTGGATACGCTAACAATCAAGGCAGATTTTCTTGCAGTGGGCCAGTCATCTTGTCCCCAGTCCATATCTAGTAAACGTAAATGGATCCAGTACGTCTCCCATCTGCACCTCCATTCCTTGTGTCATGTACTGAAGGACAACCTTCAGCTACAGTTCATTCATTAACTACTCAGAAAGGACTGCTCTCATGGACTTTGCCTTTGGAGAGAAGCTGTGATTTTTTGAGCCCAACGACTGCGTACAACCTCACTCTCCCACAGCAGTCCCATTTATGTCAAGGCTCATTGTGCAAAGAATTCTACATACAGTGTTATTTACAACTGGCTGCTTCATAAACTGGTGTGGGGGGGATCCAACATTATCTCTCTGCTCAAAGCACCAGTGCACGCCTTTGGGTAATGAGAGGTCAAAGCAAATTTACTGCCTACATGCTCTCTTTTTCTCACATTTTCTCAATTAGTGCTTCTATCAAAGATTAAAATGAGCTATGGAGTTATCACAGTTTGAATGTACATTCTAAAACCACTGCATCATAACAACACTTGCATGTCCTCTTGATACACAGGCAAATGTGTTACTTCTGGTAGAGATACTCAGAAGTTCATTTGCCACCTCCTCCTCCCATCTGTATCAATTGAAATGACAATGATGCCACCTCATCCCACAAGTGTCCCATGTATCTCAATGAAAGGTCTGTTTTGGATACCCAGGAGAAGGAAAAAGTATTTGACCCCGTTGCTAGCAAGTTGTTGGCTAGTCATAAGCCCTGCATTTTACCAATTGGCACTTACAGGATTTCTCTTGCTAGGTGTCGCTCCCCAGAGGACATGGCCATACAGACTTGCAACCTCTAATTTAGCACTGCTCTTCTGAAATTGCCTGGTATCATGGTAGTGTCCCCATCTCCTTCACCCAGAGCTGTGCAGCAATCTACCAAGTCTTCACTCCTGGCAGCAAAATCAATTTCTACCCAACTGGTAGGCCAGAAAGACCAGAAGAAACACTCCCATTGAACACTCAGGAGGAAGCTGTTGCAGTCCACATTTTCCTTCCTTGTTTCACCATTTCTCTTAGCAAGGTCTACATCCTTCCATCATTAGCTGTCACAATTGCAGGCATAGTGGTCAGCTCCCTCGCCCCTCTTCTCCTGTTCAGTGGCTTTAATGTCCACCAACTCATTTGGAGCTCTTTGAAAACCTGTCAGATAGGTTCCCTCTTCAGTGACCTTCTCAATCCACTCAACCTGATCTGCCTTAGTACAACAACATCCATGTTCCTTTCAGTCACCATACACACCGATTCCCATTTGGACCTTTTGTTCTTTCAAATGCATCTCATAGACCCATCGATTCAGCTCATCTGTGACTGCTTACTGTGGCTCAAATGCCGTGGCAAGGTGATGATCTTTTGCTGGGTACCTGGCCACGTTGGGATACAGGGAAACAACACGCCCGGTAAAGCTACCGAGGAAGCATGTTGGGATGGTGCTGTCCATCAATGACTCATCCCATTGCATGCCATTATCTCATTTTCTGAAAGATGCATCATACGTCATTGGGAGACTGAATGGTAGCAGATGTTGGACAACTAACTGCAGTCACTGAAACAGACCACAAAAGCTTGGCAGACATTGTGTCAGCCTCGCTGCTGGAAAGATGTTTCTCTTACCAGACTGCACATCGGGCATAGCCCTTTCACACACGGCTTCCTCCTCCAGCGGGAGGTTCCACCTCTCTGTGAAGTTTATGTGCCACTTCCAGTTCAGCATATTGTGGCTATGTGTGTTCTGTATACTGTTATTATTGCACCCCTCGGTCTCTCGGAGATCTGCCCACCATACTCGCAGATACCGATACAAGTGTAAACAGAGTGGTGATATGTTGCGAACTGTTAGGCCTCATCTCTAAACTGGTGGGGAGGGCGGCAGACTTTAGTACACTATAAACTGCTCTGATTGTGTGGACAGCCATTGTCCCAACCCATGAGATTTCATGTCGACATTTTGTCAGGGTCACGATGACCGTGATGTCGAGCACCACCTCAACCCAACACATCATCATCACTCTTGTTCTCCACTGCCCAGCTTGCCCATAAGTTTTAGCAAAATTGAAGATGGGACTGTAGTAAGGATCAAAACTGACTCAAAGGCTGAGCAGTCTCCAGCCATGGGAACAACTGACTCTAAATATAAGTGGCGGACCGCTTGAATTTGTGCATGCAACGGCCCGATGAGCTAACGTCAATGCTAAGTAACTTGGGAAAGGCCCAACGTATCGTATCTTTTTCTTCAAACTGTTTCTCAGCACAGCTTACCCTTCAACCCAATTACAATCTTTTCACACTGCTTCTGACAACTGTGTATATTTGACCTACATAGGACTAATTCAGATGTTATAATGTGTGAATTTGCTAATTGCGGAGAAACTATTGCAAATTGTCTGTTACGAGAAGAGTAAAGTGGGCCGTATGAAGGGGGGGATCGTGCATCAGTAATGTCTTCACCATTAGGCAAATAATGGTACAAACAAGAGAAAGTGATTTGGAAGCAAATTTCACTTTCATAGATTTTTCAGGAGGCGTTTGTTAGGGTAATCTAATTAAATTATGGCAAATGCTAGAAAACAGGGACTACCCAATATGCACCTAATTTTGATAGAAATGGGTCACCATAGAACTACTGGCTTTACCATAGATACAGGAATTAAAAGAAGTGAGCGGATTGTCTTTTTAATACCTGTATTGATGACAGTTTGAAGAAACTGAAATTGCTAGTAGAACCTGAAATAGGGCTGTCAGATAGTGTTCACTTAAATACTTTTCCTTTTGAAGATGATCAAATAATGATTAAGGTGAATGAGACACACGTACCCATTAATGCTGAAAGTAACCTACAAAAATCATATAATTGTAAAACTGTAGTTAATAAAATGAAAATTATGTATTTTTGAGCAAAGGATCCAGCCAGATCAAAATTTGTACCAGAAAACAACATTTTAGATCAATTATCAAATTTCAAATATCTTGGCTGTGGCACAAGTTTATAAAATGAAAATGACATTGATCAGAAATTTAGCCAATTTCAAGCTGTATGTGGGACCATTCAAAGAATGATTAAAAATAAAATTGGGAAAGAAATGAAAATGAAATTAGAAAGTAATGGCTATAGCCACACTGCTTTATAAAATGTGGGTGTCAACTCAAAACCAACAGAAAAATACAGGTGGCAGAAATGAGATCCTAAAGGAGTATTAATGGTGGTGTGAGGGTGGATACAATCTGAAATGAAGATATTAGGAACGACTAAATATGGGATCAAAACATAATAAAACATTTAAAAAGATACAAAACCAGACTTTACACAGGTAATGTAGGAGTACACGCTGAGCGGCAGAAGATATGGAGGACAGCACAGGAGATTGTGGAGACAACTGTAAAACCAGAGCGGGCAAGAATCCCTGACTCATAAAGTGAAGAAGAAGAAGGAGGAGGAAGAGGAGGAGGAGGAGGAGGAAGAAGAGGAGGAGGAGGAGGAGGAAGAAGAGGAGGAGGAGGAGGAGGAGGAAGAAGAGGAGGAGGAGGAGGAGGAAGAAGAGGAGGAGGAGGAGGAGGAGGAAGAAGAGGAGGAGGAGGAGGAGGAGGAGGAGGAGGAAGAGGAGGAGGAGGAGGAGGAGGAGGAGGAAGAGGAAGAAACTGCAGCAAACTACCCCTTAGAGAATAACGAGCAAAAAGGATCATACAGACTCAAGGCTGGAAATCCTGTACAGTACATTGCAGCACTCAACATGCTGAGACAGGACAACCGTTAGAGAACCTGTCCAAAGTGGTTCCCACAGGCCTCTAAGCAAGTGCGGACATGATGCAGCTGCATCTGACACCAATTTTCAAATGTCCATTTACTAGTTCTCTTAACTGTTCCACTCCCTCTTCTGTTGTGTGGGCCAACCTCAGATGGCTCTCTGGGACCAAGAATCAATTTCAAATTTCTGCCCTGGTAGCAGCAGATATAGGCATAATAAACCCTATCACTATCCCTATGATCTGTAATTTTATAATGGTCTGTTATTCATTTCCTCTTCCATGATCCTTCAGACTACTCCACCAGGTCATATTTGAGGGGTGTTCTTTCCAGCAAACTATGCTGTACTTCTATTTCAGTCACTGGCATTATCCTTGCACCAGCCTTCATGGATCTAGCAGCTGTAGTCTACATTCCCACCATGTTGGCTTGTGTTTTGTGGGCACCTTTGTCCTGCTCTGTGACAGTGGCTGTAAGTGGCAGCTAGCAACTCTAGTGAATTCAGACAGTTAAGCTCATTTGAAATAGAAATATTTTGTGATTCTTCATTTGTATTATTATGCGGTTTTCGTCAGTTGCACTATAATGAAATTTCACATGTATCTACTTGTCACTGCACCTGATTCGTAATCTCTGTCATTGTATAATTTACCAACTTACTAACACTGAGATCAGCATGTGCAGTGGGATAACGTACCACTGACACATTTGAAGGTGTTTCATTTATGCTTAAATTCAGTTCATGTAATGTTATTCAGCTTTTTTATTTTATTGCAGGAGCAGGAAGAGGTACACACAGAGGAGGTACTGGCAGGTGAGATTTTTGCTTTCTTCAGTAGCTTAATTACATGTTAAAGTTATCACTTTAATATTTCATTATTTGGTATTCTTTCCATATTTTTCTTACTAAACTATTTCAGTGAAACAGTTGTTCAAAATTTTTTACTTGAACTTGACACTGGATGTTAATTACATGGTGCATAATTCATACTGAAAATTGGCAGTGCCTTTGTAACTAAAAAAGGTTGGTCACAAATGTGCAGTTATGTTTAAAATGTTTAGTGAGGTAGATTGTGAGTGAAACATGACGAAAGAGTAAGAAGACAAATTTTTAACTACCAAATTGATATTTAAAAATAAGTCATTTTAAAGCTGAGCTATCATTACAAATTGGCACACTACGATAAGTAGTAATGTTTAGATCACAGTTCCCTTATTCTGTAGTCGTGGCTCATATTAAAATCATCATCTTGAGATAAATATATTTATATCTAAAAACAAAGATGATGTGACTTACCGAACGAAAGCGCTGGCAGGTCAATAGACACACAAACAAACACAAACACACACAAAATTCAAGCTTTCGCAACAAACTGTTGCCTCATCAGGAAAGAGGGAAGGAGAGGGAAAGACGAAAGGATGTGGGTTTTAAGGGAGAAGGTAAGGAGTCATTCCAATCCCGGGAGCGGAAAGACTTACCTTAGGGGGAAAAAAAGGACGTGTATACACACACATATCCATCCACACATATACAGACACAAGCAGACATTGCTTGTATCTGTATATGTGTGGATGGATGTGTGTGTGTGTGTGCGAGTGTATACACGTCCTTTTTTCCCCCTAAGGTAAGTCTTTCCGCTCCCGGGATTGGAATGACTCCTTACCTTCTCCCTTAAAACCCACATCATTTCGTCTTTCCCTCTCCTTCCCTCTTTCCTGATGAGGCAACAGTTTGTTGCGAAAGCTTGAATTTTGTGTGTGTGTTTGTGTTTGTTTGTGTGTCTATCGACCTGCCAGCGCTTTCGTTCGGTAAGTCACATCATCTTTGTTTTTAGATATATTTTTCCCACGAGGAATGTTTCCCTCTATTATATTGATAAATATATTTACATATACAACTATCATTCAGCATAGTTAGGCTTCTTAAAGAGAAAAATTGCCTATGTTATCGGGGACTGGATCAAGTTAACCACATTTATGGCCAGTGATTTGAAAACTCATCATCGTGTCTTGAAATGAAGAATATTACCGCTGTAATCCCTCTTGTTTCCCAAAGCTGTATTTTGCCACCTGACTGACGTGTGAAGTAGCCTTGGTGCCATGGTTATCCCTCGCTTGCCAAGAGGGTAATTGACTACGCAATGACAACATGCTACTGAGTAAGAGATACCTGACTTGGTTGTAGCTTCACAACCTATGTACTACATTCTCGAGACCCATCTCCAATTCTGTCACCCCGTCCACTCCCATATCAACTTCCCTAATTGAAACATATGGGAGTTCCCCTTAACTCATCCTTAAGTTCCACAATACTCCTTCCCTTAGTACTCGTTACCCCTATGCTGCCCTATCCCATGCAATAACTCCATCCATATCCCTTTATCTGCCCCTGTGCCTCTCATATTACACCCTGTTCCAACCCATCCCCTCACTGACATTCTCAATCAATCAGTCCACCACAACTCCTCATGCAGTTGGCCTGCAGGTTTAAGAAAATTTATCTGACTGACAGAGGGACAGACTGTGGCAAATGTTATTCCAGACTTAGCCTTTGATTGTTTATTTCTACATTAACAGTTTCATCACCAACAAAACACCTTAGGCTGGTGCATAAGACTCATGTATTTTCTATAAGTTCCAAAAACACACACTATACGTAATGGAGACTAAAGTCTACATAAATAATATAATCTGCTTCACTGATCACTGAAGTCTGCCAATGTTGGGGTAACTTTATAAATCCATAACTGTAAAAACCATTTGGTTTTGTAGCAAAGAACGTGTAGAGCCATGTTCAAAGTGTATTTTCACCCCAAAAGGAAGACTTGAATGCATCCACATAAGATAGTGTCAGGCATCTGGTGGAACATTGGCCATGTGGTGTAGAAAGAGTAGCTCGCATGAGGTGTAACTATCCTGTTGGCATTTATTGTCATCAACAGATATCTTCCAGATGAAATCCCAGAACAACAACCAGGAAGACCATGTGAAGGGATGATATTCCTCAATAACAGCAACCGGCATTCTGCTACCCTTGCAAGAAATACTATACAACAACTGGGCTGGGAAGTCAATCAGCACCCACTTTTTCACCTGACATTTCACCCTCAGATTTAATCCTTTCTGCTCTCTGTTCAATGATCTGTATTTTGTTGGCAAGCAAACCTAATCCCCCCCAGGGGATCCACAACTCTTTTGTGGATACGTGCGTAGCGAGCACGGGACCCCGAGCTGATGTGACCTTCCTTCCTTTCCGGGCTGCATACCTTCCCTTTCCGCATCCTTCCCCATCCCCCATCTTCGCCCCCCCCCCCCCCCCCCCCCCCACACCTCTGGCTCTTTCCTTCCTTTTCTCCCCCTCTGGGGGAATGGTTTGTGCCTACGTCCGGAGACGGACGCTTGTAAATGTACCACATTCTTCGCCTTCCTTACTTGTAAGTCTTCGTCCTTCCTTTGTCCTTCTCTTTTCCTTACCTCTTCTCTCTACCCTTTTCTCCGCTGCGGCGTTTGAGACCTCTTCTTTCCTTTCCCTTTCCCTTTCTCTTTCTTCCTCCCTGTGCGTGTCTGAAGGCCGACCCACGCACTTCCATGCGTAGCCGGTGACGGGGTAACGCGTAATTCCCCGCCCCGGGTAGACAGGTAGGACACGTACGTACCCCCTGGTAACGGCCAGGCCCAGGGAGGGGTGATTACCCGAGCTGATACCTTCCGAAAGTGCCGATTGGTCCCTCCGTCCGTTTGTCGGGAGGTGTGACCTGAGGTGTGAACAATCACCTAAGGCGGGAGTGCCCTCAGAGAGGGCCCCCACAAGGGAGGAGCGCGCCATCGGAGACGCCGGTAATCATGGGGGATTCTTCCGCAATGGTTTCCTCACCTTCCACTATGTCTGCTCACAAACGTAAGTTCACTGAGTTTCAACCACAGTCAGTTCTTCCATCGTTGCCACAGTTCCTTGTTGTTTCTCGGTCTGACGAAGGTCACGACTTCTCCACAGTCAACCCTTTCATTATTCAGAAAGGTGTCGACGCAATTGCAGGTCCTGTAAAGTCTTGTTCCAGATTACGGAATGGCACCCTGTTGTTAGAAACACACAGTGCCCTCCAGGCACAAAAATTGCTGCGTACCTCACTACTACACACTTTCCCTGTCCGGGTGGAACCGCACCGTACCTTAAATTCCTCGCGTGGAGTTGTTTATACACGCTCCCTCGATGGACTGTCTGACGAAGAAATTCAGCACTACCTGTCAGACCAGGGCGTAACGGCTGTTCATAGGGTTATGAAAAGGGTTGACACGAAGATCATTCCAACCCGCACTGTCTTTTTGACATTTGACAAAGTGCAACTCCCATCGAAAATCAAAGCAGGCTATGAGATAATTTCCGTTCGTCCTTACGTCCCAAACCCTACACGTTGCTATCGGTGCCAGCGATTCAATCACACCAGCCAGTCCTGTTCTAATCCGGCCAAATGTGTTACGTGTGGCAGGGATGCCCATGAGGGTGCTTGTCCACCTCCATCCCCTCGCTGCATCAACTGTATGGGTGACTACGCTGCTTCCTCTAGAGATTGCCCCGTTTTTAAGGACGAAAAGCTCATCCAGGAAATAAGAGTGAAGGAAAAGGTGTCGACCTTTGCTGCTCGGAAATTATTCGCCAGTCGACAGCCCACCGTGCCTCAGACGGGCAAATACAGCACTGTCCTTGCTGCTTCTCGGCCAACAAAGGAGGCGGCCACGCAGACTTGCGACCTCATATTTAGTGCCACGGTCGTCCGATCGGCCAGCGCAAAGATCGCCCGTTCAACTTCACCACTTTCGCCTGCCCACTCTTTGGCTCACCCTTCGTCGGGTTCTGCTAAATCTCGAGCCCAAAAGTCAGACACCAAGTCTTCGAAGAAAGAGCATACTCGTGAAGAGTTTTTATGTACGGCAACTTCACCACCATCGGTTCCTCCTTCCTCTAAACCTCATACTTCCAAGAAGGCTACAAAGAAACCCAGTTCCTCTCCTTCTCCGCCAAGGCGTGTCCCATCCACAGCGCCACCTGGCGGAAATCGCCCTCGGCCGTCTTCTGTGTCGCCGAGGCGCACTGCTGGTGGCCGGTCAACCGGCCGATCGCTGGTGGCAGGAGCTGCTCCTGACCAACCTATGGATCAGGATCTTCTGCCTTCGGCTGAATGCCATTCCATGCTGTCGGTCGCAAGCTCTGAGCAGTCGTTGAGTTGACAGCACCCTTGGTCACATTCCTCCATTTTCTGTTCACCCTATGTCCATTATCCACTGGAATATCCGCGGCATTCGAGCCAATCTGGATGAATTGTCGATCCTCTTACGATCCTACTCGCCGGTCATCTTCTGTCTTCAGGAAACAAAGCTGCGTCCTAATGACCGCTTTGTTCTCCCTCGTTTTCAGTCCGTCCGATATGACCTCCCCTCTGTGGAAGGCACTCCAGCCCATGGAGGACTCATGATTCTTCTCCATGATACTCTCCATTATCATCCAATCCCCTTAGACAGTTCCTTCCAAGCTGTCGCCGTCCGTCTTTCCCTTTCTGGATACACGTTCTCTCTTTGTACTGTATACATTCCATCATCCACACCAATGGCACGAGCTGATCTCCTCCATCTTCTTGGTCAGCTTCCACCCCCCTATTTGCTGGTTGGGGACTTCAATGCCCACCACCCGCTTTGGGGATCTCCACATCCTTGTCCACGTGGCTCCCTATTGCTAGACGTATTCCACCAAGCGGATCTAGTTTGCCTCAACACTGGGATCCCCACGTTTTTGTCTGCCTCCACGACAAATTTATCTCATTTGGACCTTGCGATCAGTACTGTTCCGCTTGCTCGGCGCTTCGAATGGTTCGCCCTTGATGATACACACTCGAGTGACCACTTTCCATGTGTCCTTAGGCTGCAGCCTCAACTGCCATATATGCGCCCGCGACGCTGGAAGTTTGCCCAAACCGATTGGACACATTTTTCGTCTCTAGCGACATTCGATGACCGTCGCTCTCCCTGCGTTGACGATGAGGTCACACATATTACCGACGTTATTCTTACAGCTGCGGAACGTTCAATACCACGCACCTCCGAATTCCCCGGCGCCCCCCCAGTTCCTTGGTGGAACGAGGCATGCCGTGACGCAATCCGTGAGCGGCGACGTGCTCTTCGCATTTTCCGTCACCATCCTACTTTGGCAAACTGTATCCGCTATAAGCAACTCCGTGCGCGATGCCGTCGCGTCATCCGCGATAGCAAGAAGGCAAGCTGGCAATTCTTTATTAGCTCCTTTAACACCTTCACTCCCTCCTCGGAAGTTTGGAGTCGGCTTCGATGGTTCTCAGGCGCTCCTAGTTTCTCCCCGGTCTCTGGGCTCACTGTCGCGCATGATACCTTAGTGGACCCCGTCGCAATTTCTAACTCATTGGGTCAGCACTTTGCTGAGATTTCGAGCTCTTCAAATTACCCGCCAGCGTTTCTCCCGAAGAAACGTGCAGCGGAAGTGCGACCTCTTGCTTTCTCCTCTCAAAATCGCGAAAGCTACAATACTGTTTTCTCCATGCGGGAACTCCAACATGCCCTCTCTTCTTCTCGCTCCTCCGCCCCCGGATCGGATGGTATCCATGTCCAAATGTTGCTGCATTTATCAACCCATAGTCTGCGTTACCTCCTTCGCCTTTATAATCGAATTTGGACCGACAGTACCTTTCCCAGACGATGGCGGGAAGCTATCGTCGTTCCCATTCCGAAACCTGGAAAGGACAAACATCTCCCCTCTAGCTATCGCCCCATTTCTCTCACGAGTAGTGTCTGTAAGATTTTGGAGCGTATGGTAAATTACCGTTTAGCTTGGTGGCTGGAATCGCGCAGTCTTTTAACACCTGCCCAATGCGGATTCCGAAAGCATCGTTCTGCAGTTGACCATCTTGTTGCTCTCTCCACTTATATCATGAACAATTTTCTCCGGAAACGCCAAACGGTAGCAGTATTTTTTGATCTGGAGAGAGCATACGATACCTGTTGGAGGACAGGCATCCTCCGCACACTGTTCTCTTGAGGCTTTCGAGGCCGGCTGCCCCTTTTTCTTCGCGAATTTATGGCAGAGCGAACATTTAGGGTGCGGGTGAACACTACTCTCTCCCGTACTTTCTCTCAAGAAAACGGGGTACCCCAGGGCTCCGTGCTGAGTGTTGTACTGTTTGCCATTGCTATAAATCCAATTATGGATTGTCTCCTTCCTGACGTCTCGGGCTCCCTCTTTGTGGACGATTGTGCGATCTACTACAGCTCTCAACGGACCAGCCTTCTTGAACGACGTCTTCAAGGATGTCTCGATCGCCTCCACTCTTGGAGCCTCGAAACCGGCTTCCATTTTTCTCCCAGTAAGACCGTTTGTATTAATTTTTGGCGACGTAAGGAGTTCCTTCCGCCCTCCTTACATCTAGGTCCTGTCAACCTTCCGTTTTCAGACGTCACTAAATTCTTGGGTCTTATGTTTGACAGAAAACTGTGCTGGTCCTCCCACGTTTCCTATCTTTCGGCTCGCTGTCTGCGAACGCTCAACACCCTCCGTGTCCTGAATGGTACCTCCTGGGGAGCGGACCGAGTGGTCCTTCTCCGCCTCTATTGCGCCTTAGTGCGCTCGAAATTGGACTATGGAAGCATAGTCTACTCCTCTGCTCGGCCGTCTATTCTTCGGCGTCTCGACTCTATCCACCACCGTGGATTACGTCTAGCGTCTGGAGCTTTTTACACTAGCCCTGTGGAAAGCCTTTATGCTGAGACTGCTGAACCTCCGCTGTCCAATCGGCGAGCGGTCCTTCTGAGCCGTTATGCTAGCCATCTGTCTTCCATGCCTGCTAATCCAGCCCATGACCCTTTTTTCGACGCCTCCTTTGATGTAGGGTATGCAGGCCACTCCTCCTCCCTACTACCCCTGGGAGTCCGCTTCCGTCAACTGCTCCATTCTCTTTCCTTCCGCTTTCCTAAAACCTTCTTGACAACTTGGGGTTCAGCACCGCCTTGGCTCCGTCCCCGAATCTGTCTGCTCCGTGATCTTTGTCAATTTCCCAAGGATGGTACACCTTCACTTGTTTATCGTCGGGCATTTGCTGCTCTATGTGCACAAATGACGGACGCCAGCTTTATTTACACCGACGGCTCGAAAACATCGTTGGGTGTAGGGAGTGCCTATATTGTTGGTGACGCCCCAAATCACTTTCGGCTTCCCGACCAGTGTTCGGTGTATAGTGCGGAGCTTTTCGCTGTTCTCCAGGCTGTCCACTACATCCGCCGCCATCAGCAGATACAGTACGTAATCTGCTCAGATTCTCTCAGCTCTCTCCTCAGTCTCCAAGCTCTTTACCCTGTGCACCCTCTGGTCCACCGGATTCAGGACTGTTTGCGCTTGCTCCACCTGGGGGGCGTCTCGGTGGCGTTCCTCTGGCTCCCGGGACACGCTGGTATCTGTGGGAATGAGGCGGCTGATATAGCAGCCAAGGCTGCAGTTTCTCTTCCTCGGCCAGCTATTCAGTCGTTTCCCTTCACCGATCTACGGAGCGGTTTATGTCGCAAAGTTGCTCATTTATGGCATGCACATTGGTCAACACTTCCCCGAAATAAATTGCGGGAAGTGAACGCCCTTCCTTGCGCTTGGACCTCTTCCTCCCAAACGCGTCATCGGGAGGAGGTAATTTTAGCTAGACTCCGGATAGGTCACTGTCTTTTTAGCCATCGACATCTTTTAAGCGGCGATCCTCCCCCACTCTGTCCCCACTGCTGTCAGCTGTGGACGGTAAGACACCTTTTAATTGAATGCCCCTATTTTAATCCGTTACGCTCCCGTCTACAGCTATCGCCTGATCTCTCGTCGATTTTAGCAGATGACCCGCGCTCAGCCGACCGCGTTCTCCAGTTTATTAGTGACAGTGAAATGACGTCAGTCATTTGAAGTTTTATCGGGGACTATCAACCCCTCTCTGTAGTGGACTTTTAAGCCTTGTTTCTGCTTTTAGTGTCTCCAATTTTTTGAGTTTCGTTCCCATTTTTGCTGTTTTCCATTTTCAGTTTTTCTTATTTCCTCAGTCACGGACCGGGCGCTAATGACCATAGCAGTTTTGCGCCCTAAAAAAAAAAAAGCAAACCTAATCGTAATGTTGTTTTACATCTGCCAATGTGTACATTTGTTGGGGAAATGTGATAGAATTTACAAGAATATTTGAAGAAAGCATTTGTTTAATTCCATCACAATGTGGATTTAGTGCACAATATTTAAAGAAGAGATAGAATAATATAACAGGTAATACAACTACTTTGTCAAAATAACACTATTCTACAGAGATAACTTCTTTTGTATTTCTAAAAAAATACATTGTGATCCTATTTGTACTTAGATAGCTGAATTCAAACTGTTTTTAGTTTTTTTTTCTGTCAGGGATTGTTTTTGAATAATCACAATTTTCTTTTTCTCTTCTGTTTCTGATATATTGCAGCAAACATGAGGTGAAATTCAATAGAGAAATTCATATATTTATGATGTTATAATTTCATCACATTAATGGAGGGTGAGTTCTAACATATAACACAGAAATCTTTTTGGATACACCTTGTAGCATTTATTTGATATGAGAAATAAGAGGAAATCGACAAGAAAATGAACCATACTATTCTAATGCACATCACTTTCTTCCCTTGTATTGTTAATGTTTCTTTTCTTGAATGATATTCCAGCAATGATCTGCTAATATAGAAGGTACCCACTTCCCTTCATAATGCCTTTCTATGGTAGAAATGTCTTTATGGTATTTTTCGCCATGTTTGTTTAATACGCCACTACAACTCTCTATGAAGTAGTCCAGATTAGAGTCCATCATATGTATCTTCAAAGACATACTGCACCCCCGATCTTGATATGCTTTGATCACATCATTCACCATTGCTTTGTACATAATTGCCTTTCTTCTTCTGAGGAACTTCTCTGAAACCCTCTTGAGTCAAACCCATGCTGTCTTTTCTGTGTCATTTAAAAATGCTTCAAAATTTGCGTCTTTCTGTAGATCCTATATTTGTGGGCCCACAAATACACCTTCATTTACTTATGCATCTGGAAGATGAGGGAATCTGGTAGCTAGATATGCCAATCCAATGCCTTTTTAATCCATGGCCTATACAAATTGTTTCATTAGGCCAAGTTTGACGTGAAGCAGTGGAAGTAGCGTATCTTCAGGAGTTACCTGACATTTATGTTGTACATTCTTTTCGGCCACTTTCCATCTCTGCCTAGGCCATTTCTTTATCTTGTAGTGACAATTTCTGTCTCAACTATCCCATTCACAAAGAAAACAGGCATACTCCACTTAACCTTGTTACATTCTCTGTACCATAGCAATTACTTTGAAATCTGCAAATATTTTCCATTTGTATTCATGGTATAGTAATGAATTTAACATCCATTGTACAAATTGGTAATTCTCTTTGGCCAAGCTGGCATAAGCTACTGGCACAGAGGGTACTTCATTTCCTTTATGCAGCAAAACACCCCTGAGACTTGTTTTTGATGCATCAATCGGCTGTCACTGTTAGAGATAATGGGCTATTGCAGGTGGTCTCAATGACATACATGTGGAGGGGGATAACTCGATGACATCTGATTCTTCCCACCTGCTGTTGAACAAGAAATTGTTATGTTCCATCACTAATGGATGTGGCAACATACACGTATTTCTCTATAATCTCCCTATGTTTACCGTGAATTGTGGATATGTAAATATACATACATACTACATAAAACATATCCCTGAGAATGATATTTTGTTTACATATTAAAATTTCCCATGGTAAACTGAGTTAGAAGCACACAGTTATTATCAGAAATAGAACTCTTGTCGAACAGTGTAAATTAATTGGATAGAAAAAAACATCTAATCACCAATCCCATTCTTTTGTGTGTGTGTGTGTGTGTGTGTGTGTGTGTGTGTGTGTGTGTGTGTGTGTGTGTGTGTGTTTCTGTTTCTGCTGCTGCTTGGCAAGTAGATTTTTTTAATCTACCA
This sequence comes from Schistocerca nitens, assembly GCF_023898315.1. Lineage (NCBI taxonomy): Eukaryota > Metazoa > Arthropoda > Insecta > Orthoptera > Acrididae > Schistocerca > Schistocerca nitens. The sequence continues at coordinate 37,642,578 of NC_064618.1, read as the reverse complement.
AATAATTAAATTATAAAGAAGAAATAGCTCATTTAAAATTAAACACAAAATATAATTGTATGCAACTGGGGTGAATGACTCATAAAACTTAAGAAGTGAATTGAAATAAAGAATATTACGATACAGAAAGTTGCTACTCACTATATTGTAGAGTTTAAATGAAGGATGTCGTGTTGGGCAGCATGCTTAGCAGCAGGGTATCAACTTGTTTCTTGCCACAGTTTGTAGGTGGCCATTTATGTGGACAGTCAGTTTGTTTGTTGTCATGCCCACATATAATGCAGCACAATAGCTGCAACTTAGCTTATATAGCACTTGACTGGTTTCACAGGTAGAACTGCCTTCAATGGGATAGGTGATATTTGTGACCAGACTGGAGAAGGTGGTGGTGGTGGTGGTGGTGGTGGTGGTGGTGGTGGTGGTGGTGGTGGGATGTATGGGACAGGTCTTGCACCTAAGTCTTTTACAGGGATACAACTGATGAGGTAATGGGTTAAAATTCCTTCCTAAACACAAAGAATCCTAAACCCCCTCCTCTCGTTCAGATTCATTGAAGACATCTTTGTGATCTGGATCAAGAATGAGGATGTCCTATCCACATTCCTCAAGAACCTCAACAGCTTCTCCTCCTTTGTCTCACCAGGACCTTCTCAAGCCAGCAAGCCTAGTTCCTAGGTGTTGATCTCCACTTCAAAGACGACTACATCACTGCCTCTGTCCATTTCCAACCTACTAACTACAAGTAATACCTCCATTTTGACAACTGCTATCCAGTCCATACCAAGAAGTCCCTCCCATACAGCCTATCCACCCACGGTTGTCACATCTGCAGTGATGAGGGGTCCTCCTCGAAATATACCAGGGGTCTCAATGAAGTGTTCAGACAATAATTATCCTCCAAACCTTGTACAAGAACAAATCGTCTGTGTCTTATCTTTGCAGTTTTCCACTACCCCCAAATTCTCACCATCTGGCCACAGAGGAGCATTCTCCTCATAACTCAGTGCCACTGAGGACTGGAAGAACTGAATTACATCCTCTGCCAGTGTTCTGACTAACTATCATTGTGCTCTGAAATCAGAAATGTCCTGCCTACTATCCTTCACACCCATCCCACAGTGGTATTCCTCTGTCCACCAAACCTACACAATATACTCGTCCAAACCAGCACATTCCCTGCTCCCAACCCTTGCTTAATGGCTCAGATCACTGTAATAGAACTAAATGCAAGACCTGTCCCATACATCCTTCCACCACCATCCACTCCAGTCTGGCCGCAAACATATTATATCCCACCAAAGGCAGGGATATGTGGGAAACCAGTCATGTGATATACAAGCTGAGCTGCAACCAATTTGCTGATTTCAGCATGGGAATGACAAGCAACAAGCTGTCTGTCTGCATGAATGACCAGTGATAAACTGTGGCCAGGAACTCTCCCTGCAGTATATCCATTGTTCCTATAACCCTCCTTGCTTCAACCTTGATTAGTCAAATTTCTCACCCATTCAGACCCTTCCCTGTCTCCATTCGAGTGCTACATAGCCCTCATATCACCAACACAAGAAATCTTCTGAACTCCTTTTGTAGAAAGAACTTCCAGGATTTTGCTTTTTTGTGGATGGCAAAGTCAGTGAAGATATTATTTATCTTTGACATTATTTGCTAGGTATATACTATTAGACATATATTTTTACTGATAACTTATTCTTGAAGAGAAGTGATGTCTGTGTCTTGTAACTAGTGTGTTCAGAAAAATTAGTGTTTTGATCATTCATTTTATATTCAAAGCTACGTTTTTACATTTATAATAGCTACCACAGCTAAGGCTAAATATCTATGGCTGGATGACATGTCTGGCATTGCAGTAATAGAGCTGACAAAACAGCTTTGCTAATTAATGCATGTATCTATTAATCCAGACTCTGTCAAAATCCTGACTGTAGTTGGAGATTAGCCATCACAAATGTACAGATACTGTTTTTCGATGTACTATTTTTCTTCCTCCTCATGAGATAGTGTACTGGAGATAATTGCATTGTTTTCCTTATTTTGTCTTGGCTGTCTTAGTAGTTTCTTGGCATAATTTAAGTGTTTACAATTAGTTATGGATCTGTGTTTTGAATACTGGGGGAGAGGGGGATTTATGAAGAATAGAGTCAGCAAGAATAAGGTTTCTATGCTTTACTTAAGACACATGAGAGCTGATTACCTCTGAAATGAAGAGGCTAGGAGTAAATAGTGTAGTAGAAACAACTGAAACACATAGGAGGAATGTGCACACACATTTGGAGAGAATTTCTAATAAGTATCCGAAGATAATGTACGTACAGTATCACTGTCCCTTTGCTCTTAATATATTTCGCATTAAGACTTTCACTACTGTCTGTTCCCAGACCAATGTGTTTGTCTTCCTGCCTCACCTCTCTACAGGGAGTCCAGTAGGGAGCTGCATTGCCCCAACTGCCACCCACTCTCATGGTCATTCATCCCACCTATTGTGAATGATCCATGCACAAGGTGAGAAATGTGCACAGGTTGTCATGAACATTAGAACTTCATTGCAACATAGAAGGCACATTATAATGTTGAGCATGCTAAATGGCTTCCTAGTGCAAAAAAACATAACAAAAGTCCTGTTATGCTGTAAGGATGTCACTAATATGAGTTAAGCTGAGCACTGCAAGCAGCACTGGGAATTTCCTATATTCCAATGTTGTTGTGCTCAGAGGAATAGTTGTGACTGTTACAGCAGCCAAAAATATGACAACTGTCATCCCCATGGAGGAGATGGCAGTGCCATCCAGAATGCATGGTTCTGAAAGAAAAATACCAGGCCACATCATCATCGAGGAGGGATGATGAGGTGGAATGGTGCAGGCAGAAAGACACCAGAACAAAGGAATGAAGTGGCACAAGACAGATACAAGATAAAACATGTAATAAGAAGGCAATCACAGAACATCACAGTACAAAGGTGTAGAGTACTATCCAACTCAAAGGAAATGGTAAGAGTGTTTTTTGAACATGGAGCAAAACCATTCAAACCCTGTGTAGAAGCACTTGAACACAGAGATGAAGGCTGCCCAATGGAATAAAAGACACTGGTAATAAGTTTCCAGAGACAAGGTAGTAATGAAAATAGCCCAAGAAGAGAGTTGTTTCTAAGTAGCCAAGAGGAATAGAGCTTCATAGAAACACAGATTGTCTGTAACAACATGCAGCAAAAGAAACAGATCACTGTTTAAGGCAAGGTAGAGAATGACCTGATCCACTACAAGATATCTGATAACATGATAACTATTCTTGAAGCTCCAGTTCAGCACTCTGTTTGTAAAAACTGAGAGGCACTGCTGTAGGTATCTAAAGAGTAGGTTGCACTAATGATGCCAATATTGTGGGCTGCATTCTTACTAATATAGACATGGCACTCGGAATTAGATAGACAATGTCAAGTCTGGGACTTGGGTTGGCTGGTGAGCCATTGTGCAGTGGTCTATGAAGGCTGTGAAGAGCACAGGAATACTGGAAAATTGTCCAGTGTCATGTGGTCCCTATACAGAAACTATGCAATGGCTGTCATGGGCAAGATGAGCTGCTCTGAGTTTGTTTCAGGTTTATTAACATGCTAGCAACAGGCAGCACTCTGTTGAATGTCACAAGACAGCATTGTAAGGTACCAGTCATATGGTACACCACAAACTTCGACCTCATTCCTATTATGTCTTCTACTCCATCCTGTTCCCATACCCAACAAATTTCTTCCTGCCTCACCTTTACGAAGAATGCACCTGAGAAACAACCCACATTGTCTGCTACACAGTCTCCTGGCTATGTGTATCCATCTGTAAGTAAAGAAAGGAGGATTACATTGTATGTGTTTGATGTGCAATTTTACTGCATGAACAGCAAAAATGTGGTAAGTGATAACATTTTTGCTATTACCTTATGTGGGGTATCCCTGAGAAAAGTTAATGATAATTTGAAATTCTTGGTGAAGTTTTCTGCAAGTCACCAAGTGCTCTCATTGTCAAATACTGGATGAATAGAATGTCAGCATATGCTTGCAGTGAGTGAGGCTGCGTATACAGTCATACACACAGTTCCTAAGTGTTAAACTTGCCACAGTGAGTTAACCCTGTAACATAAAATTGTATGTTTTAATAATCAGATTACTACAGGATTATAAATTATAAAATTTGGTTAGTAATTATTTGAAATGTTGACAATAAAAGTTTATTTGCCCCTGGCGGTATTCAGATAGCCAGCTTGCAACTCGAAAAAGTTCTGACTTTGTGGAACTCGGTTAGTAATGTTCACTGTTGTACATAATTGACTAGATTAGATGCTCAGTTATTCACTGATCACTAGGCTCTCTAAAAGATTGAAATAATTGATTCTGTTCTTTATAATGTCATATTGAAACAGTCTTCATTTATCAACTGTTTGTTTGACTTTTGCAGATTAAGTATTTTTTATATTAACACACAATTTCCTTTTTTGTCAATCAGGCCCTGTTGTCGGTGAAGCCCCACGTCCTATAGCTCAGGTGAGTGAAAGTAGAGGCGGCACCACTGAGACTGACAGAGAGATGGTGAGTTTCACCAGCAGCAAAGGAAGTTTGGCTTTGTGGCATGTAATGAACACCCCGCCCCCTGTTTCCTGGCCACCTTCCAGGGTGCTAACAAATTTCATCAGCCCATGGTTTTTAGCCATTCTGTTGGCTGCCCTGCACACCCGATTTTAATTAATCAACACCTTTCTACATATCCTATTCATCTTCACTTCATACTTGTTATTTTTTGCACTCCAATCTTTCCTGACACCACAACTTTTGCAACTTCATTTGCACTGGTAACTGAAGTGTTGTCTCAAGTCTTATAATACAATGTAATTACCTACTGAACAATTACAAAAATATATCAAAGAATACTCGCATACTGGCTAATGACATCGTAACTTCATATTTTGTCTCCTGATATAATGGCGTTGTCACAGTGCTACAGATCTAGGGCAAGGCACTTCACTGAATGAGAATGAGATAGCATGGAATAAAACACTCAAATCAGCAAGTACAGTGAAGCCTGATGAAGCAACTATTGCTGTCCCACTCAGCAGAAACTCTTCACACATTTGCAGCAGATTTCATGCACAAGAGAAAAAATTCCTGAAGTGAATAAAAGTTTAAACCCATTATTAGAACTAGAATATGACTTTATGGCAGCGACCATCATTCATTGGTACTATAGACATCGCAAAATATGTAACTTTACCCCAGAGTTAGGTTACAGCACATTTGATATTCATTAAACATGATAATTACCACCTACAATTCTCTAAAATATTTAGTTATTGCAATTATACGTCAATCACCATTTGTAAAATGGTAATAGTCACTCTTCTTGCTATTATCATAGCCAGACAAACTTGAAAAAACCCTTTTTAGAATATTATCATGGTCATTAAATTGATTTCTCGTGCACTTCATAGAGAGGTCTTCTTGTCTTTGGGTATCACAAGTTTATCTTGGGTTGCATAGTAATTCAATAAATCTAACTTCATGTTTGGTAGCTCATCTATCACCGGTTGTGCTGTGTGAAGTAAAAGTAACTGTGTAGCTACGTTCTGTAGCTACGTTCGCTGTTTGGGATTTGCTTCCAGTAATATTCAGGTATGTCTCTGATACATGAAACAGAATCAAATGATCAATCTTTGGATGATCAACCAGATCTTGTACTGACTTCTGTATACAGGTAGCTGTCCCTCCTGCAGTGACCATATGATCAACATGCATGCTGTCTGTCATATGAATCTCACTGTATAGTGTCTGCCACAAGTAGTGCAACTCTGAGGACAAGGGCCCATTCCACATTAACTTACGCTGCCATAGACATTGCAAAAATATCTTAAATGTGATCACAATGGGACTAATTAATCCAAATGGATCAAAAATGTATGATGTGGCACACAGTACAGTGCATTTTGTGAAGCTGTAGATATTAGGTGCTGGTTTGACATTGTTCACACTTTCAAAACGTTGAGCAGCTGGATGCTAGAATGAACCTCAAGTTGTAACATCCTCATCATTATCAAGCAGTAAAAGTAGTTGTGTTTCTTGCACCACTGAGGGGATATTTTTGAATAGTTCGTCTGTGTTGCTGTACCATTTCCATAGTGAAGCTCCACCTCTTATCAATATCATCATGAGATCTTACTGGAGCTTGATTTCACCCCTTACTGTATTGCATCCTGAGGTACAATGGTCGATATTGAAATGATTAGTGAGAATGTTCGCTGCCTCACTCTGCTCACTCTCTTTGTGAGCTAACTGTAACAGACCACTGGCTGCAAGAAAGGGCGCACAAGTCATTCTGTATGTGATTGTCTTTCATTGGTATTCCCGAGGTGGTGCAGATCTATCACTCCTCCACAATATTCTTTGGAAAGTGCGATCTTCATCTACTACCAGAACTTGTCAATGCATATTCTCCATGTCTACTGTGAAGGCAATGCGATGTATGTGGAAGCATAATGTTACGGATTACAAATAATGTTGAATGGTTGGTCATATCATTGGAAGACTGTTTAGTGACAAATTTGTGTTTGATTTGGCAAGACAATCAAACGCTGCTCTTGTTTAGTAGTTGAGCTGAAGCGGCATGTACTATGAAATGGCTTCTGTCATGACTAGTACTACCGTGTGTCGTAAACCTTCATACTTCCTCATAAACTCTGTGTAGCTTTCCACAAGCTTTGATTGTCTTGTTAGTTTCTGTTCAGTCTGAGAGAAGCATTTTGCTGCATTGTGGAAAGAATTGCATAACAAACTTTGCTCTTCCTGAAATGGAAGATGAACTATGAACCTATCTGTTGAATTTTTAGTTGTGTGTTCCACGAAGTGCGAGTCACATTGCTGCTCTTCTTCCATCATTAAGACATTGATACCACACAACTAGTGTTTGGACAGATTTAAGGAAAAGAAGTGGAATGTGGACTCACATATTTTTTCATTTGTTGTTTTATGTAATACAATTTATTACTTAACAACATTCATAGTATTACAATTTAAAAGTGTATTCAAACAGTCATGAGACTCGCAGTAAAATTTTTAGCAGGCTTAATTAATTAGAATCCATATTTTGTCAATTGTACCATTATGAAAATGGCATGAAATTGGAAGTACACAGTTCACAAAACAAGGAAAGGTCACACGAATTGGACAGGTTCAACAAACAATTTTATCAATCAAATTAATTACAGTGACTGACATTAGATGCATTAACAATTTGCAAGCTTAAGTTACTGTTGCACAGTTGAAGAACGTTCATCCAAATACAGGAAGATTCGCAAGCCACACCACTGATTGTATTTGTTGGAAGGCCTCTTAGCAATGTACAACACATAACAAAAAGAAAGGAAAACCAGTAAGCAGTAAAATACACAGTGCCTCATACCAGACACATGGGAAGGTATGAATTTTAAGTATGAATCCCAACCCATGCATTGCAAACAAACATTAAAACTGACTTTTAATAAATGTGCAGTTGTCAAAATTTCAGAGCCAATCACGAGCTACAGCAGAGAGCTATCACAGTCAACAAAGAATGAGCAGCTAAATTCCCCAAGTGGACTAATGATTATGCACCAAGGTAAAGATTGGCAATTTACACTGATAACTAACAGGTTTTAAACTTAATGTATTGAGAATTGTTAACAAGGGTGCAACGTTTAAGTGAGTAGTTAGTTATAATGAGGAGGATCCTCAGGCTTGGTAATTCACCGAATAGAGCAGACTACTGGTTCCTGCCCAAATTGTGGCACTCTGCCATGGAGCATGTCAGATGAGCAACTTCGCTTCACTCGAGCGACTGGTAGGGGCAGTAGACTGCCAGTCAACTCAGACACCGTGCGACGACAGAGGTGCCACCATGGCAAAAGGCAAACATGCCTCTGCTCTGGGCACAGGGAACAAGAACACATCATTTCCTGCCAAAGCTACCCTGCCAACACACACCAATGGGAACAGAATTCTGCACAAATAAAGCTTCACACAAGAAGGGGCAGGAAGTAGAAAATGTGAACAAAACGCACAAGTGACTAGCAATGTAATTAACACTGTTTAAACTTTCTGTTATTCAGAATTGAAAATATCAGCACCTGCTGATAAAATAACTCAAGTGTACACATGTACCAAGATCACTTTGCCTCTGACATAGATCACATTACAATTGATTCCCTTCATGAGACTTACAACAGGGAATACTCTTACACTTGCATGACATATTACCTGGAACACAAATTGCAATTAATAACACTGACTGATGATCATGCACTCAGTCACTCATAGGTGCATTAATACAACAGATGCAATTTTAGATAACACAGACATGACCTTACTCAAATATAAAAGAACAACACTTTACTCCACTCAGTTGTGAAGGAGCCATACATTGCAGGATTCCAGCCAGGGTATTATTGCATCCTACACACTCAGGTGATCATTGAGGAGCCATAAAATTTAAGCTTGTAGAGTGAGCCAGTTACTTGCCAATCAGGTTGCTTGCAATGTCCGTATGTCTTCATGCAGCTCACCGCTATCTGGCCTTATCAGAGCCAGCCCAGCTTGACGTGACTGATTCAACCTTCAGCAGCATCTCGGGACCTGCACCAGACAGCGGGAGTCCCCCAAAAGCAACATCTTGCCAGCCGCATTCCCTCCAGCCAACTGTTCTCCAGGCCCCACCAAACCAACACACACGTGCAAATGTTGCTACGGCTCAGACATGATTTAATCCTTCTGTCTTCCACAGTTTGTTCAAGAAAGTCAGTGTCAGTTTTCACAAAGCATAACATGAATGGCCACCTTGACAAAATTTTGTGCTCTACCATTTGATACTCCTTTGACATACATAACCCAACACAGTTCTGTCTCTTAAATCACTGGATGATCAGTTCATATTGAGATAGTCCTTAACTTCTGAATGTACAGAGAAACTTTTGCTCCCAGCAACATGTCGATCTTGACGGGTGACCAAAATTCTAGATCGATAAGTTTTATACGTATCAAATCAAACACACTGTTTAATTTTGCTGAAGGTAACTGACATCTTGTCTTGATCCCAGACAGAAGGTGAAATGAAGATGTTTATACAGGAGTCAACTTGAACAGAGATGTGCTGTTTCGTTTCTGATATGATTCCACATGTTCCTTGAATGTATACTCTACTGTGCCATCTGTGAAGTGAGAGGCACTGTGCACATGCTTCAGATATAAATCATGACTGTGAGTCAGAAACTAAGGGAGCATAAGTTTGCCATGTGCCACTGCTATCTGTCAACCGTGTTGTCACTGTCGTAAGCAGCATTTGTTTGTCTCTGATGACTTTAAGTGAGCAATAACGCAGTGTATTTGATGCATGTATACCATTGTTTTTGTGTTTCATGTCACTAGGACAATCCTTCCTTGTTCCATCTTTGTTGTTTTATTTCTGTCTGTAGCAGTGTGTGGTGCCATTCTCAACAAGCATGACATCATACAGATGTGCAACTAGAAGCCCTACGATCACCCTTGGGACAGTTGTTGATCAGTTTGTTGGGCATCACTATAGGTTTGTGTTTGCTACTCGTGGCTTGCCTTAATTTGCTGCACTTCTGCAAAGCATGAGGCAAGTGGCACTTGACCAATGCAGCACTAGCAGGGACTAGATTCATCTCAAATGCCCAATGTGCTTGGCATTGCAGGTGATCTGCTGTTTGTTCCAATATGTGCTGTTTCTTGATAGTACTGTAGTGCTGTAGCCTTAATGATTTCGGATTTGCATTTATTTGTGAGTAAAGCAAATCTATATTCTAATGTAGGAAAGCTATTGAAACTCAGGCAGGTTTTAAATTCTGTTCTTACAGATGGGTCAACATTTTCTATAAAGAACAGTGATATAATTACGTCTTGAAAGGATACATTTAGTTGTAATGCAATCAGCAAATGAACATTGCTTCAAGTAGTGTACTGAGTTCGTTTGCACCTTCCCCGGTCACTGACAGGAACATTAACATCATTCTTCAGATGTGCTGATTCAATCAGCCTAGGATTATTGTATGTGTTGCAAACTGTATCAAAAGCTACATTAAAATTAGTGGTAGTCACAAGAAGATTGTCAGTGAGCTGCACATGTTACTGAACTAAGCAAGTGGTTACTTAGCAGTGTCCTCTAATTTCTCGTTATTTACCACAAGACTCACAAATGATGCCTGAACCGCTTTACATCACATTTGAATGACGGAAGTTTTATGGTGGGCAACTTTATGGTACACTCTGATGCCCTCAAGTCAGAACCCCCTCCTCCTGCAGGGGGCTCGCAATTCTTTCTTCTTTCGTGAGTTCACACGTGGCGCACTTGGGACTCTGAGCTATTGCAGCCAATTCTTCCTTACTGGCCACATTTGTCACCCTGCCCTCCCTCCCTATCCTTGCCGACTCCCAGTTGCCCCCTCCTTCCCCAGTCTTGGTACTCTGGTTCATCTCGACATGGCTATGCTCCTAGGGTGGTCCACAACTCTTTTTTGGATATGTGCGTGGCAAGCACAGGGCCCCGAGCTAGTGCAGTTCTCCTTCCTTTCCTGTCTGCCCTACCCCCCTACCCCATGCCTCCTCATTCCCAATCTCTCTTTTTGGGAGTAATGTATCGAGCCTTAGCCCGGACATGGATGTTTGCAAAATCTAGGATCCTGTTTCCTTTGTTTTTCTCCATCCCCACACTTTCTTCCTCTATTGGTGTTTCCCTACATTCACTCTTCTCCTTGTTTTCATGCCCTTACTTCTCTCTCTGCCTCATTCTCCTTGCCCTATTCTCCTTGTCTTCTTTTCCATGTCTTATTCTCGGCTTCGGTGTTTGAGATTCTTTCTTCTAACCCTCTCTCTCTTTCCTCTCTTCTTTCTACCATGTGCATGTCTGAAGGCCAACGCGTTCGCACGCATAGCCGGTGATGCGGGGTAACGCGTATTTCCCCGCCCTGGGTAGACAAGTAAGGCACGCATGTACCCCTGGTAAAGGCCAGGCCCAGGGAGGGGTGATTGCCTGAGCTGTACCTTCTGAACGTGCTGATTGGTCCCTCTGTCTGTTTCTTGAGAGGTATGACCTCAGGTGTGCACAATCACCTAAGGAGGCCGTGCCCTCTGAGAGGGCCCCGACGAGGTAGGAGCATGCCATCGGAGATGCTGGCAATCATGAGGGATTCGTCCGGTCCACAATGGATTTCTCTTCTTCTTCTTCTTCTTATTCTGTCTTCTGTCCAAAAAAGAAAGCTAGATGATACTCCTGTTCCGAAAATTCTACCACCAGCACTGAAGGTTCTTGTTGTCACAAGATCTGGCAGTCACGATTTCTCAACAGTCAACCCTTTCATCATTCAGAATGGTGTAGATGCGATTGCAGGACCAGTGAAATCATGTACTCAGTTGTGCAGTGGTACCTTACTGTTGGAGACAGAGCACCTTCCAGGCCCAAAAATCACTTCTAGCCACTCCCTTACACACAGATCCTGTAGGGGTGGAGGCCCACCACACCTTGAATTTGTCGCGTGTCATGTTGTATACCAGGTCACCCGACGGACTAGCTGATGAGGAGATTGTCTTTCCTCTTTGATCAGGGAGTGACAACCATCCATCGGGTCATAAAAAGGGTCGACAAGGACCTCATACTGACCCAAAAAATATTCCTGACATTCGACAATGTGCACTTGCCTTCACGAATTACAGCAGGTTATGAGATCATTTCTGTTCGGCTGTATGTACCCAGCCCTACAAGGTTTTACCAATGTTAGTGGTTTAACCATACATGGCAATCTCGATCAAGTGCAGCTAAATGCATTACCTGTGGCAGGGATGCCCATGAGGGTGACTGTCCACCTCCATCCCCTCATTGTATCAACTGCATGGGCAACCATGCTGCCTTCTCTCATGACTGCCCCCTCTACAAAGATGAGAAAAGTATACAGGAAATTCGAGTGAACGAGAAGGTGTCGACCTCAGCTGCTTGCAAGTTATTCATTAGCAGGAAGCCCACTGTGCTTCCTTCAGGCAAATACAGTATCGTTCTCGGCTCTCCTCGGCCTACCAGGGAGGTGGATACACAGACATGTGATCTAACATTTAGCAATTTGGTCATCAGATCAGCCAGTGCTAAGATGACCTGATCAATGTCTCCTCTTCCTCCCACCAACCCTAACACTCAAACATCATCATCAGCTACTGCTAAGACAAGGACCTCTAAATCAGGTGCTCAGACCTTCAAAAAATAACTGACACGCGAAGGTTTCTTGTATACACAAACTTCACAGAAATCAACTGTTCTTTCGACAAAACGTAATTCTTCAATGAAGGCTCATAGAAAAAAAAGAGTTCTCCATGTCTGCAGAGGCGCAAATTACCGTCCCCGGCCATCTTCAGTTTCGCCAGGCCGCACCACTGGTGGCCGATCATCTGGCCTTTAACCGGCGGAGGAAGCCGCCACTCCCAACCATCTCAGGAAGGGGGCAGATGCAATTGTTGAGTTTATGCCTGTCTCCAAGAAATGAAGTTACGCCCATGCGATCGTATTGACCTGACACACTATACCTCCATGCGTTTTGACCTTCTCCCTGTGGCATGTATTCAGGCTCATGGAGGGGTCATGTTGCTGGTTCTTGATGAGGTCTACTATGATCCAATCACATTGCACACAGATCTGTAGGCAGTTGCCATCTGGATTACTCTCCCCACTTTTACATTTTCCATTTGTACTGTTTACACTTCATCATCGTCTGCTTTCACTAGGGCAGACATAATAAAACTGATTACTCAGCTTCCTACACCATTTTTGTTGATTGGAGACTTTAATGCCCACCATCCTCTTTAGAGATTTCCAGCATCCTGCCCGAGAGGCTCCCTCTTGGCAGACCTTTTCAACCATCTCAATTTAGTCTTCTTAAATACCGGTGCACCTACCTTCCTTTCGGACACAACGCATACCTATTCCCACCTGGACCTCTCAACATCCACTATCCAACTTGCATGTCGGTTGGAATGGTATGCTCTGTCTGACACAAACTCGAGCGACCATTTCCCCTGGATAATCCATCTTCTGCATCACACTCTTTTTCCACGTTCCACTAGCTGGAACATCTCCAAAGCTGACTGGGGGACTTCTCAACCTCCCTGGCGACCTTCCATGATCAAAACTTCTCCAGCTGTGATAGTTTGGTCGCATACTTCATGGACGTTATCCTCACTGCTGCTGAATATTCCACCCCTCATACTTCCTTTTCTCCACATCGAGTCCCAGTCCCCTGGTGGACTACCACATGCAGCGACGCTATTCGTGCTCGGCGACGTGCTTTACGCACAGTGCCACCCTAAGTTGGCAATCTGTATCAGTTACTAACGACTCCGTGCACAATGTCATCGTGTTATCAAAGAAAGCAAAAAGGCTTGCTGGGTGGCTTTCACCAGCTCATCCAATAGTTTTACCCCTTCTTCAGTATTCTGGGGTGGCCTGTGCCGGCTGTCTGGCACCAACGTCCACTCCCTGATTTCTGGCCTGACTGTAGTGAATGAAGTCCTTGTGGACGCTGAGGATGTCTCAAATGCCTTTGGCCTCTTTTTCATGGAGGTTTCGAGCTCTGCCCATTACCACCCTGCCTTCCTCCCCTGAAAACCAGCAGAGGATGCATGGCCTCCTTCTTTTCTCCAGAATCGCCAAACAGTAGCAATATTTTTTGATCTGGAGAGAGCATACGATACCTGTTGGAGATCAGGCATCCTCCGCACACTGTTCTGTTGGGGCTTTAGAGGTCGGTTGCCCCTTTTTCTTTGCGAATTTACGGCAGAGCGCACATTTAAAGTGCGGGTGAACACTACACTCTCCCGTACTTTCTCCCAAGAAAACGGGGTACCCCAGGGTTCCGTGCTAAGTGTTGTACTGTTTGCCATTGCCATAAATCCACTTATGGATTGTCTCCTACCTGATGTCTCGGGCTCCCTCTTTGTGGAGGATTTTGCGATCTACTACAGCTCTTAATGGACCAGCCTTCTTGAATGAAGTCTTCAAGGCTGTCTCGATCTCCACCACTCTTGGAGCATCGAAACAGGCTTCCGCTTTTCTCCCAGTAAGACCGTTTGTGTTAATATTTGGCGTCGTACGGAGTTTCTTCTGCCTTCCTTACATCTAGGACCTGTCAACCTTCCATTTTCGGACGTTGCTAAATTCTTGGGTCTTACCAAAATGGCTTTGTTGTGCTGGTATTGTGAATGGCTGAAAGCAAGGGGAAACTATGGCCGTAATTTTTCCCGAGGGCATGCAGCTTTACTGTATGTTTAAATGATGACGGCGTCCTCTTGGGTAAAATATTCCAGAGGTAAAGTAGTCCCCCATTCGGATCTCCGGGAGGGGACTACTCAAGAGGATGTCATCATCAGGAGAAAGAAAACTGGCATTCTACGGATCGGAGCGTGGAATGTCAGATCCCTTAATCGGGCAGGTAGGTTAGAAAATTTAAAAAGGGAAATTGATAGGTTAAAGTTAGGTATAGTGGGAATTAGTGGAGTTCAGTGGCAGGAGGAACAAGACTTCTGGTCAGGTGACTACAGGGCTATAACCACAAAATCAAATAGGTGTAATGCAGGAGTAGGTTTAATAATGAATAAGAAAATACGAATGCGGGTAAGCTACTACAAACAGCATAGTGAACGCATTATTGTCGCCATGATAGATACGAAGCCCACGCCTACTACATTGGTACAGGTTTATATGCCAACTAGCTCTGCAGATGATGAAGAAATTGAAGAAATGTATGATGAAATAAAAGAAATTATTCAGATAGTGAAGGGTGACGAAAATTTAATAGTCATGGGTGACTGGAATTCGGTGGTAGGAAAAGGGAGAGAAGGAAACGTAGTAGGTGAATATGGATTGGGGCTAAGAAATGAAAGAGGAAGCCGCCTGGTAGAATTTTGCACAGAGCACAACTTAATCATAGCTAACACTTGGTTCAAGAATCATAAAAGAAGGCTGTATACGTGGAAGAAGCCTGGAGATACTGGCAGGTTTCAGATAGATTATGTAATGGTAAGACAGAGATTTAGGAACCAGATTTTAAATTGTAAGACATTCCAGGAGCAGATGTGGAATTTGACCACAATCTATTGGTTATGACCCGTAGATTAAAACTGAAGAAACTGCAAAAAGGTGGGTATTTAAGGAGATGGGACCTGGATAAACTGAAAGAACCAGAGGTTGTACAGAGATTCAGGGGGAGCATAAGGGAACAATTGACAGGAATGGGGGAAAGAAATACAGTAGATGAAGAATGAGAGTAGCTTTGAGGGATGAAGTAGTGAAGGCAGCAGAGGATCAAGTAGGTAAAAAGACGAGGGCTAGTAGCAATCCTTGGGTAACAGAATATATATTGAATTTAATTGATGAAAGGAGAAAATATAAAAATGCAGTAAATAAAGCTGGCAAAAAGGAATATAAACGTCTCAAAAATGAGATGGACAGGAAGTGCAAAATGGCTAAGCAGGGATGGCTAGGTGACAAATGTAAGGATGTAGAGGCTTATCTCACTAGAGGTAAGATAGATACTGCCTACAGGAAAATTAAAGAGACCTTTGGAGATCAGAGAACCTCTTGCATGAACATCAAGAGTTCAGATGGAAACCCAGTTCTAAGCAAAGAAGGGAAAGTAGAAAGGTGGAAGGTGTGTGTATATAGAAGGTCTATTACAAGGGCGATGTACTTCAGGACAATATTATGGAAATGGAAGAGGATGTAGATTAAGATGAAATTGGAGATATGATACTGCGTCAGGAGTTTGACAGAGCACTGAAAGACCTGAGTCCTAACAAGGCCCTGAGAGTAGACAACATTCCATTGGAACTACTGATGTCCTTGGGAGAGCCAGTCCTGACAAAACTCTACCATCTGGTGAGCAAGATGTATGAGACAGGCGAAATACCCTCAGACTTCAAGAAGAATATAATAATTCCAGTCCCAAAAAAAGCAGGTGTTGACAGATGTGAAAATTACCGAACTATCAGTTTAATAAGTCACAGCTGCAAAATACTAACGCGAATTCTTTACAGAAGAATGGAAAAACTAGTAGAAGCCGACCTCGGGGAAGATCAGTTTGGATTCCGTAGAAATGTTGGAACACGTGAGGCAATACTGACTCTACGACTTATCTTAGAAAATAGATTATGGAAAGGCAAACCTACATTTCTAGCATTTGTAGACTTAGAGAAAGCTTTTGACAATGTTGACTGGAATACTCTTTCAAATTCTGAAGGTGGCAGGGAGTGAAAGGCTATTTACAATTTGTACAGGAACCAGATGGCAGTTATGAGAGGAAAGGGGCATGAAATTGAAGCAGCGGTTGGGAAGGGAATGAGACAGGGTTGTATCCTCTCCCCGATGTTATTCAATCTGTATATTGAGCAAGCAGTGAAGGAAACAAAAGAAAAATTCGGAGTAGGTATTAAAATCCATGGAGAAGAAATAAAAACTTTGAGGTTCGCTGATGACATTGTAATTCTGTCACAGGCAGCAAACGACCTGGAAGAGCAGTTGAACGGAATGGATAGTGTCTTGAAATGAGGATATAAGAAGAACATCAACAAAAGCAAAATGGGGATCATTTTAATGTAGTCGAATTCAGTCGGGTGATGCTGAGGGAATAAGATTAGGAAATGACACTTAAAGTAGTAAAGGAGTTTTCCTATTTCGGGAGCAAAATAACTGATGATGGTCGAAGTAGAGAGGATATAAAATGTAGACTGGCAATGGCAAGGAACACGTTTCTGAAGAAAAGAAATTTGTTGACATCAAGTATAGATTTAAAAGTCAGGAAGTCATTTCTGAAAGTATTTGTATGGAGTGTAGCCATGTATGGAAGTGAAACATGGACAGTAAATAGTTTGGACAAGAAGAGAATAGAAGCTTTTGAAATGTGGGGCTATAGAAGAATGCTGAAGATTAGGTGGGTAGATCACATAACTAATGAAGAAGTACTGAATAGGATTGGGGAGAAACGTTTGTGGCACAACTTGACTAGAAGAAGGGATCGGTTGGTAGGACATGTTCTGAGGCATCAAGGGATCACCAATTTAGTATTGGAGGGCAGCATGGAGGGTAAAAATCGTAGAGGGAGACCAAGAGATGAATACACTAAGCAGATTCAGAAGGATGTAGGTTGCAGTAGGTACTGCGAGATGAAGGAGCTTGCACAGGATAGATTAGCATGGAGAGCTGCATCAAACCAGTCTCAGGGCTGAAGACCTTAACAACGACATGTTTGACAGAAAACTGTGCTGGTCCTCCCACGTTTCCTATCTGTCGGCTCGCTGTCTGCGATCTCTCAACACCCTCCGTGTCCTGAATGGTACCTACTGGGGAGCGGACCGAGTGGTCCTTCTCCGCCTCTATCGTGACTTAGTGTGCACGAAATTGGACTATAGAAGCATAGTTTACTCCTCTGATTATCCGTCTATTCTTCGGCGTCTCGACTCTATCCACCACCGTGGATGCCCCCTGCGGGTCCGGGGTAAAAATAGGCCCGAGGTATTCCTGCCTGTCGTAAGAGGCCACTAAAAGGAGTTTCAACCGTTTTGGCCTTCCATGTGATTGTCCCCCTTGGGGTTTGACCTCCATTTTTCAAAATTCTACAGAAGTACGAGCCTTTTGGGGAAGGACGCCTTACGTGGTGTACCACTGGTCCTCAGTGCACTAAGACCTTGGCACTCAGCATTGTAACGGCGTTGTAACCATACCCACTATTCCTTAAATTGGGCCTAAACGCCTGATGGGTTGTACAAGTTATGCCCATAGTGCGTCCCCATCTGCACCTAAGATCATGATGGACTTTCCATGGCATCAAAATCCAGCACGGTAGCCAGCCCGTTGTGTTGGGGTCATCATGTACCCTCTAGGTTGCAGCCCCCTGACAACACAGGGATCATACTGCTGATACCTGAGCTGCACCCTCCCCACGTCGGCCAAGGAGTAAATGCCCGTCTCCTTGGGGCATCAGGACTCCCGGCAACGGTCATCCTGCCAGGTGGCCCTTGCTGAGGCTGGGTGGCGCCTGTGGGGAGAGCCCCTGGTCGGAGTGGGTGGAATCGGGGCGGACGTTTTGCAGATGAAACATTAACATGTATCAGGTTGCTATGCGGCCAAGTCTTATAAAAAGAATGGTACTGTCTCTGGTTCTGGTTCTCCTGACCTTTCCCCCTTGGCCACTCCCTGGGAGGAAGGACAGGCCCGCCGGCTTGGGGCGAAGTACTTCCCCCGCTATTTGGTCTGTTCTCGAAACGATGGGGGGACGTTTGCCACCTCCAAGCCCATGTTCTTTGTCCAGCACATCGAGGACATCTTCGGGGAAATCAAGGCTCTCAGTAAAATGCATTCAGGGTCCGTTCTTATAAAGACCACCTCCGCCACACAGTCGGCGGCGCTCCAGGTGTGCGACTGACTAGGGGACATCCCAGTATCCATTGTCCCGCATCTGGCACTGAATAAGATGCAGGGGGGTATTTTTCATCAGGACCTCCTGCTGCAATCTGATGAGGAGCTCAGGGCCAACCTGGAGCGCCGAGGCGTGCATTTCACCCGGCGAGTCCAGGGCGGCCCCAAAGACCGTCGCATCGACACCAAGACCTTTATCCTCGCCTTCGAGGGGGACGTTCTCCCGGAGAAGGTAAAGGTGATGTGCTACCGGCGCGACGTGCGACCTTACGTCCCGCCTCCTATGCGCTGTTTTTGGTGTTTGTGCTTTGGGCACATGTCGTCACGGTGTGAGGCTGAGCCCCTTTGTGGCGATTGTGGACGTCCTCTTCGTGAGGAACATACATGCACCCCACCACCTCGGTGCGTTAATCATCCTGGCATCCACTCGCCTAGATCTTTAGACTGCCCCGTGTATCAGAAGGAGAAGAAGATTCAAGAACTCAAAACTTTGGATCGTCTCTCTTATTCTGAGGCCAGGAAGAAGTATGACCGCCTCCATCCCGTGACGTTGACCACTTCGTTTGCATCAGTCGTGTCCACTCCTTCCACAGTATCCTCACCCCTATCCTGTCCCCCTCCACCTCTTCCCCCCATCCGGGGTCTATGCCTCCGCCTCCCAAATCCCTCCCTTCCAAATCCTCCTCCCCCACAGCCCCCGCTCCCTCTGCCCCAGGGGCCACCCTTCCTCCTCCTCCTCCCCCCCCACCTACTGAGAAACGATCCTCTTCTAAGGCGTCCATCGGGGAAACGTTCCGGACCCCAGCTTCCGAGGTCCGGCGTTCCAAAATGGACCCCGCGCATGAGGACCTACTTCCGGTCCAGCACACCATCCCTGTGCCTCCTCGGACTTCCAAGAAGGCCTCCAAGAGGAAGTCTCTATCCCCCTCTCCACCCCGGCGCGTTTCGTCTGACGCTCCATCCGTGAGTGGCTGCTCCTGGCCGTTCTCAGTTTCGCCGGGACACTCTGCTGCCAGGCGCTCAGCTGGCCTCTCGTCGGCAAATTATGCTTCCCCTCCTACACAACCCGGGACAGCGGCCGCAGATGGCGACGACTCGATGGAACAGGATCCGCCTCCCGCCAGTTGTAGCGTTGTTCCCTCGAAACCTGGCCCTCCGCGGCCGTCGAGGTGATCAGCTCTTCCCCCGTCTCGCTCCCCTGTTTTTTGACTAGCGATGGCGTTGTTACATTGGAACATAAGAGGTATTTGATCTAATCAGGAGGAATTACAACTGCTCCTCTGCCTGCACTGTCCGCTCGTCCTTGGTCGCCAGGAAACCAAGTTGTGCCCAACTGACCGTATTGCCTTTACCCACTATACCTCGGAGCGGTATGACCTCACCCCTGTGGACGGTATCCCAGCTCATGGTGGGGTCATGTTGCTCGTTTGGGACGATGTCTATTACCATCCCATCCCATTGACCACCCCACTCCAAGCAATAGCTGTCGGTATTACTCTTTCTGCTTTTACTTTTTCAGTTTGTACCATCTACACTCCATCGTCATCCGCAGTTAGTCGGGCTGACATGATGCACCTGATTGTTCAGCTTCCTCCGCCGTTTCTATTGTTTGGCGACTTCAATGCCCATCATCCCCTTTGGGGCTCTCCTGCATCCTGTCAAAGAAGCTCACTTTTGGCGGATGTCTTCAACCATCTCAATCTTGTCTGCCTCAATACTGGCGCCCCGACTTTCCTCTCGGACTCTACTCATACCTACTCCCACTTGGACCTCTCGATCTGGCCTACCATTCTTGCCCATCGGTTCGAGTGGTATGTCCTTTCTGACACCTATTCGAGTGACCACTTCCCCTGTGTCGTTCGTCTCCTGCACCACACCCCATCCCCACGTCCTTCGAGTAGGAACATACCGAAAGCTGACTGGGGAATTTACTCCTCCCTGGCGACCTTTCTGGACCACGATTTTCTCAGTGGTGACAGTCAGGTCGAATACCTCACGGCTGTTACAGTCAATGCTGCCGAACGTTCCATTCCTCATACTACCTCTTCACGTCGCGTTTCCGTCCCCTGGTGGAATGAGGCTTGTAGAGACGCTATCCGTGCTCGACGACATGCTTTACGCACCTTTCGCCGCCATCCTACGTAGGGAATTGTATTGGATACAAACGACTCCAAGCGCAATGCCGTAGAGTCATCAAAGACAGCAAAAAAGCTTGTTGGGCCTCTTTCACCAGCTCCTTTAACAGTTTTACTCCCTCTTCCATCGTTTGGGGTGGCCTGTGCCGGCTGTCGGGCATTAAGGCCCACTCCTCAGTACCTGGCCTGACCTCAGCTAATGAGGTGCTTGTTGACCCTGTGGCTGTCTCCAACGCCTTCGGCCGGATTTTCACGGAGGTTTCAAGCTCCGCCCATTACCACCCTGCTTTCCTTCCCAGGAAAGAGGCAGAAGAGGCTCGGCGACCTTCCTTCCACTCGCTGAATCTGGAAACTTATAATGCCCCCTTTACTATGCGGGAACTTGAACGTGCGCTTGCACTGTCCCGGTCCTCTGCTCCGGGGCCAGATGCCATTCACGTTCAGATGCTGGCACACCTTTCTCCGGCGGGCAAAAGCTTCCTTCTTCGTACCTACAATCGCGTCTCGACCAAAGGTCAAGTCCCCATGCGTTGGCGTGACGCCGTCGTTGTTCCTATACCCAAACCCGGGAAGGATAGACACCTTCCTTCTAGTTACCGCCCCATTTCTCTTACAAGCTGTGTCTGTAACGTGATGGAGCGCATGGTTAACGCTCGGTTAGTTTGGATTCTTGAATCTCGATGGCTACTTACCAATGTTCAATGCGGCTTTCGTTGCCGCCGCTCCGCTGTTGACCACCTTGTGACCTTGTCGACATTCATCATGAACAACTTTTTGCGAAAGCGCCAAACGGTAGCCGTGTTCTTCGATTTGGAGAAGGCTTATGATACCTGTTGGAGAGGAGGTATCCTCTGCACTATGCACAGGTGGGGCCTACGCGGTCGCCTGCCCCTTTTTATTGATTCCTTTGTAACGGATCGAAAGTTTAGGGTACGTGTGGATTCCGTATTGTCTGACGTCTTCCTCCAGGAGAACGGAGTGCCTCAGGGCTCAGTCTTGAGCGTAGCCCTTTTTGCCATAGCGATCAATCCAATTATGGATTGCATTCCACCTAATGTCTCAGGCTTTCTCTTTGTCGATGACTTCGCGATCTACTGCAGTGCCCAGAGAACATGCCTCCTGGAGCGCTGCCTTCAGCGTTGTCTAGACAGCCTATACTCATGGAGTGTGGCAAATGGCTTACGGTTCTCTGAAGAGTAGACGGTTTGTATCAACTTTTGGCGATATAAAGCGTTCCTTCCGCCATCCTTACATCTCGGTCCTGTTGTTCTCCCATTCGTGGAAACAACTAAGTTTCTAGGGCTCACATTGGACAGGAAACTTTGTTGGCCTCCGCATGTCTCTTATTTGGTGGCCCGTTGTACACGTTCCCTTAATGTCCTCAGAGTGCTTAGTGGTTCATCTTGGGGAGTGGATCGCACTGTCCTGCTTCACTTGTATCGGTCCATAGTCCGATCGAAGCTGGATTATGGGAGCTTCGACTACTCGTCTGCTCGGCCATCCCTCTTACGCCGTCTCAACTCCATCCACCATCGGGGGTTACGTCTTGCGAACGGAGCCTTCTACACTAGTCCCGTCGAGAGTCTTTATGCTGAAGCTGCCGAATTACCATTGACCTACTGGCGCGACGTACTGCTGTGTCAGTATGCCTGCCGGCTGTTGTCAATGCCCGACCAACCCTCTTATCTGTCCTCCTTCGCCGATTCTCTCGATCGTCAGTATGGGTTGTATCTGTCTGCCCTGCTGCCCCCTGGAGTCCGCTTCCGTCGCCTGCTTCGACAATTGGGGTTTTGCCCTCCCTACCACCTTCAGAGAGGGTGAGAGCCCGACACCACCTTGGCTCCAGGCTCTGGTTCATATTTATCTCGACCTCAGCTCAGTCCCGAAGGAGGGTACTCCGGCTGATATGTATTGCTCACGGTTTGTCAAACTTCGTGCTCGACTTGCCGGTCACACCTTTATTTACACTGATGGCTCCAAAACTGACGATGGTGTCGTCTCTACCTTTGTCATTGGGGCCGCCACCTTTAAATACCGGCTCCTCGACCAATGTTCCAGCTTTACGGCCGAGCTTTTTGCTCTCCATCAGGCCGTTCAGTATGCCCGCCGCCACTGCCATTCATCGTATACACTCTGCTCTGATTCCCTCAGTGCTCTTCAGAGCCTTGGAGCTCCCTATCCGGTCCATCCTTTGGTGCAACGGATCCAGCAGTCCCTCCATTCTTTCGCTGATAATGGTTCTCCTGTCAGTTTTCTGTGGGTTCCCGGACATGTAGGAGTGCCTGGGAATGAGGCTGCTGATGCTGCAGCCAAGGCTGCAGTCCTCCTGCCTCGGCCAGCCTCCCATTGTGTCCCGTCATCTGACGTTCGTGGGGTTGTTTGTAATAGGCTTGTGTCGTTGTGGTGGGATGCTTGGTCATTCCTCCAAGGAAACAAGCTCCGGGCAGTAAAACCGCTCCCAACTGCTTGGACATCCTCCTCCCAACCATCTCGGTGAGAAGAGGTCCTTCTGACCAGGTTGCGGATTGGGCATTGCCAGTTTAGCCACCGCTACCTGATCTCCGGTGACCCAGCCCCGCAGTGCCCTTGTGGTCAAGCATTAACAGTGCACCATGTTTTATTGTTGTGTCCCCGCTTTAGTCAATCTCGTGTTGTCCTGTCCCTGCCATCTACTTCACCAGATATTTTAGCTGATGATGCTCGAGCAGCTGCTCGTGTTCTGCTTTTTATAACTTTGACTGGCTTGTCCAAAGACATCTAACATTTTTACGTCTTTTATCTTAATCTTTGTCAGGACTTTCTGGTGTCCCCCCCCCTCCTCCCCTTGAGTTTTACTAGATTCCATGTCCTCTAACAACTGTGACTGGGTGCTAATGACCTCAGTAGTTGAGCGCCCTTAAACCCCACCATAAAAAAAAAAAAATAAAACACCGTGGATTACGTTTAGTATCTAGAGCTTTTTACACCAGCGCTGTGGAAAGCCTTTATGCTAAGACTGCTGAACCTCCACTGTCCAATCAGCGAGCTGTCCTTCTAAGTCGTTATGCTAGCCATTTGTCTTCCATGCCTGCTAATCCAGACCATGACATTTTCTTCGACGCCTCCTTTGATGTAGGGTATGCAGGCTGCCCTTCCTCCATACTACCACCGGGAGTCTGCTTCTGTCAACTGCTCCATTCTCTTTCCTTCCGCTTTCCTAAAACTTTCGTGAGAACTGGGGGTACAGCACCACCTTGGCTCCGTCCCCAGACCTGCTTGCTCCGTGATCTTTGTCAGTTTCTGAAGGATGGTACCCCTTCACTTGTTCATTGTCGGGCATTTTCTGCTCAATGTGCACAAATGCAGGATGCCACATTTAGTTACACTGATGGATCAAATAGATCATTTTGTGTAGGGAGTGCCTATATTGTAGGCGACACCCCAAATCGATTTCGGCTTCCCGATCAGTGTTCTGTTTATACTGCGGAGCTTTACGCTGTTCTCCAGGCTGTCCAATAAATCCATCACCATCAGCGGATACGGTATGTTATCTGTTCAGATTCACTCAGCTCTCTCCTCAGTCTCCAAGCTCTCTACCCTGTTGACCCTCTGGTCCACTGGATTCAGGACTGTCTGCGCTTGCTCCACCTGGGGGGCGTCTCAGTTGTGTTCCTCTGGATCCCAGGACACGTTGGTATCTGTGGAAATGAGGCAGCCGATATAGCGGCCAAGGCTGCAGTCTCTCTTCTTCAGCCAGCTATTCGCACGATTCCCTTCACCTATCTATGGAGTGTTTTATGTCGTCGTGTTGTTCTTTTATGGCATGCACATTGGTCGACACTTCCCCATAATAAATTGCGGGACATGAAAGCTCTTCCCTGTGCTTAAACCTCTTCCTCCCGAATGCGTCGCCGGGAGGAGGTAATTTTAACTAGACTCCGGATAGGGCACTGTCTTTTTAGCCATCGACATCTTTTAAGCGGCGATCCTCCCCCACTCTGTCCCCACTGCTCTCAGCTGCGGACAGTAAGACACCTTTTACTCGAGTGCCCCTATTTTACTCTGTTACGCGCGCGTCTACAGCTGTCGCCTGAAATATCGTCCATTTTAGCAGATAACACGCTCAGGCGATCGCGTTCTCGAGTTTATTAGTGCCAGTGAGATGACGCCAGTCATTTTAAGCTCTTTTTGGGGACAACAAACCATTTCTCTAGTGGTTTTTCATGCTTTACTCCTGCTTTTAGTTTCTCCAATTTTTTGAGTTTTGCTCCCTTAGCTGCTGGTTCCATTTTCGTATTTTACTTTTACCTAAGTCACAGATTGGGCGCTAATGACCACAGCAGTTTTGCGCCCTAAAATAAAACAAAAAAAACGCAAAACCAACTGAGGAAAATACAGGCGGCGGAAATGATATCCTAAAGGAGTATTAAAGATGGTGTGAGGGTGGATACAATCCAAAATGAAGATATTAGGAAAGACTAAATATAGGATTAATACGTAATAAAACATTTAAAAAGATACAAAACCAGACTTCACACAGGTAATGTAGGAGTACACGCTGAGCGGCAGAAGAGATGGAGGACAGCCCAGGAGATTGTGGAGACACCTGTAAAACCAGAGCGGGCAAGAATCCCTGACTCATAAAGTGAAGAGGGCGAGGGCGAGGGCGAGGGCGAGGGCGAGGGCTGCAGCAAACTACTCCTTAGAGAATAACGAGCAAAAAGGATCATACAGACTCAAGGCTGGAAATCCTGTGCAGTACATTACAGCACTCAACATGCTGAGACAAGACAACCGTTAGAGAACCTGTCCAAAGTGGCTCCCACAGGCCTCTAAGCAAGTGCGGACATGATGCAGCTGCATCTGACATCAATTTTCAAATGTCCACTTACTAGTTCTCTTAACTGTTCCACTCCTTCTTCTGTTGTGTGGGCCAACCTCAGATGGCACTCTGGGACAAAGAATCAATTTCAAATTTCTGTCCTGGTAGCAGCAGATATAGGCATAATAAACCCTATCACTATCTCTACGATCTGTAATTTTATAATGGTCTGTTATTCATTTCCCCTTCCATGATCCTTCAGACTACTCCACCAGGTCATATTTGAGGGGTGTTCTTTCCAGAAAACTATGCTGTACTTCTATTTCAGTCACTGGCATTATCCTTGCACCAGCCTTCATGGATCTAGCAGCTGTAGTCTACATTCCCACCATGTTGACTTGTGTTTTGTGGGCTCCTTTGTCCTGCACTGTGGCAGTGGCTGTAAGTGGCAGCTGGCAACTCTAGTGCATTCAGACAGTTAAGCTCAATTGAAATAGAAATATTTTGTGATTCTTCATTTGTATTATTATGCAGTTTTCTTCAATTGCACTTTAATAAAATTTCACATGTATCTACTTGTCACTGCACCTGATTCGTAATCTCTGTCATTATATAATTTACCAACTTACTAACACTGAGATGAGCATGTGCAGTGAGATAACATACCACTGACACATTTGAAGGTGTTTGATTTATGCTTAAATTCAGTTCATGTAAAGTTATTCAGCTTTTTAATTTTTTTTTGCAGGAGCAGGAAGAGGTACACCCAGAGGAGGTACTGGCAGGTGAGATTTTTGCTTTCTTCAGTAGCTTAATTACATGTTAAAGTTATCACTTTAATATTTTATTATTTGGTATTCTTTCCATATTTTTCTTGCTAAACTATTTCAGTGAAACAGTTGTTCAAAAGTTTTTACTTGAACTTGACACTGGATGTTAATTACATGGTACATAATTCATACTGAAAATTGGCAGTGCCTTTGTAACTACAAAAGATTGGTCACAAATGTGCAGTTGTGTTTAAAATTATACAGTGGTAGATTGTGAGGGAAACGTGATGAAAGAGAAAGAAGACAAATTTTTAACTACCAAATTGACATTTAAAAATTAGTCATTGTAAAGGTGAGCTAACATTACAAATTGGCCCACTACGATAAGTAGTAATGGTTAGATCACAGTCCCCTTATTCTGTAGTCATGGCTCATATTAAAGTCATCATCTTGAGATAAATATATTTATGTATACAACTATCACACAGCAAAGTTGAGCTTCTTAAAGAGGAAAATTGCCAATGTTATTGGGGACTGGATCAAGTTAACCACATTCATGGCCAGTGATTTGAAACCTTATCATCGTGTTTTGAAATGAAGAGTATTGTCCCTGTAATCCTGCTTCTCTCTCAAAGCTGTATTTTGCTACCTGACTGATGTGTGAAATAGCCTGGCTGCCACCCAGGGTGCAATTTGTTCTTTTACCAGTGGGGGGGGGGGGGGGGGGGATGTCTTAGGGGGTTAGTAGAATTATATATGTTACTAGCTTGGACCGTGGCATTACGCATGGTTAAACAGCTATTTATGAATAGATGTTAATGCCGAAACTCACTATTGACGCGTATGCACTATCAGAAAAGCCATCCCTTGTTATATCTTTAAAAGTACATTATAGGTAAAGCTTATTTACAAAATCATCTACGTATGGGTACAGATATACAAGGGGAATTCGAAAAGTAGAGGCACATTAGTGAAAAGTTGTACTTATTCTAATGATAGAAAACTGTAACATATTAATAGTATTAATAGTAAGACATATTAATAACATTCAGTATTCGGCTGCACAAATTTATAGGTAAAGTTTTACTCCAGTGCATGGGAAATAAACTTCCCAGGTTGGGATGCAAAACTAAAACCAGAGGAGGGGATGGTCTGATGCAGAGGGGGGTGGGGGGGGGGGGGGTGGAAATCCCCCCCATCCTCCCCTGCAAATCGCACACTGGTGCCACCGTTATCCCTCGCCTGCCAAGAGGGTAATTGACTACGCAATGACAACATGCTAGTGACAAGGGAACCTCCCCATCGCACCCCCCTCAGATTTAGTTATAAGTTGGCACAGTGGATAGGCTTTGAAAAACTGAACACAGATCATTTGAGAAAACAGGAAGAAGTTGTGTGGAACTGTGAAAAAATAAGCAAAATATACAAACTGAGTAGTTCATGGGAAGATAGGCAACATTAAGGACGATGGAAATGCAGGAGCGCCGTGGTCTCGTGGTAACGTGAGCAGCTGCGGAATGAAAGGTCCTTGGTTGAAATCTTCCATCGAGTGAAAAGTTTAATTTTTTATTTTCAGTTTATGTGACAAACTCTTATGTTTTCATCACGTTTTTGGGAGTGATTATCACATCCACAAGAAAACCTAAATCGGGCAAGGTAGAAGAATCTTTTTACCCATTCGCCAAGTGTACAAGTTAGGTGGGTCGACAACATATTCCTGTCATGTGACGCACATGCCGTCACCAGTGTCATATAGAATATATCAGATGTGTTTTCCTGTGGAGGAATCGGTTGACCTATGACCTTGCGATCTGATGTTTTCTGATCCCATTGGAGAGGCACGTCCTTTCGTCTACTAATCGCACGGTTTTGCGGTGCGGTCGCAAAACAGACACTAAACTTATTACAGTGAACAGAGACATCAATGAACGAACGGACAGATAATAACTATGCAAGAATAAAGAAAGTAAAATTTTCATTCGAGGGAAGACTTGAACCAAGGACCTCCCGTTCAGCAGCTGCTCACGCTACCACGGGACCACGGCGCTCCTAAGCTTACGTAGTCCATTATGTTGCTTATGTGGCTCATGGACTACTCAGTTCGTATATTTTGCTTATTTTTTCACAGTTCCACACAGCTTCTTCCTGTTTTCTCAATTGATCTGTGTTCAGTTTATCAAGGCCTATCCACTGTGCCAACTTATAACTAAATCTGAGGGGGGTGCGATGGGGAGGTTCCCTTGTGAGTACAAGATGCCTGACTTGGTCGTAGCTTCACAACCTGTGTACTACATTCTCGAGACCCATCTCCAATTCTGTCACCCCTTCCACTCCCATATCAGCTTCCCTGATTTAAACATATAGGAGTTCCCCTTAGCTTATCCTTAAGTTCCACAGTCCTCCTTCCCTCAGTACCTGTATGTGTCCCTGTGCCTCTTATATTACACCCTGTTCAAACTCATCCCTTCACTGACATTCTCAATCAATCAGTCCATCACAACTCCTCATGCAGTTGGCCTGCAGGTTTAAGAAAATTTATCTGACAGAGGGACAGACTGTGGCAAATGTTATTCCAGACTTAGCCTTTGATTGTTTATTTCTACATTAACAGTTTCATCACCAACAAAACATCTTAGGCTGGTGCATAAGACTCAAATATTTTCTGTAAGTTCCAAAAACACACACTATACATAATGGAGACTTAAATCATCAAAAATAATATAATCTGCTTCACTGATCACTGAAGTCTGCCAATGTTGGGGTAACTTTCTGAATCCATAACTGTAAACATCATGTGGTTTTGTAGCAAAGAACTTGTAGAGCCATGTTCAAAGTGTATTTTCACCCCAAAAGGAAGTTTGTGAAGATCATTGAACAGAGAGCAGAAAAGGTGAAATCTGTGGGTGCAATGTCAGGTGAAAAGGTGGTTGCAGATTGACTTCCCAACCCAGTTGTTGTATAGTGTTACTGGCCAGTGTCGCAGGATTCCGGTTGCTGTTATTGTGGAATAGCATCACTTCACACAGTCTTCCTAGTTGTTGTTCTGGGATTTCGTCTGGAAGATGTCTGTTGATGACAATAAATGCCAACAGGAGAGTTACACCTCATGCAAGCAACTCTTTGTACACCACATGGCCACTGTTCCACCAGATGCATAACACTATCTTATGTGGATGCATGCAAGTATTTTTATGTGGCATTACTGCTTTGTTTGGACTAAACCATTTCTTTCTTTTCTTTCCCTTGCATTAGCACAAAGACAAATTTTCTAGTCATCAGTAATGGTGCAGGATAGGAATGATCGGTGGTGTTCACACACAAATCGATGACAAGCAAGTGGATAATGCACATATGGCCAACCAGTAATTTTTCTCATTTGGCTTGTGTTTCTCATATGCTTCATTGTTGAACCGCCTCCATTGCATTCAAGTGTTCCACAATGATGGAATGAGCATGAGGGACTCAATAGAGGGGAAATTTTAGACAATGATTTCACTGAAGAAAATGTTAGTGTTCCTTTATTTGACCCTATAATATTCTTTCCCATATTGTAACCATGTCTGTGGCATTCACTAAGAGAAGCAGAATGTTTCACAAGTGTTGATCACATTGAGTGTGGGATAGCATTTCACATTTCCTGATTACAATCTCTGAATTCCAAAGACAAGTCATGTTTCAGATTTATCAGTCCCCTTGTCATAGTAAATACAATGCAGGGTGAATGTTATTTGTTTGGTATGATTTGAACTGGGAGTTGCAGCAACAGTAAATGAATAATGCTTCTGATTTTCTCTCTGTTGCAATATGTCACCACTGACTTGAGAACTAGAAAAAAGTTCATTCTGAGTGTCACATGACAGATAATGCATGTGCAAACGCTTTCTAGACTATTGTTGGTCTCTAACATTGCCTATGTATTCAGTTGTTATAGACAGAAGAGTTCGAATATTCACAGGAAATTTTCATTAGTTGAACCTGCAATTTTCTGAGCTGAACCTCTGAATGCCAAGCCTCTTTGACCAAGAAATAATATCACATCAAGTAAAATGAGAGCTCAAATGCAAGTTGGCTATTACATGGATGAACAGAAAAGTTACCTTTTTTACTTCCAACCATCAGCATACTTCTTTCATGTCATTTTATTTCTTCGTTTTTATGATTCTCCTGTGAAATATTTTTACAAATGTAAATATTTCGTTTGTTGTCTGTCATTGGATGAAAAATATATTGTATATACTGGTTTTTAATGTAAATCACCTTACGATGTAATCAGAAATGTGTTACTTCTGGATGTTGTTGGCAAGGCTACCAAATTGTAATGTTGTTTTAGATCTGCAAACGTGTACATTTGTTGGGGAAATGTGATAGAATTTACAAGAATATTTGAAGAAAGCATTTTTTAACTCCATCACAATGTGGGTTTAGTGCACAATATCTAAAGAAGAAATAGAATAATATAACAGTTAATACAATCAACTTTGCCAAAATAACACTCTTCTACAAACACCCTTGTATTTCTGAAAAAAATACATTGTGATCCTATTTGTACTTAGATAGCTGAATTCAAAACTGTTTTTAGTTTTTTTTCTGTCAGGGATTGTTCATGAATAATCACAATTTTCTTTTTCTCTTCTGTTTCTGATATATTGCAGCAAACATGAGGTGAAATTCAATAGAGAAATTCACATATTTATGATGTTATAATTTCATCACATTAATGGAGGATGAATTCTAATATATAACACAGAAATCTTTTTGGATACACCTTGTAGCATTTATTTGATATGAGAAATAAGAGGAAATCGACAAGAAAATGAACCACTCTATTCTAATGCACATCACTTTCTTCTCTTGTATTGTGAATCTTTCTTCTCTTGAATGCTATTCCAGCAATAATCTGCTAATATAGAAGGTACCCACTTCCCTTCATAACACCATTCTATGGTAGAAATGTCCTTATGGTATTTTTCGCCATGTTCATTCAATACATCACTACAACTCTCTATGAAGTAGTCCAGATGAGAGTCCATCATATGTATCTTCAAAGACACACTGCACATTGTTTCATTAGCCCAAGATTGATGTGAAGTGGTGTAAGCGGTATATCCCCAGGAGCTATCTGACATTAATGTTGCACATTCTTTTCGCCCACTTCCCATCTCCGACTAGGCCATTTCTTTTTCATGTAGTGACAGTTTCCGTCTCGACTATCCCATTCACAAAGAAAACAGGCATACTCCACGTACCCTTGTTACATTCTCTGTACCATCGCAATTACTCTGAAATCTGCAAATTTTTTCCATTTGTATTCACGGTATAGTAATGAATTTAACACCCATTCTACAAATTGGTAATTCTCTTTGGTCAAGCTGGCATAAGCTACTGAAATGGAGGGTATTTTATTTCCGTTATGCAGCAAAACACCATTGAGACTTAGTTTTGATGCAGCAACCGGCTGTCACTTTTAGAGATAATGGGCTATCGCAGGTGGTCTCAGTGACATACATATGGCAGGGGATAACTCGATGACATCTGATTCTTCCCACCTGCTGTTGAACAAGAAATTGTTATGTTCCATCACTAACAGATGTGGCAAACATACCTGTAACAAGAAATTGTTATGTTCCATCACTAACGGATGTGGCAATATACCTGTATCTCTCTATAATGTCCCTATGTTTACCGTGAATTGTGGATATGTATATATACATACATATTACATAAAACGTATCCCTGACAATGATATTTTGTTTCCATATTAGAATTTCCCATGGTAAACTGGGTTAGAAGCACACAGTTTAATATCAGAAATAGAACTCTTGTCGAACAGTGTAATTTAATTGGATAGATAAAAACATCTAATCACCAATCACATTCTTTCGTGCCCGCGTGTGTGTGTGTGTGTGTGTGTGTGTGTGTGTGTGTGTGTGTGTGTGTGTGTGTGTGTGTGTGTGTGTGTGTGTGTGTGTGTATACGTGTGTGTGTGTGTGTGTACGTGTGTGTGTGTGTGTGTACGTGTGTGTGTGTGTGTGTACGTGTGTGTGTGTGTGTACGTGTGTGTGTGTGTGTGTGTGTGTGTACGTGTGTGTGTGTGTGTGTGTGTGTTTTGTGTTTCCTTGCTGCTGCTTGGCAAGTAGATTTTTTAATCTATGAAATTAAATTATAATTTAAAAACAAAGATGAGGTGACTTACCGAACGAAAGCGCTGGCAGATCGACAGACACATTCCCACGTGGAATGTTTCCCTCTATTATATTGAAATTAAATTATAAAGAAGAAATAGTTCATTTAAAATTAAACACGATATACAATTAGATTCAGCTGGGGTGAAGGACTCATAAAACTGAAGAAGTGAATTGAAACAAAGAATATTATGAAACAGAAAGTTGCTACTCACTATATAGTAGAGTTTAAATGAAGGATGTCATGTTGGGCAGCGTGCTTAGCAGCAGGGTATCAACTTGTTTCTTGCCACAGCTTGTAGGTGGCAATTTATGTGGACAGACAGCTTGTTTGTTGTCATGCCCACATATAATGCAGCACCATGGTTGCATCTTAGCTTATATAGCACATGACTGGCTTCACAGGTTGCACTGCCTACAATGGGATAGGTGATATTTGTGACCAGACTGGAGGTGGTGGTGGTGGTGGTGGTGGTGGTGGTGGTGGTAGGATGTATGGGACAGGTCTTGCGTCTGGGTCTATTACAGGGATATGAGTATGGGTTAAAAGTTCTTCCTAAACACCCAGAATCCTAAAACCCCTCCCCTCATTCAGATTCATTGAAGACATCTTTGTGATCTGGATCGAGAGTGAGGACACCCTATACGCATTCCTCCAGAACCTCAACAGCTTCTCCTCCTTTGTCTCATCAGGACCTTCTCAAGCCAGCAAGCCTAGTTCCTTGGTGTTGATCTCCACTTCAAAGATGACTACATCACTGCCTCTGTCCATATCCAACCTACTAACTGCAATTAATACCTCCATTTTGACAACTGCTACCTAGTCCATACCAAGAAGTCCCTCCCATACAGTCTATCCACATATGCAGTGATGAGAGGCCGTCCTCGAAATATACCGGGGGTCTCAATAAAGTGTTCAGACAATAATTATCCTTCAAACCTTGTACAAAAACAAATCTTCTGTGCTTTATCTTTGCAGTTTCCAACGACCCCCAAAGTCTCACCATCTGACCACAGAGGAGCATTCCCCTCGTAACTCAGTACCACCCAGGACTGGAACAACTGAATTACATCCTCTGCCAGTGTTCTGACTAACTATCATTGTGCTCTGAAATCAGAAATGTCCTGCCTACTATCCTCCACACCTGTCCCACAGTGGTATTCCTCCGTCCACCAAACCTACACAATACACTCGTCCATCCCAGCACAATCCCTGCTCCCAACCCTTGCTTAATGGCTCAGATCACTGTAATAGAACTAAATGCAAGACCTGTCCCATACATCCTTCATTCACCATCTACGCCAGGCTGGTCAAAACAACATATATCCCACCAAAGGGAGGGCTACATGTGAAACCAGTCATCTGATATAGAGGCTGAGTTTCAACCAATGTGCTGATTTCTGCGTGGGAATGACAAGCAACAAGCTGTCTGTCTGCATGAATTACCAGTAATAAACTGTGGCCAGGAACTCCCCCCTGCAGTATATCCTACGTTCCTGTAACCCTCCTGGCTTCAACCTTGATTAGTCAGTTTTCTCACCCATTCAGACCCTTCCCTGTCTCCATTCCAGTGCTACATAGCCCTCATATCACCAACACAAGAAGTCTTCTTTACTCCTTTTGTAGAAAGAACTGCAAGGATTTTGCTTTTTTTTTTTTTTGAGGGTGGCAAAGTCAGTGAAGATATTATTTATCTTTATTACATTATTTGCTAGGTATATACTATCAGACATATATTTTCACCGATAACTTATTCTTGAAGAAAAGTGATGTCTGTGTCTTGTAACTAGTGTGTTCAGCAAAGTTATTGTTTTGATCACTTCTTCTATTTTTAAAGCTACATTTTTACATTTATAATAGCTACCACAGCTAAGGCTAAGTATCTATGGCTGGATGACATGTCTGGCATTGCAGTAATAGAGCATACAAACAAACTTTGCTAATTAATGCATGTATCTATTAGTCATGACTGTCAAAATCCAGACCGTAGTTGGAGATTAGCAATCACAAATGTACAGACACTGTTTTTTGATGTACTATTTTTCTTCCTCCTTATGAGATAGTGTACTGGAGACGATTGCATTGTTTTCCTTATTTTGTTTTGGCTGTCTTAGTAGTTTCTTCG
Source organism: Schistocerca nitens (assembly GCF_023898315.1). NCBI lineage: Eukaryota > Metazoa > Arthropoda > Insecta > Orthoptera > Acrididae > Schistocerca > Schistocerca nitens. Next base: position 37,608,070 of record NC_064618.1, on the reverse strand, counting down.
TATAATTTAAGTGTTTACAATTATTTATGGAGCTGTGTTTTGATTAACGAGGAGGGGGTTTATGAGGAATGCAGTCAGCAATAATGTTTTTATGATTTACCATATGACACATGAGAGCTGATTACCTCTGAAATGAAGAGGCTAGGAGTAAATAGTGTAGTAGAAACAACTGAAACACATAGGAGAAATGTGCACACACATTTGGAGAGAATTTGTGATAAGTATCCGAAGATAATGTACGTACAGTACCACTGTCCCTTTGCTCAAAAAACATTTCCCATCAAGACTTTCACTACAGTCTGTTCCCAGACAAAATTGTTTCTCTTACTGCCTCACCTCTCTATATGGAGTCCAGTAGGGAGCTGCATTTCCCCATCTGTCATCTACTTGTGGTCATTTATCAAACCTGTTGCGGATGATCCATGCACAAGGTGAGAAATGTGCACAGGTTGTCATGAACATTAGAACTTCATTGCAACACAGAAGGCACATTATAATGTTGGGCAAGTGAAATGGCTTCCTAGTGCTAAAAACATAACAATAGTCCTGTTATGCTGTAAGGTTGTCACAAATATGAGCTAAGCTGAGCACTGCAAGTTGCACTGGTGTTTTCCTAGATTCCAATGTTGTTGTGCTCAGAGGAATAGTTGGGAATGTTACAGCAAGGCAAGGTAAAGAATGCCCTGATCCACTGAAAGATGTTTGATAATATGAGAAATATTCTTGAAGCTCCAGTTCAGCACTCTGTTTGTAAAAACTGAGAGGCACTGCTGTAGGTATCTAAAGAGTAGGTTGCACTAATGATGCCAATATTGTGGGCTGCATTCTTACTAATATAGACATGGCACTCGGAATTAGATAGACGATGTCAAGTCTGGGACTTGGGTTGGCTGGTGAGCCATTGTGCAGTGGTCTATGAAGGCTGTGAAGAGCACAGGAATACTGGAAAATTGTCCGGTGTCATGTGGTCCCTATACAGAAACTATGCAATGGCTGTCATGGGCAAGATGAGCTGCTCTGAGTTTGTTTCAGGTTTATTAACATGCTAGCAACAGGCAGCACTCTGTTGAATGTCACAAGACAGCATTGTAAGGTACCAGTCATATGGTACACCACAAACTTCGACCTCATTCCTATTATGTCTTCTACTCCATCCTGTTCCCATACCCAACAAATTTCTTCCTGCCTCACCTTTACGAAGAATGCACCTGAGAAACAACCCACATTGTCTGCTACACAGTCTCCTGGCTATGTGTATCCATCTGTAAGTAAAGAAAGGAGGATTACATTGTATGTGTTTGATGTGCAATTTTACTGCATGAACAGCAAAAATGTGGTAAGTGATAACATTTTTGCTATTACCTTATGTGGGGTATCCCTGAGAAAAGTTAATGATAATTTGAAATTCTTGGTGAAGTTTTCTGCAAGTCACCAAGTGCTCTCATTGTCAAATACTGGATGAATAGAATGTCAGCATATGCTTGCAGTGAGTGAGGCTGCGTATACAGTCATACACACAGTTCCTAAGTGTTAAACTTGCCACAGTGAGTTAACCCTGTAACATAAAATTGTATGTTTTAATAATCAGATTACTACAGGATTATAAATTATAAAATTTGGTTAGTAATTATTTGAAATGTTGACAATAAAAGTTTATTTGCCCCTGGCGGTATTCAGATAGCCAGCTTGCAACTCGAAAAAGTTCTGACTTTGTGGAACTCGGTTAGTAATGTTCACTGTTGTACATAATTGACTAGATTAGATGCTCAGTTATTCACTGATCACTAGGCTCTCTAAAAGATTGAAATAATTGATTCTGTTCTTTATAATGTCATATTGAAACAGTCTTCATTTATCAACTGTTTGTTTGACTTTTGCAGATTAAGTATTTTTTATATTAACACACAATTTCCTTTTTTGTCAATCAGGCCCTGTTGTCGGGGAAGCCCCACGTCCTATAGCTCAGGTGAGTGAAAGTAGAGGCGGCACCACTGAGACTGACAGAGAGATGGTGAGTTTCACCAGCAGCAAAGGAAGTTTGGCTTTGTGGCATGTAATGAACAGCCCGCCCCCTGTTTCCTGGCCACCTTCCAGGGTGCTAACAAATTTCATCAGCCCATGGTTTTTAGCCATTCTGTTGGCTGCCCTGCACACCCGATTTTAATTAATCAACACCTTTCTACATATCCTATTCATCTTCACTTCATACTTGTTATTTTTTGCACTCCAATCTTTCCTGACACCACAACTTTTGCAACTTCATTTGCACTGGTAACTGAAGTGTTGTCTCAAGTCTTATAATACAATGTAATTACCTACTGAACAATTACAAAAATATATCAAAGAATACTCGCATACTGGCTAATGACATCGTAACTTCATATTTTGTCTCCTGATATAATGGCGTTGTCACAGTGCTACAGATCTAGGGCAAGGCACTTCACTGAATGAGAATGAGATAGCATGGAATAAAACACTCAAATCAGCAAGTACAGTGAAGCCTGATGAAGCAACTATTGCTGTCCCATTCAGCAGAAACTCTTCACACATTTGCAGCAGATTTCATGCACAAGAGAAAAAATTCCTGAAGTGAATAAAAGTTTAAACCCATTATTAGAACTAGAATATGACTTTATGGCAGCGACCATCATTCATTGGTACTATAGACATCGCAAAATATGTAACTTTACCCCAGAGTTAGGTTACAGCACATTTGATATTCATTAAACATGATAATTACCACCTACAATTCTCTAAAATATTTAGTTATTGCAATTATACGTCAATCACCTTTGTAAAATGGTAATAGTCACTCTTCTTGCTATTATCATAGCCAGACAAACTTGAAAAAACCCTTTTTAGAATATTATCATGGTCATTAAATTGATTTCTCGTGCACTTCATAGAGAGGTCTTCTTGTCTTTGGGTATCACAAGTTTATCTTGGGTTGCATAGTAATTCAATAAATCTAACTTCATGTTTGGTAGCTCATCTATCACCGGTTGTGCTGTGTGAAGTAAAAGTAACTGTGTAGCTACGTTCTGTAGCTACGTTCGCTGTTTGGGATTTGCTTCCAGTAATATTCAGGTATGTCTCTGATACATGAAACAGAATCAAATGATCAATCTTTGGATGATCAACCAGATCTTGTACTGACTTCTGTATACAGGTAGCTGTCCCTCCTGCAGTGACCATATGATCAACATGCATGCTGTCTGTCATATGAATCTCACTGTATAGTGTCTGCCACAAGTAGTGCAACTCTGAGGACAAGGGCCCATTCCACATTAACTTACGCTGCCATAGACATTGCAAAAATATCTTAAATGTGATCACAATGGGACTAATTAATCCAAATGGATCAAAAATGTATGATGTGGCACACAGTACAGTGCATTTTGTGAAGCTGTAGATATTAGGTGCTGGTTTGACATTGTTCACACTTTCAAAACGTTGAGCAGCTGGATGCTAGAATGAACCTCAAGTTGTAACATCCTCATCATTATCAAGCAGTAAAAGTAGTTGTGTTTCTTGCACCACTGAGGGGATATTTTTGAATAGTTCGTCTGTGTTGCTGTACCATTTCCATAGTGAAGCTCCACCTCTTATCAATATCATCATGAGATCTTACTGGAGCTTGATTTCACCCCTTACTGTATTGCATCCTGAGATACAATGGTCGATATTGAAATGATTAGTGAGAATGTTCGCTGCCTCACTCTGCTCACTCTCTTTGTGAGCTAACTGTAACAGACCACTGGCTGCAAGAAAGGGCGCACAAGTCATTCTGTATGTGATTGTCTTTCATTGGTATTCCCGAGGTGGTGCAGATCTATCACTCCTCCACAATATTCTTTGGAAAGTGCGATCTTCATCTACTACCAGAACTTGTCAATGCATATTCTCCATGTCTACTGTGAAGGCAATGCGATGTATGTGGAAGCATAATGTTACGGATTACAAATAATGTTGAATGGTTGGTCATATCATTGGAAGACTGTTTAGTGACAAATTTGTGTTTGATTTGGCAAGACAATCAAATGCTGCTCTTGTTTAGTAGTTGAGCTGAAGTGGCATGTACTATGAAATGGCTTCTGTCATGACTAGTACTACCGTGTGTCGTAAACCTTCATACTTCCTCATAAACTCTGTGTAGCTTTCCACAAGCTTTGATTGTCTTGTTAGTTTCTGTTCAGTCTGAGAGAAGCATTTTGCTGCATTGTGGAAAGAATTGCATAACAAACTTTGCTCTTCCTGAAATGGAAGATGAACTATGAACCTATCTGTTGAATCTTTAGTTGTGTGTTCCACGAAGTGCGAGTCACATTGCTGCTCTTCTTCCATCATTAAGACATTGATACCACACAACTAGTGTTTGGACAGATTTAAGGAAAAGAAGTGGAATGTGGACTCACATATTTTTTCATTTGTTGTTTTATGTAATACAATTTATTACTTAACAACATTCATAGTATTACAATTTAAAAGTGTATTCAAACAGTCATGAGACTCGCAGTAAAATTTTTAGCAGGCTTAATTAATTAGAATCCATATTTTGTCAATTGTACCATTATGAAAATGGCATGAAATTGGAAGTACACAGTTCACAAAACAAGGAAAGGTCACACGAATTGGACAGGTTCCACAAACAATTTTATCAATCAAATTAATTACAGTGACTGACATTAGATGCATTAACAATTTGCAAGCTTAAGTTACTGTTGCACAGTTGAACAACATTCATCCAAATACATACTCGAGTGACCTTTTCCCCTGCATAATCCATTTCCTGCGTCACACTCCTTCTCCATGTTCCACTAGCTGGAACATCTCCAAAGCTGACTGGGGGCTTTTCACCTCCCTGGTGACCTTCCATGACCAAAATTCTCCAGCTGCAATGGTCAGGTCGCATTCTTCATGGACGTTATTCTCACTCCTGCTGAATATTCCACCCCTCATACTTCCTCTTCTCCACGTTGAGTCCCAGTCCCTTGGTGGACTACCGCATGCAGCGACACTATTCATGCTCAGTGACGTACTTTACGCACCTTCCAGCGCCATCCTAAGTTGGCAAACTGTATCAGTTATAAATGACTCTGTGCACAATGTCGTCGTGTTATCAGAGAAAGCAATAAGGCTTGCTGGGTGGCTTTCACCAGCTCATCCAACAGTTTTACCCCTTCTTCAGTAGTCTGGGGTGGCCTGCGCCAGCTGTCTGGCACCAAGGTTCACTCTCCGATTTCTGGCCTGACTGTGGCGAATGAAGTCCTTGTGGATGCTGAGGATATCTCAAATGCCTTCGGCCGCTTTTTTGCAGAGGTTACGAGCTCTGCCCATTTCCACCCTGCCTTCCACCCCTTAAAAATAAGCAGAGGAGGCACGGCCACCTTCTTTCCAGTCTTTGAATCGTGAAAGCTAGAATGCCACCTTCACTGTGCGGGAACTCTAAAGTGCACTCATCCGTACCCGATCCAATACTCCAGGGCCCAATGGTATCCATATTCAGATGCTGAAGAACCTTTCTTGCTCAGGTAAAGGCTGTCTTCTTCGCTCCTATAATCGCATCTGGACTGAAGGTCATGTTCCCACACACTGGCGTGAAGCAATTGTTGTTCCCATACCCAAACCAGGAAAGGACAATCACCTTCCTTCCAGTTATCACCCCATCTCCCTTACCAGCTGTGTCTGCAAGTTGATGGAGCACATGGTGAATTCTCAATTGGTTTATCTCCTTGAATCTTGATACTTTCTTGCCACTGTCCATTGTGACTTTCGTAGGCGCCGCTCTGCTGTTGACCACCTAGTTACCTTATCGACCTTCATTATGACCAACTTTTTGGAGAAGGCTTATGACACCTGTTGGAGGGTGGGAATTCTCCACACCATGTACACTTTGGGCCTTCGCAGTTGCCTCTCTTTTTATTAATGAATTTTTAATGGATCATATGGTCAGGATACGTGTGGGTTCTGTTTTGTCACATGCCTTTCGCCAGTAGAATGGGATGCCACAGGGCTCCATTTTGAGCGTGGCCCTTTTTGCCATAGCTATCAATTCAATAATGGATTGCCTTCCAGCTGAGGTTTCAGGCTCCCTTTTCGTGGACAACTTTACGATCTACTGCAATGCTCAGAGAACATGTCTCCTGGAGCGCTGTCTTCAGCATTGTCTAAACCGTCTATATTCCCGGAGTGTCGCTAACGGTTTCCATTTTTCTGGTGAGAAAATGGTCTGTATGAACTTCTGGAGCTACAAACAGTTTCTTCCACCATCATTAGATCTCAGTCCCATTGCTCTCCCATTCGTGGAGAGAAACAAATTTTTAGGTCTTACATTTGAAAGGAAACTTTGCTGGTCTCCACATGGGCCTTATTTGGCTGCTCATTGTATCCATTCCCTAAATGTGCTCAGTGTTCTCAGTGGTACATCATGGGGAGCAGGTCGAATGGTCCTGCTTCGCTTATATCAGTCCATTGTCCGATCAAAGCTGGATTATGGGAGCATTGTCTACTCTTCTGCCCGGCCGTCCATCTTACACCGTCTAAACTCTATCCACCATTGGGGGTTACGTCTGGTGACTGGAGCATTCTACACCAGCCCTGTCGAGAGTCCGAATGCCGAAGCTGCAGCATTACCACTAAACTACCAGCACGATATGTCGCGTTGTCGGTACGCCTGCCGACTTGTGTCAATGCCCGACCACCCATCATATTTCTGCTGCTTTCACGACTCTTTTGATTGCCAATATGGGCTGTATGTCTCTGCCCTGTTTCCTCCAGTAGTTCACTTTCGTCACCTGCTTCAGCAACTCGATTTTACCCTCCCTACTACTTCTCGAGTGGGTGAGAGCCCGATGCCACCTTCGCTCCAGGCTCAGGTTCGTGTTCACCTGGAACTCAGGTCGCTCCCAAAGGAGAACAACACGGATTCGATATACCACTTGAGGTTTTTTGAACTTTGTTCGAGGCTCACTAATAACGGCTTTATTTACACTGATGGCTCCAAGACTAATGCTGGCGTCAGATGTGCCTTTGTCATTGGGGATGATACCTTACAGTATCTGCTCCTTGACCAGTGTTCAAGCTTTACAGCTGAGCTTTCTGCTCTCTATCAGGCTGTTCAGTATATCTGCCGCCATTGTCATTCTGCCTATGCCATCTGCTCTGATTCTTTGAGCGCCATTCAGAGTCTCTGGGACCCATATTCGGACCACCCTCTCGTGCAATGAATTCAATGGTCCCTTCAGTTGCTGGCTGATACTGGCACCCGTGTCCTTTTTGTTGTGGATTCCTGGCCACGTTGTGGTGCCTGGGAATGAAGCTGCTGATACTGCGGCCAAGCTCATATCCTTAGTTTCATTGCATTGACAGACTTCTCCAAAGAGATCTGCGTCTTTGTAAGTACTCTCTGGTACTGCCCCCTTGAATTTTTCTACGGTATTAGTGCACAAACGTTTGTGACTGGGCGCTAATGACCTTAGTATGTGAGCGCCCTAAACACAAAAAAAAAATTGACATGGCAATCCACCTGGTTTCCTTTATTGTTTGCAATTGTGTTCTTTCTGCCTGTTCATTCATCCTGTTTGGTTTTAGGTCCCCACTTGAGTTTTGAATTCAACTTCAAAATTGACTCTTTTTAGTGTGAGCCATTTGGGGAACAACTCCCTCCCTGGCGTCTGCAGTGAGGATTCCTGTCTCCCTTCCCCCGGGTAGCCACCTTCTGCCATGCTAGGTCACCGGCACACACAGCCAGTCTGTGTGATGGGGGTGTTATGTACCCATTGGGCTGAGTCCCCTGACAACACAGGAAGCACTCTCCTGATTCCTGAGTTGTTCACTCCCCACATATGCCAAGGAGTGGTTGCTTGTGCTGCCAATGGCCGCTGTGCTAGACAGACCTCGGTTTGGCTATGTAGCACCCTTGGGGAGAGCCGCTGGTCACACTGGCTGGTATTGGGGCAGATGCTTGACGCATGAAACGTATGGAGCTGCAAAAATCTGGCCAATCTCAAACGGCTGCTTCTTCGAATGGTGAACAATCATTGAATGCTGCTTCATGTTACCCAGCAACCTCTCCTTCCCTCGCTACACCGTGGGAGGAGGGCCAGGCTAGCCATCTTTGGATGAAACACTTACGCCATTACCTCATCTGTATGAGTACATATGGGAACACATTCACTGCCACAATGCTATTGTTTTTTGTGGAAAATATTCAGGACAAAATTATTGATCAAAGCATTTTCTGCATCCCAATCGGCAGCTCTTTGCACCTGTGATCATCTTGACAATGTGCCAGTGTATTACCCCTCACCAATCTCTGAATATGGTGCGGAGAGTGATTTTTCATTGGGATCTCACCCTGCAAACTGATGATGAACTGTGGGCTAATCTGGAGAAGTGTGCGTTAATTTTGTTTGGCATGTGCATATGGGCCACAAACACAACTGCTCTGATACTGGTGCCTTCATTCTAGCTTTTGAGGGGGATACCCTCACAGAGAAGGTCAAGGTTATGTGCTACAATGGTGACGTGAAGCCATATGTCTATCCACCTGTGTGGTGCTTTTGGTGGCTGTGTTTTGGGCATATGTCATCTCGTTGCATGGCAGACACTCTGTTTGCTGACTGTGGACACCCAGTCCATGAGGGAAGCCCCTGTGTTGTGACACCTGTGTGTGACAAATGTACTGAAAGCGGCTCCCCTCACTAGCCAGATTTGCCAGGCATACAAGAGAGAAATAAAATCCAAGAATACAAGTCTCCAGATTACCTGTCTTATGCTGAGGTTCGCCAAAAGTATGTGACACTCCATCTAGTGTCACAATCTTCAGCTTTCCTCTCTGTTACTTCATTTCCTCCACCTACCTCTTCCTTGCCCAGCCCCATCTGCCTATACCCTCTCCCTCCTCTTTCCCTGCTGTTGCGACAACCTCCTGTCTGGATCTGCTCCTTCTCACCAGCCAAAGTAGTACGCCCATTTTTGGCACCTGTCAATGATCGGGCTCTCTCCCAAGACCCCTCTGCCCAGCATCTCTCAGGCTGGAAGACTCCTACAATCAGTCAGTTAGTCTGTGCATCCCAAGGTTACCTGCTCTCTTTCAGTTCTGGATCTTGCAGAAACCTGTACTCCCTCTGTGCTCTACCCTCCTCTGCCTCTGAAATAGGAGGAGGAGGAGGAGGAGGAGGAGGAGGAGAAAAAAATGAACAAGAAGAAAGATAAATCATAAGACAAGGTTCCAAAAGGTTTTGTGTGTGTGTGTGTGTGTGTGTGTGTGTGTGTGTGTGTGTGTGTGTGTGTGTGTGTGTGTGTGTGTGTGTGTGTGTGTTTGTAAGTAAGTAATCTGGATTCTGGCCACACACTCATCCACTGGAATTTTCATGGATACTATCATCACCTACCAGAAATGCAACCTTTTGCCGGAAATGTACTGGCCACAGGGAAGCATCTGGTGGGATCTGCACTTTGGTTCACTCCAACGTCGTAGTGACTGGATCCCACTATGTACCAACTTGGAAGCAATAGTGGTTAGAGTGCAAACGTCTCTGGCAATCACCATTTGCAGTGTCCACCTCCCTCCAGTTAGGATAATTCCTTACTTTGCACTGTCTACCTTAATCCAACAATTCCCACAGCTGTTTCTCCTCCTTGGGGACTTAAATGCCCACCATCCACTGTTGGAGAGTGACACTTCAATGGGTGGGGGTCTCCTATTTGACCAACTTATTAGGGACCTGAATTTGTGTCTCATCAATGAGTGGTCCCCTACCCTCTCGAATGCTCTTAATGGCACCTTTACCACTATTGATCTCACGATCTCCTCTCTTGCCTTCGTGGCTTCCCTCCATTTGTCAGCCCGTAATGACGTTTGTGACAGTGATCACTTTAGGGTGATTCTATTGGTCCCCTGCCACCGCCTGGCAGACAGGACCCCAAGTAGAGTATTCCACAGGGCCAGTTGCCCTCTGTATACGTCTGCTGTGCACTTCTACACCTCCCTGTCAAATTGCATTCGTGCAGTCTTGCGAGGCACCTCTGCCACTATTCTTCACGCTGCTGTCACTGCTGTCCCCCCTATCAACATGTCCCCTCATCGTTGATCGGTACTTTGGAGTGCCAGGGATGTTACAGTCACTGTCCACACCCGCTGACAGGCACTGCGTCATTTTAAACGACACCTTTCACAGACGAACCTCTTGAGTTTTAAGTGCATTCATGCTAAGGCTCATTACTTTATTGAGCAGCATAAAAAAGAATGCTGGGAGCACTGTGTGTGCTCTCTGTGGACATATGCCTCTTCATTGCAGGTTCGGTCCAAGCTCCGTAGTGCTCTGGGCTGCAAGTAACAGTCAGTTGTCCAGGATATTAACCTTAAAGGTGGTCTGTGCACTGATCCATTGGACCTTGCAGAAGAACACTTTGTGATTTCATTGACATCATCTTTCTATCCTGCTACCTTTCTCAGACAGTAATGCAGTGTTGACCAGACCCCCCACCCTTTGTGTGATCACACTGAGTGCTGTAGTGAACACTTCACTGAATGGGAATTCTTGCAGGCTCTTACCCCTTCACAGGACATCGCAGCTGGCCCAGATTATGTCCACAACCAGATGGTCTAGGATCTTCAACTGCATTAGGTTCACAAAACTGCTTTTCTGTCACAATGACGAGACAGTATAGTTATCCCTGTCCTTAAGGCCAGGAAGAACCCAACGGCTCTCGACAGCTACCACCCAATTAATCTGACAAATGTACTACGTAAACTGCATGAGAAGATGGTTAGCTTCAGATTATGTTGGGTACTCGAATCTCTGGGCCTTTTGTCCTAGTAACACTGTGGCTTCCAAGTGAGATGATCTCCAACTGACCATTTACTTGGATTGGAAAAGCCATCTGACATGCTTTTACTCACTGTCAGCACCTTGTCATGGTCTTCTTTTCTCCTACATAAGGCACACAACATGGCTTGGTCCCATCACACTTTAGTTACCAACCATGACTGGGGCTTCCATGTTCCCCTTCAGATTCTTATCCGTGAGTTTTTCTCTCAGCAGCTCTTTCGGGTTCAAGTTGGCACTGCCCTCAGCACTCCTGGAATTCAGGAGAATGGTATCCCACAGGGTTCTGTGGTAAGTGTCACACTCTTTCTCCTTACTGTCTATGGGCTTGTGACCTCTGTTGGACCTCTGGTTATTCTGGTGTTCTACGTTGATGATTATTGCGTCTGATGCAGTTCCCACTAAGTAGCATCTGCTGAGCGCCGGCTCCAAAAATCATCCCATGGGCCTCTGTTGGGCTAACTCCTATGGCTTCCAGTTTTCTCCCTCCATAATGTGGGTTATGCACTTTTATTGTTGACTCACAGTACACCCCATTTCAGAATTTTATTTAGGTGACCAGCTTCTTGATGTTGAAGCACAGTCCTGTTTCTTGGGCGTTATTTTTGATAACCAGCTGACATGGCTGCCCTACTTTTGCCGCCTAAATACTGTATGTATACGGAAACTTAATGCTCTCCACCTCCTGGCCCTTGCATTTTGGGGTGCAGACTGTGTCACACTTCTCTCCATCTTTACTGTGACCTGGTCTTCTCCAGACTAAATTGTGGTGGTCAGGTTTATGGCTCAGCCACGCCTTCCACTTTGAATCTGCTTGACCCTCTACACTGTTGTGGGGTTCATCTGGCTATTGGTGCCTTTCTCACTAGTCCCGTTGATAGTCTCCTCATAGAAGTGGGGATTCCCCCTCTACACATATGACTGAGCAAACTACTACTTTCTTAATCAGTCATCATTCGCCAATTCCCTGACCATCCGATGTACCCTGCACTCTTCGCCAATGACGACTGTCTCCCTCCTGACACACGGTCTTGCGTGGGATTGCCGGTTGGCATGCGTATCACTTCCTTATGTTGGGATCCCCATCTCCACTCACTGTAATGCACCTCACATCATTTCTCACATACCCCTCCGACCCATGGATGGTAACTAGACCATGAATTAGGACTGATCTATCTCAGGATCCTAAGATCTCTGTCGACCCTTTGGTTCTCCACCGTCTTGTAGGTGCAATCCTTGGAATGTTCTAGGGTGCCACAGTCTTTTACACTGATAGTTCTAAGACAGCTGATAGGGTGGGATACACTTTCATGTCTCCTACTACCTTAGAACACCATTTATTGACAGGATCATTTAGTGTGTTCATAGCAGAGCTTTTAGAAATTCACAGAGCCCTCCTTTTTTTTCTCAGGCCTCCCTCCACAGTGTTTTAATCTGTTCAGACTCAACGAGCAGCCTGCTGGCTATCGACCAATCCTACTCTCATCATCCTTTGGTCTCTGCTATACGTGCCCTTCTCTTGGCCCATGAGTGTGCCACCTCTTCAGCTGTCTTTCTCTGGGTCCCATGTCATTTGAGCAACTCGGGGAATGAACTGGCTGACCGTTTGGCTTGAGAAGCAGATACTTACTGCCATTTCCTTTCATGATTCGAGCTGTGGATATGCGGATCTATGTCAAATCTCTCTTTGCCCAAAATTTGAATGACATCTGGTGTGCTACTGCTCATAGTAATAAACTCCCCACAATCAAGTAGTCTATGGCTGTTTGGTGCTCTTCCTTCCACTCTGCTTAGAGGGAGTCCAATGTTTTTTGCCGTCTATGCATTGGTACTAACAGCCTCACCCATTGTCACCTCCTATGCAATAACCGTCCCCCACAATGTGGTTGATGAGCCAGACTGATGGTATCCCACATATTAGTGGCATGTCCCATTCCCTTGGCCCTTTGTGACAAGTGTAGAACGTATTTCTGTTTCCTTAATTTTAATATTAGCAGACGATTCTTGGATGGTTGAAGTGGTCCTCAGTTTCCTCTGTGAAAGTGGTTTTTATTTCCAGATACAAGGTTGTACTTCAGTCTTGGAGCAGGGGTTGGGACATCTTTTCCAGCCTTCTTAGTGTGGGACCCCATGAACACTCCCCCATGGGAAGACCACCCCACTTTTTTGCTTTTTTTTTTTCCAAGTTTTCACATTTGATCTAAACTTACATGCCTTTTACTGTGTGTGTTTACTCTTCATTATTTTATTATTTGACTCCCCTTACTAGGTCCATCCACTTTCATTGGACCCTGTTTCTTGTGTGTCTAACTTAGGAATCGTGGGACTGATGACCTCCCCGTTTGGTCCCATAACCTCTCTCAATCAGTCAAGTGAGATCCATCATCTAATGAAATTGGCTTCATCCCCATGCTGCTCCATTGAAGCTCACTGCATTTTCACCCACAGGTGGTTGCTCCTGCATGCTATTTCATCGAATCCATCACAGTTCAGCCCGGATGAACCAAAGTGTTAGTGTCCACAGACAGCAATTTAAATCGTCAATTTATATGAGGACCAGGAATTTAAAGGACTGTATAATTGTTCAGATCCAGTCAGATGGCAATGAATGGCAGTGTGTGTTTGGAAGCACTTACAATTGACAGTTAACACACACATGAATGAAAATACACATATTCACCCTTCAGTGTAAGAGGCGTGTGGGCCGACAGATGCTTGTGTAATCTACAAGCTAAGCTGTGACCACAGTGCCATGTTCTATTGCATGTGACAACCAACAAGCTGTATGTTCACATGAAAGGAAACAGACAAATTGTGGCCGAGAGATAACTGGACCAACCTGCAGCACTGCACAGCCTTCTATTTCACAAGTACATGCACAGTCTTTTTTCTGCTCTTCTAATTCTCACATTTTCTTAACCCCTCCCCCCCCCCTCCCGCCACCGCCTCCCCACTTCCTTGTCCAGCATTCTGACTGCACATAATTCCCCTGCCCTGTCCATACCACATCACTGTATGCACCCACAACCATCACTTCAGTCACCCACACCTACCGTACTATCACTTTCCCATCCTGTACCAGCCTCATCTCTCTCTTCACCGCCCAGACTGCTTCACCCATCATGTGCAGTTGCTCACAGTCCCACCTCGGTGTTGTGGACTGACAAGGCAGCCAGTCCACAGTGAAGTTAGCCGAAAGGACACGTGTCAACTCACGCCGTCTTGCGTTAAATCGGAAACAGGATACGTGATGAAAGCTATAAAGAAAAGAACGGAGCTTCTCATATACTTAACTTTAATGTATTCTTGTACATTGCTCTTGATAATACAAGTGAGACTCTCTCCAGATATGGATAACTGCGCCTTGCTAGGTCGTAGCCATGGACTTAGCTGAAGGCTATTCTAACTGTCTCTCGGCAAATGAGAGGAAGGCTTCGTACATCTAGTCGCTAGCAACGTCGTCCATACAACTGGGGCGAGTTCTAGTCAGTGTCTTGAGACCTGCCTTGTGGTGGCGCTCGGTCAGCGATCACACAGTGGCGACACGCGGGTCCGACATGTACTAAGGGACCGCGGCCGATTTAAACTACCACCTAGCAAGTGTGGTGTCTAGCGGTGACACCACACTCGGAGGTCAGAGACAATGGTCATTCACAGGTGAGCTGTTTGTCTGAAGTTCACATGTTTGGTAGTTTTTTTGTTGTGCCTGTGTAAGATTTATCTCCACTCTGTGGAAAAGTAGCAGTTTACTGATTTCATATTATTATTATCATTATTATGTCCTGGATTACTTCATTGTTTAAATATTTATGTATGAATGTACTGACATGTCTTGCTGTTTACAATAATTATTCATCTGTTTGCATTAGTTTGCGGTAGTAAATGGAGATTCTGTAAAAATATATTTCGGGTAAATGTTGTTTGACTACTGTATCCAATGAAATGTGTAACTTCATCATTCTTAAATTTTTCAGCCAGTGTCTTGTTACATCAACAGAAATGAAATGCCTCCTCTTCCTCTTCAATTTCTTCTCACAAATTTTTATCTACTTCTCATCCTCCATTTGGCTCTGTTTGCTCCATTGTTATTGTAGCCATGTTTATGAATTTTGATACTGCTTCTTTCACTATGTTTAGTTGTTGTTTCAATGTACAAAATAAATTGTAGAGAGACAGCTGTTACAATACTACTGAGAGCTGTCTCCTTTGTATGGGACAAAAATGTGTGCATAATGTTGTTGAAAAGCAATGGTTCACATCTGGATAACCTGTCTTATGCTTAGGGTCACAAAAAGTATGAGTCACTCCATCCAGTGTCACTATTTTAGTTTCCATTGATTACAACTTGATTACTGTAAATAATTTATTATTATGAATGAATGTGGCATAAAGAAATAAGTTTCCAGTTTCAAATGAAATCCACTGCTCAATTCTGAAAGTATGAATGAGACGTGGAAGGTCGCAGCTTGTATTGAATCTCTGCTAGCATGTGCTTGAGGCAATAGTAATGAATTTAAGCTGTGATTTTTTGCGTCCCCCCCCCCCCCCCCCTTCCTAGAGTGCTACAATTTACCAGCTTCAAAGAATGTGAGTTCTTTAGATATCCAAAGTAATTTGTAAGAGATCTGTCATTATGTATGCCTCAAAAACTCATTTCTTTGTTACTAGAACACAGTTATTGAATATGCAAAATTATTAGTTGTATGAAGCTAGTGAGTAACTGAATGGGGAAAAGTCAGTCTAGTAAAACCTTAGCGACACTTGCTTCATACATTTGCTGTAATATGAGGACTTTAGATTATTGCTCATGTACAAACTGAAAATGCAACAGTAGTTGAACATGTAAATGCTGTAGTTGAAAGTATTTCTCCCATGATTCTGTTCAGAGGAAAGATGTATAAAGACGAAAATCATACGAATTTACCTGATGACACTTGTTTTCAAGTAACAGATAAGGCTCAGTGATAGCCGTTATCCTCACAAAACCTACTTCATTGTTAAGGGAGGTAAATGACATCTTGATGCTTGTTATTGTCACTGCTGTTTAAAGAAACTACATATACTGTATTGCTTCTAAAGGAATTAAAAATGTGAATGTTTGCTACTTGACAAGGGTATTTTCAAACAATTTGAATATTCTGGGACATTGATGACGTAAGTACTGGACAATTGGAAGAGTTAAAATAGTCACAGGTGTGATTTTTGGAAGTGCCTGGCTGAAAGAAATGACACCAGCTGAGCTGACTCTTTCAAAGAAACAGGAATATTTCCTTCAAAACCTCAAGCAATTCCCAAATCTAGATTTACACCTTCAGGATTTACAGTGCATCCAATTGTCACAAATTTCACCAATGATCCCTCTATCTTATTATCTGATTGAGGACAAAAGTGATTTTGAATTTTTTGTTAGCAGAAAAAGGAATACCAACAAAATGTTATGGTTCACAACAAAGACAAAATATTTCCCAAGCACAGGAACAAAACTTTGCAGCCTAATGAGGTTACCTGCTTGGAAAACTGACCAGGACTTAATGGTATGCAAGAGAAAGCAGCAGCAAATTTCAAGATTCATTATGTTCTGAAGATAAAGAACATATATTTGTCCCGATTATGTGGGTTATCTGTAAAATGATAGTTGGATATTTCAATGCCATTTGGAAATTTTCATTTGTTTTGCTTGTTTGATTATTTCTGTCTGTAAATGCTTACTGAATTTTGTATTTGATTCAATAAGGGCAACTTCATGAATAACTCTTTGTAATTTACACCAGAAAAACTATGAAGTTCATAAATTACATTTCTTCCCCTTTACAGAGTAATAAATTGATTGTCTAGCATCACAGAAGCATTTCCTTGAATACCTTAACTAAAGATTTGGAATCTACTGGCCTAGAAGTTACTTACTTCATAATGTCAACTGTTGTGAAGTGTAGGCTGACGTTCAAGAGATTAATTATGAAGACTCAATACACAAAGAAGTGGGGTGCAGACATGCTAAGGAATGAGATACGCTTGAAGTTCTTCAAGGCTCTGGATAAAGCAATAAGAAATAGCTCATTTGGCAGAGAAGTTGAAGAGGAACACATGTCTCTAAAAAGTACAATCACATAAGTTTAAAGGAAAACATAGGTACAAAGATGGTAACTGTGAAGAAACCATTGGTGACAGAAGAATTACTTCAGTTGATCAATAAAAGAAGGAAGCACAAAACTATTCAGGAAAATTTGGGAAGACAAAAATAAGTTGCTGAGGGATGAAATAAATAGCAACAGGGAAGGTAAGATGAAATAACTGCATGAAAAATGTGAAGAAATCGAAAAAGAAATGATGGTCAGAAGGACTAATTCAGTGTGTAGGAAAGTCAAAACAATGTTTGCTGAAATTAAAAGTGAGGGTGGTAACATTAAGAATGCAATGGGAAGGCCACTGATAAATTCAGGGAAGAGGGTAGATAGGTGGAAAAACTATTTTGAAGGCCTTTATGAAGGGGTAGATTTGCCAGATGTGGTAGAAGAAGCAGGAGTCTAGTTAGAAAAGATAGAGGATCCAGTAATAGAAGCAGAATTTAAAAGAGCTTTGGAAGACTTAAGATGAAATAAGGCACAATGGGTAGATAACATTCCATCAGAATATCTAAAATCATTGGGGGAAGTGGCAACAAAACAATAATTCACGTTGGTGTGTAGAATGTATGAGTCCAGCAAAAAACGTCTGACTTTTGGAGAAACATCATTCATGCAATTCCAAAGACTCAAAGAGTTGAGAAGTGCAAGAATTATCACACAATCAGCTTAACAGGTCATGCATCCAACTTATTGACAAAAATAAGAATGGGTAAGAAAATTGAAGATTTATTAATTGTGATCAGTTTGACTTTAGGAAAGGTAAATGCACAAGGGAGGCAATTCTGATGTTGTTCATAATGGAAGCAAGACTAAAGCAAAATGAAGACACATTCATATGATTTGTTGACCTGGAAGATGTGTTCAACGAAGTAAAATGGTGCAAGATATTTGAAATTCTGAGGAAATTAGGGGTAAGCTATAGCAAGAGAGTGGTAATATGATATTTACAAGAGCTAAGAGGGAATAATAAGTGAATAACCATGAACAAATGGCTTTGATTAAAAACAGTGTAAGACAGGTATGTGGTCTTTCGCCCCTACTGTTCAATCTGTACAGCATAGCAGCAATGATGAAAATTCAGGAATCTGATTAAAACTGAAGGTAAAAGTATATCAGTGATCAATCTAATGAGTACAGAATATGAATTGAGAGTAAATCTAAGGAAAGATGAAAGTAATGAAAAGTAGCAGAAATGAAAATAGTGAGAAACTTGAGAGTGAAATTGATGGTCAAAAGGTTGATGAAGTTAAGTAATTCTACTTCCTAGACAGCAAAACAACCAATAATGGATGAAGCAAAAGGACATCAAAAGGAGACTAGCTCTGGCTGAAAGGTGTTCTCTGGCCAAGAGGAGTCTACTGGTATCAAACATAGTTCTTCATTTGAGGAAGAAAATTCTGAGAAAGTATGTTTGGAGCACAGCCTTGTATGATAGTGAAACATGGGCTGCAGAAGAACCAGAAAAAAAGGATCGCATTTGAGATTGTGCTGCAGATGAATGTTGAAAATTATGTGGGCCTGTAAGCTAAGGAATGAGGAGATAGGAAGATAGAATACATCCCATAAATAATTGATACATAGGTTGCAACTGTTACTCTGAGATTAAGATTTTGGATCAGAAGAGGAATTCACGGTGGGCCACATCAGACCAGTCAGAAAACTGATGACGGAAAAAAAGTCAACAGTTACAGAAAGGATAGATTGATGCTTATCATAAACATGACACATCGCCAAGAGCAAAATGGAACACCATGCACAGCATGCAGATGAACATAACCTACCAAATTTCAATGGCTGCTTCACAGCCCAGGCCACCTGGTTTGTCCCCACCACCACCACCACCACCACCACCACAAGCATTTCTGAACTGTGATTCTGGGTGCTATCCTTAAAACACATTCACTGCTCCAGAAACCATCCTGACCTCAAGCTATGGTAATCATTTGTCCCTACATTCTTCACCCAAAATTTCACACAGCATGCATGATCAGAATCTTTATGGGTATGCATCTAGTAGGTAATTCTGTTGAAATATTGAGTTCAGAGTCTGTTCTGAGGTTCTGTAATGCATGGACGTCAATGAGATAGTGTGGTAGTTTTGTTAAACACTTCTGGTATCCTTTTTGTAGGTAGGTATGTCCTTTGCTTCTTTCCAATCACTGGGCACAGTTAGCTCAAGATATCTACAGCGTAATGTATTACAGTGAAAACAGGATTTGACTGAGGTATAAATTGAATATAGAATATTACAAGGATTTCTTCATGCCCTTAAGCCTTTTCAATGTCACTGATTTTAGCTGTTTCTCAATGAAAATGACACTAATATCTACATTACTCATCTTTGCAGTGGTGTGAAAAGGAAACCGAAGCATTTCTTCTGTATTTTCCTTTGTAATGGAAAGATATATGTAGTGGGAATTATTAAAGCACTGTGGAAGGAAGAATAGGATATCTGGTCAGGGCATTTCAGTGCTGTCAACACAAAATTAAGTAGGGGTAATCCTGGAATATGTTAAAAAATGAACAATAATAAGAATAATAAGAATAATAAGAATAAGAAGAAGAAAAAGAAATGTAAGTTACCATAAAAAATTGTTGTATCTGGGAACACTGAAAATTTCCAATTTATCTAATGGTGAGATTGAATTTTGACACTACATTTTAAACTGACATTTCGAGGGACAGATGTGATAGTGGACCAGAATTTGTTATGAAATGTAGATTAAAAGTGCAAAATCATACTGAATCTATAAACAGATAGAACATTATCTCTGTAAGGTTAGTTTTTGTTCTACAGAAATATCAGTTCTGACTTTAGAATTTGCCCATCCAAATAGCTTGAAGAAAAGCAAACCCATATTTATATCATTTATAGATTTTGAGGAAGATGAATTAAGAAGTTATTCTTTACAAGATCTATACATGAATGGAATATGAAAAAATCCCGAACAATTCTTAGAATGGAAACTACACACTACCATGCACTACACTGCAGACTATGGGTGCTTTTGTGGAATATAAGGTTGTGTGATGCTGGACTGGGAACAGGGAAACAGTTAAGTAGGTGGAGGATGCACCAGGAGGTTTATGGGAACATAGGAACCCACCCTGCAATATATCCTATCTCTACAGTTCTAAAAAGCTGATGTTGGTAGGAAGCACATCGGTGGATGCAGTCATTAAGATACAAATTTGGACAGTGCTCTCAACAACTGTGAGGCCCTGTTGTTTTTTCAGGACACTTTGTTGGTGACCATTCATGCAGACAGACAGTTTGTCTGTGGTCTTGCCCAAGTAGAATGCAGCACAGTGTTTGCAGCTTAGATTGTATATCACATGGCTTGTTTCACAGGTAGCCCTGCCTTTTATGGGATAGTTGATGCTTCTGACAGGACTGGTGATGGTGGTGGAGAAGGAGGATGTATGGGACATCTTGGTCTGTTATAGGAATATGAGCCATCAGACAAGGGGTTGGGAACAGGGGTTGTGTAGCGATGGACGAAGTTATTGTGTAGTTTTAGTGGGTGGCAGAATACCACTGTGGTAAGTGTAGGAGGGATAGTGGGTAGGACATGTCTCATTTCAGGCTACATTCATAAATCTTGTTGGAGAATATGATTCAGTTGATCCATTCCTGGGTGGTAGTAACATAGAGAACACTCCTCTGTGGACAGATGGTGGGGCTAACTGGGGGTGATGGGATGACTGGGGAGATGAGTCCCAGGAGATTTCTCCTGTCACCCATCATCCTCTAAAGTCCCACTGCCGAGCTGCAGAGGAGCATTACCCTCATGACTCATTATGACCCAGGACTGTAGAATCTGAATCATATTCTCTGCTAGGGTTTCAACTACCTCTTTTTGTGGCCTGAAATGAGGAATGGCCTACCCACTATTATTCCCACTCCTCAAACAGTGTCATGCTGCTGTCCACTGAATCTACACAATATCTTCATTCATCCCTTTAAAACGCCTGCTCATATTCCCTTGTATGTTTTCCCATATCCCTGTAATAGACCATGATGCAAATCCTGGCCCATACATCCACCACCACCACCACCACCACCACCACCACCACCTAGACCAGTCCAATCACAAAATCACCTACCTCATCAAGAGGCAAGGCTACCTATGCGACAAGTCACATGATTTACAAGCTAAGCTGCAACCACTCTGATGCATTCTACATGGGCATGACAACTGAGAAGCTGTATTTCCATACGAATGGCCACTGAGAAACTGTTGCTGAGAGACAGGTAGACCACCCCATTGTCGGGCATGCTGCCTGACACAATGTTCTTCCATGAAATGACTGCTTCACAGCCTGTGCCATCTGCATTATTGATACTAACACCAGCTTTTCTGAACTGCTGAGGAGCAAACTTCCCTACATTGTACCCTACATTGCCTCAACCTTGGTTCATTAGTCATTTTCCTTGAGTTGCCTAACCCCTTCCCAGTTCAGAACCAATGATGCTAGCAGCCAACAAAGTGGTTGCAGTAACAGTGTCTGCTGACAGGGCATGATTTAATCATGTATGTTGGAAAAGCCTCTGGTTTATGAGGTGTGAAGAGAAGGTAACCATTGACTTAATGCTGTTGGGAGTGTGGTTGCTTAGAAGCCAGGCCTGCTGATGTTCTACCACTCATATATGTTTGCCTGTTTTGGGTAACACTCTTGATTTCGTCTCTTGGCATATTACATCTGATGCTCACATTTCTGGCTAGTGTGTCATTTCAATTGTTTCAGTTCTTCAAAAAGCTTGAATTCTTCCTGTTGGCAACTTGTTATACGCTGGATTGGCTGTCATGTTGTCCCCCAGTTTGTGACTTAATGCATCTGAACCTGCACCTTGAGAATGAGTTGTAAAACTGGTGACAAATGTGTCTTGTGCATCCATTGATCCAGTTGCATCATCTTGGGGAACCAGTTTATGTAATTATGGTTGCCGCAGCTGCAGCAACTGCTGCAGCAGCTGCAGCAACTGCTGCAGCAACTACAGTAACAACATGCTGAAGTGTTGACCTCCTGCAAATGTTGCAAATTTTGAGAGCAACTGCAGGAACATGTCATTGACACCAGGAACCTTCCTGTTTCCCTAACCCATCCAACCTCTTGGTCATTTTGGCATAGTTATGGACAAGTAGAATAACTGCATGAAGTGGATGAAAAGTTATTGACGCTGTATACAGGGTGTCCCATTTATCTTGACCAGTTCGAGTAACTGTTTGTCCAGATGCAAATTACAAAATGTTTAAAGTAAATGTTCTTTAGCTGTCAGAGGGACATCAATTAGCATGATTGCCTTTGTTGTAGCTTTGTTTTTTTACAAAGATATGAACAGCGGAATGACTCTTTTAAATGGCACCCTGTATATTTTATTCAGTACTAAATTTTTTCTCCTGAAGACCTATTCAAAAATGTATCACAATTTACCATTCACTGAAACACAAAATTATTAATTACATAACACAACACTGATGATGTCACTCCCAGTGCTTAGTGGAGATACTCATGGTAATGGAACACATCCGCGTGCTGACATTGACAGAGGACAAATGTAAAAATAAGTAAAATTCACACCCGTCATTCCGTCAACCACTGCTGTTGGAGTTTTGCGAGTAGATTGTACAACAACAAAGAGAAGTTAGAAATGCTACTCACCTATGGGGAGTGTAAGTTAGCAGAACAGTAATTGCAATACTGTTCTTTTATAAGGGTACATTTAGTATGGTACTTTAATCCTTTTAAATACTGATGTGTAGAGTACACATACAGTAAAGGCTATCTTTCATACAGACTGCATTGTCATAACATTTATTTTATTGTTGTCGTTGTTGTTGAAGGTAGGCGAAATGCTACACAGGCAGTGGAACTGTACAGATAGTGATATCCTGATAAGAACCCACCTTCCTGGCCTATATTTTCTCGTCTTGTTGCGATGCTTCAGGAAATGGGAAGATTCAACCCACAACAATGCAATCATCATTGAACTTCCACATAGGAAGCTGCCTAAGTCACTGTTCTCACTTTCATTGCTATGAATCCACATGTGCGCACATGACAGCTTGAACATGATATTGGCATTCCTAAAACCAGTGTACATCATATTCTTACACATCACCATTTCCATCCTTACCATGCACACCTACATCAGGAACTACATGGAAATGATTTCCAGAATCATGTTCAGTTCTGTCAGTGGGCACAGCAGCAAATCCTCAACAAACCAAACTCTTTCTCCAATATTCTATTTACCGATGAATGTTCCTTCTCAAAAAAAGGACATGTAAATACAGGGAACATGCATTATTGGTCCAACATCAACCCACAATGGCTTAGATAGGTGGAACATCAGTGTCAATGGAGCGTTAATATCTGGTGTTGGATGCTTGGTACTACAGTTATTGGCCCTTATTTCATCAACAGTAGTCTAAATGGCACAGCTTATGCCCGCTTCCTGGGATGAGTTCTCCCTCCACTTCTGGATGAAGTGCAGCTAAGGACCAGAATGCTTATGTGGTATGAACATGATGGATGTCTAGCACATAATGTCTTGCTTGCAGGTTGTGTTCTGAATCAAAGGTATCTTGCCAGATGGATTGGTCGAGGAGGAACAGTTACTTGGCATGCTAGGTCTCCTGATTTAAATCGTCCAGACGTTTTCTTTGGTGATGCATTAAGGACGTTGTCTATGGCTATATTCCAACAACTCCAGAGAATAGCCAGGAACGTATTGAGCTTGCTTGTAATTCTCTGTAGCACCAACACTGGAAGCAGTAAATAATTCTTCCATTCAATGAGTGTGCCAGTGTATCAGTGTCCAGGGTCACCACTTTGAGCACCTCTGAATGTTCTTCTCCTGAGCAATGGTACAGAAGAGTCAAAGCGAATTATGTGTTATGTGTTTACTTGGTTTTCATTTGTTTTCTGACAACTCCAGGAAGTGGAAGAGTTTGTGATCCTGGGCACAAAGTCACTGTTGTGTTACGTAATTAATAACTTTGTGTTTCAATGAATGGTATAATGTGATACATTTTTGAATAGCTCTTTAGGAGAGGAAGTGAATTACTGAATAAAAAATACAGCCATGTAAAAATCATACTGCTGTGGTTCATCTGTAAAGGAGACCGCTTATAAAACGCTAATACAACCTATTCTTGAGTACTGCTCGAGAGTTTGGGATCCCTATCAGGTCAGATTGAGGGAGGACATAGAAGCAATTTAGAGGCAGGCTGCTAGATTTGTTACTGGTAGGTTTGATCATCATGCGAGTGTTACAGAAATGCTTCAGGAACTCGGGTGGGAGTCTCTAGAGGAAATGAGTTGTTTTCTTCGTGAATCGCTACTCAGGAAATTTAGAGAACCAGCATTTGAGGCTGGCTGTAGTACAATTTTACTGCTGCCATCCTACATTTCACGGAAAGACCACTAAGATAAGATGAGAGAGATTAGGGCTCGTACAGAGGCATATAGCAGTAATTTTTCCCTCATTCTGTTTGGGAGTGGAACAGGGAGACAAAATGCTGGTTGTGGTACAAGGTACCCTCCACACACCATATGGTGGATTGTGGAGTGTGTATGTAGATGTAGATCTCCAGGTCGAGGACACCTTCCTGGGTGAGTTTTCCACCATACATTATACAGTGTCGATTTGGGCGTCGAAGAAGACCACACACATCTTTGCATTTGATATCCAGCATGGTAGGCAGTCGGTTCTGGTGGGGCTGCATTGTGGCGTGTTGCTTGTAGCCCCCCTGACCACAAAGGGATCACTCTGCTGATGCCTGCACCATTAACTCCCCACATATGCCAAGGGGTAGATGCCCATCCCCCTGGGGCACCAGGGCTCCCAGCCATGGCCATCCTGCCAGGTAGCCTTTGCTGCGGCTGTGTGGCACCTGTGGGGGAGCCCCTGGTCGGTGTGGGTGGCATCAGGGCTGAAAACGTGACGAAGCATACTCCATGTCATGCTGGTAGTGGAACACCAGCAGTCTTTAAGAGATCACGAGCTCAATACAAATCACAGAAGTACAAGCCCAAATCATTACCATCGCTGGCCACACCATGGGAGGAACGTCTGGGTAAGGCTGGAAGCGGACCTTATTCACCCCAGTACCTTGTATGTTCAAGACCTGATGGGGAATCTTTCATGACGATGAAGCCTCAGTTTTTTGTTGAGCATTTAGAGGACAAGTTTGGGGAGGTGGAGGGCTTGTCCAAAATGAGATCTGCATCAGTCTTGATTAAATCATCATCCTCTGCCCTGTCACGGGAATAACTCACCTGTGACAAGCTGGGGGCTGTTTCTGTAACCATCATGCCCCATAATAGCTTAAATATGGTTCAGGGTATCATATTTTACAGAGCCCTTCTTTTGCAGTCCGATGATGAGGTGCACACAAATTTAGAGCAGTTAGGTGTACATTTCATCCGGCATGTCCACAAGGTTCTGAACGATAATGAGGTTGCCAGCACTGCCTTCATCTTGGAGTTTGAGGGTGATACATTGCCATAGAAGGTCGAGGTGTTGATCTACCAGTGTGATGTAAAGCCTTGTATACCTCCACCAATGCAGTGCTTTAAGTGCAGGAAGTTTGGCCATATGTCTTCCCACTGTACTTCCAGCGTCACATGTCGAGATTTTGGACACCAGTCACATCCCAATACTCCATGTGCCCCGCCTCCCATCTGTGGCAAATGTGGAGAGCACCATTTTCCTTGCTTGCCTGACTGCAGGATTCTCGAGAAAGAAAGGACTGACTTAAACTGAAGCTACGAGAAAATTTGAATACCTGCATCCTTTGTGTGTCAGTTCTTACGCTGCTGCTACAACAGTTGTGGCACCATCAGCTCCGCCAACCCATGTCACATCTCAGAGTCGGAAGACTACACCTGCCCCCTTGATGGTACAGGCCATTTCCCTACCTGTTGCTCCTGCACCACCCAACCACCTACTTTGGGAGCAACAGCAACACCCCCCCCCCCCCCCCCCCTCCAGAAACGTCCACCGCCACTTCTAATCTGGAGAAGCATAAGTCTTCTTTGACTTCTCTCGCTATGAAGGGGTCCCTTGTGTCACTACCTTCTCAGGTATCATCTGGTGGGAAAGATGACACCTGCCAATGGCTTAAGAGCCCCAAAGCAGCTGGTCATAGGGCTTCACCCTCATCCTCAGTCCCAGAGACTGGACCAGTGAAGTACTCTGAGCCAGGGAAACCCAAGCAACAGCGAGAGAAATCAAAAAAAAAAAAAAAAAAAAATCGCCTAAGACGAAGGAAATTGCAGTGGCACCCACACCACCGCTACCTACAAGTTCTGCGACTGAGGATGGGGTCAGCATTTTGGCATCAACTGAGGACCTAGAGATTGCCAGACACTCAGACACAATGGACATAGACTGTTCAGGCAATAAATCAGTGGTAGCAGGTGACTCTGAGATGTAAACTGCCTCACTGAATGTTCCATGTCTTCCCAGTCTCACGATGTAATCCTCCTGTGGAATTGTGGCAGTTTTTTCCATCGCCTGGCTGAGCTACAGCAACTGTTAAGCTTTCACCTGCTATCTGTATTGCCCTCCAAGAACTCTGGTTCTCAGAAATGCGGATCCCTGCCCTTCTCGGCTATAAGGGATATTACAGGAACCGTAGCGACTGTAGTCGAGGGACAGGTGGAGTTTGCGTTTGTGTCCTAAATTCGGTGTGTATTGAAAGTGTGCTTCAAATAGCTCTTGATGCTGTGACTGTCAGAATAAGGACGGTGCAGGAAATAACTTTCTGCAGTGTATATCTTACTCCAGATGGTGCAGTATCCCTGAATGTATTAGCTGGAATGCTTGGTCAACTCCCTAATCCTTTTCTACTTCTGGAGGATTTTAATGCCGATACCTCTGCCTCTTAAATACTGGGGCCGCAACACATTTCAGTGTGGCTCATTGTAGTTACTCGGCCACTCATTTATCAATTTGCAGCCCAGGACTTCTCCCATCTATCCACTGTGTAGTAGTGACCACTTCCCCATCTTCCTGTCACTGCCCCAGAGTCAGGCACATGGATGCGTGCCCAGATGGGCTTTGAGCAGAGCAGACTGGGGAACTTTAACCTCTGCTTTCATCGCTGTGTCTCCCCTACACCATAACATGGAATTGATGGTTAAGCAGGTGACTAGCACAAATGTTTCTGTGACAGAAAATGTGGTCCCTCACTCTTTAGGGTGCCTGAGGCATAAGGCAGTCCCTTGGAGGTCGACCGAAGTCACTGAAACAATTAAGAAGCGTCAGTGATCTCTACAGCTGTGGAAGTGGCACACTACCCTGGAGCACCTCACAGCATTTAAATGGCTTTGTGCACATGTTTGCAACCTTATCAAACAATGGAAGGAGGAGTGTGGGAGAGATATGTCTCCACCATTGTGTGCCACACGGCACCTTCACAAATCGGGGCGGAGATCAAACGTCTTTTCGGATAACAGGCCCCACCAGCTATCCCCGATGTTCCCATAAATTACTTGTTATGTACTGATGCAAGCGTGGTTCGCAGGTTCTGTGCCGAGCAACTATCATTCCAGCCTTTCACACATGCAAACATCGGCTGGAGGGGAACGTCCTCTCATTCACTACAGGCTGTAGTGAATCCTGTAACGCCCAATTTACAGAGTGTGAGCTCCTCAGTGAGTGCCCTTGCACATTGTCTCGACAGAGTTTCTGGGCCTGATTGCATCCACAGCCAGATGATTAAACATCTCTCATCTGGCTAAAAGCTCGTCATCTTCAATGGCCCTGGTGCGATGGCATCTTTCCATCGCAATGGCGGGAGAGCACCATTATTTCGGTCCTCATAGCCAGTAAAAACCCTCTTGATGTGGATAGCTATCGGCCCATCAGCCTCACCAACGTTGTTTGTGAGCTGCTGGAATTTATGGTTTGTCGGCAGTTGGGTTGGGTCCTGGTGGGGTCTTGGTTGGGTCCTGGAGTCACGTGGCTTGCTGGCTCCATGTCAGGGTGGCTTCCGCCAGTGTCGCTCTAGCACGGATAATCTTGTTTTCATTGAGTCTGCCATCCAAACAGCCTTTTCCAGACAGCAACACTTGATTACTGTCCTTATTGACTTCCGTAAAGCATACGACATGACTTGGCAATGTCATATCCTTGCCATGTCTGAGTGGGGTCTCCGGGGATCACTCCCGATTTTTATCCCAAACTTCCTATCGTTCCGTACTTTTGATGTCCAAGTTGGTGACTCCCATAGATCCATCCATATCCAGGAGAATGGAGTCCTGCAGGGCTCTGTATTGAGTGTCTCTCTAGTTTTAGTGGTCATTAATGGTCTAGCAGCGGCTGTCAGCCCTCCATCTCACATTCTCGGTATGCGGATGACTTCTGCATTTCATATTGCTGCTCCACTACTGTTGTTGCTGAGTGGCGCTTCCAGCGAACCACACAATGCACAGCCATGCGCACTTGCTAACGGCTTCCAGTTTTCAGCAGCATAGTCATATGTCGTGCATTTCTGTCGGTGTCATACCATACATCCAGAACCTGCACTTTACCTTAATGATGATCCACTCACTGTAGTGGAGACATATCAATTCCTAGGACTGGTTATCGACGCTCAATTGACTTGGCTCCCTCATCTTCATCAGCTTAAGCAGAAGTGCTGGCATCACCTCAATGCCCTCCATTGCCTGAGCAACATCAATTGGGGTACAGATCACTGTACACGGCTGCAGCTCTGCAGAGCCCTTGTCCAATCCTGAATTCATAATAGGAGAGTGGTTTATGGTTCGGCAGCGCCTTCAGCATTGCATTTACGCGACCTTGTGCACCACTGTAGGGTTTGAATAGCGACGGGATCCCTTAGGACGACTCGGTGACTAGTGCACTGGTGGAGGCTGGTTTCCATCCACTGCAGATCACACGTGCAACTGCTCACCAGTTACGCAGAACACATTAATAATTCCCCTGAGCATCCGAATTACCGTCTCCGATTGCAGTCCATCTCCCGCATCAGTGGCCCAGATCAGGGTTTACGATAGCAGTTCGCATACGGTTTCTTCTCTTTGAACTGGAGTCCTTCCCTTTACCACCTCTACTTGCAGACCATTCATGTATGCCTCCTTGGTGTAAGTCTTGGCCGCAGCTTCGTGTGGACCTTTTGCGTGACCCTAAGTGTTCCATTAACCCCACCACTCTCTGCTGTCACTTCCTCTCGATTCTTGTCGTGTTTCGTGGCTGTGAAGTGGTTTACACTGAAAGCGCAGTGGCTGATGGACACGTATGCATTGCATCTGATGATGTAAGACATATTGAGCAGCACTCCTTGCCAGTTGGCTGCAGTGTTTTCACTGCAGGGCTGGTGGCCACATCTCGTGCTCTTGAGTACATCCACTCATGCCCTGGCAAGTCAGTTCTCCTGTGTACTGACTCATTGAGCAGTCTACAGGCTATCGTCCAGTGCTACCCTCACCACCCTCTGGTAACATCCATTCAGCAGTCCATCTATGCCTTGGAACAGACCCGCTGTTCCATAGTGTTTGTGTAGACTGCAGTAAATGTCGGAATCCTGGGCAACGAACTTGCTGACATGCTGGCCAGACAGGCGATGCAGAAACTTCTTCTGGAGATAGGCTTCTCCAAAGCTGAAATACGTTATGCCTTACATCGCAGGGTTTTCCGGCATTTTGAGACGGAATGGCATAACAGCATGTACAACAAACTGCATGTCATTAAGGAGACTATAAATGTGTGGAAGTGTTCCATGCAAGCCTCTTGCAGGGAATCGGCTGTCTTCTGCCGGCTCAGCATTGGCCATATGTGGCTAACACATGGTCACCTACACTGTCTCGAGAACCCACCTCAGTGTTGCTGTTGCTCCCAAATGACAGTTGTCCACCTCTTGCTGGACTGCCCACTTTTAGCCCCTCTGTGACAGACTTTTAACTTTTCCAGTACCCTGCCTTCGTTGTTGGGCAAGAATGCCTCCACTGCAGTTTTTGTTTACGTTATATTCGTGAGAGTGTGTTTCATAATTCAGTGTAGGTTTTAGTGCATGTATTTTGTTGGTCTGTGTCCTCCACCCTAGTGCTTTTAGGGTGGAAGTTTTAATGTATTAAAGAGTGGCTGGCTTTCCCTTTTTATTCTTGTGGTTGGTCAGCCACTGTAATCTGCTTTCATGTTTTACTGTCTTTTGTTTCTAGCGTATTTCTGTTTCTTTTCTGTACCCTTTTTTTTTCTCTTAGTATTCGTTGCCTCCTCTTCACTGTTTTGGCTTTTCCTTTCTTTCTGTTTTGTGTTATACGTTTCGTCCATTTTATCCTCACACTTGTGGCATTATTTTATTAGGACAAAGTGACCGATGACCTTGTAGTTTGGTTCCTTCTCCTGCTTCTAAACCAACCAACCAATCCTTTTTTCCACGAACAATACGAGACTGGAATAGAAGGGAGAACCGATAGAGGTACTCAAGGTACCCTCTGCCACACACCATCAGGTGGCTTGCCGAGTATGGATGTAGATGTAGATGTAGAACCAACCAACCATCTTTGCTGTCCCCATTAACACTTCCATGATCTGTTTTCCCACAGGCATATCCAACTTCCTTTTTGGTCAATCAATGACTTAGCTATCTTAAGCAGTTCTCCATGGACTTGTATCCTTGTGTGGCATCCTTGGTAATGTCTTGATCATCTACTTGTGCAGGATCAAAAATTGCTTTTGCTTTTCTATTGGAAAAACAGTTTGTATGAATTTCTAGTGTCACAGTGGGTTTCTTCCACTATCGTTACATCTTCCATTTATACCAATCCCGTGTCCATTTGAAACTAGACTATATGTGTTTCATTTATTCATGGTCATAACACAGTCTACCTTTGTGGAGTATGTTGGGCCACTGGCAACCTTTACACTAGTCTGGTTCAGAGCTTCTATGCAGAAGCTGCCTAACTGGAACTGTCCTACGGGCATGATTTTCTCCTCAGTGGATATGATTGCTATTTGTTGTGTTGTGCCCAGCCACCCATCTTGTGCCCTTTATTTTGATGCCTCCTTCAACTGCCAGTACGGGCCACATTTTTCTCGTATTACCTTCCAGAGTTCGCTTTTGGCTACTGCTCCAACAGCTTAGTTTCGTGCAATCTGCCATGTTCCTGTTTGGTGTGAGCCCTTCACCACTTTCGCTTCATGTAGCTGCCCGTGTTTATCTTGGCCTCCAAGAATTTTCCTCGGGAGGCAAATGGATTTGATCTATTGCTGTTAGCTCCTCAACCTTTGCACCCAATTTAGTGGTAGCATATTCATGTAGACTGACGACTCACAGTCCACGGTGTTCGGTGTGACTTGTCGTCGGCACTGACCATTTTTGGTACGATCTTCTTGCAAACTGCTAGATTTTTAAAGCAGAGCTCTTTGCCCTCTTTCGGACCACCTAGCACATCCGACAATATACACCTTATAATTGTGTCATATGCTCCAATTCTCTCACAAGCCTTCAGATCCTCATTGTGCTGTAAGAGTCCAAGGAAGCTTACAGTTGTTGTTTTTGAGGGAGGCACTATGATTTTCTTGTGGGTTCCTCGTCACTTGTTCTCATGTGTGACAAGACTGCAGTCCTACCTCAACCTGCCAGCTCTTCCATTGATTCAGATGATCTTCTTGTTGCTGTCTGTTGGTAGATGGTGTCACTTTTGCATCACCACTGGTTTTCTCTTTACTGGAACAAGCTCCATTGACTTAACCTCTCCCAACGGTTCGGCTGGCCACCTCTTGGCTCTCTCACTGCAAGATGATCATTTTAACTAGGTTGTTTATTGGGTACTGTCTCTTTAGCCATCACCATTTGTTGAGTAGTGATCTCCCACCACTTTGTGTTGGTCGTAATAACAACTTGATGGTTTGCTATTTTCTGATCTGATATCCTTTCCTGAACAGCTTATGTTTAATTGTATGTTTTCCACCTGAGTTACTGGTTATTTTGGCGTGCAACTTGCGGATTTTTTATATAAATGATCGCAATTTTGCAAAGGACATGTAATGTTTGTTTAGGGATCTCTGCTGCCACTACGGCATGTTTTATTGATGTTTCTTCAAGTAGTAGTTCTTGATTTTAGCTCTTTCCTTCTGTTGATTGAGCTTAACATACAGTTGCTCTTAACATCTTTCGCATAAAGGTGTTCTAAGATTATGACACGGGTGCTTATGACCTCGGTCGGGTTTGTGCCCTAACGCAAAAAAGGTAGGTATGGAAGTAAGTACTAGCTTACGGCAAGGAAAGTGTGTTATGATCCTCATTACATTATATGGTGGTGACCAGACAATCAATATTAATAGATCTTCAGTCTTTTCACAAATGACAGTTGTCTGTTATGAAGTACTGCATAAACACATCAGGTGTTGATAAGTTTTTGAACCGATGTAATGATTGGCAAATTGCTTCAGATATGATATATTATAATATTATGTAACTTTTATAAATTTGCTTATTTGTTGTTATAGAACTTAAACAGAACAAATTTATTTCAGGAAGAAGAAATAACACTGGTTGACTGGTTCCCTGTATTGGAGGCAGGCAACCTCCACTTCGAAGGACTCAGGTATACCTGAAGCAATGTTACACCTGATTATGACCATTCTTCATTTATCACTTTTTTAAAATTAACTTTTCTCATTACATACAAATGTGTATTTACAAATGCTTGCTGTTTTTCTTCTTCCCTCCAGCCCATTTTGCTTATTAGCTGCACTGTTAAGGAAGATCACAAGAAACTGTGATGTTCTGCAGACCAAAGTACAATTGACTTGATAACAATCTTAATCACAGCCTTAATCTATCTTCAAAAGGAGCCTCGCAGGATGCTATGGTTGCATAATGAAGAGAAATGCCAGCAATTAAAATAATAATTTGGGTATCGGAATGGAAATGTTTGAATAATTAGTTACAGATTTTCAGGGTGGAAAGGAAAAGAAGTAAAAATATTTCTAATTTTCCTGAGCATTGTGACTTTTTGAAAACTTCTTTTCATCAAGGGGAAGTTTCTGTTGATCTGGAATTCCACTGTACCCTCTAGTCTGTTTGCATTTAAACCAATAATAAAAATAGAAGTCTGATTTTACAGATTTTGTAATATTATAGGTTTTACAATAACGGGCACTACTCAACTTCAAAAGTCAACAATCACTGTTTCATCACTGAAACAGAACAAATGGACCTGATGATGGCCATGCAAGTGCTCTCTTGCAACTGGATCTTTTCAAATCTACATTGTTTATGTGCAATACCATTGCCTATTAATACAGTGCATAAATATAACACTCTTTCCATTTTGGAGGCTAACACAATAGTCACTACATTACTGAAGAACATGTTTTTCTACCAGAAGCATTTTTTATCAACACACACAGAAGTGCAGACGCTACCACACACAGACATACACGGTATTAATTCAGTACAAGCACATGAGCTATGTCTTTGTAAAATGATCAGTTTTAAACTCCTTTTTTATCTAAAGATCTAGATTACAAAATGCAGAATCAGCTTGAAAAATCAATAATCAGAAAAAAAAGTCACAATTACATGTTGGTTCAGGTTCAATTCACTGAACAGATATAATGGGTGTATAATCCACCATTTGTCTCCATATCATAGCAAACAATGATGTAAAAATTTAACTGCATTAGAGACACTTGAACAACATAGTTCCTAAACAAACTACCACCTAGCTTTCTGTATTATATTTTGCTCACTCTTACGATTTTTCGCCACTGTGGATCTGGGGATTGGAATAGGCCAGAGGTATTCCTGCCTTTATGTGATGGTCCCCTGTAAGATCTGACCTCAAATCTTCAAAATTTTCCTGAAGAGTGAGCCAACTTGGGAAGGGCGCCTTGCAAAGTGCATGGTGTCCATTGTGCATTGACATCTTCAGCCCACTTTCTTGTCGTCGCATTGCAGTCATGCCCATTCTCCATCCCCTGGGCAAGGACACCATTCACTATGCAGTGTCGATTTCTGCATCGACAATGACCATGGACTTCTTTGCACCTGATATCCAACACGGTAGCCAATATGTTGTGGTTGGGATGCCATGTACCCTGTTGGTAGTAGCCCCCTGACCACACAGGGATCACTCTGCTGATGCCTGCACCGTTAACTCCCCATGTATTCCAAGGAGTAGATGTCCATCCCCATGGGGCATCGGTACTCCCGGCAATGTCCATCCTGTCAGGTGGCTTTTTCTGCGGGTGGGTGGTGGCTGTGGGTAGGGCCCCTGTCGGAGTGGGTGGCATCATGGCAGATGACACGCAATGAAGTGTAGTCCATCGTCTATTGCTGGCGGTGAAACACCAGCAGCCTCTAAGCGATCACTAGCTCAATTCAACGCACAGAAGTACGACAGAAAATTGTTCACCTCACTGGCCACACCATGGGAGGAATGTCAGGCTAAGGATGGCAGAAGATCTTATTTGCCCCAGTACCTTGTATGTTTGAGAGCTGGTGGGGAACCTTTCACGACGATGAAGCCTCAGTTTCTTGTTGAGCATTTAGAGGACAAGTTCGGGGAGGTGGAGGGCTTGTCCAAAATGAGACCTGGGTCAGTCTTGATTAAAACATCATCCTCATGGGAATTACTCGCTTGTGACAAGCTGCGGGATATATCTGTAAATGTCACACCCAATAAGAGTTTAAATATGGTCCAGGGTATCATATTTCACAGAGACCTTCTTTTGCAGTCTGCCGATGAGCTGCGCACCAATTTAGAGTGGTGAGTGTACATTTCATCCGGTGTGTCCACCAGGGTCTCAAGGATAATCGGGTTGCCAGTGGTGCCTTCATCTTGGCCTTTGATGGTAATACATTACCCGAGAAGGTGAAGGTGATGGTCTACCGGTGTGATGTAAAGCCCTATATCCCTCCCCCAGTGTGGTGCTTTAAGTGCTGGAAGTTTGCCCATATGTCGTCCCGCGTCACATGCCTAGATTCCAGAAGTACATCACGTCCCAATATTCCATGCCCCCACTTCCCATCTGTATCAACTGTGGAGAGCACACCTGACTGCTGGATTCTCCAGACAGAAAGGAAAATCGTGGAGTACAAGGCCCTGAACAGACTAACCATCATCTGAGGCTAAGATACAATTTGAACACCTGCATTCTGTGTGTATGACAACATCTTACACTGCCGTTACAATAGTTTTGGCACCATCAGCTCCGCAAACCCAGGTCACCTCTTACAGCCGGAAGACTACACCTGCCCCCTTGATGGTAGGGGGCATTGCTCTCCCTGTTGCTCATGTGCGAACTACTTCAGGACCAATACCTCCCCCCTCCCTCCCCAGCCATCGGCGACATATGTCCCCACTTCTAATCCAGAGAAGCGTAAGTCTTCTTTGGCTTCTAGCACTAGGAAGGGGTCCCTTGTGTCACTCCCTTCCGAGGTTTCTTCTTGTGGGAAAGACGACACCTGCAAGTCGCTGAAGATCCCAAAAGCAGCTGGTAGTACGGCTTCACGCTCATCCTCAGTCCCAGAGACTGAGCCAGTGAAGTCTTTCCAGCCAGGGAAACCCAAGGAGCAGCGAGAGAAATCAAAAAAGAAAACGCCTAAGACCATGGAAATGGTGGGGGCACCAACACGACCGCTACCTACAAGCTCTGCAGCTGATGATGAAGTGGAGATTTTGACATCCGCTGAGGCCCTAGATCTCACCAGGCCCACAGACACAAAGGATATAGACTAATCAGGCAATGAATCGGTGGCAGCATTGAATGTTCCATGCCTTTGCAGTCTCACGATGTCATCCTCCTGTGGAATTGCGGTGTTTTTTTCCACTGCCTGGCTTAGCTACAGCTACTGTTAAGCTTTACACCTGCTATATACATTGCCCTCCCTTCTGCCCCTCACCTCTACCCCTCACCTCTACCCCTCACCTCTACCCCTCACCTCTACCCCTCACCTCTACCCCTCACCTCTACCCCTCACCTCTACCCCTCACCTCTACCCCTCACCTCTACCCCTCACCCCTCTACCCCTCACCCCTCTACCCCTCACCCCTCTACCCCTCACCCCTCTACCCCTCACCCCTCTACCCCTCACCCCTCTACCCCTCACCCCTCACCCCTCACCCCTCTACCCTCACCCCTCTACCCCTCACCCCTCTACCCCTCACCCCTCTACCCCTCACCCCTCTACCCCTCACCCCTCTACCCCTCACCCCTCTACCCCTCACCCCTCTACCCCTCACCCCTCTACCCCTCACCCCTCTACCCCTCACCCCTCTACCCCCCCTCTACCCCTCACCCCTCTACCCCTCACCCCTCTACCCCTCACCCCTCTACCCCTCACCCCTCTACCCCTCACCCCTCTACCCCTCACCCCTCTACCCCTCACCCCTCTACCCCTCACCCCTCTACTACCCCTCACCCCCTCTACCCCTCACCCCTCTACCCCTCACCCCTCTACCCCTCACCCCTCTACCCCTCACCCCTCTACCCCTCACCCCTCTACCCCTCACCCCTCTACCCCTCACCCCTCTACCCCTCACCCCTCTACCCCTCACCCCTCTACCCCTCACCCCTCTACCCTCACCCCTCTACCCTCACCCCTCACCCCTCTACCCTCACCCCTCACCCCTCTACCCCTCACCCCTCTACCCCTCACCCCTCTACCCCTCACCCTACCCCTCACCCCTCTACCCCTCACCCCTCTACCCCTCACCCCTCTACCCCTCACCCCTCTACCCCTCACCCCTCTACCCCTCACCCTCTACCCCTCACCCTCTACCCCTCACCCCTCTACCCTCACCCCTCTACCCCTCACCCCTCTACCCCTCACCCCTCTACCCCTCACCCCTCTACCCCTCACCCCTCTACCCCTCACCCCTCTACCCCTCACCCCTCTACCCCTCACCCCTCTACCCCTCACCCCTCTACCCCTCACCCCTCTACCCCTCACCCCTCTACCTCACCCCTCACCCCTCTACCCCTCACCCTCTACCCCTCACCCCTCTACCCCTCACCCTCTACCCCTCACCCCTCTCACCCTCTACCCTCACCCCTCTACCCCTCACCCCTCTACCCTCACCCCTTACCTCACCCCTCTACCTCCCCTCTACCCCTCACCCCTCTACCCCTCACCCCTCTACCCCTCACCCCTCTACCCTCACCCCTCTACCCCTCACCCTCTACCCCTCGCCCCTCTACCCCTCACCCCCTCTACCCCTCGCCCCTCTACCCCTCGCCCCTCTACCCCTCGCCCCTCTACCCCTCGCCCCTCTACCCCTCGCCCCTCTACCCCTCGCCCCTCTACCCCTCGCCCCTCTACCCCTCGCCCCTCTACCCCTCGCCCTCTACCCCTCGCCCCTCTACCCCTCGCCCCTCTACCCCTCGCCCCTCTACCCCTCGCCCCTCTACCCCTCGCCCCTCTACCCCTCGCCCCTCTACCCCTCGCCCCTCTACCCCTCGCCCCTCTACCCCTCGCCCCTCTACCCCTCGCCCCTCTACCCCTCGCCCCTCTACCCCTCGCCCCTCTACCCCTCGCCCCTCTACCCCTCGCCCCTCTACCCCTCGCCCCTCTACCCCTCGCCCCTCTACCCTCGCCCCTCTACCCCTCGCCCCTCTACCCCTCGCCCCTCTACCCCTCGCCCCTCTACCCCTCGCCCCTCTACCCCTCGCCCCTCTACCCCTCGCCCCTCTACCCCTCGCCCCTCTACCCCTCGCCCCTCTACCTCGCCTCTACCCTCGCCCCTCTACCCCTCGCCCCTCTACCCCTCGCCCCTCTACCCTCGCCCTCTACCCTCGCCCCTCTACCCCTCGCCCCTCTACCCCTCTGCCCCTCTACCCCTCGCCCCTCACCCCTCTGCCCCTCACCCCTCTGCCCCTCTACCCCTCTGCCCCTCTACCCCTCTGCCCTCACCCCTCTGCCCCTCACCCCTCTGCCCTCACCCCTCTGCCCCTCACCCCTCTGCCCCTCACCCCTCTGCCCCTCACCCCTCTGCCCCTCACCCCTCTGCCCCTCACCCCTCTGCCCCTCACCCCTCTGCCCCTCACCCCTCTGCCCCTCACCCCTCTGCCCCTCACCCCTCTGCCCCTCACCCCTCTGCCCCTCACCCCTCTGCCCCTCACCCCTCTGCCCCTCACCCCTCTGCCCCTCACCCCTCTGCCCCTCACCCCTCTGCCCCTCACCCCTCTGCCCCTCACCCCTCTGCCCCTCACCCCTCTGCCCCTCACCCTCTGCCCTCACCCCTCTGCCCCTCACCCCTCTGCCCCTCACCCCTCTGCCCCTCACCCCTCTGCCCTCACCCCTCTGCCCTCACCCCTCTGCCCCTCACCCCTCTGCCCCTCACCCCTCTGCCCCTCACCCCTCTGCCCCTCACCCCTCTGCCCCTCACCCCTCTGCCCCTCACCCCTCTGCCCCTCACCCCTCTGCCCCTCACCCCTCTGCCCCTCACCCCTCTGCCCCTCACCCCTCTGCCCCTCACCCCTCTGCCCCTCCCCTCTGCCCTCACCCTCTGCCCCTCACCCCTCTGCCCCTCACCCCTCTGCCCCTCACCCCTCTGCCCCTCACCCCTCTGCCCCTCACCCCTCTGCCCCTGCCCCCTCTGCCCCTCACCCCTCTGCCCCTGCCCCCTCTGCCCTGCCCCCTCTGCCCCTGCCCCCTCTGCCCCTGCCCCCTCTGCCCCTGCCCCCTCTGCCCCTGCCCCCTCTGCCCCTGCCCCCTCTGCCCCTGCCCCCTCTGCCCCTGCCCCCTCTGCCCCTGCCCCCTCTGCCCCTGCCCCCTCTGCCCCTGCCCCCTCTGCCCTGCCCCCTCTGCCCCTGCCCCCTCTGCCCCTGCCCCCTCTGCCCCTGCCCCCTCTGCCCCTCCCAACCTCTACACGTCCCTCCCAACCTCTACACGTCCCTCCCAACCTCTACACGTCCCTCCCAACCTCTACACGTCCCTCCCCTTCTGCCTCCTCCCCCTCCCCCTCCCCTTCTGCCTCCTCCCCCTCCCCCTCCCCTTCTGCCTCCTCCCCCTCCCCCTCCCCTTCTGCCTCCTCCCCCTCCCCCTCCCCTTCTGCCTCCTCCCCCTCCCCCTCCCCTTCTGCCTCCTCCCCCTCCCCCTCCCCTTCTGCCTCCTCCCCCTCCCCCTCCCCTGATGGAAAAATGCATTCATTATAAACATATGTATGCACAGTGTTGTTTCATTCTTGGGGACAGCAAAAATGCTAGCTGAATTTCTTTCACTAGTTCTTTTAACTGTTCCACTCCCTCTTCTGTCATATGGGCCAAAATCCAATGGCTTTCTGTGATCAAGATCCATTTGCCAAATTCCTTCCTGACAGTAGCAGATGAGGTTATCATAGACCATATTGCTATCTCCAACACCCTGGGCTGGAATTTTGCAGAAATTTTGAGCTCCTTCCACTGTGACTTTGCCTTCCTCCATCAGAAACAAGCAGAGTAGGTGGGGGTGATACCTTTCTGTTGTCAAAGTGTGAATGCTACAATGCCACATTTACTATCAGGGAGCTACATCATGCTCTTACTTTGTCCTGATCCTCCACCTCGTAACCATACACTGTTCAAATTCAGATGTTTCAGCACCTT
The DNA here is from genome assembly GCF_023898315.1 of Schistocerca nitens. Lineage (NCBI taxonomy): Eukaryota > Metazoa > Arthropoda > Insecta > Orthoptera > Acrididae > Schistocerca > Schistocerca nitens. Next base: position 37,568,540 of record NC_064618.1, on the reverse strand, counting down.
TCTCTTGCAGGCAAGCACATTCTGCTTCATATGTACACCTGCGTAGAAACTGGTATGAAGCCGCTGTCATACCCATACCTAAGCCTGGTAAGAGCGTTCACCTTTCTTTTAGCTACCACCACATTTCTCTCATAAGTTGTCTGAAAAGTGATGGGACATATGACTCGTGCCTGGCTGCTATGGTGGTTTGAGTCATGCAATTTACTAACCATTGCACAGTGTGGATTTTGAGAATGCTGTTCTGCAGTTGAGCATCTTGTCACTTTGTCCATCCGTGTCATGAAAGTTTTTCTGCAGAAATCCCAGATTGTGTCAGTGTTGTACACTGTGGAGAAATCCTACAACACCTGCTAGAGGACTGATATCCTCAATACACTCTGCACGTGGGGATTCTACGGCTGCTTGCCCCATTTACATGAGGAATTTTTAAAAGTCCAAGTTTTCGAGGTACATGTGGATTCTGCCTTATTGGACACCTTTATCCAGGAAAATGGTGTGCCTCAGAGTTCTGTCTTAAGTGTACTCCTCTTTGCTATCACTATTAACCCTACAGTGGTCTGTCTCCCACCGGGCATCTCTGGCTCCTTTCCATTGATGATTTTGCCATTTATTGCAGTTATCAAGGACTTGTCATTGAGCAACATCTTCAGTGATGCCTCAGTCATCTTCACTCGTGGAGCGTTGCATTGGCTTTCTTTTTTCCACTGACAAAATCATTGGTATGAATTTCTGGTGGCTCAGTTGGTTTCTTCCACCATCATTACATCTTGGGCCTGTTGCTCTTCCATTCATTGAAACTATGAAATTCCTGGGGCACATGCTTGATAGAAAACACTCTTGGTCCTCCCACATGTCTTACCTGGCAGCCCGCTGTATGCAGTCCCTCAATGCCCTATGTATCTTCAGTGTCATGTCCCGGGGTGCAGATTGAACCACTTTCCTCCATTTGTACCGATCCCTTGTTTGTTTGAAACTGGATTATGGGTGTTTCATTTATGCACCTGCACATCCATCCCTCTTACACCATCTCAATACTATTCACCACTGTAGCATCCATTTGGTACTGGTGCCTTTTACACTAGCCCATTTGAGAGTCCGTATGCACAAGCTGCTGAACTACCGCTGTCCTAATGCCATGACTTTCTCCTCAACAGATACGCATGCCGTTAGTCTGCCACACATGGACACCTATTGTGTGCCTCATTCTTTGATTTCTCCTTTCATTGCCTGTATGGGGCGTGTCCCTCTTCTCTGTTACCTTATGGAGATTGCTTTCGCCTCTTGCTCTGGCAGTTCAGCTTCACGCTATGAGCAACTTTCCCAGTGCGTGTGAACCCTTCACCATCTTGGCTTCATGCAGCAGCCCATATTCACCTTCGTCTTCATTCACTTAGTAAGGACACTAGTCCAGCCCGACTCTATTGTCTTCAGTTTCACAACCTATGTGTGGAATTTTGTGATAGTACCTTTGTGTACACTGGTGGCTCTTGGACTGACTGTGGTTTCTGGTGTGTTGTCATTGGTGGAGCTGGTTTTTTTTTTTTTTTTCCCGGGACATTGCTAAGTATTTAGAGCAGGGCTGTTTGCCCTGTATCAGGCCACGCAGTACATCCATAGGCACAGGCTTTTCAACTGCATTATCTGCCCAGACACTCTCAATGACCTTCAAAGCCTCTATGTGCAACACACCATCCATCCCTTAGCCCAGTGTGTCCAGGAAAGCTGTCACCTGCTCCCTCTTGATAGAGCCACTGTGATGTTTGTGTGGGTTTCTGGTTGTGGCAGTCCGATAGGAAACCAGGCCACTTACACTGCTGCTAAAACTGCAATCACTGTTCCTCAGCCTGCCATTTCTTACTTATCCTCCAACTATCTGCATATTGCCATCTGTAAGCAGGTGCTGTGACTCTGGCATCACCATTGGCCCTCCCTTCATGGGAACAAGCTGTGTGTTATTAGTCCTCTCCCATGAGCTTGTAAGACCTCCACCATTTTAACTTAGTTGTGTATTGAGCACCATCTTTTCAACCAACAACATTGTCAATTGGTGCTCCCCCACTATTCTGTGCACATTGTTTCCAACATTTGCTGGTGTGCCATTTTCTGATGTAATGCCCTTTTTTTTAACCACTTCCTTCCTCATTGGGGTTTGCTGTTAGAGTTAACAGCCATTGACCATGTTGCACTTTTTATCCGTTGTAGCAATATGGCAAAGGCCATTTAATTTTTGGTTCTGGACCTCCAGTTCTGTCTGTGGTGTATTTTATAGACCTTTCTCCACATCCCTGTTTTTAGCTGTCTTCTCTTGCATTGACTGGGACTAACGTGCAGTCATTTTTAACTCCTCTCTTTGTCTTCATGTGCTAGTGTTTTGACATGGGCGCATATGACCCTAGTTGTTTTTGTACCACAAAACAAAAAGCTCATCAGTTAGTGGTAATGCTGTGTCATCACTATATCCTTCAAATGTCACTCCTTCAGTTCCTGTTGCTATTTCTTTTAGTAGCTGATACATAAAGTTTGAAAAGTATGTGGAGAATATATATTTGTTTTCAACACAGTCCACCTGGTTGAGTTGATGATGTCATTAAGGGATTCATTTTTGTACAGTCAGATGGCCATAATATGACTGAGCATATATTTATAGGTAGAAAAGGACCATTTATATTCCAATTCCTTTCTGCAGTTCTGTCCAATGATCCGTCAGTCTGTGGAATGGATGCAAGATTAATTTGCATTTACGCATGATAGACACAATTAAGATATTGTTAGATTTGACACCACTCTGTTTTGTATTAATTAATTAATCAAGTAACATATACAGAGCCCTACAAAATTTCAAGTTAGTTACATGATAATTAAGATAACTGCACATGCCAGAGCTCTTACCCGGAAACCTTAGGTGCCAGAGTTTAGAAATAGCTTGTGACACCTTGGGCACTTATGCTGTTAGATTGCAAAGTACTACTTACGACAGTGGAGGTGAATTTCCTGGACATGAAAGTAGATAAGGCCAGAAGTGGAGGCCAATTGGCCAGATGTGAAAGCAGATCAGGCCAAAATGCCCAGTCACACTCCGCACTCCACTAGTGATACCTGCATCTGATTTCTTGCTCATGCACTCACATCCAAGCCCTGCACATTCGGACTGGTGTGGCTGTCATGATATGAATGGGTTGTTTATTGTGAAGTAGATAAATTTGTGCTGTCTGAGTTGTGCATGCTTTTTCATCCATATATTGTGAATGACAGTTATCATAGCACGATGATAAGCCATCCATTCACAAGTTTCAAAAAGTTTCACAATTCTGCAAAATTGCATGGGAGTTCCAAATGGCATTAAGATGCAGTCAAAAAGACAAATAATTTCATTAATGTTATGAAAAACTACACAAACACTGTAGAATAACTCATAAATCATAATATTGTGTAATTATTAGAAACTAATCACATGCTTCTGGCGTATCATTTTTCAATGTCACAGGACTTGCCTTTAAGAGGAAAAACTAATTTCAATACTGTTTTTGATGTTTTATTTATTTATTTTTCAGTTTCGAGTAGAGCAGTACACTTTAGGATTATTACATTCACTTTGTGTATTGCAATCTTATTCTAAAATTACAAAAATTACTCCAGAGAAGTAAGATTGCCCCAAATTTGAAAAACTGTTCCAATGTGTCATGTGGTAATGTACTTAGGAACAAATATCCTATTAAAATTTAAAAGTGTTATCATAGGGAAAATCTTCTCAATACTGTATTTAATAGCCTATATTACATTATTAATCTACTACACACAAACAATGGGTAAGTGATATCATTTTAGGGAATAGTACTGTCAAAAATTGGTTAAAAGTTAAAAATATTTTGAAATAGAAGCTATTGGCAGCTAACACAAATTTCCATTTTCAAGACAGAGATAATTGTTCAGACATCAAGTAAACTCCATTTGTCTGCAAATTTCACCATAGTAAAAGACCACCTCCTGTTTCAAGGTAGAAGATACTGCACGACTGATGATGTGTGAACAGATATGTCCCATGTTATGTAATATATTTTAAAAATTTAATAATTTTACTTGCAGTAGCTCTCTGTAACTGCAGAATGAATAATTTCTTCCAAACATCTATGAAGTATTATACATCATGTAAATATGTGGAACTCAATATTCACACAGGCTGCACCCATTTTTCAAAAGCGCAAACCGGTGAAAAGTGCCTGAAGCAGCTTATGGAAAATTCTGCAGTAGATTCATTTTTCTGATTATAAAATCAGTCACTGGTGTGAAAACCTGACCAGATTACAATATTAGTTACTAGGTAAACTACGCTTGAGGTATTACAGTCTCTCCAACATCAAACATTGTGGAACCATTTTGAAAGCAGCTCTAAAAATGCAAAATAACCCCAAAGTGTCTTAGATTCTGAAATAAATTGTATAGTTTTGCTATGGATTATCCTACAATGTGAGATAGAGCAATAACACAATTTAGTTACCATGTAAATCAGTTTGAAAATTGATGTTCAAAGTTGTGGTAGTGGTTGAAAAGTGCAAAAATTTTAATGAAAGGGATAGAACAGGGATTATGATGGTACTGATGGAAAATAATGTAAATACTGGGAAAATGCAAAATCTGGAAATCCAAAACAAAGTTGTACTGATATTTTACTGTTGGCTTGTTTACGTTTATAACATTAACCACACATTATGCAGAGGTGTTCTAAAATTCCTATAATGGACTCCTAAGAGTTGAGGAGGGGACTTTGTAGATAAAAGTTTGATAATGAATCCATACCTGAAGGTGTACCATTTGAGAGTATGACCTCCTCCATTCAGAAGGGAACATTGTCTGTACCTTGGGGTCCTTCTTGACCAATAGGTCAGAGGTAATTTTTTCTACTGTTTGTGTACCCTAAAGCAGGAGATTTGAAACTGCTGCAGTCATCAAACCAAGTTTTGTAACTATGAAATTTTAGTGAAATTTTCTTAAATTATTTTCTTTTATTGCATGCAGTTTAATGAAAAGTAATTTACGGATCTAATTAATTTTTTGTGTTCATTAGGCAGTTCCAGGGCACCATAACGAGATACACAACAGCAGCAGTGAAGGCTAGAGTCGGCCAGAGCTGCAGTCACGTCAGGCTCACCGATGGCAACACTTGCCATCTGCTCGGCTGTTTGTGTGATGTTAATAATCGTAAGTATTTAAAAGGTTAATTATATCACCATGTAGCTGTCTTTTAGAATAAGAAATTGGGATTAATCCCATGAGGCAGCAGCGTACTGACTGTACAAGAGATGATCAAATAGTGATTGGAATTTTTTTAGTTTCACAGCAATTATATATTGGATTATCGATTTTTTTATATTTTATGTACACGTTCCTGATGTATGCGTCTCACCATATAGCAGAGATGATAACTCGCGATAGGCACAACAAAAAGAGTCGCGCAATTATAGCTTTCAGCCATTTAGGCCTTTGTCAGCAGTACACACACACACACACACACACACACACACACACACACACACACACACACACACACACACACACACACACGTGCAAATGCAACTTGCACACGCATCTGCAGTGTCAGAGAACTGAAACCACACTGCGAGCAGCATCACCAGTACTTGATGGGAGTGATGACTGGGTGTGTATGTAAGGAAGAGGCTGGGGTGGGGATAGTATGGTGGGGGTGACAGACAGTGAAGTGTTGCAGTTTGGGTGGAGGGCAAGAGAGAAGGTGGGAGGGGGGTAAGTAGTGGAAAGGAAAAAAAAAAAAAAAAAATTAATATACTGTGTGTGGCAGTGAAATGATGGCTGTGTAGTGCTGGAATGGGAACAGGGAGGGGGTTGGATGGATGAGGACAGTGACTAATGAAGGTTGAGGCCAGGAGGGTCATGGGCACATAGGATATATTGCAGGGAAAGTTCCCACCTGTGCAATTCAGAAAAGCTGGCATTGGTGGGAAGGATCCATATGGCACAGTCTGTGACGCAGTCATTGATGAGGGATATCATATTTGGCAGTGTTTAGCAACAGGGTGGTCCACTTACTTTATGGCCACAGTTTGTTGGTGGCCATTCATGTGGACAGACAGCTTGTTGGTTGTCATGCCTACATAGAATGCAGCACAGTGGTTGCAGCTTAGCTTGTAAATCACATGACTGGTTTCACAGATAGCTCAGCCTTTGATGGCATAGTTGATGTTAATTACAGGACTGGAGTAGGTGGTGGTAGGAGAATATATGGGACAGGTCTTGCGTCTAGGTCTATTACAGGGGTATGAGCCATGAGGTAAGGGACTGGGAGCAGGGGTTGTGTAAGGATTGAAGAGTATGTTGTGTAGGCTTGGTGGAAGGTGGAATTACACTGTAGGAGGGGTGGGAAGGATAGTGGGCAGTACATTTCTCATTTCAGGGCATGGCAAGAGGTAATGAAAACCCTGGCAAAGAATGTAATTCAGTTGCTCTAGTCCCAGATTTTACTGCATTAAGAAGAGAATGCTCCTCTGTGGCTGGACTGTGGGACTTCGGGAGATGGTGGAAGACTGGAAAGATAAGACACGGGAAATTTGTTTTTGTACAAGGTTGGGAAGACAATTATGGCCAGTGAAGGCTTCAGTGAGACCCTCGGTATATTTAGAGAGGGACTGCTCGTCACTGCAGATGCAACGACCACGGGTGGCTAGGCTGTACGGAAGGGACTTCTTGGTATGGAATGGGTGGCAGCTGTCGAAGTTCAGGTATTTCTGGTGGTTTGTAGGTTTGATATGGATGGAGGTGCTGATGTAGCCACCTCTGAGGTGGAGGTCAACATCTAGGAAGGTGGCTTGTTGTGTTGAGTAAGACCAGGTGAAGTAAATGGGGGAGAAGTTGTTGAGGTTCTGGAGGAATGTGAATAGTGTGTCCTCACCTTCAATCCAGATAGCAAAGATGTCATCAATGAAACTGAACCAGGTGAGGGGTTTAGGAGTCTGGGTTTTTAGGAAGGATTCCTCTAGATGGCGCATGAAGAGGTTAGAATAGGATGGTGCCAGTTACAGATGATGACAAATATCTCGGTTGTAGAAGCCTGCCTTTTGATTGTTCAGAAAGTATTCCACATTAAAAATTTAATTTCATTTGGAAAATGGCTGCCACCCAATGGATTCTTCATCAGAGGAAAGTATCACTGGATGGAGAATGTGTGTGGCAAGATTTCATAGGCCAAAGAAGCAGCATGTGTCTGTCCTGTACAGAATGAGCTGGGACATTGTCGTGGATCAAAAATATGCCTTCACGCTGCCTCTTGTGACACTTCGCCTTGACAGCCTCCTCTAATTATCTCACCTGGAGATTTTTCCAGTACATTGCTGTGGAGATTTTCCCCTTAACATTGTAGTCTGTTAGCACAACAGATGGTTCCAAAGAACACACAGCACCAAATTATCTAATGATGTTGGGATCTTTGCCTGCTTTAGTGGTGTTGTGTATGTAGATGTATGTAAATGTGTGCTGGCTCATTCACTGTGATTAAATGGCTAAAGAAGCCATCTGAGTTAGCCAAACACAGAAGCAATATATAGACTGCTGCTTCAGTTTCAGTGGGTTTCTCAAGTGGGTGTGAGTAGTTGTGACATCCTGTAGATGTCAGTTGTTGTCGTATTCATAACATCATGCAACATTTTGGAAACTGACCTCTTAGTGATTTCCATTTTTTCCACTATTGCCTCAATTGTTGAGCACCAGGTTACTCACTCTGTGGTCCTTCAGGCAGATGGGCTGCTACATCATTCTTCATCTTTGAACATGTTTTAGCATGTTGAGAAACAAAATTGCTTCAGCTGTAAAAATATTAGGCACTACGAATTTGAGAGCACTTACAGCTGCATTTCAGGTACAAATCTGTATATAACTGGACAATCAATCGTATAGAAAACCAATATTCTGAAAGCTATGATGAAGCTGTAATGAAACATGTAGTCCCTGGAATCAAAACACGTAATCACTGGAAGAGTCATGACTCAGCTTGCATTGTTAGTCCAATGAAATAATTACCCACAAAAGTGTGTCTGCTGTAAAAGTACTAAAACCTATGAAGAAAGATTAAGAAACAATGAGGATGAATTTATGTAATGTTATAATGGACAAGGGGAAATGTAAGAGGCACTCACTGAATATCAGTGTGTGGAGGTGAATGTTATCTGGGTGGCAGACTGTAGGCTAAAACATTTGACGTGTGTGTGTGTGTGTGTGTGTGTGTGTGTGTGTGTGTGTGTGTGTGTGTGTGTGTGTGTGTGTGTGTGTGTGTGTGTGAGTGTGAGTGTGAGTGAGTGTGTGTGAGAGAGAATATTCCAATGTGTAGTGCTTGAATATGAAAATACGTAAACTATATCATACCTCAAAACAGGAAAATATGTTGCAAATATGTAGCATATTATCATGTTTCTGGGAACAGTTTAACTTTCACATTTGCAGCAAATAGCTCTGTTCCAGGGAATGATTTAGTTTACTTAATGTTGTTGTTGCATAAATGTTAGTATTCTCTCTTTCCATCATTCTAATTTTCATGGTGTGTCCAAGTCATCTGGGTTGCTTGCTCAACCTACAGGAGATGGAGTACACCTGCTTATTATAGTATCATGTTGCATTCTAGGTTTTAATGGGACCCCATACATAGCAATTATTCCCTGACATACTGATATTATAGTCAAAGTTTTTAGCCAATTGGTTGTTACCTAGTTGGCATATTAAAGTGTGTGAACATTCATGTGGTAACATTGGCGAGTGCCTCTTAAATATCCTTATCCACTATGGTGTTATGTAAATTCCTCCTTAATGTTTTTATCACCTTCGCTGCTATTATGCAAGTGTTTTCCACCATATTTTATTACTTCCAGGACATACGCATTTTTGGGAATAATCTATTTAATGGGACTGACAATGAATGCTAGGTCTTCCTATAATAATTATTTAAATCATGAATTGACGCCATCCTCAGTATATGCTTCATTACAGTTTGATCTTAGCTTTGGGATTATTTATTTTCTACAGGATTCTTTTTCTGCTTATATACAGTTTTGCACCCAAAGATGCAGCTGTAAGTGTTGCAAAATTGGTAGTTCCTAAGAATAGAAGGATTTTACAGCTGTGATATGGTTTCATTTCTCAATATGGTTCCTCATGGCTGTGGTTGCCCAGATTATTCTTTCGTTTAATGACGCAAAGTGTCAGAGGCATTTAACAATTGAGTGATGAATTGTTACTGTACACTTCCACTTCATTTTGGATTGTAGGGTAATTGTCCTCCCCTAAGTGCAGAAAATGCCACACTGTTCCTGTTTATCAGGAATGCAGAGGTTTGCCTACAAACAATCAAATAACTGTTACATAATTTTATTTTTTCAAGGTGGTGATGAAAATTTCAGGAGGTTTCTTCTGTGCTGGTGTAAGATGGCTGCAGATATGGCTCCCCAGCAATTTTTGACTGATGTATCAACTGTGAATGACACATTAGGGTTTGATTTATATAGTTAGCTTACCCACTGTACGCTTTTCTGACAGTATACTGTAGTATTAGTACTGCTAATAATACCATACTCCAAAAACATAGGGTTTGGAACTGTATGTTTCTTCTTCCTTGGGGAGGGAGAGATTGGCTAGGGAGAGATTGGCTAGGGAAGATTGCAAAAATGGGGCAACTCACACAGATCACAGACTGAGAGGACCTGTGTGTTGTGAGGAGAAACTTGTGCAAAGCTCAGTTTGGTTATATTTGCTTATGTGGATCAGTTTTGTGAGAGCTTGCCATGATGTATGTGTCAGTAAATTTGAAATGAGATGCATTCTTGTTTTGGAATTGTGGCTACATGCTGGAATTTTTTAAATTATTAACAAAATGTCATAAATGTATCCCTACTGACCACCCCCAGATACTATTAGTTCAGAATTTCACCTACGGAATAGAAGTATTTGAGTAGAAATTATTTCACTTTGTTTTAAAACATTCATTTTTTTACCAGTATCTTTAATTCATAAAAGAGATGATAAAACACTTTTATGGATGCATACTTTTTTCTTTCTGTGGTGGATTAAGGTTAAATTGTAGTTAGTGGAGGACATTCTTCTTACTAGTAAACTATTCATGAATAGTAGTACTCTTCTAAAAATTGTACCGAACTCTGCACAACAGACTTCATAAGAATAAATGGGTTGTGAAGCTTTTGTTAGTCAACCAAATTTTTTAAACAATGCCTACCCAAAATTCAAGGATTGCCATGAGATTTAAATGAGAATGTCATATTGCATTGTTGGCTGAGATATCCCATGGAGTGGATTCAGTTACCTGTATGAAAGGGTGTTTTTCCTCCATCATACTGGCATCTATCTTCATTGGTAGGTGGGATCTGTGTCAGTATTGGATTTATAGTATGTAGGTGAGTGTAATGAAAGCATGTATAGTATAGTGTCATGTTTGTGTTGCATGGTGGTGGTGTTGGTGGTAGCAGCGGGTATCATAAGCCGTCAGGACTGGAATCAGAAGTGCTTGGTGCTTAGATAGGGCAGGTTTGGCACCGGCACCTAGGCCTCCCGCAAGGTTATGATCCCTGTGGCAACAATTTCGGATTGGGGGGAAGGCATAGCGATGGTCTAAGATATTGCAGAGGTAGGGTGGGCAATGGAACACCATTTTAGGATGGGTGGGAAGTATATTTGGTAGGAAGTAAGAGTATCTCATTTCAGGGCATCCTTTGATAGGGCTTTGACACTATATCATTGTGTCCTGAAACAAGGGACATCTTAACAGAGGTTCTTCCCATCCCTCCCAAAGTATTATTCCATGCCCACACAACATCCTAGTTCATCCCTTTGTTACTTCCAATCCCTCAACTCTCCACATATCATCTCCATCGGAGACATATGTGCAAAACCTGTCCAATCCACCAAAACAGTGCTTCCAGTCCCAGTCTTGTCACAGGATTATTCCAACTTATCAGAGGATAGGCCACATGTGGAAACAGCTTTGTAATCAGAATCTGAATCTTATTGTCTCATAATGCACAAGTTAAATCATTGATTTTATGTTCAGGAGACTCATCAGCTGTTGTTGTTGTTGTTGTAGTCTTCAGTCCTGAGACTGGTTTGATACAGCTCTCCATGCTACTCTATCCTGTGCAAGCTTCATCATCTCCCAGTACCTACTACAAACTACAACTTACATCCTTCTGAATCTGTTTAGTGCATTCATCTCTTGGTCTCACTCTACGATTTTTACCCTCCATGCTGCCCTCCAATACTAAATTAGTGATCCCTTGATGCCTCAGAACATGTCCTACCAACCGATCCCTTCTTCTAGTTAAGTTGTACCACAAACATCTCTTCTCCCCAGTTCTATTCAATACCTCCACATTAGTTATATGATCTACCCATCTAATCTTCAGTATTCTTCTGTATCACCACATTTCGAAAGCTTCTATTCTCTTCTTGTCTAAACTAGTTATCGTCCATGTTTCACTTCCATACATGGCTATGCCCCATACAAATACTTTCAGAAACGACGTCCTGACACTTAAATCAATACTCGATGTTAACTTGCCATTGCCAGTCTACATTTGATATCCTCTCTACTTTGACCATCATCAGTTATTTTGCCCCCCAAATAGCAAAACTCCTTCACTACTTTAAGTGTCCCATTTCCTAATCTAATTCCCTCAGCATCTCCCGACTTAATTCGACTGCATTCCATTATCCTCGTTTTGCTTCTGTTGATGTTCATCTTATACCCTCCTTTCATGACACTCTCCATTCTGTTCAACTGCTCTGCCAAGTCCTTTGCTGTCTCTGATAGAATTACAATGTCATCGGCGAACCTCAACGTTTTTGTTCCTTCTCCATGGATGTTAATAACTAATCGGAATTTTCTTAAGATAAGTCGTAGGGGCAGTATTGCCTCACGTGTTCCAATATTTCAACAGAATCCAAACTGATCTTCCCCGAGATCAGCTTCTACCAGTTTTTCCATTCGTCTGTAGAGAATACGCGTTAGTATTTTGCATCCGTGATTTATTAAACTGATTGTTCAGTAATTTTCACATCTGTCAGAACCTGCTTCCTTTGGGATCAGAATTATTATATTCTTCTTGAAGTCTGAGGGTATTTCGCCTGTCTCATACATCTTGCTCACCAGATGGTAGAGTTTTGTCAGGACTGGCTCTCCCAAGGCCGTCAGTAGCTCTAATGGAATGTTGTCTACTCCCGGGGACTTCTTTCGACTCAGGTCTTTCAGTACTCTGTCAAACTCTTCACGCAGTATCATATCTCACATTTCATCTTCATCTACATCCTCTTCCATTTCCATAATATTGTCCTCAACTACATTGCCCTTATATAGGCCCTCTATATACTCCCTCCACCTTTCTACTTTCCCGTCTTTGCTTAGAACTGGGTTGCCATCTGAGCTCTTGATATTCATGCAAGTGGTTCTCTTTTCTCCAAAGGTCACTTTAATTTTCCTGTAGGCAGTATCTATCTTACCCCTCATGAGATAAGCCTCTACATCCTTACATTTGTCCTCTTAGCCATCCCTGCTTAGCTATATTGCACTGCCTGTCCTCGTTTTTAAGACGTTTGTATTCCTTTTTGCCTGCTTCATTTACTGCATTTGTATATTTTCTCCTTTCATCAATTAAATTCAGTATTTCTTCTGTTACCCAAGAATTTCTACTAGCCCTCGTCATTTTACCTACAAGGTCCTCTGCTGCCTTCACAACTTCATCCCTCAGAGCTACCCATTCTTCTTCTACTGTATTTCTTTCCCCCATTCCTGTCAATTGTTCCCTTATGCTCCCCCTCAAATTCTGTACATCCTCTGTTTTAGTCAGTTCATCCAGGTCCCATCTCCTTAAATTCCCACCTTTTTGCAGTTTCTTCAGTTTTAATCTACAGTTCATAACCAATAGATGGTGATCAGAGTCCATAGCTGCCCCTGGAAATGTCTTAAAATTTAAAACCTGGTTCCTAAATCTCTGTCTTACCATTATGTAATTTAGCTGAAACCTGTCAGTATCTACAGGCTTCTTCCATGTATACAACCTTCTTTTATGATTCTTGAACCAAGTGTTAGCTATGATTAAGTTATGCTCTGTGCAAAATTCTACCAGGCGGCTGCCTCTTTGATTTCTTAGCCCCAATCCATATTCACCTACTACGTTTCCTTCTCTCCCTTTTCCTACCACCGAATTCCAGTCACCCATGACTATTAGATTTTCGTCACCCTTCACTATCTGGATAATTTCTTTTATTTCATCATATATTTCTTCAATTTCTTCGTCATCTGCAGGGTTAGTTGGCATATAAACTTGTACTACTGTAGTGGGCGTGGGCTTCGTCTCTGTCTTGGCCACAACAATTCATTCCCTATACTGTTCGTTGTAGCTTACTCGCACTCCTGTTTTTCTATTCATTATTAAACTGACTCCTGCATTACCCCTATTTGATTTTGTATTTATAACCCTGTATTCACCAGACCAGAAGTCTTGTTCCTCCTGCCACCGAACTTCACTAATTCCCACCATATCTAACTTTAACCTGTGCAGATCCCTTTTTAAATTTTCTAACCTACCTGCCCGATTAAGGGATCTGACATTCCACACTCCGATCCATAGAACACCAGTTTTCTTGCTTCTGATAACGATGTTCTCTTGAGTAGTCCCCACCCGGAGATCCAAATGGGGGACTGTCTTACCTCTGGAATATTTTACCCAAGAGTTAAGAAATGGAAGGGAAAGGAAGGGGGGGGGGGGGGGAGGAGAGTAGACAAAGAAGATTTAGTTAGAGAAAGGGAGGGCACGCTGAAAATAAGAAGGTTAGAACAGTAAAGCAAATAATGAGATGCAATGATGATGATGATGATGATGATGATGATGATGATGATGATGATGATGATGATGATGATGAAAGGAGAGGTGTTACTGGAAGCTAAGTTCATAAGGCTGTTGGGATGCAAAGATGTGTGTGAGGAAGAGTTCCCATCTCTGGATTCCGTAAAAAACAGTACCTAACCAGATACCCAAACATCTAATGTGTTCTTGTTACCCCCAGGGGGTCCTCAACTCTGTTGTGGATACGTGCGTAGCGAGCACGGGACCCCGAGCTAATGGGGCCATCCTTCCTTTCCGGGCTGCATCACTTCCCTTTCCGCATTCTTCCCCATCCGCCATCTTCGCCACCCCCGCCCCCCCCTCACCCCTCACCACTCACCACCGCCTATTTCATTCCCTTTCTCCCCCTCTGGGAGTATGTTTTGTGCCTATGTCCGGAGTCGGAAGCTCTAAACTGTAACAAATTCTTTGCTTTCTCCGCTTGCAACTTTTTGTCCTTCCTTTGTCCTTCTCTTTTCCTCACCTCTTCTCTTTGCCCTTTTCTCCGCTGCAGTGTTTGAGACCGCTCTTCTTTACTTTCCCTTTCTCTTTTTCCCTCCCTGTGCATGTCTGAAGGCAGACCCACACATTCCCACACATTCCCATACGTAGCCGGTGATGGGGTAACGCGTAATTCCCCGCCCCGGGTAGACAGGTAGGACACGTACGTACCCCCTGGTAATGGCCAGGCCCAGGGAGTGGTGATTACCCGAGCTGATACCTTTCGAAAGTGCTGATTGGTCCCTCCGTCCGTTTGTCGGGAGGTGTGACCTGAGGTGTGAACAATCACCTAAGGCGGGAGTGCCCTCAGAGAGGGCCCCCACAAGGAAGGAGCATTCCATCGGAGAAGCTGGTAATCGTGGGGGATACTTTCACAATGGTTTCACCATCTTCTACTATGTCAGCTCACAAGCGTAAGTTCAATGAGTTTCAGCCACAGACAGTCCTTCCATCATTGCCAAAGTTCCTTGTTGTTTCTCGGTCTGACAAAGGTCACAACTTCTCCACGTTCAACCCTTTCATTCTTCAGAAAGGTGTCGATGCAATTGCAGGTCCTGTAAAGTCTTGTTCCAAATTACGAAATGGCACCTTGTTGTAATAGTCAGTGCCCTCCAGGCACAAAAATTGCTGCATACTTCACTGCGACACACCTTCCCTGTCTGGGTGGAACCGCACCGTACTTTAAATTCATCATGTGGGGTCGTTTATACACGCTCACTCACGCACCTGTCTGACCAGGGTGTAACGGCCGTTCATAGTCATGAAAAGGGTTGACACGAACATCATTCCAACCCGTACTGTCTTCTTGACATTTGACAAAGTTCAACTCCCATCGAAAATCAAAGCAGGCTATGAGATAATTCCCATTCGCCCTTACATCCCAAACCCTAAGCGTTGCTATCGATTTCAGCGGTTCAATCATACCAGCCAGTCCTGTTCCAATCTGGCCAAATGTGTTACGTGTGGCAAGGATGCCCACGAGGGTGCTTGTCCACCTCCATCCCCTTGTTGCATCAACTGTATGGGTGACCATGCTGCTTCCTCTCGAGATTGCCCCATTTTTAAAGATGAAAAGCTCATTCAGGAAATCAGGGTGAAGGAAAAGGTGTCGACCTTTGCTGCTCGAAAATTATTCGCCAGTCGACAGCCCACCGTGCCTCAGACAGGAAAATACAGCACTGTCCTTGCATCTCCTTGGCCAACAAAGGAGGCGGCCATGCAGACTTGCGACCTCACCTTTAGTGCCATGGTCGTCAGATCGGCCAGCGCAAATATCGCCCGTTCAACCTCACCACCTTCGCCTGCCCACTCTATGGCTCACCCTTCGTTGGGTTCTGCTGAATCTTGATTCCAAAAAAAAGCATACTCGTGAAGATTTTTTACGTACCCCAACTTCACAACTATCGGTTCCTGCTTCATCTAAACATCATGTTTCCAAGAAGGCTAGTAAGAAACCCAGTTCATCTCCTTCTCTGCCAAGGCATGTCTCATCTACTGTGCCACCTGGCGGTAATCGCCCTCGGCCGAGGCGCACTACTGGCGGCCGATCAACCGGCCGATTGCTGGTGGCAGGAGCTGCTCCTGAACAACCTATGGATCAGGATCTTCTGCCTTCGGGTGAATGCCATTCCATGCTGTTGGTCGCAATCTCTGAGCAGTCGTTGAGTTGACAGCACCCTTGGTCACAATCCTCCATTTTCTGTTCACCCTATGTGCATTATCCACTGGAATATCCGTGGCATTCGAGCCAATCGGGACGAATTGTCGATTCTCTTACGATCCTACTCGCCGGTCATCTTCTGTCTTCAGGAAACAAAGCTGCGTCCCCATGACCGCTTTGTTCTCCCTCATTTTCAGTCTGTCCGATATGACCTCCCCTCTGTTGAAGGCACTCCAGCCCATGGAGGACTCATGATTCTTCTCCATGATTCCATTATCAGTCAATCCCCTTAAACACTTCCTTCCAAGCTGTCGCTGTCCGTCTTTACCTTTCTGGATATACCTTTTCTCTTTGTACTGTATACATTCCATCGTCCACACCAATGGCACAAGCTGATCTCCTTCATTTTCTTGGTCAGCTTCCACCCCCCCTATTCGCTGGTTGGGGACTTAAATGCCCACCACCCGCTTTGGGGATCTCCACATCCTTGTCTGCGTGGCTCACTATTGCTAGACGTCTTCCTCCAAGCGGATCTAGTTTGCCTCAACACTGGGGACCCTAAATTTTTGTCTGCCTCCACGACAAATTTCTCTGATTTGGACCTTTCGGTCGGTACTGTTCCGCTAGCTCGACGCTTCGAATGGTTCGCCCATGATGATACGGACTAGTGAGACCACTTTCCATGTGTCCTTAGACTGCAGCCTCAACTGCCATATATGCGCCCACGGCGCTGGAAGTTTGGTGAAGCTGATTGGACACTTTTTTTGTCTCTAGCGACATTCGATGTCCATCACTTTCCTAGCGTCGATGATGAGGTCACACACATTACAGATGTTACTCTTAAAGCTGCGGAACGTTCAATACCACGCACCTCCGAATTGCACCGGCGCCCCCCAGTTCCTTGGTGGAACGAGGAATGCCGTGACACAATGCATGAACGGCGACGTGCTCTTCGCGTTTTCCGCCACCATCCTACTTTGGCCAACTGTATCCGCTATAAGCAGTTCCGTTCGCGATTCCATCGCGTCGTTCACGATAGCAAGAAGGCAAGCTGGAAATTCTTTATTAGCTCTTTTAACACCTTCACTCCCTCCTCGGAAGTTTGGAGCCAGATTCGACGGTTATCAGGCGCGCCTATTTTCTCCCCGGTCTCTGGGTTCACAGTCGCGCATGATACATTAGTGGATCCTGTCGCAATTTCTAACTCATTGGGTCAACACTTTGCTGGGATTTCGAGCTCTTCTAATTACCCGCCAGCGTATCTCCCAAAGAAATGTGCAGCGGAAGTGCAACCTCTTGTTTTCTCCTCTCAAAATTGCGAAAGCTATAATACTGTTTTCTCCATGCGGGAACTCCAACATGCACATGCATTTATCAACCCATAGTCTGCGTTACCTCCTTCACCTTTATAATCGAATTTGGACCGACAGAACTTTCCCCAGACGATGGCAGGAAGCTATCGTCGTTCCTGTTCCGAAATCTGGAAAGGACAAACATCTCCCCTCTAGCTATCGCCCCATTTCTCTCA
This sequence comes from Schistocerca nitens, assembly GCF_023898315.1. Lineage (NCBI taxonomy): Eukaryota > Metazoa > Arthropoda > Insecta > Orthoptera > Acrididae > Schistocerca > Schistocerca nitens. The sequence continues at coordinate 37,550,947 of NC_064618.1, read as the reverse complement.
CGAGTAGTGTATGTAAGGTTTTGGAGCATATGGTAAATTGCCGTTTAGCTTGGTGGCTGGAGGCCCGCAGTCTTTAAACACCTGCCCAAATGCGGTTTCTGAAAGCATTTTTCTGTAGTTGACCATCTTGTTGCTCTCTCCACTTACATCATTAACAATTCTCTCCGGAAACGCCAAACAGTAGCAATATTTTTTGATCTGGAGAGAGCATACGATACCTGTTGGAGGACAGGCATCCTCCGCACACTGTTCTCTTGGGGCTTTCGATGTCGTCTGCCCCTTTTTCTTCGCGAATTTATGGCGGAGCGCGTATTTAGAGTGCGGGTGAACACTACTCTCTCCCGTACTTTCTCCCAAGAAAACGGGGTACCCCAGGGCTCCGTGCTGAGTGTTGTACTGTTTGCCATTGCCATAAATCGTATTATGGATTGTCTCCTTCCTGATGTCTTGGGTTCCCGCTTTGTGGACGATTTTGCAATCTACTACAGCTCTCAACAGACCAGCCTTCTTGAATGACGTTTTGAAAGATGTCTCGAACGCCTCCACTCCTGGAGCATCAAAACAGGGTTCCGCTTTTCTCTCAGTAAGACACTTTGTGTTAATTTTTGGCGTCGTACGGAGTTTCTTCCACCCTCCTTACATCTAGGACCTGTCAACCTTCCGTTTTCGGATGTCGCTAAATTCTTGGGTCTTATGTTTGACAGAAAAATGTGCTGGTCCTCCCACGTTTCCTATCTTTCGGCTCGCTGTTTGCGATACCTCAACACCCTCCGTGTCCTGAATGGTATCTCCTGGGGAGCGGACAGAGTGGTCTTTCTCCGCCTGTATCGCGCTCTAGTGGGCTTGAAATTGGACTATGGAAGCATAGTTTACTCCTCTGCTCGGCCGTCTATTCTTCGTCGTCTCGACTCTATCCACCACCGTGGATTACGTTTAGTGTCTGGAGCTTTTACACCAGCCCTGTGGAAAGCCTTTATGCTGAGACTGCTGATCCTCCGCTGTCCAATCGGCGAGCAGTCCTTCTGAGTCTTTATGCTAGCCATCTGTCTTCCATGCCTGCTAATCCAGCCCATGATATTTTCTTTCGACGCCTCCTTTGATGTAGAGTATGAAGGCCGCCCCTCCTTCCTACTACCACCAGGAGTCCGCTTCCGCCAACTCCTCCATTCTCTTTCCTTCCGCTTTCCTAAAACTTTCTTGAGAAGTTTGGGTACAGCACCGCCTTGGCTCCTTCCCCGGATCTGCCTGCTCTGTGACCTTTGTCAATTTACCAAGGATGGTACCCCTTCACTTGTTTATCGTAAGGCATTTGCTTCTCTATGTGCACAAATGAAGGAAGCCACATTTATTTACACTGATGGCTCGAAAACATCGTTAGGTGTAGGGAGTGCCTATATTGTTGGCGACACCCCAAATCAATTTCGCCTTCCCGACCAGTGTTCGGTTTATACTGTTGAGCTTTACGCTGTTCTCCAGGCTGTCCACTATATTCGCCACCATCAGCGGATAGAGTATGTTATCTGTTCAGATTCACTCAGCTCTCTCCTCAGTCTCCAAGCTCTCTACCCTGTCGACCCTCTGTTCCACTGGATTCAGGACTGTCTGTGCTTGCTCCACCTCTGTCTCCCGGGACACGTTGGTATCTGTGGAAATGAGGCGGCCGATATAGCAGCCAACGCTGCAGTCTCTCTTCTTCGGTCAGCTATTCAGTCGATTCCCTTCGCCGATCTACGGAGTGTTTTATGTCATCGTGTTGTTCTTTTATGGCATGCACATTGGTCGACACTTCCCCCTAATAAGTTGCGGAACGTGAAAGCTCTTCCCTGTGCTTGGACCTCTTCCTCCCGAACGTGTCGTCGGGTGGAGGTAATTTTAACTAGACTCCGGATAGGGGACTGTCTTCTTAGCCATTGACATCTTTTAAGCGGCAATCCTCCCCCAGTCTGTCCCCACTGCTCTCAGCTGTGGACGGTAAGACACCTTTTAATTGAGTGCCCCTATTTTATTCAGTTATGCACTCGTCTACAGCTGTCGCCTGATACATCATCAATTTTAGCAGATGACACGCGCTTGGCCGATCGCGTTCTCAAGTTTATTAGTGCCAATGAAATGATGTCAGTCATTTGAATCTTTTTTTGAGGACAACCAAGCCCTTTGTGTAGTGGATTTTTAAGCCTTACGTCTGCTTTTCGTTTCTTCAATTTCTTGGGTTTCGTTCCCATTGCTGCTGGTTTCGATTTTCGGTTTTTACTGTTTCCTAAGTCACGGACCGGGCACTAATGACCATAGCAGTTTTGCGCCCTAAAACCAAAACAAAAAAAAAATCTAATGTGTAGTCACCGGCACTGAGGTCTTTAGAGTACAGAGATCATCCTACCTGATAAGTTTCCCTGGTTGCTGGAGGTGGGAACTTATCCTCCAACACATGTCCACATACCAATATCTTAAAAAGCTTAACCTCTGTTAACATAATTGAGCCATCATTTGCATTATCATCTTTTAATTGTATTTTACACATTTTTTAAAATTTACACTCCTGGAAATGGAAAAAAGAACACATTGACACCGGTGTGTCAGACCCACCATACTTGCTCCGGACACTGCGAGAGGGCTGTACAAGCAATGATCACACGCACGGCACAGCGGACACACCAGAAACCGCGGTGTTCGCCATCGAATGGCGCTAGCTGCGCAGCATTTGTGCACCGCCGCCGTCAGTGTCAGCCAGTTTGCCGTGGCATACGGAGCTCCATCGCAGTCTTTAACACTGGTAGCATGCCGCGACAGCGTGGACGTGAACCGTATGTGCAGTTGACGGACTTTGAGCGAGGGCGTATAGTGGGCATGCGGGAGGCCGGGTGGACGTACCGCCGAATTGCTCAACACGTGGGGTGTGAGGTCTCCACAGTACATCGATGTTGTCGCCAGTGGTAGGCGGAAGGTGCACGTGCCCATCGACCTGGGACCGGACCGCAGCGACGCACGGATGCACGCCAAGACCGTAGGATCCTACGCAGTGCCGTAGGGGACCGCACCGCCACTTCCCAGCAAAGTAGGGACACTGTTGCTCCTGGGGTATCGGCGAGGACCATTCGCAACCGTCTCCATGAAGCTGGGCTACGGTCCCGCACACCGTTAGGCCGTCTTCCGCTCACGCCCCAACATCGTGCAGCCCGCCTCCAGTGGTGTCGCGACAGGCGTGAATGGAGGGACGAATGGAGATGTGTCGTCTTCAGCGATGAGAGTAGCTTCTGCCTTGGTGCCAATGATGGTCGTATGCGTGTTTGGCGCCGTGCAGGTGAGCGCCACAATCAGGACTGCATACGACCGAGGCACACAGGGCCAACACCCGGCATCATGGTGTGGGGAGCGATCTCCTACACTGGCCGTACACCACTGGTGATCGTCGAGGGGACACTGAATAGTGCACGGTACATCCAAACCGTCATCGAACCCATCGTTCTACCATTCCTAGACCGGCAAGGGAACTTGCTGTTCCAACAGGACAATGCACGTCCGCATGTATCCCGTGCCACCCAACGTGCTCTAGAAGGTGTAAGTCAACTACCCTGGCCAGCAAGATCTCCGGATCTGTCCCCCATTGAGCATGTTTGGGACTGGATGAAGCGTCGTCTCACGCGGTCTGCACGTCCAGCACGAACGCTGGTCCAACTGAGGTGCCAGGTGGAAATGGCATGGCAAGCCGTTCCACAGGACTACATCCAGCATCTCTACGATCGTCTCCATGGGAGAATAGCAGCCTGCATTGCTGCGAAAGGTGGATATACACTGTACTAGTGCCGACATTGTGCATGCTCTGTTGCCTGTGTCTATGTGCCTGTGGTTCTGTCAGTGTGATCATGTGATGTATATGACCCCAGAAATGTGTCAATAAAGTTTCCCCTTCCTGGGACAATGAATTCACGGTGTTCTTATTTCAATTTCCAGGAGTGTATTATTGCTCATTATATTCTGTATTGTTCTTCTCCCTCCCCACTCTCTGTATCTCTTTTTCTCTTCATTTGTGTAAGCACTACTCTGTCTCTCCATATCCATTATTACTTCTTACTCTGTCATCATCTCTGTAGTGAACCAGGCATATTGGTTACTAATGTACTACCTATGATGCACTTTCCCTGACAATGTCCCCCTTGCTTTTCTTACCCTCTTTTTGTTTCCTCATTCTCACAAAAGGTTATCCCCATTTGATTAACCCACATTTCCAAGTTTCCCAACCTGCGCAAGTCCCATACTGGAGGAAAGGAGTAACAGTTCTGAAAGCTATGATAGTAATATGTGTCTATTTCCAGTAGTAATAATTCCACTCCTTAATTTAAGAACTAGTCAGCTATTTTCTCATATTTTTGTAATAGTCTTGCATGCACTGTACATTTCAGTGAAATGTATTACGTAGGAAAAGGGAGGTCATGCTTATGGATGGCTAAATTTATAAGGGTAGTGGGATGAGTCTACGTGCTGAGGAGCATGTTATCTAAAAACGGCTTGGTTTGAGGGATCCAGATGACCCATAGGTGCCACTAAACTCCTCTCCCCCCCCCCCCCCCCCCCCTGCGGGTCCGGGGATTAGAATAGGCCCGAGGAATTCCTGCCTGTCGTAAGAGGCGACTAAAAGGAGTCCCTCCCCCTCAAGGGGGTAGTTAGCGCCTGCGTCCGGAGACGGACGGTTCCACGACCTCTATTTGCGGTCATTTTGCTTTTTCACTTCTCGTTTCTTCCTCCCTTTTGTTGGTTCCTTTCTTTGCTCTTCTCCACCTCACTGTCTTCCTTATTCTTTCCCCTGCACAATCTCCTTGCCTTCTCATTGCCTTCTTCTCATTGCCTTCTTCTCATTGCCTTCTTCTCATTGCCTTCTTCTCATTGCCTTCTTCTCATTGCCTTCTTCTCATTGCCTTCTTCTCATTGCCTCCTTCTCATTGCCTTCTTCTCATTGCCTTCTTCTCATTGCCTTCTTCTCATTGCCTTCTTCTCATTGCCTTCTTCTCCTTGCCTTGTCATTGCCTTCTTCTCCTTGCCTTCTCATTGCCTTCTTCTCCTTGCCTTCTCTGGTCTCCGCCTCGGCGTTTGAGACAGTCTGTCCTCTCTCTCTCTCTCCTTTTTCCTCTTCTTCCTTCCTCCCTGTGTGCGCCTGAAGTCCGACCCACGCGTTCGCACGCTCAATCTTGTCTGCCTCAATACTGGCGCCCCTACTTTTCTTTCGGACACATCTCACACCTATTCCCATTTAGATCTCTCTATATGTACTCCCCAACTTGCACGCCGGTTCGAGTGGTGGGCACTTTCTGATACATATTCGAGCGACCACTTCCCGTGTGTTATCCATCTCCTGCAGCATACCCCCTCTCCGTGCTCATCTCGTTGGAACATCTCCAAAGCAGACTGGGGGCTCTTCTCTTCCAGGGCGACCTTTCAGGATCAAACCTTCACAAGCTGCGATAGTCAGGTCGCACACCTCACGGAAGTCATTCTCACTGCTGCTGAATATTCCATCCCTCACCCTACTTCTTCTCCACATCGCGTACCGGTCTCCTGGTGGACCGCAGCATGTAGAGACGCTTTACGTGCTCGTCGACGTGCTTTACGCAACTTTAAACGCCACCATACAGTGGCGAATAGTATCAATTATAAACGACTACGTGCACAGTGTCGTCGTATTATTAAAGAAAGCAAGAAAGCCAGCTGGGCTGCTTTCACAAGCACCTTCAACAGTTTTACTCCTTCTGTTGTCTGGGGTAGCCTGCGCCGGCTATCTGGCACTAAGGTCCACTCACCAGTTTCTGGCTTGACGGTCGCGAATGACGTCCTTGTGGCCCCTGAGGCTGTCTCCAATGTCTTCGGCTGCTTTTTCGCAGAGGTTTCAAGCTCCGCTCATTACCACCCTGCCTTCCTCCCCCGCAAACAGGCAGAGGAGGCTAGGCCACCTAACTTCCGCTCCTCGAATCGTGCCAGTTATAATGCCCCATTCACCATGCGGGAACTCGAAAACGCACTTGGCCGGTCACGGTCCTCGGCTCCAGGGCCTGATTCTATTCATATTCAGATGCTGAAGAACCTTTCTCCTGCGGGTAAAGGTTTTCTTCTTCGTACTTACAATCGCATCTGGATTGAGGGACATGTTCCCGCATGCTGGCGCGAGTCTATTGTTGTCCCGATTCCTAAGCCGGGGAAGGACAAGCACTTGCCCTCCAGTTATCGACCCATCTCGCTTACCAGCTGTGTCTGTAAAGTGATGGAGCGAATGGTTAACTCTCGATTGGTTTGGCTGCTCGAGTCTCGATGCCTACTTACCAATGTACAATGTGGATTTCGTAGGCGCCGCTCTGCTGTTGACCATCTGGTTACCTTGTCGACCTTCATTATGAATAACTTCTTGCGGAAGCGCCCGACCGCGGCTGTGTTCTTTGACTTGGAGAAGGCTTATGACACCTGTTGGAGGGTGGGCATTCTCCGCACCATGCATACATGGGGCCTTCGCGGTCGCCTCCCTCTTTTTATTCGTTCCTTTTTAATGGATCGACAGTTCAGGGTACGTGTGGGTTCTGTCCTGTCAGACACCTTTCGCCAGGAGAATGGGGTGCCACAGGGCTCAGTTTTGAGCGTCGCTCTCTTCGCCATAGCGATCAATCCAATAATGGATTGCCTCCCAGCTGATGTATCAGGCTCCCTTTTCGTGGACGATTTTACCATCTATTGCAGCGCGCAGCGTACGTGTTTCCTGGAGCGCTGTCTTCAGCGTTCTCTTGACCGTCTTTACTCGTGGAGTGTCGCCAATGGCTTCCGTTTTTCTGCCAAGAAGATGGTCTGTATTAACTTCTGGTGCTACAAAGAGTTTCTCCCACCGTCCTTACGACTCGGTCCCGTTGCTCTCCCATTCGTGGAGACAACAAAATTTTTAGGTCATACATTTGACAGGAAACTTAGTTGGTCTCCACATGTGTCATATTTGGCTGCCCGTTGTGCCCGTTCTCTAAATGTCCTCCGTGTTCTCAGTGGTATGTCGTGGGGAGCGGATCGAACCGTCCTACTTCGCCTATATCGGTCGATCGTCCGCTCCAAGCTGGATTATGGGAGCTTCGTATACTCCTCTGCACGGCCATCCATCTTATGCTGCCTCAACTCCATACAACATGGGGGTTTACGACTTGCGATCGGAGCGTTTTATACTAGTCCCGTCGAGAGTCTTCATGCTGACGCTGGTGAGTTGCCACTCACCTACCGGCGTGATATACTGCTCTGTCGGTATGCCTGTCGGCTACTGGCAATGCCCGACCCCCCGTCTTATCGTTCCTTTTTTGATGACTCTCTCGACAGTCAATACGGGTTGTATGTCTCCGCCCTGCTACCCCCTGGAGTTCGCTTTCGTCGCCTCCTTCAACACCTTAATTTTTCACTCCCTGCAACCTTTCGAGTGGGCGAGAGCCACACGCCACCTTGGCTCCAGGCTCAGGTTCGCGTCCACCTTGACCTCTGCTCGCTCCCGAAGGAGGTTACCCCCGGTTCAGTCTACCACTCCTGTTTTATCGAACTTCGTTCGAAGTTCATTAATATGACCTTCATTTATACAGATGGCTCTAAGACCACTGACGGGGTCGGGTGTTCTTTTATTGTCGGGGCACAAAGTTTCAAATACCGCCTCCATGGCCTTTGTTCGGTCTTCACAGCTGAGCTCTTTGCCATCTACCAGGCTGTCCTTTACATCTGCCGCCACCGACATTCTGCATATGTCATCTGCTCCGATTCCCTGAGCGCTATCCAGAGCCTCAGTGATCCGTACCCGGTTCACCCTTTCGTGCACCGGATCCAACGCTCTCTTCAGCAGCTGGTGGACGTCAGTTCAACGGTTAGCTTTATGTGGGTTCCTGGCCATGTCGGTATCCCTGGGAACGAAGCTGCAGATGCCGCGGCCAAGGCTGCGGTCCTCCAGCCTCGGACAGCTTCTTGTTGTGTCCCTTCGTCAGATTGTAGCAGGGTAATCTGTCGGCGCATTTTATCGCAGTGGCATGCCGATTGGGCTGCACTTACAGACAACAAACTTATGGCCCTGAAACCTCTTCCCGTGGCTTGGACGTCCTCCTCACGCCCTTCTCGGCAGGAGGAGGTCGTTTTGGCCCGGTTACGAGTTGGCCACTGCCGGTTCAGCCATCGCCATCTGCTGACGGCTGCGCCGGCGCCGTTCTGCCCATGTGGGCAATTGCTGACGGTCCGCCACATTTTAACAGTCTGTCCGGATTTTAACACCCTTCGTCTTGATCTTGGCCTGCCATCTACTGTAGAAGCCATTTTAGCGGATGACCCACGAGCAGCTGCTCGCGTTCTTCATTTTATCAATTTGACAACCCTCTCCAAGGACATTTGATTCTGCTGTTTTCTTTTTTTAATCCTATGCCTGTCAGTCTGTCTTTTATCGTGTTTTCCGTTTCGTTGCTGTTTTAAACTTGTGACTCGCGGTGCTTTCCTCACGTAGTCTGGGCGCTAATGACCGTTGAAGTTGTGCGCCCTAAAACCACAAAAAAGAACTAAACTCCTCCAGCAACTGCATGCCGGGTGTCCCTGAGGTGGGTAGTTCTTGGGGTCAGTTTCTGAATTTGGCCTATGTGATGGTTCTCATCCACGTACAGGGTGCAGAAAAATTGTATCACAAAATTTTCACCCTGGATAGCTGATGCCAGTAGGAATGCAAATTACTAATGTTGTGTAGGGCAACAAAACACAACTTTAAAAACTATGAAAACTTGGCGTCATGTGCTCCAATTGACTGCCAGATTGCCCTGTTGCCAGATACTCTGGACAATGCATGACCTTGCATGCTTTGCCTGCCAGAAATTGTGATGTATCCAGGGCAGCCTACACACTCAGTGGTAGCGCGCCAGCCTTCCACTCTGGGGGCTGGAGGCGAACCAACCAACCCAACACATCCATTGTTGTTTCATGATAAGACGTACTGGAAACAAACCCTTCAACAGCTGTTAGTTAGCATACAGAAAGTCTTTTACAAATTGTGTCAGCCCTGAAAAGGGCCTTTTTTGTGGCTAGGACATTGTTTACTTAAAGCAGGTACTGGACCTTGTGACCCTCCATGCAACACAAGGTTGGTAGTGTCGAAAGGTGTTTTGCTGAACTCTTTCAAAGTTTACTGGCATTGCCTTAATGTGATTGGCGGCATGTTGAATGAGATGCATTAATTCATCTTTGTCCCTAGGTGATTTGCACCTGGGTGGGTGAACTGCAACCTTGAAGAACTCCCACAGAAAACTACCGGTGGTGTGAGGTCTGGGACCACAGGGACCATGTCCCATGAGCATGTCTGCCAGTTACCTGGTCATTGAAGAGTTCATCTAAATATCCACACACAGCATGACTGTTAGGTGCAGGCGACTCATGCTGCAACCACATGCATAGCCGAATGTCCAGGGGAACACCTTCCAGCAAGCCGGGTAGCGTTTTGTGCAAAAAGTGAAGGTAATTTGCCATGGTAAGTTGAGGAGGTTTGTGGACCGGCCCAATAAGATGGTCAACCACAATGCCTGCCCAAATGTTGAGCAAAGATTGTTCCTGGTGTGTGTGGACGTACATGTCGTGAGGATTTCCCCTTGCCCAGTAATGAACGTTTTGAGTGTTGCAAAGGCCATCCCAATGGAAGGAGCATTCATACAGTAAACAACACAACGACAGGGAAGTCAGGATCTCATGCAACACATCGCAGAAAACACCAGCAAAACCCTAGCCTGTGCTCATAGTCTGTGACAGGATTTAGGTCTTCAGAAAGGTGTAAAGTAAATAGATGCTGGTCATCATTCCTCAAAACCTCCCAGACTAACTGATGAGTGACCACAATGCTATGTCCGGTTGCTCGAGTACAGGTCATAGGTGTTTCCTCAATGCACTTGAGAACAGTCTCTTCAAATGCTGCATCCCCTAATGTTCGAGGTCTTCCAGCATCACCATGATATCCTGCTAACAAGCCTGTTTCACCAAGTCATGGCTGAATTGCTGTAAATGTTTGCAGGTGTGGCTGATGTCTTGCTGGGTACTGTTCATCATACAACCATTGAGCTTTATGTGCATTATCGTCAGCTAGTTCATAAACAAAAACCATATCTTGCCGTTCTTCAAACAAATACTGTGCCACCATACTTACTGTATGACTAAATCCTAGGTGACGTGTGTGTGCTCTGAAGTGAAGCTTACATGTGAATGCCTCTTACATGAGGTAGAGACAAACAGCAAGACCTATTCGACACGTATGCATATCGCATTCGAGCAGTGATGGGCGAGGGACATTTGTGTGTGTGAACCGACTGTTGTAGCACTGCCAGACAAATAACAAATGGCAACATGGCAATCTCATCGCCAAATGGAACACGTGGCACCAAGTTTCCATAGTTTTAAAATGGTATGTTTTTGACCTGTGTGACATCAGTAATTTTGGTCCCTTCTGGCATCAGCTATCCTGGGATAAAATTTCGCAACACAATTTTTCTCCACCCTGTATAAAGGAGCATTGTTGGGAGCATCTCAGTTATTAAACACTGTCCTGTTTGATGTTGTGTAGCTCATCTCCCTCTCCCACTGATGTACCTTCAGATACTTAAAATTCAGGAATTTATTGCCACCAAATGAGAAGTAGTAGAAGCTGTTGGGTTTAAGGTCCAGCTTATCACTATCTAACTGAACATAGTGTAGTTAAGTTTAGGTAGGGCAGGAGCTGGATATGTTTGGAGATTTATAGCTGTTACCTGAGTTGCCTCACTCTGTTCTTTCCCCTGGGTGAAAGATTTACACCAGAGGAGTTGTCGCGGGACGGTAGGGACACTGGTAACTCTGTGTGTAATACACTAGTCCGCAGTGACCTACGATATTTAGTGAGTATGTGAGCAGTGCTGAGCCTCGATTGAGTCTTCTTAGAAGGATTCTCAGTCCAGATAGCAGTGCTTCTAAATCTCAGCCCCAAAGGTCAACATGACCAGTCTACATGCTGATCAAGAGCTGGCAAAACTTTCAAGTCAGTGTTGTCATGTGAAGGCCTGCCTGCCAGCCTGCCTGTCTTTGTGTTGGCTGTACCACATTTAAGTGTAGAGGTATACAGACAATGGCTCCTCATACAGATAAGGGTTCCTCACTTTGCTGTCAGTAGTGCAGGTTGTCAAGCAGTTGATCTTAATTGTTTTCCATGAAGTTCCCTTAGAGCCCCAGAGACAGTTATTCTATGGTAAGCTCCATGGTACTGAAACCATTCACATTTTATCAATTATGTATCCAGTATAGCTCCTCTGACAACACAGATGAATCACTGCCAATCATAATTTCAAATACAACACACAGAATAATATATTCTAAAGTGACGCTTCAGTAGCAACAATAGGATGTTGGTGCTGACCCTAATGTGCTCTCCTTGTACTAATTAGTAGTCAAGTTTTGTAGCACAGTGAGAGAGTATGATAGCTTAACCAGCAGTACTACATCTGAAACCTGTTTAAAAGACATGTCAACCTAACGTGTGTTGATGAGGTGAACTTCAGAGTTAAAGCAGTTGATTGTGAGCTATCTTAATCTGCAGTACCATGTTGTATTAATCTCGCTCAGGTATTTGAGGCCCCTTTTGATTGTTTTAATGTTTGCCATTCTGTAAGTAGATAAGAGATCTTTCTTTATTTTATCATTAAAAAAGCTGAAACCGCAAAAAGAAAAGGAGATAAAACCCCTCTTAGTGCACAGCATGAACTAGTGGTGACTATTGACATACAAAGAGTATCTTCTTCTGGCAAAACAAAAATTGTCTAAATGTATTGTGCCTACTCGCACAAGTTCTGACCAGTCTTTTTAGACATTCAGATAACTTGCAGTGTTACTCAGAGAGAGATATTTGAAGCTAATACCACAAATAGGTTTTTATGAGCAGTTATGAGTATTATACAGAATCTTTTGGCTGTCAATATCTTTTCATAAAATACTTTTCAGACAATTTTGTTCAGAAAAATTGTGCCCACCTGGGTAGTGGATCTAGTGTGGCACCAATTGCTTTTGTAGTAAACAGGATTCATACACATAAAGGTGTCCAAACTATTGCTTGGAATTTGTTGGTAACTTTTCAGTTTTTGGCATGTCCTCCAAACTGGCATCCACAGAATGTCACTTGCAGTTGTATGTTGTGGGATCTGAGGAATGTGCACAAGCATTGGTTTCCAAATCCTTGAAATTAAAGGCAACACATGTCACAGCTCTAAATGATACTTTAAGTTTAGCCAGAAACAAGCATGGCTTAAAGTAAAGACTGTGCAGTAGGTTCCCCCTTACTATGCCATGTGGGATGGACAGGTCCTCAATGTTTCACTTTTGATATTATTAACCATGGACCCACTGAGACTGCAACTGTTTGTCTTCTTCTTCTTCTTTTTCTTCTTCTTCTTTCTTCTTTCTTCTTTCTTCTTCTTCTTCTTCTTCTTCTTCTTCTTCTTCTTCTTCTTCTTCTTCTTCTTTTTATATGGTTTGGTGTGATTCATTTACCTGAAGATACTGTCCATTATAAGAGCTTAATGGTGACTGTTGAAGCTTAGAGAATGGCATTCATTCTTGGCGTGTTTGCAAGAAGTCCTCTCAAAATAATGGAAGCAGTCTGTGTTGAAATATAAACCAAACTCAGTGTGTTTGCAGATCATGTGTATCATAATACACTCTGGTCATAGGGGCTCACTTCAAAGCAGTACTCATCACTGAAGAAAATTCTTCTCCAGTCAATGAGATTCTAGGTTGAAGAAGTGTCAGGAGACAGTGCAGGCAGCAATGAGATACCAACCTGACTTTCACTAACCATATAGCCCAACAACCAGTAGTGGTCTGATGTGCTATTTATATTCATAGCAGGACCCACTTTGGTTATCATCCATGGCATCCTCTCAGCACAGTGGTAGACAACTATATTCTATGCCCCATTTTGTTGCCATTCATTGCATTCTGGGCTTACATTTGATCAAAATAATATCCACTCTTACATGGCAAGGCATTCTACTGCTTGTCTTCATGCTTGGCAAATGTTACCTTGGCCAGCAATATCAGTGGATCTCTTCTGACAAAGAATGTTTGGAGCATTATGGACACAGCACTTGAACTGTCTTGGGATTTTGATGAGAAAGCACACCATTTGGCCATAATTTGGCATGGTATCCCTCAGGAGGATATTAAACATCTCTGTCAGCCTAGCCGGCCATGGTGGCCGAATGGTTCTAGGCACTTCAGTCTGGAACCGCGCGACCGGTATGGTCGCAGGTTCGAATCCTGCCTGTGGCATGGATGTGTGTGATGTCCTTAGATTAGTTAGGTTTAAGTAGTTCTTAGTTCTAGGGGACTGATGACCTCCAATGTTAAGTCCCATAGTGCTCAGAGCCATTTGACCCATTTGAATCTGTCAGCCAAAAACAGGCTGAAAATTGCTTGCATAAGGGCCAGAGTTTGATCAAAGCATTATGAACTTGCTGAATTTGTGAAGCTCTCTTTCTGGGAAAAATCATCCAATTTTTTCTAAAATTGTTGTTTATCTGTATATTTACATCAGATCCATGAATTTCTGTCCCATTTAGATAATTACTTTGTAGTGCTTCATTTTATTTGCCTTGGGCTGTAAATGTCAGAAGCAACAATTATAGAGGGGCAGTATTCGTTAGGTTCTCTTCAGAGGTGGGAATGTTTTGTGTAACCTGACAGCTAGTCAAACCTCCCTTCATCATTGACTACAATTCTGCTGTGTGGTGCTGCTCAGTTAAGAGGTATGCCGGCTTGAAACGTGGTGGTGTATGAAATTTTCAATGCCATTATTTGACCATCATGGAGAGTAGAAATTGTAGCACAAATATCCTGATCATCAGCTTTTCAATCACTGTCCCAGATTAAATTCCAAACATTTTTTCAGTGTGTTACAATGTGGTGACTGACTACATTGTTGATAGTGATCTGTCTGTCAGATGGGGACTTGAAGCTTGGTGGCCCTGTCAGTGCTAATTGAGAAGAGTAGGCTATGAATCAGTATCATCTTTCACCCTCTTTTTCTTCTCTCCTCATTATCAAATCACACACTCACACAGAAAAAAAACTCTCTCTCTCTCTCTCTCTCTCTCTCTCTCTCTCTCTCTCTCTCTCTCTCTCTCTCTCTCTCTCTCTCTCTCTCTCTCTCTTTCTTTCTCCCTCCCCCCCCCCCCCCCCCCCCCCTGTCCCTGGAGAGCCAACCACAACTAAGCCATGTTGCTTTAGGCTTACTTGGCACATAGTAATCATCAGTTTAATTGGACTATGCAATTTCATAGCTTTTTGTGGGATGTTTAAAATAGTCCAAATTCTTCTTCTCAAACATCCACTGATGATGATGTCTTCCACCGGTCAAAACAGCAAGTGTAACAAAACAGGAATCTTTGTTCAAACCAAATAGAAAACAAAATATGGACAAAAGAGCAAAAGGTAAATCTTCAAAAATCTCAATGTTATAAAGTGGATGGTGGTGATGGTATGGTGATAGTGAAGAGGATTGTAATATAAAAAATGGGTTCATTGCTGCCCTTCTAGTGTCAATAGTGTTAAAGGATTGATCTGAATTCCCCATTTGGCATGTGAGACTACAGTTTTGTTGTTTCAGGTGAGGAGTAATTTTCAGAGAGTATCTTTGTAAGTCAAGTGATTTGACATGAGATGACATTACTTTTTTATTTATTCTTTACAGGTTACTCAAGCTTGTACTGCTATTAACAAAATGTGCATAACTGGTGGATGAGCTGACTAGAAAGTCCTTCTGTACTTTCTTTGCATGAAGTTCTGGTTGACTTAATTCATGTGTAATCTTCTCTGCAACACCCCTCTTTCTTTTGCTAAATGGATGGAACCCTGTACCTGAAGCATTTGTCACCTTTTGTTCCTTTTTTGTCTCTGTGTGCTGCAAAGCAGAACTTCTTTTTACGATCTAGATAATATCTGAGTGTTGATGGTAATTATTGATATGTCTTCATTTATGTTTTTAGGAGTGCCTGATGAGATAAAGAGAAGGTTTTCGAAGGGTGTACCTCGATACTGGAGACAGTGCTGTTCAGAGTGGAGAAAGAATGAAGGTACTTAATTTCATTTGTTCTTTTCGCCGAAGCTAATTTATTTACAGTTCATAATGAACTCACCATTGGCAAAACATTTTAGGTTAGTACCTCATTTCAATCTGCCCAAGGGAAGAGATTTTTGATCAAATTATGCATATACAAAAATTAATAAACTTCTGCATATTGACATTTCAACACAAATGACAATAGTTGTAAGGAAATGTTGAGCTCTATTATACAGTTAATCACACTAATCATCAGTGTCAGGAATTCTTCAATATGATCCTTGTAGGCCCTTGTGGGACATGTTGATAACACATGAAAAACTATCTGCCATCACACACCCAAGATGGTAATGAAGATTTGCTTCATTTGTAGAATGTGTGTACACATCTTCCATGTACTATTGAAATCCACAAATTGCCCAAGGCTTGTAAAGTCCATTGGTTTCACCCTGGGTGCAGGACAGTTTCAGGCATGGCAGAGAAGACCTTTGTTGCCAGTAGCATTCCAATTTATCAGTGGCATTGAATACATCTTCAGGAAGAAACCTGGTCATAAGAATTCTGGTATATGTGTAGCAGTGCCCTTTTACATCTTACCTATGGAGGTGGAATGTGACACAAGATAGGTAACTAATGTGTGAAAATAGACTGTACACACCTACTGACAATGGGCATGGATTGGTTAAGTTGTACATATATCTTTTTCACATATGAACTATTGTGCTAGATGGACACACTGTAGACATACTCTGCTGTTGAGTGAAGAGACTGATGCTGTCCAACTAGACCACAGAGCTTTGGCAGAATATTGTTGGTGCTTTTGAGCTTTCCAGGTGTTGGTGTTAACTGCTGCTTAAAAGGTAGTGTCAGGCCCCAAGGAATTTTGGATGCATGTTATGATAGTCTGTCTCCCTCAAAATGGACATCAAGGGCTCTGTGTGCCAATCAGAGATGTCAAAACATGCAACTTCAGTTCTTGTGGTAGGTTGTAACCTCCCTTTATGGAAGCATTGGCTGAAGATGTCTAAATCAGAAGCTGTTGCAAATTTCTGTGTTGCATAGATGTTGACCAATCATCTGCATAGCCAAGAAGAAGAAAAGAAAAGAAGAGAAAAGAAAAGAAAAAAAAGGTAATGGTTCAGATATATCTGCCAATGTTACAATCTGACGATGAAGAGAGTGAAAGTATATGACAAAATGTGTATGCAAGGAGCATGGAAATCTAATGAGTGAGTGAGTGGAATGCTATATTAAGGCAATGTAATAGAAGGCAGAGTTGAAGAGTATGAGCTTGACAATAGGAGTGATGAAGTAAAAAACACAAATTCAATTGTTCTGTATGTTTTACTTATTAATTATTAATATGCTATTCGAAAATTACTGGAGAAGGAGGTATATTGGGAAAGTCCTAGAGGCCTGAGAATATTCTAGCTGGATTACATCATTTTGAGACATTTTGCAAAATCAGATATTGGATTGCAAGGTGTACTCAGGAGCAGATACAGTCTTCTCACAATTTAGTAATGATGAAAAATAGACTGAAGTTTCAGAGAATTGTCCAGAACTATTAGTGGTGAAGGAAGTGGGGTTCATTGGAAGTAATGATGCATATGTGAAGTTCTGAGAGGCAGTAAATAGTGTGATAATGAATACTGCAATAGGCAGGTCAGTTGAAGATAAAGGGATTATCCAAAAAGGACAATCACAGAACCTGGATTTAGACAAACTTAAGTATGCACAAGGTAACTGTAAAGAAACATTGTGTTGCAGAAGTTATACTGGAACTGATTCATAAAGTAAGTAACTACAAAAATGTGCAGTAAGGGACAGGAATACATCAATATAAGTCACCTAAGTGTAACATAAACAGGAAAGCAGTCAAGCTGAAGTGAAATGACTGCAAAAAAAGTCTGAAGAAATCATAAATGAAATAGTCATGGGGTTGGACTATTCAGCATAAATAAAAGTCAATGCAACCTTTGGAGAAAATAGAAGCCAAAGGAGCAAACAGTAAAGAGAGTGCAAAAGTAATTCCACTGTTCAACTTAGAGGAGTGAGATGATAGGTGGAAAGAGTAGATTAAGGCCCCTATGTGGGGTAGGATTTGTCTGAAGGCATGAAACAAGAAGGGTTAGAAGACATAGCTGATTCAATGAAGATTAAGAGTTAAACAAGTATTGGGAGACATGCAATCTAATAATGCTAGAGGCACAGTTAACAGGGTGGTTGGGAGGTGGGAGGGAGGGAGGATTGTAAATTTGGAAGGAGCACAGAACTGTATAGAAGTCAATTAAGTATTGTGGAAAACTAGAAAAGGAGAGGATCAAAATGTTTGTGATGTGGTTCTACATAGGAATGTTGTGAATTCAGTGAATATATATGACAAAAAAATGTAGAGTTTCACCACAGAAACAATGACAAGAAGGGAGAAAATGATAGGTTACGTGTTGACAGAGCAACAAGTAACTTCCATCATACTTGAGGGAGCTATAAAAGTAAGAACTTCAGGGCAAAGCAGAGACTGGAATATGTCCAGAAAATATTTGCATGTCTTACACTGTGAGGTGAAGTAGTTGGGATAGGATAAGAGTTCAACTTCTTTTTTAAACTGCTTGTTCAGTGTACAGACTGAATAACATTGTGGATAAGCTCCAGCCCTCCGTCTCACTCCTTTCCAAAACATTACTCCCATTATGTGCCTTTCAACACTTAGTTTGCAGTGTGGCATCAGCACAAATTCCAAATAACGTCTCTCTCCATGTAAAGAATGTCAAACTAAACACTTTTTATCCATCTAAATTTCCAGATTATTTTATTGAGAAAACAGTTTTGGTGGTACATTATGTCATATTTAGGCACCATTCCCACCTCTGGTCTGATCAGAATAGGGGCCTGTATTCAATGACCGGCATCTGTAGATCTGTGATACAATGATCACTTCAAACATCATCTGCTGACTGTTAAATTGTACAGATTAGACAGTCTGTACTGAGAAGACAAGGTCCCACAACCATCTGTGAGAAGATGGATGTATAGTCTTCCTCTCCATGTGTTATTATAGAGTTCAAATGCTCCATCTTGTGGGTTATGTGTATGACATTCTGTATGTGTCTGGCCTTTGTGCATTAGAACTGAAGGCCTACTCATTGTTCTTCACTACTCAACATTTGTCCTAGTCTCAGGGTAGTGAGTCATGTTTCTTTGTCAGTAAATATATCCGTTTGAAATTGGACCTTTCCCTATCACCTATAGCTCTGTAAAATATTCTGCAGGCCTCCATTATTGTGGTCAAGGCTGTGAGATGGATATCTTAAACTAGACTGACTTCAGTAGTCATCATGCAGTACTTCTATCATATTCTAAAGCTGCTCTCAGTCTGGCCAACATTTTACAGTATGTGCTTCTGAGTGTTAAAAGTATTCATCTCATCTTTTCCTCATTTCTGTGATTAACCTAGTGTCTAACTAGTCCCATATAGAAAACTGAAGATTTACATGAATGGCACTGATAATTGTTTCCTAAGGAGTTAATGTATCTCATTACTTTTACCTACCTCCACTTTGCAAATAATCATCATCATCATCATCAATGTTCTGCCAAAACCCAGGTTTTCATATGGTAGTTCTCCAGGCTATCCGGTCTTTTGCAATCTCTTCAGATCTGCATAATTTTCTCTTCCATTTATGTAATTTGTCATCTATTATCTTCTATCTCCTTCTTCCTCTCAGTCTTCTCCCACAAACCCATCTACATCTACATCTACAACCATACTCTGAAAGCCACCTGACAGTGTGTGGTGGAGGATACCTTGAGTACCTCTATCAGTTCTCCCTTCTATTCCAGTCTCGCATTGTTCGTGGAAAGAAGGACTTCGGTATGCCTCTCTGTGGGCTCTAATCTCTCTGATTTTATCCTCATGCTCTCTTCGTGAGATATACGTAGGAGGGAGAAATATATTTCTTGACTCCTCCGTGAATGTATGTTCTCGAAACTTCAACAAAAGCCCGTACCGAGCTACTGAGCGTCTCTCCTGCAGAGTCTTCCACTGGAGTTTATCTATCATCTCCATAACGCTTTTACGATTACTAAATGATCCTGTAACGAAGCACGCTGCTCTCAGTTGGATCTTCTCTATCTCTTCTATCAACCCTATTGGGTATGGATCCCACACTGGTGAGCAGTATTAAAGCAGTGGACAAACAAGTGTACTGTAACCTACTTCCTTTGTTTTTGGATTGCATTTACTTAGGATTCTTCCAATGAATCTCAGTCTGGCATCTGCTTTACAGACGTCAACTTTATATGATCATTCTATTTTAAATCACTCCTAATGCCTTCTCTCAGATAATTTATTGAATTAACTACTTCCATTTGCTGACCTGCTATATTGTAGCTAAATGATAAGGGATCTTTCTTTCTATGTATTCGCAGCACATTACACTTGTCTACATTGAGATTCAATTGCCATTCCCTGCACCATGCGTCCATTCGCTACAGATCCTCCTGCATTTCAGTACAATTTTCCATTGTTACAACCTCTCGATATAGCACAGCATCATCCGGAAAAAGCCTCAGTGAACTTCCGATGTCATCTACAAGGTCATTTATGTATATTGTGAATAGCAACGGTCGTACGACACTCCCCTGTGGCACACCTGAAATCACTCTTACTTCGGAAGACTTCTCTCCATTGAGAATGACATGCTGCGTTCTGTTATCTAGGAACTCTTCAATCCAATCACACAATTGGTCTGATAGTCCATATGCTCTTACTTTGTTCGTTAAGTGACAGTGGGGAACCGTATCGAATACCTTGCGGAAGTCAAGAAACACTGCATCTACCTGCGAACCCATGTGTATGGCCCTCTGAGTCTCGTGGACGTACAGTGCGAGCTGGGTTTCACACGATTGTCTCTTTCGAAACCCATGCTGATTCTTACAGAGTAGATTTCTAGTCTCCAGAAAAGTCATTATACTCGAACATAATATGTGTTCCAAAATTCTACAACTGATAGATGTTAGAGATATAGGTCTGTAGTTCTGCACATCTGTTCGACGTCCCTTCTTGAAAATGGGGATGACCTGTGCCCTTATCCAATCCTTTGGAATTCTATGCTCTTCTAGAGACCTACTGTACACCGCTACAAGAAGGGGGGCAAGTTCCTTCGCGTACTCTGTGTAAAATCAAACTGGTATCCCATCAGGTCCAGCAGCCTTTCCTCTTCTGAGCGATTTTAATTGTTTCTCTATTCCTCTGTCATCTATTTTGATACCTACCATTTTGTCGTCTGTGTGACAATCTAGAGAAGCAACTACAGTGCAGTCTTCCTCTGTGAAACAGCTTTGGAAAAAGGCATTTAGTATTTCAGCCATTAGTCTGTCATCCTGTGTTTCAGTACCATTTGGGTCACAGAGTAACTGGACATTCTGTTTTGATCCACCTACTGCTTTGACATAAGACCAAAATTTCTTAGGATTTTCTGCCAAGTCAGTACATAGAACTTTACTTTCGAATTCATTGAATGCCTCTCGCATAGCCCTCCTCACACTACATTTGGCTTCGCGTAATTTTTGTTGGTCTGCAAGGCTTTGGCTATGTTTATGTTTGCTATGAAGTTCCCTTTGCTTCCACAACAGTTTTCTAACTTGGTTGTTGTACCATGGTGGCTCTTTTCCGTCTCTTACGATCTTGCTTGGCACATACTCATCTAACACATATTGTACGACGGTTTTGAACTTTGTCCACTGATCCTCAACACTATGTGTACTTGAGACAAAACTTTTGTGTTGAGCCATCAGGTACTCTGAAATCTGCTTTTAGTCACTTTTGCTAAGCAGAAAAATCTTCCTACCTCTTTTAATATTTGTATTTACAGCTGAAATCATTGATGTAGTAACCACTTTATGATCGCCGATTCCCTGTTCTGTGTTAACTGTTTCAAATAGTTTGGGTCTGTTTGTCACCAGAAGGTCTAATATGTTATCGACATGAGTCAGTTCTCTGTTTAACTTCTCAAGGTAGTTTTCAGATAAAGCACTTAAAAAAATTTCACTGGATTCTTTGTTCCTGCCATCCGTTATGAACATTCGAGTCTCCCAGTCTGTATCTGGTAAATTAAAATCTGCACCCAAAACTATAACATGATGGGGAAATCTACTTGAAATGTTTTCCAAATTGTCCTTCAGGTGCTCAGCCACAACAGCTCCTGAGCCAGGGGGCCTATAGAGACATCAAATTACCATGTCTGAACCTGCTTTATCCGTGACCTTCACCCAAACTATTTCACATTACGGAACTCCGTCAATTTCCTTCGATACTATTGGACTTCTCATTACGCCTCCCCCTTCACTGTCTAGCCTGTCTCTGTGGTATACATTCCAATCTGAGTTTAGAATTTCATTACTGTTTACGTCTGGTTTCAGCCAACTTTCTGTCCCTAGTACTATGTGGGCATTGTGACTGTTTATTAATGACAGCAGTTCTGGGACCTTTCTATAGACACTCCTGCAGTTTACTATTAGCAGATTAATATTGTTATTCCCTGTTGCATTTTGCCTACTCCTACCTTGCCACATCTCAGGAGGCATCTTGTCGGGCCTAGGGAGGGAATTCTCTAACCTAAATACCCCACATGTGCACTCCACCCGTAGTCCGCTACCCTTGTGGCCGCTTCCTGCGTGTAGTGCATGCCTGACTTATTCTCCACCCGATATCGGACGTCGAGAAATTTGCACCCCAGATCTCTGCAGAATCATCTGAATCTTTGGTTTTAGCCTTGCACTCGGCTCCAAACCAGAGGACCGCAATCGGTTCTGGGACCGACACTACAAATAGTTAGCTCAGATTCCACCCCGTGGGCGAGGCTTTCCGCCTTCACGATCTCCGCCAACTGCCTGTATGAACTGAGGATGACCTCTGAACCCAGACGGCAGGAGTCATTGGTGCCAACATGAGCAACAATTTGCAGTCGGGTGCACCCACTGCTCTCTATCGCCGCCAGCAGTGCCTCCTCCACATCTCGGATGAGGCCCCCCCGGCAAGCAGACAGAGTGAACACTGGCCTTCTTCCCTGACCTTTCTGCTATTTCCCTAAGGGGCTCCATCACCTGCCTAACGTTGGAGCTCCCAATCACTAATAAACCCCTCCCCCCGTGTGCCTGCTCAGACCTTGCTGAAGGAGCGGCCACATGTCCACTCACAGGCAGAGTGGGCGATGCCACATGGCCAGCCTCCACATTGACCCTCTGCCTCGTGTGCCATGAATGCCGCTGAACCTGCCACTCCCCTTGGGGAGAGGATGGCCCAACCGCGCCCGGTACCCGTGAAGATGTCTCGACAGCAGTGACAATGGGTGAAGCATGTAACACCTGTGTTGTACCATGCAATGCACCAGACTCCCCACTGCTGCTACACTCCGAGGCAGCAGCCTGAAGATGGCTGACTGTGGCTATCAACACATTCAGCTGTTTGCGAACAGTGGCCAGCTCCTCCTGCGTCTGTACACAGCAGTCACACATCCTATCCATCATAAGAAATCAATTTACTGTAGAGAGTTAATCAACTTTTAACTAGACTGCTAATTCACTAAAGGTGGCTGATATTTGACTAAACTGTCGTTACTATACACTTCTTGTAGAAAAAAAAAATGAAAATAGCACTACCTGTCTCTGGACTGTATTCAAAACAAGGACTAGCACTACTGGCACTGTGGCTGACTAAAGGGACTCTCTCTGACACTATTCCAAACAAACACGAAATCGTTGGGACACTATTACTAGCACTCATCAATTAAAGCTTCGTAAAAGCAAAAACACACGGAAGAAGTGACAAGTAAGAAAAATACAGTTAATACCTAAATTAATGTAGCTTGCTGCACAGCAGACATGACACAGACTGCTGTTACCAATCCGTCCAAATCATCTATTAGCGAGCACTCCCTTCTCAGTGAATGTCCCAACCAGTTCTATTTCCTTTCTCTTAAAACCTTCAGCAGACATGTTCTCTCGCCAACCCTTTCCAGTACTCCTTCATTACTGACTCTTTCCATCCAGCTTATTCTCTCCATTCTTATCCACATCCGCATCTCAAATGCTTCTAGCGTTTTTTCATCCTCTCGTCACAGTGTCCATGTTTCTGTCCTATATAGTGCCACACTCTAGACAAAACATTTGCCAAGCCTTTACATTAGACCTTTATCTCATTTGCCAAATTTGCATTCCCAATTCTACGTAATTAGCTCTGGAATCCCAGCTTTATTATGTACTGTGTACTTCCTGTATCTCCTAGAACCCCATACCATAATACATTTTATACTATACACAAGAATACAATCAAATGGCCCATGATAGAACATGATTTTATATGGAAAATATTGAGGAGTGAACTACGCATCAAACAAATTTATTCAAGATAAGAACTTCATGACCAAGTCAGATACTATCTGAAGATAGGCTCATCCTGTCTATTAATGTCTGGAGACAAAAAATAACTTTTCTTTGCTAATCTTTTCAATTCACCAGGCAGACCCAATGCCTGTTTGTGTCCTTCAAATGGATCTGGTAGCTCATATCTCACTCCAGCTGACTTACAACCGATGTTCAGCTTTTTGTGGATGCACAGTGACCACTAAACTTCAGATTTAAATGAGTGTCTGGTGCATGTAGTGGGGGATTGGAATGTGTACAACATCTAAGAACCACAATTGTAAAAAACTTTCTCTAAAGCATGAGATCTGTCACCTAAATCCCTTCTTGGTTTCCTCCACTTCCATGAGATTCCCACTGAGTGACATCCTTCAGACACCCCCCACCTCCCACCTTCCACTTTAACGTATTTGTCTGATGTCTGGCAAATTCTTTTCTTGTCCTGTGTTATGATTATGGACTTCCCCTTTGCTATCTTGTTCTATCTTTTTCCTGATGACTGCTGGCTATTTTCTGTATATCCACAAGGCACTCTCTCTGCAAGGCACGTTTTACACAATTTGCACACCAATAAGTTCATTAGTGAGGCATAGTGGACTACCCAGGATTTTTTCTTTTTTTTCTCTTCTGTATTATTTGATTGTGAGCTGCTGAATCAGGAAGTATTTGAAGCTGGTGCTTTTGGTCTCCTATTGAGTGACTAAGGAGAGATGACATTGTAAAGTTCTATAGGCATGATGTCTGTTGTGACTAAAGTCGGACAGTGGTCTTTGCATTTTCACAAGGCTCAACCCCCCCCCCCCCCCCATCCCACCCGTGCATTTTCCTTTTCCTCTTATTTACCCCTCATTGGCCACACACAAACACACACTAGAACAGAATGTCCTAGTAATTATTAAGACAAGAACTTTATAAAATTAAAACCATCAACAGCAGCATATTGTGTCACACAACATGTTCATCTCCAGTGTAATTGTAAGATTTTATTATTTAAACTATGAATACATTTGAATCACATATCAGACACACATTTGATTTTTAACCCATCAGCTGTATTACAGGTGCTCTACTTTTATTTTTCAGAATTATTTGTTAAAGATATGAAATTATGTACATATTTTATTTTTATCACAAATAAAATCATAACTAAGAAACAGTACATTGCTAAAAAGTACCATTACACAGAATGTGTTTTTGTATTGTAGCAAATACCAGAAGCATCTTGGACCAAGAAACACTAAAAGCAGCTGGCATTAAAACAAGCAGAAGTGGTCGTCCGCTGATACGGTGTATGAAACACTCGCTAGGTAGTAACATTATACTCATTTAAATCTCTTTGTTGATCATAAACAACTTAATGATATATATTCAGAGTTACGTTACAGTTTCTACAAACATTATTCCTCAGATTCAAATTTTTGTTGACTTGGGGTAAGTGTTAAATACCTGTGGCTTTTGAAGCTGTAGTAAATGTCCTCATAGTAAATATTTCACTCTTCAGTGGAGTGTGCTCCAATATGAAAATTGGTGACAGATTAAAACTCTGTGGAGGACTCAGACTTGCACTGGGGGCATTTGCCTTTCATGTGCATGTGCTCTGCTAACTGAACTTCCCAAGAAAGTTATTTGTGCCAATAAATGTCTTTCAGCAAGATTTTTGTCTGTTTCTGTTAATATCTCTCTCTCTCTCTCTCTCTCTCTCTCTCTCTCTCTCTCTCTCTCTCTCTCTCTCACACACACACACACACACACACACACACACACACACACACATATAAACGCAACTTGCACACACATCTGCAGTCTCAGAGAACTGAAACCACACTGCGAACAGCAGCGCCAGTGCATGATGGGAGTGGCAACTGGGTGGGGGCAAGGAGGAGGCTTTGGCGGGTAGGGGAAGGGATAGATAGTATGGTGAGAGTGGCAGACAGTGAAGTGTTGCAGTTTAGATGGAGGGTAGGAGAGAAGGTGTGGAGAGGGGAGGGATAAGTAGCAGAAAGGAGAGGAACAAAAGAAATGAAAAGATATTAAAAGGTTGGGTGTGGCGGTGAAATGATGGCTGTGTAGTGTAGTGTAGTGTAGTGTAGTGTAGTGTAGTGCTGGGATGGGAACAGGGAGGAGGCTGGATGGGTGAGGACAGTGACTTCCCGCCACAGCCTCCTCATTGCCCCCACCCAGATGCCACTCCCATCATGCACTGGTGCTGCTGTTCGCAGTTTGGTTTCAGCTCTCTGAGACTGCAGATGTATGTGAAAGTTGCGTGTGTGCGCGTGCGTGATTGCGTGCGTGATTGTGTGTGTGTGTCTGTCTGTCTGTCTGTCTGTCTGTCTGTCTGTCTGTGTGTGTGTGTCTGTGTGTGTGTGTCTGTGTGTGTGTGTGTGTGTGTGTGTGTGTGTGTGTGTGTGTGTGTGGGTGTGTCTGTGTGTGTGCCTGTGCCTGTGTGTGTGTGTGTGCGCCTGTGTGTCCGTGTGTGTGTGTGTGTGTGTGTGTGTGTGTGTGTGTGTGTGTGCGCCTGTGTGTCCGTGTGTGTGTGTGTGTGTGTGTGTGTGTGTGTGTGTGTGTGTGTGTGTGTGTGTGTGTGTGTGTGTGTGTGTGCCTGTGTGTGTGTGCCTGTGTGTGTGTGTGTGTGTGTGTGTGTTTTTGTGTGTGTGTGCCTGTGTGTTTTTGTGTGTGTTTGTGTGTGTGTGTGTTTGTGTGTGTGTGTGTTTGTGTGTGTGTGTGTGTGTGTGTGTGTGTGTGTTTTTGTGTGTGTGTGTGTGTGTGTTTTTTTGTGTGTGTGTGTGTGTTGCTGACAAAGGCCTTTTTGGCCGAAAGCTTTGATTGTGTGAATCTTTTTATTGTGCCTATCATGACTCAGCATCTCCGCCAGATGGTGAGTAGCAACTTTCCTTCACTTATATTGTTATATATAATATTCATAGTACTAAAATAAATGTCTTTCAGAAACATTTACCTCTGTTTCTGTTCACATTTTAACTATTCTACATACATCTGTTCTTATACATAATGTTCTTTGTGCAGGTGAGGATTCTGCCTCAGATATTGAGCAGAGGTTGAAGAGAATGAGACAAGAGTAGGAGAACATACTATACAGGTATGACGTAGATTATTAAAATATCCTTAAAGTCATGCAAAGTAATTTGGCCACAAAATTTGTTTGAAGCAGAAGTTCTCATTAATCTGTCCAACTGTCAAGTTCTCTTTCTCTGGATTTAATTTCAGGATTGTACCTTGATTTTTGGATCTGCTCAGTATCATAGACATGCAGGAACTGTTTCCATTTTACACTAGTAAAGTTGTGCATTATCAGAAATGATTGCTTCTTGATTGACAACATGTGGAGTGTATTATTTAATAATTTGTCATGTTGTCACTGTACTAGTGGCACTTTCCAAGATATGTAAGTTGACCTATTTTGAAGATGGCTCTCATATTGCAAAAATGTGTTTAACACCTGCACAGCCCCAGGGAAGGGGCCCATCTAAAGTCAATGGCAAGGGTTTGTAGGGGTTTCTTGGCAATGATTAGATGTAGCTCATATTTGGAGCCATGGTTCAAAGGTTTAACGTTTTGACAGACTAGGCATTTATGGATAATCCATTATACTCTCCTTTGGAGGAAAGGAAAATAGCAATAGACATTGATTTTCCCTGAACATTTGGCCACTCTAGGATCCCCAGTGCAATGAAGAAGAAAGCTTAAAGGTTGGTGATCACAATATGATTTGGTGTGATTACCAACAAAACAATGATGGAATTTCGTAAAAATGAACATAATTGTGAGAACTTCTAATTCAGTGGCTGTCTAGGCTTATTAGCAAAGGGTATTGTACAGACAGATCATCTATTGTAAATATGTATGATTTTGAAGAGATAATCTCCCAACCTGGTGAATGAAGCACCAGTTGTCAAACAAAAATCCTGATACATATCCAGTTGGTACAACAATTGTGAATTAGCTAGCACATCTTTGATCTTGATGAAAGCAGATTGGCACACTTCGGCCGAATTTTTGATATCTGTTTGTGTAGTAAGTTTAGTAATGGTTCTGCATTTATTAATTGGCCTGGGATGTAATTACACTAGAAGTTGGCTGGGATACTGGAAAGTAATGAACTGTTTGTATTTTTGTTGCAGTTAGGATACCTTGAGGCATAATAATGTGCCCCAAGAAATTTATTCTTTCACTACCGAATGACAGTCAACAAATCTTCCACATATAAAGTAATTCTTTTATGAATTACCGGCCTAATACATAGTCTAGTGCTGCTGTAATCACAGCACCACTCACATTGAGAGTAAATGACGTCATTCTAAACTGGTCGCTATGACCTGTAAAAATAAAAGCAGGTTACTTTAGAGAGGCTCTGTCTAGAAGTTTCTGTCAGTATGACACTTAAAATAATGGAAATGAAGTATGTGATCCCTTTGATGTTGATGAAAATTTTCTGGTCAGATTCTCACAGGATGATTATTTTATTAATTTCCCTTGTGGGCAATACCAGCTTAATGCTTTTCCCAGCCCTAGCTGCAGATAACAAGAGGTTAGAAAATTGACTGTTTGATCACTTCCAGTCTATGATTATCTGTACGTCTTTTGCTACAGCTGTCCATTTCAAACAAGGAATGGGCAGAAAGGTAGATAGAATGGTTCATATCGTACTGATGACACTACTTTTTCATCAGATACCTGAGCTCATTTCCCTGAAATATTAACTAAACATTTTCTCTGAATTTTCGTGAAATACTTCAATTTAATTTGCAGTTCAGTTTTCAGTTGAGTCAGTATTTTGGAATGCTGGTGTCATGATTTTTTATTTTCTGTGTCAGTGAACTCTGATTTGATCGCCTGGAAATTTTTTCCTTGGCCTCGATGAGATGAGATTGTGCTTTACATTCATTAACATAATATATCATTTCCCCATGTAGGCATCTACTATAACCTTCTTTTCACACAAGAAATGAATATCTATTAGGCAGTCCATGAATAATGCCTTTACTCTGAGAGACATGCCTATCATTTCTACATTCCTTAGCACCAGCAGAACACAGATCTCCCATTTAATTATCTGAAATTTTGTGCTGTGCCTATAGCTACTATGATCCTACAACAAATTGGGATGGTTAATCATCAGACAAAATTTTCCAAAGATGCCTTAGGAAATAACACTTGCTGCATCACCCATGCCTCTTGTCACCTTAGCAGGTATGTCTCCCACCACAGCTTGTATAGCAGCCTGCAACAGAGTTTTCAGTAGTCTGATAGTATATGTTGCCATTGGGTAGATAAAGATCTACTCACCAAGCAGTGACAAGAGAACTCAAATAGGAAAAAAAAGGTTTTACTTATGCAAATGTTTGGAGATAGTGGGTCCTTCTGATAGAAGGGTTGAAAGAGAGGGGAGAGCGATGAAGGGAAAGTAACTGGAGAAGTTTAGGAAAAGGGGTAGAGTTCAGAAAAGTCACTTAAAGCCCTGGTTTAGGGGAGACATACCAGACAGGATGAGAAGGAAAGACTGGTTGTTTGGGACTGAACCAGATGAGATTTGAAAACCTGAGAGCTTTGAGGTGGAAGATAGTGTCATATGCAAGAAAGAGCTGAAACCTCATGCATGAGTTAATAAGAGTAAAAAGCTGAGTGCATTGTATATAACAGAAGGGATGCTGTAGTAGATTAAAGTCAGGTGGGTGGCAAGAATTGAGGACATAATGTTAGTTCCCACCGCAGTCTGCTGACAAACTGGTGTCTGGGGGAAGAATCCAAATGGCAAATGTGGTGAAACGTGTACCGACATCACAACCGATGTTGTAGAGCATGCTATGCATCACAGTATTGTGTGTTGCTGATATACAACCTCTGCCTATGCCCTTTCATCCTAACTGACAAATTGATGCTGGTCATGCCGACGTAAAAGGCCAGTATGTACACAACAACTGGTATATGATGATTTGTTTCACAGGTAGCTATCCATTTGATAGTAAATGTTTTGCCAGTTACAAGGCTAGTATAGTTGGTGGCTGGAGGGTGCATAGGGCAAGTCTTGTAGCAAGGACAGTCCCAGTCATAGGAGCTATAGGGTAGAGAAATGGATGCAGAATGAGCATAGTGTCTGACAAGGATATTACAGAGATTTGGAGGGTGACAAGAAACTGTTCTAGGTGCAGGAGGCAAAATCTGAGACAGAATGGATCTCATTTCAGGGCATGATTTTAGGAAGTCATGGCCTTGTCAAAGTGGCTGATTAATAAATCCAAGATGAGAATAATACTGAGTGACAAGTGGTGTGCTACAAAGCTGGTTTTTTTTTTTTTTTTTTTTTTTTTTTTTTTTTTTTTTTTTTTTTTTTTTTTTTTTTTTTTTTTTTTGAGGGATCAGCAGCACCAGGATTGGATGTGATGGCCTGGGAAATCTGCTTTTTAACTAGACTTGTGGGGTAATTAAATCCAGTGAAGGCTGAGGTGGTGGTGGTGGTGGTGGTGGTGGTGGTGGTGTACAAAGTGTCTGCATCTGATAAATATATTTGCCTTGAATGCCAAGGCTGTATGGAAGGGAACATTTGACATGGAATGGATGGCAACTAACAAAACGAAAGTACTGTTGTTAGTAGTTCAGTGTGGATAGACGTCTGTATCTGGTCATTGGTGATGATCAGATCAACATCAAGGAAAGTGGTACAGGATTTGGAATAGGAACATGTGAAATTTAATTGGGAGACGGTACTTCAAGGTTCCAGGAATTTTAGCAGGTCAGCCTCACTATGAGCCCATATGGCAAATATGTCATCAATGTATATAAAGAAAACCAGGGGTTGGAGGCTTATTGATTGCAGGAAAGCACCATCCAATCAATCCATGAAAGGTTAGCATAAGTAGGAGACATCCTGGTTCCTATGGCCATACCCTTAATCTGATTGCATGTTTTGTCCTCGGACATGAAGTAGTTGCTGGTAAGTGTAAAGTTGATTAAGGTGAGAAGGAAGCATGTCATAGGTTTGGAATCGGATGGGCTCTGACAAAGGAAATGTTCAGGAGCAGACCGACCATGCACATGGGGGATGTTTGTATAGAGAAAGATGGCATTAGTGGTGACAAGTAAGGTGTGTGTTTGGGGTGGAATGGGCACAGATGTCAGATGATCTAGCATATTTTGATGTCGTTAATGTAGGATGAAAGCCTTTGTACTATGGGTTGCAGCTACTGATTGACTAATTCAGAAATATGTTCAGTGGGTGCTTTGAAGCCAGAAGGTATAGGATAGCCAGGATGATTGGCTTTGTGGACCTAAGGAAGGAGGTAAAATGTGGGTGTGCATGGTTTGGTTGGGCTAAGAAAATATATGGATTGACATATTGGTCCCTGTGAGGAGCCTGAGATTTTAACAAGGAACTGCAGGTTATTTTGAATCACAGGGACAGGTTCTTAGATGGCAGATACTGTATGTAGAGTTGCCAGACATCTGGCATAGACCTTCAGTAACATACTCCTGTCAGTCAAGTACCATAGTGGTAGAACCTTTGTTGTGAGGATAGTGATGGTGTTATCAGCTTTTAGAGAACACACAACATGGAGTTCTGCAGAGAACAGGTTAAGGTCATGTTGTACGGACCTCAGGAAGTGTTGTGGAGCAATGCTGGATGTGAGGAATTCTTGTAAGGCTGATGAGGAATGATTCTGAGTTAGTGGTTGTGGATCAATTTGGGACTGTTGTCTCAACTGTTCAAGGCAGCGTTCAATGATAGATTTGCTATTGGAAATGTTTTAGGACTGGGTTGCAAAGTGATATTTCCAATTGACATTACGTGTGAGGGAAAGCAGGTTCTTCACCATAGCAACATGATTAAATGCAGGTTTAGAGCTGAAAGTTAGGCACTTTGATAATAAATGTAATTCAGGAGGGGAGGGTGCTTTAGATGAGGGACTCAGAATACTGTACTGTTGCGACTGGTTGTCACAATTGGGTTATTGTAGGCCTAAGAGGCAATGGTGAAGTGTGTGAGATGTTAAGGAGGTTAGCCAAGCTCAGTTTGTAGGAGAGGAGTAGTGGTTGATGGTGTCACTGTTTATTGAGCTGCAGAGGGACAGGAGGGGGAACACAACTGTTGTGGTTTAGGAGGAGGAGGGATAGCAATTGGAGTTGAAGACTGGCATGCTGTTGCAGTTAGAAGTTGGTTTGGCAGATAACACCATGGAAGGAAACATGAATGGCAGATAACTGCAGGATTTTGTAGAAGGAAAGAAATCTGGTGGAGTGGAAATTGGCAGATGAGGCACACAGGTCACAGATAGGCCAGGTAAGTGCAAGAGGTTGCTTTATTTGAAGAGGCTGGTGTAGAGAATGATTACATCCAGAATCAGGGAGTTTCAATGTTAGGCCTTAGGACCTTAGTTTCGATAGTGCATTTTGAAAAGAAGTGATGTAATATATGAGGGGATTCACCATGGCAAGGTAGGATATAGGGAGTGTTATAAATAATGAGAGTGGCAAGGAAAGAGAAGCAGAGGGTGGAAAAAGATTGAAAAATGGAAGAACAAGGAAAAAATTTCTAAAAATTGGAAAAATTCGTACAAAACTCGCAAGGTCAGATAATTGTTAACAAGAGGTAATGAGTGGATGAGAATTTCTCACAAGAAAAGTGGTATATGATGCAAAAAAGAATGTCTCCTTTCTATGCCAACCACTTCATGTATTGTTTGGAGGGGGATTTCCTGGAATCCATGTCTTCAGACACTGGTTTAGTTTACATACATTGATGACATGTTTGCTACTGGAATTGTGGTGAGACTGAACTGCTAAACTTCCTAGAATCTCTAAATACTGTCTCCCAATTAAATTTCAAATGGTCCTATTCTCAGTACCATGCTACTTTACTTGATATTCATTTTATCCTCAACAAAGTCCAGCTACACACTTCTATCCACATTAATGTACTAACAAATGACAGACATTACACTTTGACAGTTGCTATCCTTCCCATGTCAAATGTTCCTTTCCATACAGCCTTGGAATTAAAGGCAAATATATTTGTTCAGATGCAGACTCTTTACAGCAGTACTCCACCATGCTCACATCTCAGCCTTGACTGGACATAAGTATTCCACCAGCCTGGTTCAAATGAAGATTTCCAAGGCCATCACATCCAATTATGGTACTACTGATCCTTCCAAAAAATAGCTGAAGGTCACATAACTTGTCACACAGTATTATCCTGGCCTTGAATGTATTTATCAGCTACTCTGACAAGACCATGACTTCCTAAAATCACGCCCCGAAATGAGATCCATTCTATCTGAGATTTTTCCCACTGCATCTAGAATAGTTTCTGGTTGCCCTCCCAAGCTCTGAAATATCCTTGTGGGATGCCATGGTCATTCTGGACTCATCTCCTTGCCCTATGGCTCCTACCTCTGTGACCATCCATGCTGCAAGACTTTCACTATGAATCCTCCTACCACTACCCATACTAGCCCTGTAACTGGCAAAACATATAATATCAAAGGGAAACACCTATGAAACAAATGTCATATACTGGTTACTGTGTAAACACTGTTTGGTTTCCTACATTGTCAAGAATATCATCAAGTGGCAGTTAAGATGAATGGGCATAGACAGAGGGTGTATACTCGCAACACACAATATCCTGTCACAGAGTATGCTCTGCAACATGACATTCATGATCATGGTGGCTGCTTCACTACACATGCTATCTGGATTCACCAGTTTCTCAGAACTCAACAGCTCTCAGGTTTTCAGATCTTGTCCAGTGCAGTCCCTAACAATCAGTCTTTGCCTCTCATCCCATCCACTAATTCTCCCTTGACCCTGGCTTCTTACTGAGTTTTCTTAACTCTACTACTTTTCCTAAACCTCTCCAGTTCCTTTCCCTTCTCCTTTCCCCTTTAACCCATCTGCTAGGAGGAGCCCTTGGAACCAAAACCTTGCGTAAGTACAAGCTATCTTTATATGTGTGTTCTCATGCTGCTGCTTGGTGAATAGATTATCTATCTATCTGATTACATTATCTCGTGGAAAAACTGCTTATTTTCCTGGTTATAGTTTGTTGTCAGCAGAGTCAAATGTAGTTTTCGGAATATGGTACATACGGTTGGTTAATGTCTGCAGTAACATTTCTGCTCAGATTATCGTTATCAACATTACTATTGTTCACCTAACTAGGGTCTGCAGGGTAGTTAAATGGCTGGTATTGCCACTGTGGAGCACAATTCTTGTTTGCATATGCAAGATGAAATCTGTTATTAAGCTGCTTCTTTTTGTGTGATTGATGTGGTTTTGGTTATCTTAAGATTGTTATTGCGGGTCCCACATTACCATTCTGCTGGTTGTTTTTATAGTTTTCCATATTCTTCCTGTTTCTGTTTATTATTATTGTTGTTGTTGTTGTTGTTGATATTACTACTACTACTACTACTACTACTACTACTACTACTACTACTATTATTATTTCTTTACTTTCTCAGACGTTGAGTCTGGTTAAAAATGGAAAGTGACGCGGACCTTGATCAAGCGTCACTTCCTTTTAACTGTACGGTATATGTTATATTGCATTTAGGAACTTTCGGGTAATTGAACATGTATCAATAATTACGGATTTCTGTAATTGTATATATATGTTAGGATGCAGCTGTATTGCATTGATGTATTGGTGGATATTGTGTGGTATGACTCCTGTAGTTGATAGTATAATTGGTATGATGTCAACTTTATCCTGATGCCACATGTCTTTGACTTCCTCAGCCAGATGGATGTATTTTTCAATTTTTTCTCCTGTTTTCTTTTGTAGATTTGTTGTATTGGGTATGGATATTTCGATTAGTTGTGTTAATTTCTTCTTTTTATTGGTGAGTATGATGTCAGGTTTGTTATGTGGCGTTGTTTTATCTGTTATAATGGTTCTGTTCCAGTATAATTTGTATTCATCATTCTCCAGTACATTTTGTGGTGCATACTTGTATGTAGGTACATGTTGTTTTATAAGTTTATGTTGTAAGGCAAGCTGTTGATGTATTATTTTTGCGACATTGTCATGTCTTCTGGGGTATTCTGTATTTGCTAGTATTGTACATCCACTTGTAATGTGATCTACCGTTTCTATTTGTTGTTTGCAAAGTCTGCATTTATCTGTTGTGGTATTGGGATCTTTAATAATATGCTTGCTGTAATATCTGGTGTTTATTGTTTGGTCCTGTATTGCAATCATTAATCCTTCCGTCTCACTGTATATATTGCCTTTTCTTAGCCATGTGTTGGATGCGTCTTGATCGATGTGTGGTTGTGTTAGATGATACGGGTGCTTGCCATGTAGTGTTTTCTTTTTCCAATTTACTTTCTTCGTATCTGTTGATGTTATGTGATCTAAAGGGTTGTAGAAGTGGTTATGAAATTGCAGTGGTGTAGCCGATGTATTTATATGAGTGATTGCTTTGTGTATTTTGCTAGTTTCTGCTCGTTCTAGAAAGAATTTTCTTAGATTGTCTACCTGTCCATAATGTAGGTTTTTTATGTCGATGAATCCCCTTCCTCCTTCCTTTCTGCTTAATGTGAATCTTTCTGTTGCTGAATGTATGTGATGTATTCTATATTTGTGGCATTGTGATCGTGTGAGTGTATTGAGTGCTTCTAGGTCTGTGTTACTCCATTTCACTACTCCAAATGAGTAGGTCAATATTGGTATAGCGTAAGTATTTATAGCTTTTGTCTTGTTTCTTGCTGTCAATTCTGTTTTCAGTATTTTTGTTAGTCTTTGTCTATATTTTTCTTTTAGTTCTTCTTTAATATTTGTATTATCTATCCCTATTTTTTGTCTGTATCCTAGATATTTATAGGCATCTGTTTTTTCCATCGCTCCAATGCAGTCACTGTGGTTATTCAATATGTAATCTTCTTGTTTAGTGTGTTTTCCCTTGACTATGCTGTTTTTCTTACATTTGTGTGTTCCAAAAGCCATATTTATATCATTGCTGAATACTTCTGTTATCTTTAGTAATTGGTTGAGTTGTTGATTGGTTGCTGCCAGTAGTTTTAGATCATCCATGTATAGCAAATGTGTGATTTTGTGTGGGTATGTTCCAGTAATATTATATCCATAATTTGTATTATTTAGCATGTTGGATAGTGGGTTCAGAGCAAGACAGAACCAGAAAGGACTTAATGAGTCTCCTTGGTATATTCCAAGCTTAATCTGTATTGGCTGTGATGTGATATTATTAGAGTTTGTTTGGATATTAAGTGTGGTTTTCCAGTTTTTCATAACTATGTTTAGGAACTGTATCAATTTAGGATCTACTTCGTATATTTCCAGTATCTGTAGTAACCATGAGTGGGGTACACTATCAAAAGCTTTTTGATAATCAATGTATGCGTAGTGTAGTGACCTTTGTTTAGTTTTAGCTTGATATGTCACCTCTGTATCTATTATCAGTTGCTCTTTACATCCTCGTGCTCCTTTGCAGCAGCCTTTTTGTTCTTCATTTATAATTTTGTTCTGTGTTGTATGTGTCATTAATTTCTGTGTAATGACTGAGGTTAATATTTTGTATATTGTTGGTAGGCATGTTATGGGGCGATATTTAGCTGGGTTTGCTGTGTCTGCTTGATCTTTAGGTTTCAGATAGGTTATTCCATGTGTAAGTGTATCAGGGAATGTGTATGGGTCTGCAATGTAACTGTTAAATAATTTAGTTATATGTGAATGTGTTGAGGTGAACTTCTGTAGCCAGAAATTTGCTATTTTATCATTTCCAGGGGCTTTCCAATTGTACGTAGAATTAATTGCTCGGGTGACTTCATGTTGCAAAATTATCACTTCAGGCATTTGTGGTATCATCTTGTATGAGTCTGTTTCTGCTTGTATCCACCGTGCATGCCTGTTATGTTGTACCGGGTTTGACCATATGTTGCTCCAGAAGTGTTCCATGTCTGTTATGTTTGGTGGATTGCCTACTTTAATGTGTGTGTTATCTATTGTCTGGTAAAATTTCTTTTGGTTTGTGTTGAATGTTTGGTTTTGTTTCCTTCTATTTTCACTTTTTTTGTATCTTCTAAGTCGTTTGGCCAATGCTTGTAACTTCTGCTTCTTTTCATCTAATTGCTCTATTGCTTCTTGTTGTGAGATTTTACCTAACCTTTTTCGTTTTTTGTCTGATATTTCATTTCTTATAAATTGTGTTAGCTGTCCGATGTCTTTTCTCAGTTTTTCTATTCTGATATGTAGCCTGTGTTGCCATGCTGGTTTTGTGGGTTTCTTCTGTGTGTTGGTTGGTTCTGATCTCTGCCTAGTGTGAATATTTAGTGTAGTGAGTGCTCCTACATAAACCAGTAGTTGTAACTCTTCCATAGTTGTATTTTCATTTATTTTGTTGTGTATGATTGTGTTGATAGTTGTTATTGTTGTTTCGACTTGTGGGTTATTTGGTGGTCTATGCAAGAATGGTCTAATGTCTGTATTTGTGTCTTTGTATTCTATATATGCCAGCTGAAATTTCTCTTCTATATCTAACATGTGTGTCACTTTGTGTTCTATTTGTGCTTGTTCTGGTGGCTGTCTTAAGATGTGGTTTTCCTCTGATTGTTTAATTGATGTGTGTTGTTCTTTGTTTGTTTGCTCTGGGATGTTTGAGTCCATTACTGTATTTTCTTCTTCTTCTGATTGCACATTATTTTGTTCTAGTATTTGTTGTACTTGTTGTTTGATGTTTTCTAATTCTGACTGGGGTATCCTGTTATTTTTGATTATTACACGGATCTGATCAGCTAGTCGTTGTTCTGTTAAAAATTTTAATTCTGGGTATCTGGTAATAAATGTTGTGTATACTTGTGATCTGTATCCAGTTGTGTTGGTTCCTAGGTTTGTTGCTTGGTAATAACAGAACATGAGGTGTCGATTAACTTCATCTGACCATCTCATCCTCTGTCTTTGTTTTCCTTCTAGGGTGGTTGCAGGAAGCATATCCTGCAAAACACCTCTATTTGGATTTAAATCATTTCCCAGTTGGCTAGCAGTGTCGTTACCATTGTGGGCGGGCATAGGGTTCAAGCGTCGTCCCCGACCATGAAGGCGCTTCTCCGAGGCTTCTTTAGTTCTGTCCTGAACCAAGTAATCACGCTAAAAGGGGGGTTAGCCCTATTAGTGGTTTGTTCTTTTCGTCGCCTTTTACGACTGGCAGAACATACCGGAGGCCTATTCTTTTCCCGGGCCTCCACGGGGGTTATTATTATTATTATTATTATTATTATTATTATTATTATTATTACTATTTCTACTACGGGGTGTCCTAAAAAGAATGACCCAATTTTAAATAGAATTATTTATTAGGAAGAAGTGCTTAACACCAACAAATTGCATACTAAATTACTCAGAAAAGACAGAAGTTTATAAAAATTACATCATAAATGTTCAATATGTCCTCCATTGGCTGCCCGGACAACATCTAGCCAACAGCTGAATTCATCCCAAACTGATTGTAAGGTGTCTTCTGTCACTGAAGCTACAGCAGTAATCTTGTCACAAATAATATTTCTTGTGCATTCAGCCACAAATGTGGCTGAGCTCTTTGGAATGCGTTTTTTCCATTCACATGATACTAGAAACAACAAAAATTTTATTCTCCCCACCCACTGTCTGTGATTGTTTGCCCAGGGATCTTAATATATGGGAATGAAAATTTGTAATAAATTAAAAGGGAACAAGTTGATGCAGATGAACTTAGATTCACTTAAAAGAAAGCTGTATTAGGTACTGACACTGAGGTGTTATTAGTCACAGGATGAATTCATGTGGGACAAACTGGAAATTTGAGCTGGATACAATGTGTTACACGTCCCAAAAAATATCCTTATGGTGCTATTCTTTTTAATGTAAAAATCATTGTAACAGTTTTATAAACTATTGACATGTTTCCTGTATGCAAACCAAAAGGATTGCAAATGTAAGTCATGAGATGAATAAAATACATCTGCATAATTTACATACAGCCTATCTGTATAGTTTCTTTTTGCTTGGATTGACATCTTTAACTACCATAGATAAATTTTCATCACAGTAATGACCTGCCAGATGGGGCAATATAGCGACATCTCTTCTTCCAGCTTTAAAGGCCAGAAAAAAAAGAAAAAATCTCACAGTTGACCAGCAAAACATTAGTTGAAAATGTGAATGTTTGATATATAGTTGTGTACATGTAATTTATATTATGTATTGTACAATTTTTTATACAGTAATAACACTAGTTTTTCACCTCAGCAGTGATACCACTTGTCATTTGTTCATCATAGGCATGGCTTTCTGTTCGCTTCAGTTCACTGACAGTATACAAAATTTGTCTTTTTGTATAGAATTTCATCTGGATGAATTGGCCATCTCCAATACATTTTTGATTATTCCAAGTCATTCAGCATTTATCCTTCACTTATTACTCCCGCACTTTTGCCAGGGAAGAGGGTGGTCTTGAAGACAACCACTAAAAACAGGCCCTCTTGGAAAACATTTGTGTCATTTGTTTCCAGAGTGTTACTGTTGTCTGAGAGCACCTGTGAAGGAAAACATTTTGTGTCTGGCATGCTCAAATCTGTTCCACGCTCTCATCAGAATCATGAAGAGAAAATATGTCACTAGTATTATTTTTCTCATTCCCTGTTGCCTCTGTAGGTACAGAAATTTCAGTGGAAGGTTTTGAAACTTCAAAGGATGATTGCATTTCATTCTGTTTCCCTTTCTCTCCAGATTATTTTTCCCTTGTATGCTATAATTGTTGATATCCTGAATGTTCACATGTCTGATGCTTTATCCCAGGGGGACATTTGATATTCTGCAACAGTTGGGCATACAACATTTTGTTACATCCTCCCTCCTATTATTTAATTCTCACAATATCATCTCACCCACATGATCAGTCATTACGCACAAGTATTTTCAAGGACTGCTTGTGGAAGACACTCAAAAACCTGGCTCCTGTGCTAGGAAAACATTCTGTTCTCTCAGATTCATGACCTCAAATTTTTCTTTATTACTGGATCCAAGTTAGTCATCAGCTTTCTGAAAAGACATGGGAATTCATCCCTAGGCACTGTGAAGCATCTTCTCTGTTTTATCAATCTTATCTGCAATGTGATTCTAGAGTCTGAAAAACTGATACATTGAGCAGTTACAATTGAGGTGTTAAATTTGGCAGGAGTGTGATCAAATTGGTTGTTTTCATCAGAGAGACTTAAGACATAGTTTTATATGGAACTTAGAGAATCACCAAATATAGCTTTTAGGCCTTCTTGCTTCTTTAAAATTCGAAGGATAAGTGATGAAAGCTGTCTTCAAAGGTCACCCTTATCATTTGGTAATATCTTAAATTTTCTGGTCCACCTTCTGCCCATGTGGACCATAACTGATTGGCTTTATAAGTAACATAAGCAGCAGTCAATTCACCAACAGCATTTCCACATACCTCAATAGAAGTACATGATTTTGATGTATTTTCTGTTTGTTCAGGATACTTTGTTGTGCTATAAGTGATTGCCCTTATGGTGTCAGGACCATCAATCCTTTGTTGTGTTAAAATTCTGTATGTTCTCTGGTGGGATACCTCATAGCTCGTTTTCCAAATTAGGAAAAAAAAATTCTTAGTTTGTCAAACCCCTGCATAGATAATATTTTTTCAAGGTCTGTTGAGACAGAAAGGCCTTGTGACATCTCATGAAAGACATAGACCACACCTTTACAGGAAAAATTTCATATTTGAGCACAGGCACTGTTCTCGATTTGTCAAGGTATGCATTAAATGCACAGCACAGATCCAAAGATGTCATTGGAAAACCAAACGACAACTTTGCAGCTCCACGGCTACAAACAGATTTTGTTCCTCCTCTGTGAATACAGGTAGTTGACTAGGAATCACTATGGATCTTCCAGTCAAGCACCGTGCCACTTTCATCTTCAGCTGCAAAGTTTTCCCATGAATTTTGCAGGTAATTCCCTCGGAGACAGCTCATTTGTGAAAATCAACTGTACTTCTTTATTTAGAGTATCCCATCTAGCTTAAGTGTGTTTATCTTAGCGATTTTTCTTCCCTTTATTGACACTGCAGAAAAGAAGGAACTATGACAATTTTCAAACATTTACTTCATGAAAGTATCAGTGTGCTGCAAAGTAGCCCAGTGGAGTTTTAATATTATGCTTATGTCCTCATGTTTAGTGCACATACTACACCACAAGGAGACTGTTCACGTTTCCTCAGTTTTTTACCAATAGCATGAACACGTCTCAGCAATTATGATACTAAAACAATGTTGCACAGAAAAATAAAGCAACAGCCTTTGGATGGTATGGAATGCTGGAAAGAAGTTGTAGCTTCTCTGACCTTAGGAATAAGGTGTGATATTTGAAATAAAGATCAAAGTTGCACTACACAAATTAATAACTACAGGCACAAAGTAACCCCCTTTACAGTACTTCTCTGATTAACTTTTATCATATTTAAAGTCTTCTTGCATCAATAGAAATACCATATTAAAACATTTTCCATAAAATAAAAAAAAATTGAAAAAAATGATAATATTTCGTTACAACAATATTGTGTAGTTCAAATTGTTAACAATGTCGGGGGGGGGGGGGGGGGGGGGGCTGTGCAAAATTTTTAGCTATAGCTATTCAAATGTAAGAGAAGTGTTCCAAATAGTAACCTTACTAATATATCAAATTTCCTACAACTTTAAACAGATAACTTCACACTCTTATTTACTATATGTGATAATCTCCAACAAGTTTTGACAAAACTGCCAATAATATTTTGTTGTGAACAAAATTCTCGCATATGAGTAACTTGATTGGTGTTACACTGCAACTAAGATGCAAATGTTTTTATGACAGAAAGCACAAATTTAAACTAAATTTTTGTCTATATAGCACGATTGGTTTCTTACAGATTTAAATGCTGTGGTTACGTACTGCCTTGGGCTACATAAGCTTCCCCTGTATCAACAAATGAATACTTACAGGTTTTAAGAACGTAAAAGTGTGAATACATGCATGTGGGCAGGTGTCTGTGGCTGACGTGCATGCAGGTGCAGGCCAAATGACAGATTTTCTCCCTTCCTCACCCGTCCCTTCCCCACACCTTCTCACCACATACTTCCCTTACCATTTCTGTGATTTCATCTTCTGTAATGCGTTAAATTTGTTTCTTATTTCCTAGCATGTGTTATTTAATAAGAAGGCAAGATTTAATAGGATAGTTGAAAAGAGTAGATTTAAAGGTTACTTAAAATGCATTTAATTATTACAAGTCTAATTTACAATGCATTTAATGTCCAGCATAAAATTTCTACATTCAGACAGAACAAACCATTGGTAACGGCACACACCAATGATGGAAACATCTCTCGCAAACATACGTTGGACCAAGCATCGACATTATGCACCTATAATTTTGCAGCTTCACTTTGAAGATGAGAAAACTCTCATTATGGATAGTTTGATAAATTTTACTGAATTTTCTTCTCAAAAAGCTTGTGTCTCAGACAAGAATTACATGGTACAGCTATTAATTCCATTTGAAAATTGTCAAGACTCTTATCTGCAAAAGTAGCGAATGGTCTTGAAAAGAAGTAAAAAGATTGGGATAAATTTAACATATCTCCAAATTGCTTGAGGAATTGCTCTTTTATTGTAATAATTAGAGAAATATACGCCATGTAATTGCTTTCAGGGACAGAAGACTATGTATGGAAATATGCTGCATTATCTGATGGAGAATTCCTTTCCCACAGAGCAACCTTTCTCATGAAAACTCAAACTTTTTCAGTCATTTCAGAAAGTACTTGATTTCCACATTGCAAGCTGGTGTTCAAAGCAATAGTACAGTTTGTAATATTCACTAAAAATGCCGTTTCTACAACTCCCTCTGGATCTTCCATTTGGGGTCAGGCTTTCTTTTGTCCTTTAAAAACTGATTTATTGCCACAGTTAATTTAGAAATTCTTTCCAGTACATTGCTGCAACTAAGCTGCAAACTTCTCTCTTGTATCAAAAATCTCCATAATCTTCCACAAATTTCTAGTTTAAATGGGACAATTGTCAATGCATTAAACTGTGAGATCTTAAATAACCAACTGTCCGAGTAACTACTTGCATGATTTCCTCCAATTTTGCTGCCTTAACATGAGATACCTCTAAGTGCAAAATACTATGAATACTGTATAATTAACAAACAATATTGTGCATTTTTTGTTGTTGAATTCATGCTGCTTGATAATTAATATATTTAAATATTAAAAAAGCCCACACAAGCCAGTTTGGATCAAAACAGAAGTTGTCTCATAATATGAGACACTCTGGAAAAAATATTGACCAATAGAAAAACAGGTATACCCCAGAACAACGAATTCTCCGCCTTATTGCCTTTCTAACTTCTTGTACATTTATTGTGCAAAAAAGGTGCAGACAAGGCATACAAAAGTTGTTTTTGAAGTTTCCATTCTTTGAGACTCTAAGGGTAGTAATGCATACACCTGTGCCTGTTTCTCTGTTTGTCTCCAGAGCAACATCCAATGCGGAATATGCATTCCTTGTCTTCTTTTTGAAATGTACATCTGGAGCACTGACCTAGTTCAAATTTGTTGAGGCTTTGTGGCCCACCCTGAAGAAATTTGTTATCTATTTAAGTTGTAACAGACTTCAAATAACTGGAAGATTATATACCCTTTGTTGTTGTCCTTTTCTTTTTCAAGAAGAAAATGTTTGCTTCTCTTCTTGATTCTGTTACATACTTATTCTCTTGGCATTTTTTTCAAATGATCTCTGCATGCTACT
Organism: Schistocerca nitens; assembly: GCF_023898315.1. Classification (NCBI taxonomy): domain Eukaryota; kingdom Metazoa; phylum Arthropoda; class Insecta; order Orthoptera; family Acrididae; genus Schistocerca; species Schistocerca nitens. The sequence continues at coordinate 37,507,616 of NC_064618.1, read as the reverse complement.
GATGTTGGCTGCTTAACAGAATTAGAATGTGCTGATTTTACTAGAGCTGGTGGCTGTTGCTGTGGCTTTGTGATTTTGGGAACTGACTGGATAACATTTAGACTCTGAGAATGATTCAGCAAAGAAACCAGTTGTCCTTTCCTTTCAGACTTTATTAAAATAAATCTAGGTTTCAGCTAGTGCCTACCATTATCAGTGCAAAACTACAAGAGGTACATAGTCAGGTGATACTATAAAAAGTTACAACTTGTTGCATAACCTATACTGCTTATACATTAGATTACATACCACTGTTTCATATATCCAATACATGTCCCACTATTTCAGTCCCCATTTGGGCTTCTGTTACAGTTAGTACAAGACTACTGTTTTATGGAGGTCAGCTTTGCAGAAAACACCTTGGTTGGCTGTATGGCCTCCTCTATATGAGCTACACAATAAATAACATTCGTAGAAAGGCATTGATCGTTTATATTATAAAAAAAAAACTTTAAATTTGCTTAGTAAGAATAAAAAATAAAATACAAGTAAAGTTATTGTCATTTCTGTCTAAGTTACTGCCACATTTAATAGTAAACATACAAGCTGTACAAAATGCCAGATTCACTCCTTGTGAGCCAATTGTTTTGTTATTCCTTAAAACACAAAGGTAACATCAGTTTGGTAAAATATTTAAAAAAAGTTTACAAAATACTAGGAGGCACATGCTGTATGCTGCAACTATTTGAAACAGTTTGGTTTAAATATTTTATCTTTTGTACCATTTCTTTATTTAATAATCACAATGAGGTATGTGGTTCCCCTTATTTCTGGAGAGTTCATAGATGGTGACAAATGTCAGCAAGATGGGTAGTTGATGACACTTGCCTTTCTGGCATACAGCCGACTGATGCGTTCTCAACAAATCCTACCCTCATTATACAGTAGTCTTTTTAGGAACTGTGACAGAAGCTTGAGCAAGGGGGAATGATGTACTAGGACGTGTATTGAAACTATGAAATAATGGTATGTAATATAGTACATTAGTGATGTAGGTTATGCCACAAGTTGTAAATTCTTATATTATTGCCTGACTATATACTACTTGTATCTTTTAGCATTGATAATGGCTAGGCACTAGCTAAAATCTAGATTTGATTTAGTAAAGGAAAGGACAACTGGTTGCTGTGCTCCATCATTTTGAAAGCCATATCACAGTCAATGAGTTCATTCCACATTCTAATGAGAAGCTAACTTCATAAACATTTAGATTCATATTTACTCTATTGTTAGTGTGTTGTATGTCAAACTCCTGGTGTGTTCCAGGTATCATTGTCTCCAATTATTTGCCTGTTACATGGGAAGATTCCTGTTTTCCAGTTGCTGTTTATAGCACTTTCCATTGTTACTGCCTTCAAGCAGCTTGTAATTCAGAATGAGGTTTCAACTTGACCTGGTTATTTGAGTACCAGGTTTATATTTCTTGGGAATAAAGAAATTTAGACAGTCCCATTTATTTCACATAATAGGCTGCATTTTATATGTGGAACGGGGTAAAAATACAGACGATGCGGACACAGTTTTCACTTGACTTGTCTCTCACACATGTGAGATAAGCTGCCCACTGAGTATAATTACAATTAGATCACCAGATCACTTCACAAAGTTGACAAACCTCTTAACAGAAATACAAGGATGAAGCCAGTTACTAGATAGCAAGTCCTAATAAGTGATACTGTGATATATTAGGATATCCATGCTAACGTGTATTTTCTATGAACCATTTTGTGCTAGAAACTTAAGTCATTGTTATGCTGCTGAGCTTAAAGGACAGTATATTCCAGCAAATGAGTGTGTACTTTGCGAAGAGCAGAATCACATAAATGTTACTGCAACAGATACTAGGTTTCAGCGTATAAGCACATACATTCTAACAACTAGAATTTCAAAACTTTTTTAATCAAGGATTCTTGACAATTTCCAGCTCCATAAAGGTCTTATTGTCCCTGCGCTACATTTCAGGTATTGTGAGGACTGAGTTCTGACACTTCGCAAGTGAGCTGAGCACTTACTATAGTCAGAATGTTTCATTTGCAAACTCTGCCACAGTAGGTAGCTTTCGTTAACCTTCAGAATCATTTATGGTAATTTCAGCCTCTTACCAGCAAATTAAATTCAGTGTCATATCAGAACATAAATAGTAATTTTCTCAAATTAAATTCTAATTGTGATAAGGGAAAGAGTAGTGCTTTCAGTCATTTGTGTGTGTGTGTGTGTGTGTGTGTGTGTGTGTGTGTGTGTGTGTGTGCGTGCGTGCGTGCGTGCGTGCGTGCGTGTGTGTGTGTGGTCTTTTTTTTCCCCACAGACAGCTGAAATGACCAAGTTCTACCTTGATATGTGACATAATTTAAATGTAACATGCATTCCACTGACTAATTAAAGTTATTTTACTAGCAGATTTGTAATTTTATGACCAAGAATTATTAGCTGATAATTAAACATTAATTCTCTCTTATTCTATTAGAGTAATGATCTTTGTCTGCTGCATCTGCTTTCATATTCTGACTACTACTTCTGTATATAGTTTTATGCATACAGACAAAACTTTCCCTTTGGCAACTTAACTTGGAGCAGATTGATTTTGAAATAAATTGAGACACATTGTGAATTTAATTGAGCCTGAGTAAAATGGCAAAAGGATCACTGTTGATCCTGGCACTTACATTTGACATCAAAATTAAAAAAAAAAAGAGACATTACATAGTTACCAGTTTCATTCGAGTCAAAGAAGTGAACGTTTCCCGCCGGCAACGTTTCCCGCCGGAACAGAATATCTCTGCAGCATAGTTCCAGCTCGTTCTCGTAGAATATCATGAAACAGAAATTACGTGTATTATAGAACAATCAAAGATACCTTTCACACTGGCGCCAATATGATTATTATTGTGTTTATACTGGTTGCTGGTGAGGAGGAAAGTTAGTTATTAGTATTTTATTCATTACCTCATTCATGAGTAGCCATATCACAGTCGCTCAGGAAAGTAATAATTAAGCTTTACTTGCTTAATCAGAATCAGACGATGACTGTCCATGTCCGCAGCCTTGATGATTCAAAGCGATCTGCAATCCTGTGTAAATAAAATGTCTTGGTTTTCTTGCATTGTGTAGTCAGTCGGGAAACCTCAGAGCAAGTGGAAAGTTTGCTTTGATAGAGTTTAATTATCCAATTAAATAATGGAGCTCTTGGATCTAATAACTGCAGGTTCGTTTCCAATTCATCGGAAGTTCCCTTCTGATTACCAGCAAAATGACACATCCGTGCGAATTTCCGATTAGAGAATACATATATAATTAAATTCCTTACACACCTTTGATGTAAATGCTCAGTATACATTCTCTTGATTAGCATGCAATATATTTCAGATCTCTTTCTTCCAGTAATCTCGATAGCAAAATTACAATTATTCAATGTGGCTATTCAGCATGGAGAAGATTCTAGAAGTCCTCTCAACACACACCAGAGAGAGAACACTTCTTAAATAAGGAAATAATTCAGAGGCTTCCTTTACCAGGATACAGGTTGGCTGGCTGCTTTTCGAGGAGCTCTTTGCGGTGTGGGGGAGTAGCCATGTATGTGAAAAACGGCATCGCATTTGAGTCAATTGATGTTTCAAAGTACTGCACTGAAAAGGTGTTTGAATGTTGTGCAGGTGTGGTTAGATTTAACGGAGTTAAACTTGTAACTGTTGTTATTTATAGATCCCCAGACTCCGATTTCACAGCATTTTTGCTAAAGCTAGAGGAGGTTCTTGGTTCACTTTATAGGAAATACAAAAAGTTAGTTATATGTGGTGACTTCAATATTAATTGTATAAGTGATTGTGCAAGGAAGAGGATGCTGGTAGACCTCTTTAATTCATATAATCTTATGCAAACCGTATTCTTTCCAAAGAGAGTGCAAGGGAACAGTAGAACAACCATAGACAACATTTTTGTTCATTCCTCATTACTAGAAGGCCATTCTGTTAGAAAAAAGGTGAATGGCCTTTCAGATCATGATGCGCAAATTTTAACTTTAAAAGATTTTTATGCTGCAACTCGTGTTAAATATAGTCATCAGCTGTTCAGGAAAGCTGATCCGGTTGCTGTAGAGACCTTTGTAAACCTTATAAAGGAACAAGAGTGGCAAGATGTTTATAGCGCTGAGACAGTAAACGATAAATATAATGCTTTTCTAAAGACCTTTCTCATGCTCTTTGAAAGTTGCTTTCCGTTACAACGTTTAAAACAGGGTACTAGCACAAACGGGCAGCCTGGGTGGCTGACTAGAGGGATAAGAATATCTTGTAGAACAAAGTGGCAATTATATCAAAACGTTAGAAACAGTCAAAATCTAAATGCAGCAGCCCATTACAAACAGTATTGTAAGGTGCTTAAAAATGTTATTAGGAAGGCAAAAAGTATGTGGTATGCAGATAGAATAGCTAAGTCTCAGGATAAAATTAAAACCATATGGTCAGTCGTAAAGGAAGTTGCTGGTCTGCAGAGACAGGTCGAGGATATAGAATCAGTGCGTAGTGGGAATGTCCATGTTACTGATAAGTCGCATATATGTACAGTATTTAATAATCACTTTCTGAATATAGCAGGTGAACTAAATAGAAACCTAATTCCAACAGGGAATCATATAGCGCTCTTAGAAAAAAGTGTTCCGAGACTGTTACCTGAAATGCTCCTCCATGATACTGACAAGAGGGAGATTGAGTTAATAATTAAATCACTAAAGACCAAGAACTCTCATGGATATGACGGGGTATCTAGCAGAATACTGAAGTATTGTTCTATGTATGTTAGCCCAGTACTTAGCCATATCTGTAACTTTTCCTTTAGGAGTGGTCGGTTTCCTGATCGATTAAAATACTCGGTAGTGAAGCCACTTTATAAAAAGGGAGACATTGATAATGTTGACAATTTTAGACCTATTTCTATGCCATCGGTGTTTGCTAAAGTTATCGAGAAGGTTGTATATACAAGGTTACTGGAGCATTTAAATTCACATAATTTGCTGTCAAATGTTCAGTTTGGTTTTAGAAATGGTTTAACAACTGAAAATGCTATATTCTCTTTTCTCTGTGAGGTTTTCGACGGATTAAATAAAAGGTTGCGAACGCTAGGTGTTTTCTTTGATTTAACGAAGGCTTTTGACTGTGTTGACCACAAAATATTACTGCAGAAGTTGGACCATTATGGAGTAAGGGGAGTAGCTTACAATTGGTTCGCCTCTTACTTTAAGAACAGAAAGCAGAGGGTAATTCTCCGCAATATTGAGAGTGGTAGTGATGTTCAGTCCCAATGGGGCACTGTTAAGTGGGGCGTTCCCCAAGGGTCGGTGCTGGGGCCACTGCTGTTTCTTATTTATATAAATGATATGCCTTCTAGTATTACAGGTGATTCAAAAATATTTCTGTTTGCTGATGACACCAGCTTGATAGTGAAGGATCTTGTGTGTAATATTGAAACAGTAACAAATAATTTAGTTCATGAAATAAGTTCGTGGCATGTGGAAAATAATTTGATGCTTAATCACAGTAAGACTCAGTTTTTACAGTTTCTAACTCACAATTCAACAAGAACTGACATTTTAATCAGACAGAATGGGCATGTTATAAGCGAGACGGAACAGTTCAAGTTCCTAGGCGTACGGATAGATAGTAAGCTGTTGTGGAAAGCCCATGTTCAGGATCTTGTTCAGAAACTAAATGCTGCTTTATTTACCATTAGAACAGTATCTGAAATAAGTGACACTTCAACACGAAAAGTAGTCTACTTCGCATATTTTCATACGCTTATGTCGTATGGTATTATTTTTTGGGGTAATTCTTCTGATTCAAAAAGGGTATTTTTGGCTCAAAAACGGGCTGTTCGAGCTATACGTGGTGTAAGTTCGAGAACCTCTTGTCGACCCCTATTCAAAAATCTGGGAATTCTGACATTGCCCTCACAGTATATATTTTCTTTAATGTCGTTTGTTGTTAGCAATATTAACCTATTCCCAAGAGTTAGCAGCTTTCACTCAGTTAATACTAGGCAGAAATCAAATCTGCATGTAGAATGCAGTTCCTTGACTCTTGTGCAGAAAGGAGTGCAGTATTCTGCTGCATCCATTTTCAATAAGCTACCACAAGAACTCAAAAATCTTAGCAGTAGCCCAAACTCTTTTAAGTCTAAACTGAAGAGTTTCCTCATGGCTCACTCCTTCTATTCTGTCGAGGAGCTCCTGGAAGAGCTAAAAAATTAAGCAAATTCCAGTGTTACATTGTTGATTGTCTTCATTTAAACTTATGACTTGTCACCTGAATATGTTTTTTTTCTATATTTCATTTTATCTGTTTCTAATATCGTGTTATAATTTCATGTATTGACTCGTTCCATGACCATGGAGATTTCTCCTTAATTTGGTCCCACGGAACAATATAAAAAAAAGAAAAAAAGAAAAAAAGAGAGAATGTTACAAAGGGTAATGATGCGCTCGCGGAATAGCAATAGTATTGTACTACTTTGTGCATCGATTCTGATAGTATATAGATGGTCAAGTAGGAAACATAATTCACTCATAGAATTGTACAGGGATAATTAGTAGAATATAAAGAGATATTACAAGCTCATTGTCAAATTAAATGCTTCCCTATAGTAGACAACGTCATAGTCTGACAAGTTGCAGTAACTGAGGCTTGATGAATAATTAAGGAGGGCAAGGAAAGGTCATGGCAAGCATTCCAGGACTCTATACATCATTCCACTTGTTCTATGAAAGTATAGGAAGGCATCTATATGATTTCACATACACACATTCATTTACCAATAGCGGCAGTACTGAAACAGAAGTGTCTCCAAACACCACCTGGATATATGGCTCAGATACTGGGAGAACATTTTGCAAAAACTGCTGCCACTGCTAGCCAGGATCTGTTATTTTATCAGTACTGTGCATCTGTAGAGACAGGAAAATTACTCTTGAGATCCAAAAGTTATGACACTTACAACTACACTATCTCCATGTGGCTGCTGGAATCAGTAATGTCTGAGACTTGGGCAACTGCACCCAGTCACAACCAAATCTGGTATAGTTCACTTCAACATTTTCCAACAGCATCAATGGAAATCCACATCGAATATTTTACTCTAATATGGCAGAGTGGCAACTTCCCCAACTCCCTGGAGAGAGGCACTGTTGATACCTCTTTTGAAACGAGGAATGGATCACACCTGTCCCAGTAGTTATCAGAGTATTGCCTTAACGAGCTGTCTAGGAAAGACACTAGAGTGAAAGTTTAAATGTCATATGGTCTGGTTTATAGAGAACAGGGGTCCCCTTAGCCTCTCTCACTGTGGCTTCCATAGATTGTGGTGAACCATGGACCAACTGCCACTGTTAAAGGCAGCTATTCAATAGTCCTTCCTATGTAAACATCACTCTATTGACATATTCTTCAATATCAGTAAGGGCCCCCCCAGGGGGTCCACAACTCTTTTGTGGATACGTGTGTAGCGAGCACGGGACCCCGAGATAATGTGGCCTTCCTTCCTTTCCGGGCTGCATACCTTCCCTTTTTGCATCCTTCCCCATCCCCCATCTTCGCCCCCCCTCCCCCTCACCTCTGGCCCTTTCCTTCCCTTTCTCCCCGTCTGGGAGGATGGTTTGTGCCTACGTCCGGAGACAGATGCTTGTAAATGTACCGCATTCTCTGCCTGCCTGCCTTCCTTGCTTGTATGTCTTCATCCTTCCTTTGTCCTTCTCTTTTCCTTACCTCTTCTCTTTACCATTTACTCCGCTGCGGCATTTGAGACTTATCTTCTTTTCTTTCCCTTTCTCTTTCTTCCTCCCTGTGCGTGTCTGTAGGCCGACCCACGCATTTTTGTGCGTACTCAGTGATGGGTTAACGCGTAATTCCCTGCCCCGGGTAGACAGGTAGGACACATACGTACCCCCTGGTAACGGCCAGGCCCACGGAGGGGTTATTACCCGAGCTGATACCTTCCGAAAGTGCCGATTGGTCCCTCCATCCGTTTGTCGGGAGGTGTGATCTGAGGTGTGAACAATCACCTAAGGCAGGAGTGCCCTCAGAGAGGACCCCCTCAAGGGAGGAGCACGCCATCAGAGACGCTGGTAATCGTGGGGGATTCTTCCGCAATGGTTTCCTCACCTTCCAATATGTCTGCTCACAAGTGTAAGTTCACTGAGTCTCAGCCACAGTCAGTTCTTCCATCATTGCCACAGTTCCTTGTTGTTTCTCGGACTGACGAAGGTCACGACTTCTCCACGGTCAACCCTTTCATTATTCAGAAAGGTGTCGACGAATTGCAGGTCCTGTAAAGTCTTGTTCCAAATTACGGAATGGCACCTTGTTGTTAGAAACAGTCAGTGCCCTCCAGGCACAAAAATTGCTGCGTACTTCAATGCGCCACACCTTCCCTGTCCGGGTTGAAGCGCACCGCACTTTAACTTCATCACGTGGAGTCATTTATACACGCTCCCTCAATGGATTGTTTGATGAAGAAATTCAGTACTACCTGTCTGACAAGGTGTAACGGCTGTTCATAGAGTTATGAAAAGGGTTGACACAAACACCATTCCAACCCACTCTGTCTTCTTGACATTTCACAAAGTTCAACTCCCATCGAAAATCAAAGCAGGCTATGAGATAATTTCCGTTCGCCCTTACGTCCCAAACACTACACGTTGCTATCAGTGTCAGCGGTTCAATCACACCAGCCAGTCCTGTTCCAATCTGGCCAAATGTGTTACTTGTGGCAAGGATGCCCATGAGGGTGCTTGTTCACCTCCATCCCCTTGTTGCATCAACTGTATGGGTAACCACACTGCTTCCTCTCGAGATTGACCCGTTTTTAAAGACGAAAAGCCATTCAGGAAATAAAAGTGAAGGGAAAGGTGTCGACCTTTGCTGCTCGAAAATTATTTGCCAGTTGACAGCCCACCGTTCCTCAGACAGGAAAATCCAGCACTGTCCTTGCTTCTCCTCGGCCAACAAATGAGGCGGCCACGCAGACTTGTGACCTCACCTTTAGTACCACGGTTGTCAGATTGGACAGCGCAAAGATCGCCCGTTCAACCTCACCACTTTCGCCTGCCCACTCTAAGGCTCACCCTTCATCGGGTTCTGCTAAATCTCGAGCCCAAAAGTCAGACACCAAGACTTCGAAAAAAGAGCATCCGCGTGAAGATTTTTTACGTACCCCAACTTCACAACCATCAGTTCCTCCTTCATCTAAACATCATGTTTCCAAGAAGGCTAATAAGAAACCCAGTTCATCTCCTTCTCCGCCAAGGCGTGTCTCACCTACAGCATCACCTGTCGGAAATTGCACTCGGCCGTCTTCTGTGTCGCCGAGGCGCACTGCTGGAGGCCGATCAACCGGCCGAACACTGGTGGCAGGAGCTCCTCCTGACCAACCTATGGATCAGGATCTTCTGCCTTCGGTTGAATGCCACTCCATGCTGTCAGTCGCAAGCTCTGAGAAGTCGTTGAGTTGACGGCAATATTGCTCACATTCTTCCATTTTCTGTTCACCCTATGTCCATTATCCACTGGAATATCTGCGGCATTCGAGCCAATTGGGATGAATTTTCGATCCTCTTACGATCCTACTCGCTTGTCATCTTCTGCCTTCAGGAAACAAAGCTGCGTCCCCATGACCGATTTGTTCTCCCCCATTTTCAGTCCATCCGATTTGATCTCCCCTCTGTTGAAGGCACTCCAGCCCATGGAGGACTCATGATTCTTCTCCATGAAACTCTCCATTATCACCCAATCCATTTAAACACTTCCTTCCAAGCTGTCGCCATCCGTCTTTCCCTTTCTGGATATACCTTTTCTCTTTGTAATGTATACATTCCATCGTCCACACCAATGGCACGAGCTAATCTCCTTCATCTTCTTCGTCAGCTTCCACCCTCTATTTGCTGGTTGGGGACTTAAATGCCCACCACCCGCTTTCAGGATCTCCACATCCTTGTCCACGTGGCTCACTATTACTACACATTTTCCACCAAGCAGATCTAGTTTGCCTCAACACTGCAGTCCTTACATATTCGTCTGCCTCCAAGACAAATTTCTATCATTTGGAACTTTTGGTCGGTACTGTTCCGCTAGCTCGGTGCTTTGAATGGTTCGCCCTTGATGATACACACTCGAGTGACCACTTTCCATGTGTCCTTAGACTGCAGCCTCAACTGTCATATATGCGCGTGTGACACTGGAAGTTTGCCCAAGCCGATTGGACACTTTTTTCGTCTCTAGCGACATTCGATGACAGTCACTATCCTAGCGTCGACGATGAGGTCACACATATCACAGACGTTATTCTTACAGCTGCAGAATGTTCAATACCACGCACCTTCGAATTGCCCGGCGCCCCCCAGTTCCTTGGTGGAACGAGGCATGCCGTGAAGCAATATGGGAGCGGCGACATGCTCTTCGTGTTTTCCGCCACCATCCTACTTTGGCCAACTGTATCCACTATAAGCAGTTACGTGCGCGATGCCGTCGCATCACCCGCGATAGCAAGAAGGCAAGCTGGGACTTCTTTACTAGCTCATTGAACACCTTCACTCCCTCCTCGGAAGTTTGGAGTCAAATTCGACGGTTATCTGGCGCACCTAGTTTCTCCCCAGTCTCTGGGTTCACCGTCACGCATGACACAATAGTGGACCCCGTCGCAATTTCTAACTCATTGGGTCAGCAATTTGCTGAGATTTCACTCTTCAAATTACCCGCCAGCGTTTCTCCCGATGAAACATGCAGCCGAAGTGCAACCTTTCGCATTCTCCTCTCAAAATCGCGAAGCTATAATACTATTTTCTCCATGCGGCAACTCCAACATGCACTCTTCTTCTCGCTCCTCAGCCCCAGGACCGGATGGTATCCACATCCAAATGTTGCTGCATTTATCAACCCATAGTCTGCATTACCTCCGTCGCCTTTATAATCGAATTTGTACCGACAGAACTTTTCCCAGATGATGACGGGAAGCTATCGTCGTTCCTGTTCCGAAATCTGGAAAGGACAATCATCTCCCCTCTAGCTAGCACCACATTTCTCTCACGAGTAGTGTATGTAACGTTTTGGAGCGTATGGTAAATTGCCATTTAGCTTGGTGGCTGGAGGCCCGCAGTCTTTAAACACCTGCCCAAATGCGGTTTCTGAAAGTATTTTTCTGCAGTTGTCCATCTTGTTGCTCTCTCCACTTACATCATTAACAATTTTCTCCGTTAACGCCAAACAGTAGCAATATTTTTTGATCTGGAGAGAGCATACGATACCTGTTGGAGGACAGGCATCCTCCGCACACTGTTCTCTTGGGGCTTTCGAGGTCAGCTGTCACTATTTCTTCGCGAATTTATGGCAGAGCGCACATTTAGAGTGCGGGTGAACACTACTCTCTCCCATACCTTCTCCAAAGAAAACGGTGTACCCCAGGGCTCCATGCTAAGTGTTGTACTGTTTGCCATTGCCATAAATCCAATTATGGATTGTCACCTTTCTGATGTCTCGGGCTCCCTCTTTGTGGATGATTTTGCGATCTACTACAGCTCTCAACGGACCAGCCTTCTTGAACGACGTCTTGAAGGATGTCTCGATCGCATCCACTCTTGGAGCACCGAAACCGGCTTCCGTTTTTCTCCCAGTAAGACCGTTTGTGTTAATTTTTGGCGACGTAAGAAGTTTCTTCCACCCTCCTTACATCTAGGACCTGTCAACCTTCCGTTTTCAGACGTCGCTAAATTCTTGGGTCTTATGTTTGAAAGAAAACTGTGCTGGTCCTCCCACGTTTCCTATCTTTCGGCTCGCTGTCTGCGAACGCTCAACACCCTCCGTGTCCTGAATGGTACCTCCTGGGGAGCGGACCGAGTGGTCCTTCTCCGCCTCTATCGCGCCTTAGTGCGCTCGAAATTGGACTATGGAATCATAGTTTACTCCTCTGCTCGGCCGTCTATTCTTCGTCGGCTCGACTATCCACCACCGTGGATTACATTTAGTGTCTGGAGCTTTTTACACCAGCCCTGTGGAAAGCCATTATGCTGAGGCTGCTGAACCTCCGCTGTCCAATTGGCGATCTATCCTTCTAAGTCGTTACGCTAGCAATTTCTCTTCCATGCCTGCTAATCCAGCCCATGACATTTTTTTCGACGCCTCCTTGGGTGTAGGGTATGCAGGCCGCCCTTCCTCCGTACTACCACCGGGAGTCCGGTTCCATCAACTGCTCCATTCTCTTTCCTTCCGCTTTCCTAAAACCTTCTTGACAACTTGGGGTACAGCACCACCTTGGCTCCGTCCCCAGATCAGATTGACCTTTGTCAATTAGCCAAGGATGGTACCCCTTCACTTGTTTATCGTTGGGCATTTGCTGCTCTATATGCACAAATGAAGGAAGCCACATTTATTTACACAGATGGCTCAAAAACATCGTTAGGTGTAGGGAGTGCCTATATTGTTGGCGACACCCCCAATTTATTTCGGCTTCCCGACCAGTGTTCGGCTTACACTGCGGAGCTTTACGCTGTTCTCCAGGCTGTCCAATAAATCCGTCGCCATCAGCGGATACAGTATGTTATCTGTTCAGATTCTCTCAGCTCTCTCCTCAGTCTCCAAGCTCTCTACCCTGTCCACCATCTGGTCCACTAGATTCAGGACTGTCCGTGCTTCCTTCACCTGGGGGGCGTCTCGGTTGCATTCCTCTGTCTCCCCGGACACATTGGTATCTGTGGAAATGAGGTGGCCGACATAGCTGCCAAGGCCGCAGTCTCTCTTCTTCGGCCAGCTATTCAATCGATTCCCTTCGCCGATCTACAGAGCATTTGATGTCGTTGTGTTGTTCTTTTATGGCACGCCCATTGGTCGACACTTCCCCATAATAAATTGCGGGTCCCCCCTGCGGATCCGGGGATTAGAATAGGCCCGAGGTATTCCTGCCTGTCGTAAGAGGCGACTAAAAGGAGTCCCTCCCCCTCAAGGGGGTAGTTAGCGCCTGCGTCCGGAGACGGACTGTTCCACGACCTCTATTTGCGGTCATTTTGCTTTTTCACTTCTCGTTTCTTCCTTCCTTTGGTTGGTTCCTTTCTTTGCTCTTCTCCACCTCACTGTCTTCATTATTCTTTCCCATGCCTTCTTCTCCTTGCCTTCTCATTGCCTTCTTCTCCTTGCCTTCTCATTGCCTTCTTCTCCTTGCCTTCTCTGGTCTCCGCCTCGGCGTTTGAGACAGTCTGTCCTCTCTCTCCCTCTCTCTCTTCTTTTTCCTCTTCTTCCTTCCTCCCTGTGCACACCTGAAGGCCGACCCATGCGTTCGCACGCGTAGCCAGTGACGGGGTAACGCGTAATTCCCCGCACTGTGTAGACATGTAAGGCACGCACGTACCCCCTGGTAAAGGCCAGGCCCAGGGAGGGGTGATTGCCTGAGCTGATACCTTCTGACGATGCCGATTGGTCCCTCCGTCTGTTTCTCGGGAGGTGTGACCTGAGGTGTAAACATTCACCTAAGGCGGGAGTGCCCTCTGAGAGGGTCCCCACAAGGAAGGAGCGCGCCATCGGAGACGCTGGCAATCATGGGGGATTCCTCCGCAATGGATTTCACTCCATCTCTCTCGACTTCTGCCCAAAAACGCAAACTTGACCAGCCACCAGTGACAAAAGTACTACCGCCTGCCCCACAGTTCCTAGTCATTTCTCGATCTGAGGACGCAAAGGATTTTTCCTCTGTCAACCCTTTCGTTATCCAGAAGGGCGTAGATGCCATAGCCGGATCTGTCAAATCTTGTACCAGGTTGCGTAACGGTACCTTATTACTAGAAACTGAGAGCGCCTTTCAGGCACAAAAACTGCTTCGGGCCACACTCCTGTACACGTTCCCTGTCCGGGTTGAGGCTCACTGAACTTTGAATTCGTCTTGTGGTGTGGTCTATACTAGATACCTCGACGGATTGACTGACGAGGAGATTCAATCTTTCCTCGCTGAGCAGGGCGTGACGGCTGTCCATAGGGTCATGAAAAAGGTCAACAATGACCTTGTACCGACCCGGACACTTTTCTTGACCTTCGATAGTGTTAAGCTGCCATCGCGCATCAAGGCGGGCTACGAGGTCATTTCAGTTCGCCCCTATGTCCCGACACCTACGCGCTGCTACCAGTGTCAGCGTTTCAATCACACTCGACAGTCTTGTTCCAATGCGGCTAAATGTGTCACTTGTGGCAGGGATGCCCATGAGGGTGACTGTCCACCTCCGTCTCCTCGTTGTGTGAACTGTCAGGGTGACCATGCCGCATCCTCCCGCGACTGTCCTGTCTATAAGGAAGAACGCTGTATCCAAGAAATTCGGGTCAAAGAGAAAGTGTCCACCTCGGCTGCTCGCAAGCTATTGGCTAGTAGGAAGCCCACGCTGCTCCCAGCGGGGAAATACAGTACTGTCCTCGCCTCTCCTCAGACTACCAGGGAGGTGGCAACCCAGCCATGCGATCAGACCTTCAGCACCACGGTCGTCCGTTCGGCCAGTGCTAAGATCGCGCGGTCGACGTCTCCTCTTCCTCCCATCACCCCACAGACACCAGCCCCTTCATCAGCTTCTGCTAAGACGAAGACCCCGAAGTCAGATGCACGGGCCTTCAAGAGGGAACCGTCCCGTGCAGACTTCCTACGTACCTCGACCTCCCAGCCTTCGACCGGTACTTCCACCAAACGACCTTCCAAGAAGGCTCATAGGAAGCACAGTTCTCCTTCTCTGCCACAGCGCATTTCTTCTCCTGCGCCACCCGGCGGTTGCCGCCCCAGGCCGTCATCCGTTTCGCCTGGCCACACCGCTGGTAGCCGAACATACGGCCGTTCACCGGCGGAGGAAGCTCCCCCTCCCGGCCATCTTCCCAAGATGGCCGATAAACCTATAAAGCCAATGGACGATGACTGTCCACCTACTGATAGCGGCGGCAGTGCTCGCTCGAAGCCAGGCCCTCAGCGGCCTTCGAGGTGACCCCTTCTTTCATCTTCCTTTTTTCTTACGATGGCACTTATTCGTTGGAATATTCGCAGCATTCGCTCCAACCGAGAGGACTTGAAGTTGCTGCTCCGCTTGCACCGTCCGCTCGTCGTAGCCCTCCAGGAATTGAAGCTACGCCCATGCGATCAAATTGCCTTGGCACACTACACCTCTGTGCGTTTTGACCTACCCCGTGTGGTAGGTATCCCGGCTCATGGAGGGGTTATGTTGCTGGTCCGGGATGATATTTACTACGATCCCATCATGTTGCACACCGGCCTGCAGGCAGTTGCCATCCGCATTACTCTCCCCACTTTTACATTTTCCATTTGTACTGTTTACACTCCATCGTCGTCTGCCATTACCAGGGCAGACATGATGCAACTTATTGCTCAGCTACCTGCACCATTTTTGTTAACTGGAGACTTCAATGGCCACAATCCCCTTTGGGGCTCTCCAGCATCCTGCCCGAGGGGCTCCCTGTTAGCAGACCTTTTCAACCAGCTCAATCTTGTCTGCCTCAATACTGGCGCCCCTACTTTTCTTTCGGACACATCTCACACCTATTCCCATTTAGACCTCTCTATATGTACTCCCCAACTTACATGCCGGTTTGAGTGGTATGCACTTTCTAATACATATTCGAGTGACCACTTCCCGTGTGTTATCCATCTCCTGCAGCATACCCCCTCTCCATGCTCATCTCGTTGGAACATATCCAAAGCAGACTGGGGGCTCTTCTCTTCCAGGGCGACCTTTCAGGATCAAACCTTCACAAGCTGCGATAGTCAGGTCGCACACCTCACGGAAGTCATTCTCACTGCTGCTGAATATTCCATCCCTCACCCTACTTCTTCTCCACGTCGCGTACCGGTCCCCTGGTGGACCGCAGCATATAGAGACGCTTTACGTGCTCGTCGACGTGCTTTACGCAACTTTAAACGCCACCCTACAGTGGCGAATTGTATCAATTATAAACAATTACGTGCACAGTGTCGTCATATTATTAAAGAAAGCAAGAAAGCCAGCTGAGCTGCTTTCACAAGCACCTTCAACAGTTTTACTCCTTCTGTTGTCTGGGGTAGCCTGCGCCGGCTATCTGGCACTAACGTCCACTCACCAGTTTCTGGCTTGACGGTCGCGAATGACATCGTTGTGGCCCCTGAGGATGTCTCCAATGCCTTCGGCCACTTTTTCGCAGAGGTTTCGAGCTCCGCTCATTACCACCCTGCCTTCCTCCCCAGCATACAGGCAGAGGAGGCTAGGCCACCTAACTTCCGCTCCTCGAATCGTGAAAGTTATAATGCCCCATTCACCATGCGGGAACTCGAAAACGCACTTGGCCGATTACGGTTCTCCACTCCAGGGCCTGACTCTATTCATATTCAGATGCTGAAGAACCTTTCTCCTGCGGGTAAAGGTTTTCTTCTTCCTACTTACAATCGCATCTGGATTGAGGGACATGTTCCCGCATGCTGGCGCGAATCTATTGTTGTCTCGATTCCTAAGCCGTGGAAGGACAAGCACTTGCCTTCCAGTTATCGACCCATCTCGCTTACCAGCTGTGTCTGTAAAGTGATGGAGCAAATGGTTAACTCTCAATTGGTTTGGCTGCTCGAGTCTCGACGCGTACTTACCAATGTACAATGTGGATTTCGTAGGCGCCGCTCTGCTGTTGACCATCTGGTTACCTTGTCGACCTTCATTATGAATAACTTCTTGCGGAAGCGCCCGACCGCGGCTGTGTTCTTTGATTTGGAGAAGGCTTACGATACCTGTTGGATGGCGGGCATTCTCCGCACCATGCATACATGGGGCCTTCGTGGTCGCCTCCCTCGTTTTATTCGTTCCTTTTTAATGGATTGACAGTTCAGGGTACGTGTGGGTTCTGTCCTGTCAGACACCTTTCGCCAGGAGAATGGGGTGCCACAGGGCTCAGTTTTGAGTGTCGCTCTCTTCGCCATAGTGATCAATCCAATAATGGATTGCCTCCCAACTGATGTATCAGGCTCCCTTTTCGTGAACGATTTTACCATCTATTGCAGAGCGCAGCGTACGTGTTTCCTGGAGCGCTGTCTTCAGCGTTCTCTTGACCGTCTTTACTCCTGGAGTGTCGCCAATGGCTTCCGTTTTTCTGCCGAGAAGACGGTCTGTATTAACTTCTGGTGCTACAAAGAGTTTCTCCCACCGTCCTTACGACTCGGTCCCGTTGCTCTCCCATTCGTGGAGACAACAAAATTTTTAGGTCTTACATTTGACAGGAAACTTAGTTGGTCTCCACATGTGTCATATTTGGCTGCCCGTTGTACCCGTTCTCTAAATGTCCTCCGTGTTCTCAGTGGTATGTCGTGGGGAGCGGATCGAACCGTCCTACTTCGCCTATATCGGTCGATCGTCCGCTCCAAGCTGGATTATGGGAGCTTCGTATACTCCTCTGCACGGCCATCCATCTTATGGCGCCTCAACTCCATACAACATCGGGGCTTACGACTTGCGATTGGAGCGTTTTATACTAGTCCTGTCGAGAGTCTTCATGCTGACGCTGGTGAGTTGCCACTCACCTACCGGCGCGATATACTGCTTTGTCGGTATGTCTTTCGGCTACTGGCAATGCCCGACCACCCATCTTATCGTTCCTTTTTTAATGACTCTCTCGACCGTCAATACGGGTTGTATGTCTCTGCCCTGCTACCCCCTGGAGTTCGCTTTTGTCGCCTCCTTCAACACCTTCATTTTTCACTCCCTGCAACCTTTCGAGTGGGCGAGAGCCACACGCCACCTTGGCTCCAGGCTCAGGTTCGCGTCCACCTTGACCTCTGCTCGCTCCCGAAGGAGGTTACCCCCGGTTCAGTCTACCATTCCCATTTTGTCGAACTTCGTTCGAAGTTCATTAATATGACCTTCATTTATACAGATGGCTCTAAGACCAATGACGGGGTCAGGTGTTCTTTTATTGTCGGGGCACAAAGTTTCAAATACCGGCTCCATGGCCATTGTTCGGTCTTCACAGCTGAGCTCTTCGCTCTCTACCAGGCTGTTCTTTACATCTGCCGCCACCGACATTCTGCATATGTCATCTGCTCCGATTCCCTGAGCACTATCCAGAGCCTCAGTGATCCGTACCCGGTTCACCCTTTCATGCACCGGATCCAACGCTCTCTTCAGCACCTGGTGGACGACGGTTCCCCGGTTAGCTTTATGTGAGTTCCTGGCCATGTCGGTATCCCTGGGAACGAAGCTGCAGATGCCGCAGCCAAGGCTGAGGTCCTCCAGCCTCGGACAGCTTCTTGTTGTGTCCCTTCGTCAGATTGTAGCAGGGTCATTTGTCGGCACATTTTATCGCTGTGGCATGCCGATTGGGCTGCACTTACGGACAACAAGCTTCGGGCCTTGAAACCTCTTCCCGTGGCTTGGACGTCCTCCTCATGCCCTTCTCGGTGGGAGGAGGTGGTTTTGGCCCGGTTACGAATTGGACACTGCCGGTTCAGCCATCCCCATCTGCTGACGGCAGCGCCGGCGCCGTTCTGCCCATGTGGGCAATTGCTGACGGTCCGCCGCATTTTAACGTCCTGTCCGGATTCTAACACACTGAGTCTTGATCTTGGCCTGCCATGTACTCTCGAAGCCATTTTAGCGGATGACCCACGAGCAGCTGCTCGCATTCTTCATTTTATCAATTTGACAACCCTCTCTAAGGACATTTGATTATGCTGTTTTCTTTTTTTAATCCTATGCCTGTCCGTCTGTCTGTCTTTTATCGTGTTTTCCGTTTCGTTGCTGTTTTAAACTTGTGGCTTGTGGTGCATTCCTAACGTAGTCTGGGCGCTAATGACCATTGAAGTTGTGCGCCCTAAAACTACAACAAAAAAAAAAAAAAAATTGCGGGACGTGAAAGCTCTTCCCTGTCGCGTCGTCGGGAGGAGGTAATTTTAAGTAGATTGCGGATAGGGCACTGTCTTTTTAGCCATCGACATCTTTTAAGCGGTGATCCTCCCCCACTCTGTCCCCACTGCTCTCAGCTGTGGACGGTAAGACACTTTTAATTGAGTGCCCCTATTTTACTCCGTTACTCGCCCGTCTACAGCTGTTGCCTGATATATCTTCAATTTTAGCAGATGACACACGCTCGAGTTTTAGTGCCAGTGAGATGACGTCAGTTATTTGAAGTTTTTTTTTTTTTTTTTTTTTTTTTTTTTTTTTTTTTTTTTTTTTTACTTTGGGGACAACCAACCCCTTTCTGAAGTGGATTTTTAAGCTTTCCTTCTGCTATTAGTTTCGCCAATTTTTTGAGTTTCGTTCCCATTGCTGCTGGTTTCCGTTTTCGTTTTTGTTTTTTACTGTTTCCTAAGTCATGGACTGGGCGCTAATGACCATAGCAGTTTTGCGCCCTAAAACCAAAACAAAAAGAACCAAAAAAAAAACTTATAATTAAATAGTGACAGTCTTTCTGCCTCCTTGTAATTTTGTTCTTTTGTTGACAGAATTTCCCCTTTGATACAGTCAATATTGTTACAATTTGAGTAATAATACATTTTGCTCAACAGAATTCGGCAACTCACATCACTAGCTCCTTTCAAACATTAAATTATTTATCCTTTGGTCGTGGAGAAATGAAGAGTGATAACATCATTAAATTTTTATTTGCACTGCATAACAATGATACAGGTGGTAGTATACTTGGATGCTTGGTATGTTCTCTCAAAGCATTAAGAAGTGGAGAAGCTGAACTGTGTAATCAGACACACTGAGGGTGTCCTGTCGTAGCCATGATCCTGACACTGTGAATAGTACTGATGCCATTACTAATGCAGGTTGTTGCTTTACTGCTTGACAATTGATTCTATAGCAATTGGTGGACATTGGAGTTGTGTGTGTGTGCAGTGATCAACACCTTTATACATTCAAAGCTGTGCTGAAGATAGATTCCATAAATGTTCACGACAGGTGACAAAATTCAAAGAAAAGCAATTTTATCTTAACTGTAGGAGCAGTTAGAGGACACTAGGTAGGTCTTCCTATAATTGATTGTTGTTGATGATGGACCCAATGAGCAGAGCACGTTAGCTTTTACCAATCGAAAATAGTTGCTGTACAGAATACTGGCACAAGTCCATACATTGTGAGGAAAAACAATATAGAAAATAATACATGTAATATGAATGGTGACCAATACTGAAACTGAATTCTAACTCGGCGCAATAAATATGCAGCAAGCAAAAAATATAGGAATTTTAGTTAGTGAATAACCTACATAAATAGCTAGGGGCAGATGTGACACACACATAACTGCCAATTCTGTCAGTTCGCGCCAGTGTGCATATGTCATGTTGAATGAGAGCAACAGTTGGGTGTAGGCATAAGGGGAAGTGACTGCAAGATACAATTATGGAAGATACGAGTGCTGTCTGGTGGAGAGTTCAGGGACTAGATGGAGGCATTAAGACTGCCAGATACAGCAGTGGCAGTGTTGAGGGGGGCTGCAGCAAATGAGAGAAGCAAGGAAGGGAAAAGGTACAGTCCACACACCACCTTCCTCCCCTAACCACACCCACCCACAATATCCCCCCCCTTACCCCACCCACCCACAATATCGCCCCCCCCCCCCCTTTTGTCCTAATGACTCCTCCCCGTTTGTACTCTCTTATCCTCATTGTGTGTCATCCTGTGGCAACACACCTACTCTTCTCTCCTTCCCAATTTCCTGCTTCTCTCATTTTCCACTCATCTTGCCCACACCCTGCCCTACAATCCCTTGACACTGCACATGGCAGTCTTCGTGCCTCCCTCTAGTCCCTTCATGCTGCAGCAGACAGAGCAAACCCCCTCCATTTACCCGTATGTTGCTAGCCATTTCTATTCCCCGCCCCCCCCTGCATGTTGCTGCTTGTGTTCAACATGAGAGTGGTAATTCATTACGTGCTTCCAGAGATTGCAGTCATGTGCATGAGGTGTGCTTGCTGGAGTGAATGAAAGTGTGTTTTCGTTTCTGATGAATGTGTCGGCAGAAAAAAATCGTAAGAATCTTTTCATTGTGCTTGTCTGTGACTCAATGTGTCATCTTTATGATGAGTAGAAATGTATTATTTTGCTTCTCCAATCCCCAGTTCTCATTGCTTGGTAGATGTAGACATGATAATTATTCTCTGTGGCAAATTACAGTTTGGTTCTCATATAGCTAAAAATCTTGACACATGATTGTTGGTTATAGGATTAACATTACTTCACTAGTGTGCCACTATAGCCACTGCAACTGCTGTGTATTTAGGGATAAAGGAAGTTAAGAAATGCTAGAATGTTGAAGGCAGAGCATTTTCTCAATGTTTTCTAATTCAGTGTAGGAGAAAGAAGCATCCTAACAATAACTGTCATATTTATTCATACAAAAACTGTGGTCCTGTGAAGATCACTCAATGGTTCCACAACATGAAAGTTACTGTTTTCATATTATTCAAGAAAATACACTCCTGGAAATTGAAATAAGAACACCGTGAATTCATTGTCCCAGGAAGGGGAAACTTTATTGACACATTCCTGGGGTCAGATACATCACATGATCACACTGACAGAACCACAGGCACATAGACACAGGCAACAGAGCATGCACAATGTCGGCACTAGTACAGTGTATATCCACCTTTCGCAGCAATGCAGGCTGCTATTCTCCCATGGAGACGATCGTAGAGATGCTGGATGTAGTCCTGTGGAACGGCTTGCCATGACATTTCCACCTGGTGCCTCAGTTGGACCAGCGTTCGTGCTGGACGTGCAGACCGCGTGAGACGACGCTTCATCCAGTCCCAAACATGCTCAATGGGGGACAGATCCGGAGATCTTGCTGGCCAGGGTAGTTGACTTACACCTTCTAGAGCACGTTGGGTGGCACGGGATACATGCGGACGTGCATTGTCCTGTTGGAACAGCAAGTTCCCTTGCCGGTCTAGGAATGGTAGAACGATGGGTTCGATGACGGTTTGGATGTACCGTGCACTATTCAGTGTCCCCTCGACGATCACCAGTGGTGTACGGCCAGTGTAGGAGATCGCTCCCCACACCATGATGCCGGGTGTTGGCCCTGTGTGCCTCGGTCGTATGCAGTCCTGATTGTGGCGCTCACCTGCACGGCGCCAAACACGCATACGACCATCATTGGCACCAAGGCAGAAGCAACTCTCATCGCTGAAGACGACACGTCTCCATTTGTCCCTCCATTCACGCCTGTCGCGACACCACTGGAGGCGGGCTGCACGATGTTGGGGCGTGAGCGGAAGACGGCCTAACGGTGTGCGGGACCGTAGCCCAGCTTCATGGAGACGGTTGCGAATGGTCCTCGCCGATACCCCAGGAGCAACAGTGTCCCTAATTTGCTGGGAAGTGGCGGTGCGGTCCCCTACGGCACTGCGTAGGATCCTACAGTCTTGGCGTGCATCCGTGCGTCGCTGTGGTCCGGTTCCATGTCGACGGGCACGTGCACCTTCCGCCGACCACTGGCGACAACATCGATGTACTGTGGAGACCTCACGCCCCACGTGTTGAGCAATTCGGCGGTACGTCCACCCGGCCTTCCGCATGCTCACTATACGCCCTCGCTCAAAGTCCGTCAACTGCACATACGGTTCACGTCCACGCTGTCGCGAGATGCTACCAGTGTTAAAGACGGCGATGGAGCTCCGTATGCCACAGCAAACTGGTTGACACTGACGGCGGCGGTGCACAAATGCTGCGCAGCTAGCGCCATTCGACGGCCAACACCACGGTTCCTGGTGTGTCCGCTGTGCCGTGCGTGTGATCATTGCTTGTACAGCCCTCTCGCAGTGTCCAGAGCAAGTATGGTGGGTCTGACACACCGGTGTCAATGTGTTCTGTTTTCCATTTCCAGGAGTGTAGATTAAAGAGATTAACTTGTCTAAAAGAAAATATTACTCCTCACTTTCAGTTACTAATTTAGACAGACAGAATAAATGTGCCACCAACAGTGAAAAAGACAGTGTTTATAATAGGCTAGACAAGAGCTTTGCAGGTGGCAAAGTCAACAGTGAGAGAAAAACTGCATGAGATGTGACTCCAGCGGGCCATTCCAACTGCACCATCATTTGTTAGCCATTGCTCCTGCACCCACAGTAGCCTGCATCACTCAGCCATCTACTATTGTGACACTCAGGCAGATTATTTAAGCAGCATTTCTACGAAGATCTTAATTTAACCTTTTAAGACAAATAAATAAATAAATAAATAGAATGAGATTTTCACTCTGCAGCGGAGTGTGCGCTGATATGAAACTTCCTGGCAGATTAAAACTGTGTGCCCGACCGAGACTCGAACTCGGGACCTTTGCCTTTCGCGGGCAAGTGCTCTACCAACTGAGCTACCAAAGCACGACTCACACCCCGTCTCACAGCTTTACTTCTGCCAGTATCTCGTCTCCTACCTTCCAAACTTTACAGAAGCTCTCCTGCGAAACCTTTCAGAACTAGCACTCCTGAAAGAAAGGATATTGCGGAGACATGGCTTAGCCACAGCCTGGGCGATGTTTCCAGAATGAGATCTTCACTCTGCAGCGGAGTGTGCGCTGATATGAAACTTCCTGGCAGATTAAAACTGTGTGCCCGACCGTGGCTAAGCCATGTCTCCGCAATATCCTTTCTTTCAGGAGTGCTAGTTCTGCAAGGTTTCGTAGGAGAGCTTCTGTAAAGTTTGGAAGGTAGGAGACGAGATACTGGCAGAAGTAAAGCTGTGAGACGGGGCGTGAGTCATGCTTCGGTAGCTCAGTTGGTAGAGCACTTGCCCGCGAAAGGCAAAGGTCCCGAGTTCGAGTCTCGGTCGGGCACACAGTTTTAATCTGCCAGGAAGTTTTAAATAAATAAATATTTTAACTCCTCATAAAAAAATTCTTCTTTGAAAGAAAGGACAAAAATTAACATAATTGCCAGCACTCTAGTGGCTTTCATGGCTCCCAGCAACAAAAGCCTTTTTCAGAGAGAAATGGTTTGAAATAGGAACAATATGTATTGAAGAAGTTGTGTAGCACTTGAAATATTTGAATGAATGATTAAATTAGTTTTTCTCAGATGAACAGCAGATTAAATATCAGATTTAATTCTGTATTAAGAACCCATTTATGGGCATTGCATGACCTTTTACCATTTTGTCAGAAGGATATGAAATTTTTGTTGAACTGACGGTGAGACGACTTCATCCAATAGAATGTTGACTAGGACAACACGGCAGGAGCACCACCTATATGAAGAGAATATAAGCATCGCTCCAGCTAGCTTCAGCTGAACTAGAGAGCCCCACTAGAAGACGAACCATGATCCATTAATTAAGCCATGACTTGTGCCCTATACTTTTTACTTGCATGGAAATTCTATAAATCGAAGGACATTGATTATTTGCATGGCACCAATTCCTTGCGATACTTCACTGTGAAAAGGCAAATTATTGTCAATTTAATTTACTGTAATACATTCCCTTAATGTTATTTGCTTGAATATTGTCTAGCTATCCGAGAAAACAGCTTCCTAGGAACCCCATTTAAGACAGGTGGGTAGGATCCAACATTGCCAATAAGTTACGGGAGGAAACCCAGTGGCTGGTGGCCACAGAATTTTCTTTTGTGGTTTGCGGACACCTTAATTCTCTCTTGTCTAGCAGGTGTGCTACTTGCTAATCAGTGTTTTCAGGTGGGTGTTGCAGATA
This sequence comes from Schistocerca nitens, assembly GCF_023898315.1. Lineage (NCBI taxonomy): Eukaryota > Metazoa > Arthropoda > Insecta > Orthoptera > Acrididae > Schistocerca > Schistocerca nitens. The sequence continues at coordinate 37,482,898 of NC_064618.1, read as the reverse complement.
TGTTCTTTGCTTTTGTACTTATTTTTCTTGCTTGCCTTGTCTGTTTCTTGCATTTCTCTGTTCCAAAATGCCCACCTTATCTATCCCACCACCTGCTCAGGTTCCACAGCAGCCAGTGTTAAATGAAATGCAGCTAATGCAGATCTACATCTACATCCATACTCTCCAAGCCACCTGATGGTGTGTGGCAGAGGGATGTTTCAGTTCCAGACTAAGCAAAAGTCTACACTGCTCGACACAGTGCAGCAGCTAATGTCCATTGCTGTGCACCTGACGGAACGAGCACCTCCTACCCCAACACCTATAGCTATTCTGCCTTTTTGCCAGTTTCATGAACAGGAAGGTGAATGGCTCAAGTGGTTGCAACAGTTTGAAGGCCACGTAATTGCTTACAATGTACCAGGTACTGTGAAACATCCCTAATGGTCCCCCCAGGGGGTCCACAACTCTTTTGTGGACACGTGCGTAGCGAGCACGGGACCCCGAGCTAATGTGGCCCTCCTTCCCTTCCGGGCTGCATACCTTACCTTTCCGCATCCTTCCCCGTCCCCCATCTTCGCCCCCCCCCCCCCTCTCACCTCTGGCTCTTTTCTTCCCTTTCTCCCCCTTTGGGAGTATGGTTTGTGCCTACGTCCGGAGACGGACGCTCGAAACTGTTACAAATTCCTTGCTTTCTACACTTGCAAGTCTTCGTCCTTCCTCTGTCCTTCTCTTTTCCTTCCCTCTTCTCTTTGCCCTTTTCTCCGCTGCGGCGTTTGAGACCCCTCTTCTTTCCTTTCCCTTTCCCTTTTTTTCCTCCCTGTGCGCGTCTGAAGGACGACCCACGCACTCCCATGCGTAGCCGGTGACGGGGTAACACGTAATTCCCCGCCCCGGGTAGACAGGTAGGACGCGTACATACCCCTGGTAACGGCCAGGCCCAGGGAGGGGTGATTACCCGAGCTGATAACTTCCGAGAGTGCCGATTGGTCCCTCCATCCGTTTGTCGGGAGGTGTGATCTGAGGTGTGAACAATCACCTAAGGCGGGAGTGCCCTCCGTGAGGGCCCCCACAAGGGAGGACCGCGCCATCGGAGACGCCGGTAATCATGGGGGATTCTTCCGCAATGGTTTCCTCACCTTCCACTATGTATGCTCACAAACGTAAGTTCACTGAGTCTCAGCCACAGTCAGTTCTTCCATCGTTGCCACAGTTCCTTGTTGTTTCTCGGTCTGACGAAGGTCACGACTTCTCCACGGTCAACCCTTTCATTATTCAGAAAGGTGTCGACGCAATTGCAGGTCCTGTAAAGTCTTGTTCCAGATTACGGAATGGCACCCTGTTGTTAGAAACAAACAGTGCCCTCCAGGCACAAAAATTGCTGCGTGCTTCTCTGCTCCACACCTTCCCTGTCCGGGTGGAACCGCACCGAACCTTAAATTCCTCGCGTGGAGTCGTTTATACACGATCCCTCGATGGATTGTCTGACGAAGAAATTCAGCACTACCTGTCTGACCAGGGCGTAACGGCTGTTCATAGAGTTACGAAAAGGGTTGACACGAACATCATTCCAACCCGCACTGTCTTCTTGACATTTGAGAAAGTTCAACTCCCATCGAAAATCAAAGCAGGCTATGAGATAATTTCCGTTCGCCCTTACGTCCCAAACCCTACGCGTTGCTATCGCTGTCAGCGGTTCAATCGCACCGGCCAGTCCTGTTCCAATCCGGCCAAATGTGTTACGTGTGGCAAGGATGCCCATGAGGGTGCTTATCCACCTCCATCCCCTCGTTGCACCAACTGTATGGGTGACCACGCTGCTTCCTCTCGAGATTGCCCCGTTTTTAAGGACGAAAAGTTCATCCAGGAAATAAGAGTGAAGGAAAAGGTGTCGACCTTTGCTGCTCGAAAATTATTCGCCAGTCGACAGCCCACCGTGCCTCAGACAGGCAAATACAGCACTGTCCTTGCTTCTCCTCGGCCAACAAAGGAGGCGGCCACGCAGACTTGCGACCTCACCTTTAGTGCCACGGTCATCCGATCGGCCAGCGCAAAGATCGCCCGTTCAACCTCACAACTTTCGCCTGCCCACTCTATGGCTCACCCTTCATCGGGTTCTGCTAAATCTCGAGCCCAAAAGTCAGACACCAAGTCTTCGAAAAAAGGGCACACTCGTGAAGACTTTTTACGTACCGCAACTTCACCACCATCGGTTCCTCCTTCATCTAAACATCATACTTCCAAGAAGGCTACTAAGAAACCCAGTTCCTCTCCTTCTCCGCCAAGGCGTGTCCCATCTACAGCGCCACCTGGCGGAAATCGCCCTCGGCCGTCTTCTGTGTCGCCAAGGCGCACTGCTGATGGCCGGTCAACCGGCCAATCGAGGTGGCAGGAGCTGCTCCTGACCAACCTATGGATCAGGATCTTCTGCCTTCGGCTGAATGCCATTCCATGCTGTCGGTCGCAAGCTCTGAGCAGTCGTTGAGTTGACAGCACCCTTGGTCACAATCCTCCATTTCCTGTTCACCCTATGTCCATTATCCACTGGAATATCCGCGGCATTCGAGCCAATTGGGATGAATTGTCGATCCTCTTACGATCCTACTCGCCGGTCATCTTCTGTCTTCAGGAAACAAAGCTGCGTCCTCATGACCGCTTTGTTCTCCCTCATTTTCAGTCTGTCCGATATGACATCCCCTCTGTGGAAGGCACTCCAGCCCATGGAGGACTCATGATTCTTCTCCATGATACTCTCCATTATCATCCAATCCGCTTAGACAGTTCCTTCCAAGCTGTCGCCGTCCGTCTTTCCCTTTCTGGATACACGTTCTCTCTTTGTACTGTATACATTCCATCGACCACACCAATGGCACGAGCTGATCTCCTTCATCTACTTGGTCAGCTTCCACCCCCTTATTTGCTGGTTGGGGACTTCAATGCCCACCACCCGCTTTGGGGATCTCCACATCCTTGTCCACGTGGCTCCCTATTGCTAGACGTCTTCCACCAAGCGGATCTAGTTTGCCTCAACACTGGGGTCCCCATGTTTTTGACTGCTTTCACGACAAATTTATCTCATTTGGACCTTGCAATCGGTACTGTTCCGCTAGCTCGGCGCTTCGAATGGTTCGCCATTGATGATACACACTCGAGTGACCACTTTCCATGTGTCCTTAGACTGCAGCCTCAACTGCCATATATGCGCCCGCGATGCTGGAAGTTCGCCCAAGCCGATTGGACACTTCTTTCGTCTCTAGCGACATTTGATGACCGTCACTTTCCCAGCGTCGATGATGAGGTCACACATATTACCGACGTTATTCTTACAGCTGCGGAACGTTCAATACCACGCACCTCCGGACTGCCCCGGCGCCCCCCAGTTCCTTGGTGGAACGAGGCATGCCGTGACGCAATACGTGAGCGGCGACGTGCTCTTCGCATTTTCCGTCACCATCCTACTTTGGCAAACTGTATCCGCTATAAGCAGCTCCGTGCGCGATGCCGTCGCGTCATCCGCGATAGCAAGAAGGCAAGCTGGAAATTCTTTATTAGCTCCTTTAACACCTTCACTCCCTCCTCGGAAGTTTGGAGTCGGCTTCGACGGTTCTCAGGCGCGCCTAGTTTCTCCCCGGTCTCTGGCCTCACTGTCGCGCATGATACCTTAGTGGACCGCGTCGCAATTTCTAACTCATTGGGTCAGCACTTTGCTGAGATTTCGAGCTCTTCAAATTACGCGCCAGCGTTTCTCCCGAAGAAACGTGCAGCGGAAGTGCGACATCTTGCTTTCTCCTCTCAAAATCACGAAAGCTACAATACTGTTTTCTCCATGCGGGAACTCCAACATGCCCTCTCTTCTTCTCGCTCCTCCGCCCCAGGACCGGATGGTATCCATGTCCGAATGTTGCTGCATTTATCAACCCATAGTCTGCGTTACCTCCTTCGCCTTTATAATCGAATTTGGACCGACAGTACTTTTCCCAGACGATGGCGGGAAGCTATCGTCGTTCCCATTCCGAAACCTGGAACGGACAAACATCTCCCCTCTAGCTAGCGCCCCATTTCTCTCACGAGTAGTGTCTGTAAGATTTTGGAGTGTATGGTGAATTACCGTTTAGCTTGGTGGCTGGAATCCCGCAGTCTTTTAACACCTGCCCAATGCGGATTCCAAAAGCATTGTTCTGCAGTTGACCATCTTGTTGCTCTCTCAACTTATATCATGAACAATTTTCTCCGGAAACGCCAAACGGTAGCAATATTTTTTGATCTGGAGAGAGCATACGATACCTGTTGGAGGACAGGCATCCTCCGCACACTGTTCTCTTGGGGTTTTCGAGGCCGGCTGCCCCTTTTTCTTTGCGAATTTATGGCAGAGCGAACATTTAGGGTGCGGGTGAACACTACTCTCTCCCGTACTTTCTCCCAAGAAAACGGGGTACCCCAGGGCTCCGTGCTGAGTGTTGTACTGTTTGCCATCGCTATAAATCCAATTATGGATTGTCTCCTTCCTGATGTCCCGGGCTCCCTCTTTGTGGACGATTTTGCGATCTACTACAGCTCTCAACGGACCAGCCTTCTTGAACGACGTCTTCAAGGATGTCTCGATCGCCTCCACTCTTGGAGCATCGAAACCGGCTTCCGTTTTTCTCCCAGTAAGACCGTTTGTATTAATTTTTGGTGACGTAAGGACTTTCTTCCGCCCTCCTTACATCTAGGTCCTGTCAACCTTCTGTTTTCAGACGTCACTAAATTCTTGGGTCTCATGTTTGACAGAAAACTGTGCTGGACCTCCCACGTTTCCTATCTTTCGGCTCGCTGTCTGCGAACGCTCAACACCCTCCGTGTCCTGAATGGTACCTCCTGGGGAGCGGACCGAGTGGTCCTTCTCCGCCTCTATCGCGCCTTAGTACGCTCGAAATTGGATTATGGAAGCATAGTCTACTCCTCTCTTCGGCCGTCTATTCTTCGGCGTCTCGACTCTATCCACCACCGTGGATTACGTTTAGTGTCTGGAGCTTTTTACACTAGCCCTGTGGAAAGCCTTTATGCTGAGACTGCTGAACCTCCGCTGTCCAATCGGCGAGCAGTCCTTCTGAGTCGTTATGCTAGCCATCTGTCTTCCATGCCTGCTAATCCAGCCCATGACCCTTTTTTTCGACGCCTCCTTTGATGTAGGGTATGCAGGCCGCTCCTCCTCCTTACTACCCCCGGGAGTCCGCTTCCGTCAACTGCTCCATTCTCTTTCCTTCTGCTTTCCAAAAACCTTCTTGACAACTTGGGGTACAGCACCGCCTTGGCTCCGTCCCCGGATCTGCCTGCTCTGTGACCTTTGTCGATTTCCCAAGGATGGTACCCCTTCACTTGTTTATCGTTGGGCATTTGCTGCTCTATGTGCACAAATGACGGACGCCACGTTTATTTACAGTGACGGCTCGAAAACATCGTTGGGTGTAGGGAGTGCCTATATTGTTGGCGACGCCCCAAATCACTTTCGGCTTCCCGACCAGTGTTCGGTTTATACTGCGGAGCTTTACGCTGTTCTCCAGGCTGTCCACTACATCCGCCGCCATCAGCGGATACAGTACGTTATCTGCTCAGATTCTCTCAGCTCTCTCCTCAGTCTCCAAGCTCTTTACCCTGTGCACCCTCTGGTCCACCGGATTCAGGACTGTCTGCGCTTGCTCCACCTGGGGGGCGTCTCGGTGGCGTTTCTCTGGCTCCCGGGACACGCGGGTATCTGTGGGAATGAGGCGGCCGATATAGCGGCCAAGGCTGCAGTCTCTCTTCCTCGGCCAGCTATTCAGTCGCTTCCCTTCACCGATCTACGGAGCGGTTTATGTCGTAGAGTTGCTCATTTATGGCATGCGCATTGGTCAACACTTCCCCAAAATAAATTGCGGGAAGTGAAAGCCCTTCCTTGCGCTTGGACCTCTTCCTCCCGAACGCGTCGTCGGGAGGAGGTAATTTTAGCTACACTCCGGATAGGGCACTGTCTTTTTAGCCATCGACATCTTTTAAGCGGCGATCCTCCCCCACTCTGTCCCCACTGCTCTCAGCTGTGGACGGTAAGACACCTTTTAATTGAATGCCCCTATTTTAATCCGTTACGCTCCCGTCTACAGCTATCGCCTGATCTATCGTCGATTTTAGCAGATGACCCGCGCTCAGCCGACCGCGTTCTCCAGTTTATTAGTGACAGTGAAATGATGTCAGTCATTTGAAGTTTTTTCGGGGACCACCAACCCCTCTCTGTAGTGGACTTTTAAGCCTTGTTTCTTCTACTTTTAATTTCTCCAATTTTTCGAGTTTCGTTCCCATTTTTGCTGTTTTCCATTTTCAGTTTTTATTATTTCCTCAGTCACGGACCGGGCGCTAATGACCATAGCAGTTTTGCGCCCTAAAACCAAAAAAAACAAAACATCCCTAATGGTAGGAAGTGCAGTGTTCCATTTATCTCGGAAGTTGTTCCCTAATTCCACGCAGAGTGAACTTCCTTGTGAACAGGTTACAGATTCACTAACTAACTATTATGACCAACAAGTGAATGTGGTAGCAGCTAAAACTTCATGTCAGATGTTATGTTACGTGATGCCTGATGGCAAACTCGGAGAACATATTTTGATACAGTCGGGTCCATCATTTCACCAGGCAGTGCAAATACTAGATAAGTAAGATTCAGGTGACCATTGGCTGATAAATTTGAGCAGCCAGCTATTTGTCGGGTTCAGTTCCTTGTTTGCCAATTCTGCAGCAGCTTGTGCTCATCACACCAAGTAAACAATGCTCCACACTGCGTAAGCAAACAGAACCAAGTCTTGCCCTCAGTGTTATTCACAGCACAAACGCCAAGACTGCCCCTCCTGAGAATCTCTGTGTCCTGCTTGTGGCAAGAAAGGACATGTGCAATCTCTATGTTTGCAATAGAACAAATATAAGAATTTGGCCCCTTCACAAAAATCTAGTTTCACAAGTAATCGATGCAGTGTACTCAAAACCTACTGCAGGCATCAGCAAAACTATCAAACAAGCAGTTACTTCAGAGCTACGCCACACCAACAAGCTTTTTGTTCATTTGCATCTTATTGGTAAACATGTGAAATTTCAGTTTGACATGGGTGCTTGTGTTACATTGCTGAATCGTAACATGAACTGTGAGGCTCTCCATGCCTATCTGAAACTAGCATGCACCTAACAGCTTATAATGGACAAGACCTTCCCATTCTTGGAAAATGTACTTTGTGTGCCATTTATCGCTCACATATGCGAACTATGACTTTCACTTTCTACAATTGCGTAAATGTGAGAACATATTTGTCCTTGATTCGTTTTATTTGCTTATCTTTAAAATTCAGGACAATTTGTTGTCGGTGGCTCTATTCAATGCAGAAAGACAGTGTAGCTAGCTTGTTCAAAGAATTCCCTGAACTCTATTCTGAAGGGTTAGGCAAGGCTAACAATTTTGTTGTGCATATTACTACAAAAGACAACGCACAGCTGAAATTTTTCTGGGACAGAACTGTTCCCATTGCATTATACAACTATGTGGCTGCTGAACTTGAAGAATTACAAGATTGCTGAGGTATGGCGCCCATACATGCTAGTCAGTGGGCAAGTCCACTGGTTTTGATCCCCAAACCTTCAGGTCACATTTGCCTCTTTGTTGACTTTAAGTCTGCCGATAACCAACAAACTGTGATTGATATTTATCCATTGCCACAGCCAGAACAACTTGTGGACAGATTTGGCACTGTACGCTACTTTTCAAAAACTTATCTGCATGACAAGTATCTTCAAATACTGCTTAATGAAGAATCTCAAAAGGTGTGTTTAGTGAATACTGATTTGGGTCTATTTAAATACATGCATTCGCCTTTTGGCAGTGCTTCTGCACCCACCATTTTCCAATGGTATTTAGAACAGCTGACTGCACAAGTGCCATACTGTTCAAACTAATTTGGACAGCATTGTTGTAGCACACCTGAAGGACACATTGCAAATTTGCGTACTGTTTAATGTGTTATCTGATGCAGGACTAAAGTGTAGACTGGACACGTGTGAATTTTTATGTGTGTGTGTGTGTGTGTGTGTGTGTGTGTGTGTGTGTGTGTGTGTGTGTGTGTGTGTGTGTGTGAGGAGTCATTCCAATCCCGGGAGCGGAAAGACTTACCTTGATTGAAATGAGATCCATCCTTCATGAAATCCACTCCACCAAGTGTGTCTTTCTGCCCTCCACCTAACCTTCGTAACCTGTTAGTTCATCCCTATGAAATCCCCAAACCACCTTCCCTACCCTCTGGCTCCTATCCTTGTTACCGCCCCCGGTGTAAAACCTGTCCCATGCACTCTCCCACCACCACCACCTACTCCAGTCCTGTAACCCGGAAGGTGTACACGATCAAAGGCAGAGCCACGTGTGAAAGCACCCACGTGATTTACCAACTGACCTGCCTACACTGTGATGCATTCTATGTGGGAATGACCAGCAACAAACTGTCCATTCGCATGAATGGACACAGGCAGACAGTGTTTGTTGGTAATGAGGATCACCCTGTGGCTAAACATGCCTTGGTGCACGGCCAGCACATCTTGGCACAGTGTTACACCGTCCAGGTTATCTGGATACTTCCCACCAACACCAACCTATCCGAACTCCGGTGATGGGAACTTGCTCTTCAATATATCCTCTCTTCCCGTTACCCACCAGGCCTCAATCTCCGCTAATTTCAAGTTGCCGCCACTCATACCTCACCTGTCTTTCAACAACTTCTTTGCCTCTACACTTCCACCTCGACTGACATCTCTGCCCAAACTCTTTGTCTTTAAACATGTCTGCTTGTGTCTGTATGTGTGGATGGATATGTGTGTGTGTGCGAGTGTATACCTGTCCTTTTTTTCCCCTAAGGTAAGTCTTTCCGCTCCCGGGATTGGAATGACTCCTTACCCTCTCCCTTAAAACCCACATCCTTTCATCTTTCCCTCTCCTTCCCTCTTTCCTGATGAGGCAACCGTTGGTTGCGAAAGCTAGAATTTTGTGTGTATGTTTGTGTTTGTTTGTGTGTCTATCGACCCGCCTGCACTTTCGTTCGGTAAGTCACCTCATCCTTGTTTTTTATATATATATATATATATATATATATATATATATATATATATATATATATATAATGTGACTTACCAAATGAAAGTGCTGGCAGGTCGACAGGCACACAAACACACACACAAAATTCAAGCTTTCGCAACAAGCTGTTGCCTCATCAGGAAAGAGGGAAGGAGAGGGAAAGACGAAAGGATGTGGGTTTTAAGGGAGAGGGTAAGGAGTCATTCCAATCCCGGGAGTGGAAAGACTTACCTTAGGGGGGGAAAAAAGGACGGGTATACACTCGCGCGCACACACACACATATCCATCCACACATATACAGACACAAGCAGACATATTGCCGTCTGCAATGTTTATCTCCCTTCCAAGGTGAAGTGCTTCAGAACATACTGTTTGCATTGGTATCTCGGCTCCCCCATCTTTGCGGGTCTTGGGTGATTTCAATGCCCACAACCTTTTGTGGGGTGGAACCTTGGTAACTGGCCATGGTAAAGACTTTTAAAACTCTTCAGTACAACTTGACCATTACCTCTTGAGTGATGGTAGCCCAACACACTTCAGTGTGGCACACAAACCTTCTCGGCCACAGACCTTTCTGTTTGCATCCCTTGTATTTGCTCATCCATCCACTGGAGGCTGCACAGTGACCTATGTAGTAGTGACCACTTTCAAATCTTCCTTCTCCCTTGCTCAGTGTCACTCCCCTGGACGCCTGCCCGGATGGGCTAACAGTGCTGGCTGGGATGTTTTCACCTCTGCTGTTGACATTGGCTCCCTGCTGCATGGAGATATTGATGAGGGAGTCCAGCATACAACTACAGTCATTCTTTCAACAGCTGATTTAGCCATCCACTGTTCCTTGGGTCTGCCCTAACTGAAGACAGTACTTTTGTGGTCCTCTGAAATCACAGAGGCCATTACACTGTAGGCAGGTACTCCAAAACCATAAGTGGCACCCATCAATGGAACAGTGCATTGCCTCTAAGTGTGTCAATACCTGGGTCCACCCCCTTATGAAAAGACAAAAGCGAGAATGCTGGGAATGCTATGTTTCTATTATTGCACCATGTCTCTCTCCTCTGCAGTTCTGGGCTGAGATCAGACATCTCTGGATACCACACACATGCAGGTATACTTGGAATTAACTTGAATGTTTCTGACTACTGCACCAACCCAGATGCCATCACCAAACATTTTGCTCTGCGCTGTGCTCAAGCATCAAAGTCTGAGAATTACCAACCTGCCTTTTGTGTCTTAAAAGAGTGGTTTGAGCAAAATCAATTACCTTTTACTAAAACTGGAGCCATATAATTCTCCATTGAGAGTGGTAATTCGTCCATGCCCTCTTCCACTGCCCTGATACAGCCCCAGGCCTGGATTGCATCCACAACCAGATGATCAGGCACTTACCAAATGGTCAAACATGCATCCTGCCATCTTTAATCACATCTTAAGTGTGGGCATGCACCCATCGAAATGACGAGAGAGCATCATTGTCCCAGTACTGAAACTGTTTAAGCAGCCTCTAGAGACTGACAGTTGTTGCCCAATAAGTTTCACCAATGTTCTCTGTAAGTTGATAGAATGCATGGTGAGCTGGCAGCTGTGTTGGCTCCATGTGTTTTGTGATTTTTTGCCTCTTTTCCAGGATGGTTTTTGCCAAGGCCATTCCACTACTGTCATCTGAACAGCTTTCGCCCAATGTCAACACCTTAAAGTTGTCTTCTTCAACCAGCAAGGGCTTATGGCACCAGGTCTTTGCTACTTTAGATGATTATGGTCTCCAGACTCCACTCCCAATTTTCATCCAGGACTTCCTGTCTTACCTTATTGTTTTGGGTTTGTGTTGGTGCTTCCCACAGTATCCCCCATATCCAAGAGAATGGGATCGGAAAGGTGCAGGCATGAGCCATCACCCATGGCTTGCGATTTTCTGCCACTGAGACTGACATTGTGTGCTTCTGTCAATGTTGTACCATTCAACCACAACCAGAACTTTACTGTAATGACCAAACATGTAATGTGGTGGAGAGTTCTTGCTTTCTAGGACTGGCCTTTGATTCCTGGCCAACATGGGTTCCACCATCAATGCTAGCTTAAGCAAAAGTGTTGACTGCACCATAATACTCTTGGCTAACTGAGTACCACCAGCTGAGTTGCAGATCACAGTACCTTTCTGCAACTTTACAAAGCCCTGGCACAGTCCCACCTTGGTTGTGGGAATCTGACACATGTTTGGCATCGCTGTCAGCAAGTGAATACTGGATATAGTAAACCACTGTGGAGTTCGACTTGCAACAGGAGCTTGTCAGACTTGCCCTGTGAAGAGTTTATTCATAGGTGCTGGGATTTCTCCATTGTGGATCAGGCACCATCAACAGCTTTCCAATTACACTACCCACATTGGCAATGCCCCTAAGCATCTGACTACCACCCAGACACGGTAATCCATCTCCGGCAATGGCAGCCCCAATGAGGGACTACCATTGCAATCTGCATCTGGTAGATCCTCTGAACTTCAGTTCTTCCCTCTTCCACGTCTCCTCTGGACCCACTCACATACACCTCCACAGAGCATACCTTGGCTTCAGCTTCATCTTGACCTATCACAATGTGCAAAACACAAGGTCCATCGTAAGGCCCCCTACTGCAAATTTTTCTCCATCCTTGGTGCATCCCAGAGTTCAGAAGTTGTCTATACTGACATCTCAGTGGGCACTGGTCATCTAGGCTTTGCTTATACTTCGGCAGGACATTCTGAACTGCTCTCCTTGCCAGATGGCTGTAATGTTTTCACTGCAGAGTTGGTATCCACCTCTCATGCTCTCGGGTATATCCATTCCTGCATTCCCTGAGCAGTTTGCAAACTCAGCTAGTGCTACCCTCACCACACCTTTGTTATTGTTATCCATGATTCCCTGTGCGGCCTCAAACAATGTGTAAACTTGGTGACCTTCATCTGGAATCTGCGCCACATTGAGATCCTAGGGAATGAGCTTGCTGAACACTTGGCCAAACAGGCTACCAGTAAACTGACTCTCGAGAACAGTTTTCCAGAAACTGACCTGCAGCTGGTATTAGACCATTACGTTTAGGTGCCCAGAATATGGTATGGCTCATTATGACTTCATCAAACTAACTATGGGTGATAAGGGAGACTATGAATCTGTGGAGGTCCTCCATGCAGGCCTCTAACAAGCAATCTACCTTTCTACCTTTAGAAGATCCCCATTGGCCATACTTGTCTAACTCATGGTTATTACCTCCATAGCGAGAACCCATCCCACTGTTGTTTTGGCATCCATATGACAGGGGTCCACATTTTGCTGGACTGTCCCAAACTAGCCACTCTGTGGCAGGCTCATAGCTTCCGTGACTCACTGCCGTGGTGTCAGGAGACCATTACCCAGAATCTGACTTAGTTTTATGTTTTTTTCATGAAGCAGGCTTTTACCACTCTCTTTAAGGAAGGGTCATTTAACTTCACTGTCCTGTTTGGGGGTTGGCAGAAAATTCTGTCTTCCTTGCCCAGACTGAGCTGCAGCTATCATGGCTTGGCGATCCGGAGCAGTCCTGGCCCTACCCGCTCTTTCTCTGTTACTGTCGTTTCCCCCCATCCTCATGTGATCTGTAAGACTTGTTCATCTTTTGTCTGTCTGTGCTTTTCTAGCTGTAGTAGGTAAGGAATTTGGTCACACCGTAAACAATAGTGAGAGCATCTTTTTCTATATGAGAATACCTGTACTGAGTTTGAATGAGCAGCTTTTAGGCAAATGCGATGGGTCTGTCTTGTTAACCAATTTGTGTGAAATCACAGTGCTGATTCCTTAGGAACAAGCATCATCTCGCAAAACTACTAGTTTTGCTGGGTCAAAAAGCACTAAACATCTGTCACTAAGCAAGGCATTTTTGAGTTTCCAAAATCTGTCTTGACAGGTATTAGCCCAAAAAAAGATACATTTTTGCGATGCCAACAATGCAACGAAGCCACGATTTGTGTGGCACTTGGTATGAACTGAATGTAGTATGTCATCTTGTCTAGTACTGACTGAAGTTCAGACACATTGCGAGGAACAGACAGGTCACAGATTGCAACAAATGAGGCTGGAGGGGTTGCACACCCTAAGTATTGTAGTTCAGTGTGAAAAAAGTCGCACCTTCAAACAATGGAATATCCAGGATGGAATGTAACAATGCAAGAGAAGGAAAGTTGCTACTCACCATATACTGGAGATGCTGAGTCGCGATAGGCACAATAAAAATATTCACATAATCTTAGCTTTCGGCCATTAAGGCCTTTGTCAGCAGTATACACACACACACACACACACACACACACACACACACACACACAAGCGCAACTTGCGCACATGTCTGCAGTCTCAAAGAGCTGAAACCACACTGCGAGCAGTAGCACCAGTGCATGGTGGGAGTACCGACTGGGTGGGTGTAAGGAGGAGGCTGGGGCGGGGAGGGAGAGGGATAGTATGGTGGGAGTGGCAGACAGTGAAGAGTTGCAGTTTAGATGGAGGGCTTACTTCACTGTCCTACCCACCATCCTTCCCACCCCTCCTACTGTGGTATTCCGCTGTCCACCGAACCTACACAATATACTTGTCCATCCTTACACAACCCCTGCTCCCAATCCCTTACCTCATGGCTCATACTCCTATAATAGAACTAGATGCAAGACCTGTCCCATACATCCTCCTACCACCACCTACTCCAGTCCGCTCACTAACGTCACCTATCCAATCAAAGGCAGGGCTACCTGTGAAACAAGTCATGTGATTTACAAGCTAAGCTGCAACCACTGTGGTGCATTCTACATGGGCATGCCAACCAACAAGCTGTCTGTCCGCATGAATGGTCTAAGTTTATGGTATTGTCAGTATATTTGGTATGAACTTCAATTATTAAACAGTGTTTTGATACAATATGTTCAGGACTTGCTGGTTTGTCACAATTTTCATTTAATAAAATATTATTAACACTGCTTTGCTTCTGTTTCTGTTGTTATCAGACTTAATGTTAATTAAGAAATAATGTCTGTGTTGTGATACTAAAAAGACAGATTTCCTGCATTTATTCATTTTTTAAATTGTGTTATGGATTTTGCAGTAATTGTTTGATTGCAGAAATAATATTCAAGGATTGCACAGTTCCTAAAATAGTTACTAAGCGAGAGCTTGAACTTGTTAACAGGAAAGACAATGTCCTTCGGCTGTGAAATTACCTGCTGGAGGTTCTTGCAGCTTGCTATCTTCAGTTGGAGCTTTCTCTCTAGTTGCAGTAAAACTTCCAAGTGGTGCTGGATATACTGGACTCTACGGAAGAATTCCAGGTGAATAATAGAGCATAGAAAATACAGCAATTTGTGTCCTGTGGATGGAAAGGAGTTGGCAGTTCTTTTGCTGCTGTGTGCTTAATACATGGAAAGGGTTGAATATCCTTAGCAGTGATATCTAGGAAACTGAAACTTCAATTCAGCAGCAACAGAAACATTTTTCTGTGTAACCGGCCAGCAGCAGTGCAAGATGTGAAGTTGTTAACTTTAAGAACATGATTTTCTTTCATTCAATGTAAGAGTGGTAAGGATTGCTAACTGTTGTTGCTTCCCATTTTCCAGAAATTCTGTTCTTCTTTGTCTCTATGTTCTAGACTCCATCCTTACACCAGAGTCTTTTGTTGCTTTGCTAATTCTCATTTGCTCCAACCTTTTTATGCCTCCTAACAGTTGAAGGAGCCCATGGTCCTGAAAATTAGCAAGATTTTTTTTTTCTTTTCGCTGCTTGTGTTACTGCTGTTTAGTAAACAGGTACTTTGTTATTATCTACACTCCTGGAAATTGAAATACGAACACCGTGAATTCATTGTCCCAGGAAGGGGAAACTTTATTGACACATTCCTGGGGTCAGATACATCACATGATCACACTGACAGAACCACAGGCACATAGACACAGGCAACAGAGCATGCACAATGTCTGCACTAGTACAGTGTATATCCACCTTTCGCAGCAATGCAGGCTGTTATTCTCCCATGGAGACGATCGTAGAGATGCTGGATGTAGTCCTGTGGAACGGCTTGCCATGCCATTTCCACCTGGCGCCTCAGTTGGACCAGCGTTCGTGCTGGACGTGCAGACCGTGTGAGACGACGCTTCATCCAGTCCCAAACATGCTCAATGGGGGACAGATCCGGAGATCTTGCTGGCCAGGGTAGTTGACTTACACCTTCTAGAGCACGTTGGGTAGCACGGGATACATGCGGACGTGCATTGTCCTGTTGGAACAGCAAGTTCCCTTGCCGGTCTAGGAATGGTAGAACGATGGGTTCGATGATGGTTTGGATGTACCGTGCACTATTCAGTGTCCCCTCGACGATCACCAGTGGTGTACGGCCAGTGTAAGAGATCGCTCCCCACACCATGATGCCGGGTGTTGGCCCTGTGTGCCTCGGTTGTATGCAGTCCTGATTGTGGCGCTCACCTGCATGGCGCCAAACACGCATACGACCATCATTGGCACTAAGGCAGAAGCGACTCTCATCGCTGAAGACGACACGTCTCCATTCGTCCCTCCATTCACGCCTGTCGCGACACCACTGGAGGCGGGCTGCACGATGTTGGGGCATGAGCGGAAGATGGCCTAACGGTGTGCGGGACCGTAGCCCAGCTTCATGGAGACGGTTGCGAATGGTCCTCGCCGATACCCCAGGAGCAACAGTGTCCCTAATTTGCTGGGAAGTGGCGGTGCGGTCCCCTACGGCACTGCGTAGGATCCTACGGTCTTGGCGTGCATCCGTGCGTCGCTGCGGTCCGGTCCTAGGTCGACGGGCACGTGCACCTTCCGCCGACCACTGGCGACAACATCGATGTACTGTGGAGACCTCACGCCCCACGTGTTGAGCAATTCGGCGGTACGTCCACCCGGCCTCCCGCATGCCCACTATACGCCCTCGCTCAAAGTCCGTCAACTGCACATATGGTTCACGTCTATGCTGTCGCGGCATGCTACCAGTGTTAAAGACTGCGATGGAGCTCCGTATGCCACGGCAAACTGGCTGACACTGACGGCGGCGGTGCACAAATGCTGCGCAGCTAGCGCCATTCGACGGCCAACACCGCGGTTCCTGGTGTGTCCGCTGTGCCGTGCGTGTGATCATTGCTTGTACAGCCCTCTCGCAGTGTCCGGAGCAAGTATGGTGGGTCTGACACACCGGTGTCAATGTGTTCTTTTTTCCATTTCCAGGAGTGTATTTAATTATCAACAGTTTTTATTAAAGTATGCACATTCATGTGCCAGAACATAATTTCATAGTACAAGATATCCAAAATTGTAGCTGTACAGCAGTCAGTAGCTTCTTGCACTTAGAAGTTTGTGAACTGTTTTAATTACTGCAGTTTGTTTAAAGTCATTATAATTTCTAAGATGATGCATTAATCTCAAGTTCTGGGCTTCATATTGATATGCTTACAGCTCTGTCTAAAAAAACACTTAACGGACAGTTCCAAACCGTACTGCGTATAGGCAGGTGCTATCACAGTCGATGTAGAAACTGCAGAAAGGTACCTCTTACTAAAGTGACCAAATATCTGGTGTCATGTTGTATGCTATGGGTCCATGTCATGTCTTGAAATTGTCTAATACTTTCATTTTGATCCAAACTATAACCATGGAAGTTGTATTGTAATAAGTATTGATGGCTCAAAATACCACATATATGTAAAAAAAGTGGCACTGCTAGTGAATGAAGGGATTGACTTTCTCCAGAAAAAACTGAGGAACCATACATTCCCATCTATCCCTTAAGCTTATGCCAATACAATCTGTTTCATATTTCACACTAGAAAAGTAAGAGAATTAACAAAAGGGAAAACAAAAATCTGAAATAAGATGCAGGGAAGTTCCCTAATTTTGAGAAGCAATGAATTATGCAATGATTCTATCTTGAGTAGGATTTCAGTTTCTAATGTGATGAGAGCCTCAAGAAACTGGTCATGAGGATGAAAACTGATTCTGTTTCCTAGTCTCAACCCCTCTTGTATATTAAAAGTATTAGATTGCTGGCTAGCTCTTCTGACAGTGATGATAGTACATATTTTTAGGTGTCAGTGCTTGTAGTTATGTGATGAGAGAAATACATGAAATTTAAAGAATTCAGATTTTCCTACTTATTTGGTTGGTGCCTCATTCTGCTTTTGGTTTCTTCAGCTGTTTTCAAAAGTTGGGCAGTGGGTTGTTCAATTATTAAACTGGACACAAGATGTTTTTCATTTTTTTATATCCAAAGGACATGTCATCCCTTCATTACTGCTGTATATCAACCACAGTTTATAAAAACACAGTTTGTTGTGCAGCATAGCCAAGCATCAAAGCATAAGAAGCTACTAGCTTCCACCACTCATGTCCCTCACTAACCAACTGACAATGCATTTCCCTTTCCTTTGCACACAAAAATGGACACTTTACAGAATGCTGGTAATGCCACATTTACTAGTCATTTTAACTGTTTTGCTTTAATAACTTTAGTTCTTGGAATTATGTTTTGTTTTGTTATATGTATTTAGTTTTTATAATAAAGGAGATAAGTGAAGACATAATAAGAACTGCCATTTATATGACATTAATTAAGTTAGTCAAATTCAATTGATCAATCTTTGAATTGTAGTTTAATAGAGGTCATTTAGAGCTATAAATGCAGTTGTGCAAATATGTCTTGGGTTTTACATGTACTAATAAACATTTAAATGTAGTTATATCTATTCTGTATAAATAGAAAAATTGTAGAGAAATTATTGTACAGATACATAGCATTTTTCTGTTATGTTTTAAAATTGGGATAATTATGGCATTGATTATATTTCCTTGCACTGACAATCATTAGTGTTGCTTTGGATATCTGATTTGGTCTACATTTGGAAATGTAGTTGCAATGTGAAGAAAATGGTTTGTGGTCACAAAATTGATTTGTAAGCAATTTTCTTTGTAGCTTGATTGCACTTCCATAGTGTTCTACCAATCAGCTGAAGTCTACCACCTGGTTTACTCTTGACTGAGCATATATGATCATCCCATTTCATGTACCAAACTGTGTTTCATCCAGGTATTGGTATGCATTGGTTGATTCCAGCTCTTACTCATTCATGTCATAGTCCGAGGATGTGACTCTTTTTTTCATATGTGAAGTGCACAATTTTACATTTCTGCATATCCAAACAAAGTTTCCAATATTTGCCCCACTTTGAAAACTTATCAAGTTTTGAATGAATATTTATGTTGCTTCTTTCAAACAATATTTCATTACAGATAACTGCATCATCTACAAAAATTCTGAGGTAACTATTAGTATTGTCTCCAAGGTCATTAGTATAAAACATGAACAGCAAGGGTCCCAGAAAATTTCCTTGGGGGGTACCTGAAGTTACTTTTACATTTGACAATGACTGTATCTGAAAACACAGGCTGTATTCTCCCAAACAAAACATCCTCAATCCAGTCACAAATTTCACTTTATATACCATGTGATTGAACTTTCAGCAAGAAGCATAGGTGTGGTACTGATTCAAATGCTTTTCAGAAATAAAAAAAATACAGCTATCTCACTGCCTTGAACCGAAACGTTCACTATTTCATCTGAGAAAAGTGCCAGTTGGGTGTCACACAATCACTGTTTTTGGAGCCAATGCTGGTTAGTATTGAGTAGGTCATTCTATTCAAGATACCTCATAATCTTTGAACACAAAATTTGTGCCAAGATTTTACAACAAATCGATGTCCAGGATATTGGAAGGTAGTTTTGTGGCTCACTTCTACTACCCTTCTTATAGCCAGGTGTGACCTCTGCCTATTTCCAAGAACTGGGCATCGGTTTCTCTTCACAGGATCTATAATAGATTGCAGGTTTAAGAGGACTAACTAAGCCTCAAGTTCAGTACAGAATGTGGCAGGGATTCCATCAAGCCCTGCAGCTTTGTTTAGTTTCAACAATTTTAGCTGTTGTTCAATACCACTTATACCTAATACTTGTTCCATTCATCTTTTTGTATGCACGACTATTACACTGGGGCAATTCTCATGAGTTTTTCCTTTTTAAATTCATATTTGAAAAGTGTTAAGCATTTCAGCTTTAGCTTGCTACCTTCAATTTCAGTTCCTGTTTGAATCTCTAGGGACTGGACACTAACTTTGGTGCTACTAACAACCTTTTCATACAACCCGAATTCCTTTGGGTTTTATGAGATATCATTTGACAATATTCTGTTATGATAGTCATTGGAATCATCATGCATTGGGCTCTTAAATGCATTTCATCAGGCAGCTCTCTGCCTATAGCCCTATGCTTTGTTTTACACTTATTTTGCATTAATTTCTGTTTCAGTAGAAGTTTCTTTACAGTGATTACATACGATGGAATTCCCTCTCCTTATGAACTTTTGTAGAGGGTACATATCTATTCAGCATGTCATCAGCTATTCTGTTAAACTTGGGCAATAGTTTGTCTACACATTCCTGTCCTGTGCTGAGAGATTAAAGTTCCTCATTGAGATAGGATATTACAGATATCTTGTCCAGTTTCATAATGATGGGTTAGTAATTGAAAAATCAATGTGCTAAATTTCTCTTACAACAGTCAACATATGAAAGCTGCGATCCTGTTATCTGGGAAGTATTTACAAATATTTTTCAATAATATTATGTATATATTATATATGTGGAATGGGAGAATTAATTTAGAAATGATGACAATCACACAGGCACATAAGCACTCATTATTCACACATCGAACTTGGGAGTGAAATGGGAGGAAATGGGTGTGATGAATAAAAGCCATTCTGCTCTATGAAGGGTGGGGGATGTGGCATTGACCAAAGAAGCAAAACCTTTATAAGTAAACCTGCTCTATTTTCTGTTTCTAGTAATAATCATCTTTATTTTTTCTTATTTAAAAAGAAGCCACTTGCAATGTAACAATTTAAAAAAGGACCCAACAAATGTTTTAAGTGTTTGAATTATGCCAACACTTTTTTTAAAATCAGCTGTGGCTAATTGTAGAAAACTATACCCTCTCTCACATCCTTTCCTTATATTATGAGAGTGACTTCAGTACTAAGATATTTTAAGTGTAACGCTTATTTTACAGCTACTACTGCTGTCAGATGACTGCAGAAAGCTTTTATGGATGCCAAAGACCTCATACACAAGCAGTCTCTGGTAGAACTGGACACCAACACATTTGGCCAGAGTCAAGGTGGTGATGCAGCTGTTGCAGTGCCTCCTGGACCAGGAATCTGCTGAACACTACTGTCTGTGTGACCTTGCCAGCATTGGCGAAAAAGTGCAACAGCTGGAGGTGAGTCCTGAGTGTGGGTTTCTAGTAGGTAGTAACTGGCATGTTAAATATTGGTGACAAGTGGCTCTGCCTTTTTTTTTAGGTTTGAATACAACAGACAAAATATCCTGCAAGACAAATTTTGTTTTTATATTTCTATATTTACACCTTGTGACAATGTACTGTGTGTGACAAATTGTTTCCAAATAAATGAAATGAAATGAGATTAGATTCAGCTGTCATTACATGTTAACACTTCCACATAACTTGTGTTAAAAGATTTGTGTTT
This sequence comes from Schistocerca nitens, assembly GCF_023898315.1. Classification (NCBI taxonomy): domain Eukaryota; kingdom Metazoa; phylum Arthropoda; class Insecta; order Orthoptera; family Acrididae; genus Schistocerca; species Schistocerca nitens. The sequence goes on along the minus strand of NC_064618.1, from coordinate 37,462,201 downwards.
TTCTTACATGTCATAACGGGGATATTGGGTTTGCCATATATCTAAAATGTTATGGCTATTATGTAGGAAGAAACCAGATTATTGATAAAATACTTTTTACAATAATGTGTTTCATATAGTAATATTTGTAAGAGGAACAGTTTGGTTTTTATTTATTTACATATTTGACAAATTTCTCATCCAGGGCTTTGCATGACTGTGTTGAATGTTTTCATTAGTAATGAACTGTCTTGAGCAAAACTACTGTATTATTCCACTTCAGTACACTGCCTTTTGGAGCCACACCACCATTCTCAAGACAACTGTAATATTCTTTGGTCATTGAATCTGCTTCAATCTATCATCTAACATAAGTGAATAATACAGTGGTTAGTTTAATGCAAAAAAAATCTTGAATGGAATTATTTATATTCATCTTCAATTTGGCCACAATATTTTTAGCTTGTGCATCCATAAAAATGATCCGTATTTGCACTTGCACTTGAAATAGTGAAATACACCATTCATCCAAAAAGTACAGAGACTTATTTTATTGCCAGTGAATCAGTACCAACAGTGGAGTATTATGCTGGCAGCTTGAACTAGCAACACTGAACAATAGATGTGCATCTGACCAGTCACTTGTGAGTAGAGAGTGTTAAACAGTGGATGGGTGGTCACATCATGCCAGCGTTGTTCTCATCACAAATCATATTTGACCAACATCCCTAAATCATGTGTGTAATATGTTCACCAGGATCTTTTGAAGAAGAGAGAGGTTTGTGCAAAAATTGTCCCACAAACCTTGTCTCCCAAACAAAAATAATGATGCTTGGACGCTTTTGCGAGTTGATTGAAATGCAAAATGAGGACATTTCTTTTCTCAAAAATATTGACAAGTGATGAGACATAGTTGTTGTTAGTGTTAGTGGAAAACACTAATTTAGTGCTCAAACAGTTCACACACTAGGAAGACAAAGTACAGTAAAATTAGCAATGCACAAGTGGCCAGTGGAGACTGATGCTCCGGCCTGTGTATTCACTAGTTCCTACAGGGGGCACAGCTGCCAGGCTGCATATGCAACTGGTGTCATATTAGCAGGCCAGGTGGTCTCTAATGGCTGAATCAAACACAAATTTCACATGCAAACTACGAAACAATGCACACACAAAATTGGTAGTTACAACTCACCTCTTCCTTTCAATGAAGTGAGCACTGTTCTTATGTCAGTTTCTTTTCTGGTCACCGTGAAGTTTGAGATATGAACTGGAGGACATTGTCTGTAACTAACATATGGAAGACCTTCTGTTGCAAAAATATTTGATAAAGCTGAAGTTACTGCAGTGGAGAAGTAGCTGGACAATGCACCACATATGGAGGCACAGAAAGCTAGAAAAGGACCTGCAAAATGTTCACAAATTTTTTCCCATGGCTGCTATGGATCTGTCAACGGTGACAAGGAAGTGCGCAGAGCCTCCTAATGGGTGTCACACTGTTGTTGGGCCATTACAATCTTCACCATTTGCCCATCAATGTCTGGCAAGGAAATATGTCTATATGCTAATGCTTTTGTACATGACACACCCTAGTGGTAACCATGCAATAAACACACATCACAGCGAAGGATGGAGGGCTCTACAACCTGGGAGCAGCGTTCTCTGTAGCTAACATCAGCACTCCATCCCAAACAGAAAGATAAATTTGTAGTGCAAAATAATTTCTCGAAGTATCGGAAGCATGGCCCAGAGGCTTGTTTGGCCGCCACGTTGCACAAAAGAAACAACTTTGCTTAACACGGGATTGATAGCTACCACAGCTGCAAATTTAGCGCTAGTAATAGGGAAACCATCAACAACATTTTGTTCTTCCATGGCTAAATGAAAACAGAGTAACATAGCATGTTGCGCCATAGGTTGGTAATGTATCTCTATTTGAATTTTGATAGGAAAAGAGCCCAAGGCTGGAAGTTATGTGTGGCTTCTTCTGCCAAGAATACCAAAGGGTTAAAAAGAGACACCAGTATTTTGTGGTCTGTAATCAGGTGAAACTAAGAACCGTATAGAGAAATATGAAATAATTTAGGGCATACACAATTTCTGAAGCCTCTTTCTCTGTCTGAGAATAAAACTGTCATGCTTATTGTGCTGAATTTAAAGAGATAGAGGCATATCCAAAGGGCGTTTGGATCTGTTTGCATACTTCTGAGTGAGAATGGTGCCAATTAAAAACTGAGATGTGTCCATCACAAACAGAAGTGGCTGGTTCTGCAGGAAAGTGACCAAACAAGTAGGCAACTGCAGCTTAAATTTTAATGTGTGGTCACAAGCTGGGCACTAATGGAAAGGAACATCTTTACGTAATAATGCATGGAATTATTGTGCCACAGTAGCAGCATCTTGTACTGATTTTGGGTGGTGCACAATTTTGAATAAAAATTCCTGTAATTCCGTAAGAGATGTGGGGTGTGGCAGTGTGGCAATAGCATCCATATGCTGGTGCCATGGATGAATTCCAGCTCATGACATTTAAAAATCCAAATAAATAATGGATGGTTGGAAAAAACTGTGTCTTGTCCAAATTGCACTTTTATCTTCCAGACTGTAAAACAGAAAATAAAGCATGAAATTCCTGCAAATGTTCCTCTGAAGAGGCACCAGATACCACTATGCTGTCTAAATAGTTGAGACAGTTTGGAACTGATGCAATAAGTGGCTGTAAAATGCATTGGAAACTAGCTGGTGCGGTTGCTACGCCAAAAGGCACAGACTGGTATAGATAAGGGCTAAATGGATTATAGGTAACTAGAAGGTGTTCAGGTTACTTGTCAAGTAGCAGCTGATAGATGTGTTGTGTCGTAACAAGACAGCTACGCCACACTGAAGTAGCTGAAAGGCACGCGTTAATCTCACGTAGGCTAGAGAGAGGTCTGAAACAGGATACGTAATGAATGCTATAAAGAAAAGTACGTAGCTGCGGAAATACTTAACTTTAATCCATCATTTGTATACAGCATTCTTGATGATACAAGTGAGACTCTATCTTGAAATGGTTAATGGCGCCTTGCTAGGTCGTAGCCATGGACTTAGCTGAAGGCTATTCTAACTGTCTCTCGGCAAATGAGAGAAAGGCTTTGTCAGTGTAGTCGGTAGCAACGTCGTCGTACAACTGGGGCGAGTGCTAGTACGTCTCTCTAGACCTGCCGTGTGGTGGCGCTCGGTCTGCAATTACTGACAGTGGCGACACGCGGGTCCGACATGTTCTAATGGACCGCGGCCGATTTAAAGCTACCACCTAGCAAGTGTGGTGTCTGGCGGTGACACCACAAGATGTATCTCTGTTTTTGAAAAATAAGACCCCCAATAATTTTGCTAACAGCTTGCCCAGGGTACAGCCGAGGGTAGGTGTCAATGATTGACTGTGCATTAATAGATTGTTTTAGAGTCATTGCAGAGGTGTAATTTACCAGCATGTTTTTCTACCATTGCTAGTGGTGCTTATCATTCACATGAAGGAGGAGAACAAATACCATTGAGGGATTGAAGATGATCTAATTCTGCTTTTTCTTAACTCCATATAGTTACCAGTACCAGGTGGACCCATAAAAAATGGGGATGGGCAAATTGTATTAACGTAATATGAGCTTGAAATTCTGTTCCACAATCCAGCTCTGGAGAAAACAGATCAGAAAATTTGGCACAGAGCATCTAACTATTGGAATGAAATTTGATCTGGAACTAAATGCAGTAAATCATTGGTGGAGAAGCAATACAGTTTCAAAGTGTCAAAACAAACAGATTTTCAGCATAAGCATTGTCCACAAATAGGGATGTCAATAAACAAACCACAGCCTTGTAAGTCACAGGTGCAGAAAATAGTCCATGACTGGGAATGTATTGTTTGTTATAGCTCACTAGCCTCTGTGGAAGTGGGGTCAGAGAGGGAGGCCCCTCCCCCCCCCCCCCCTTTCCTTTCCAGGAGCCCATAGTAGTTCTTTCGTGAGCTCATGCGTGGCACATGTGAGGCTCCGAGGTATTGCAGCCCATTCTTCATTCTTCCTTCCTGGGCTGCATTTCCTTCACTTAGCCTCTCCCCCCAAATCCTGGTTTTTTCCCCCTCTGCCTTCACCTGGCTATCCACCACATTCTCTGTGCTGCTTGAGATTTTGTACCTCTCGCTTGTTACCTTTCATCCTTTTGGGTCCCCCCTTAGGATTTGGCCTCCACTTCAAAATTTTCTATCTTTAATGTGTGCCATTTGGGGAAGAACTCCCTCCCTACCATCTATGGCATGGATTCCCCCTCCCCCCTCTTCCTTCCCTGCCATAACCCCCTCCATCATGTAAGATAACAAGCATGTTCAGGCTGTCCAAATGGTGGGGCTGTTACGTACCCATCTGGCTGAGCCCCTCCTGACAACACAGGAAACACACTATTTATATGTGAGCTGTTCCCTCCATGTGTGTACCAAGGAGTGGTTGCTTGTCGTCCTGGAGCAGTGGAAGTCTCAGCTATGACTGCTGTGCTACAGAGCTGTTTCTGTGGCTGGCTAATGCCCATGGGCAAAACCCCTGATAGGAGTGGGTGGTATTGAGGAAGATGGTTGGCATATGGATATTCTCTAATGGCCATCTCTTTGAGTGGTAGTGTATCATTGAATGCTGGTTCGTATCACCCTGCAGCCTTCCCTTCCCTGGCTACACCCTGGGAAGAGGGCCAGGCTTGCCATCTTGGAATGAAACCCTGTCCCCTCTAACTGATTGTACTAGAAGGGATAGGGATGCATTCACCTCCACAAAGCCATTGTTTTTGTGGAGAATATCAAGGGCAACATAGAGGTGGATTCTGTCAGTAAGATGCAGTTGGGCATGCTGTTCATCAAAACTTCTCCTGCTGCCCAGTCTACAGCCCTCCACGATTGTGATCACCCTGGTGACATCCAGGTGTCTATTGATGTTTCATAGACCTCATCCTACAAAATGATGATGAACTCCAGTCTAATCTGGAGTGACCACACATTTATTTTGTTCAACATTCCCAGGAGGGTCATAAATACAACCACTACAATTGTAGCTCCTTTATTCTGGCTTTTGAGGGGGTATGCCACCATAGATGGTCAAGATTGTGTGTTACCAATGTGACATGAAGCCTGTAAGGTGCTTGTGGCACTTAAGTTTTGGTCCGAAGTGTTCCTGGTGTATGGCGGACCCTGTGTGTGAAGACTGTGGCCACACATGCCATGTGAGAAGCCCCTGTATTCCACTACCTAAGTGGGCAAACTGTCATGACTGTCACTCTCCACTCTCACCAGATCGCTCAGTTTATAAAAAAGAAAAGGAGATAGAGTTAAAATCCACTGGATTGTCTGTCTATCTTACATTGATTTTCACCAAAAATATTACCTAACCCAACCCACTGTCAATTTCTTCTTTCATCTGTTGTGTCCTTTCCCCCTTACAACTCTATCTTTACTCTATACCCATCCACTTCTCATTTCCTCTTCCCTTGCAGTTGCCACACCCACCCTTCCGGGTGTTGTTCAATCTTCCTGGCCATATCCTATGGGGTGCTGCATATACTGATCCATTGGTCCTTGCAGAACACCTCGGAACACACTTTGCAACAGCTTCAGCGCCCTCTTCCTATCTTGCTACCTTCCTCTGCCAGAAACACTGAGTTGAAGAAACTCCCTTCTGTTCATCCCCCTCTGAGCAGAATCCTATAATGAACCTTTCACTGAATGGCAATTCCAGCAAGCTTTTACCTCTTCACGACATGGCACCATGCCCAGATTCTAACCACAACCAGATTATCCAACACTTGGGTATTACCCATAGGCATCATCTACTCAGGGTCTTCAACTGTATTTGGCTTGTGGGTGCCATCCCTTCACAATCTGCCATCCACCTGGCCTCTGCATGGGCTCTCCCCCACAGTTTCCAATTTTATCCCTACAAAATGCTCGTCACGAATTTTTGCTGCTTACCCTCAGCACCAATTGATCCAAGACTTTATTTAGGCAACCAAAGCCTCAATGCTATAGCACAGTCCTGTTTCTTTGGTCTTACTTTTGATAAAAAGCTGGCATGGATGCCCCATATTCTCCACCTGAAGACACCCTGCATGTGGAAGCTTAAAGCTATCTGCCCCTGGCCACACCTCTTGGGATGCAGATCAAGCTTCTCTTCTCCATCTTTACTATGCTCAGGTTTTGTCCGCACTAGATTATGGCTGTCAGGTTTATGACTCAGTGGCTCCTTCCACTCTGAAACTACTTGACCCTCTTAATTGTTATGGGGTTCATCTGGCTTTATGTGTGTTTTGCGCTAGTCCTGTCAACAATCACCCTGCAGAAGCAGGGATTCCCTCTCTATATGTATGACAGAGCCAACTCCTGGTTTCTTATGTAACAGCCATTTGGTGATACCCTGACGATACCTTGTACCCCATCTTCTTTGCAAATGAGGTAAGTCTCCCTCCTGCTACCCACCATTGGGTGGGATTGCTGGTTGGAGTGCATCTCACTTCCCTCTGTCCGGATTTTCATCTCTACTCACAGGAAATGGCCTTGTGTATTTCCTCCTCCCCCTTCCCGCCCAGCCACAGGTTCAAATGGCTCTGAGCAATATGAGACTTAACATCTAAGGTCATCAGTCCACTACAACTTAGAAATACTTAAACTTAATTAACCTAAGGACATCACACACATCCATGCCTGAGGCAGGATTCGAACCTGTGACTGTAGCGGTCATGCGGTTCCAGACTGAAGTGCCTAGAACTGCTTGGCCACACCGGCTGGCGATGGAGCCTTGACCACAGATGCAGACTGACCTATTCGACGGTCCTAGGATCTCTGTCTGCCCTATGATATTCTGGCGTCTTGTACATTCTGTCCTTGAAGAGTTCCCGGATGCTATCATCTTCAATAATGATAGTTCTAAAATGGTAAATTTGTGGGGGGGGGGGGGGGTGTTATGCTTTTTTCTCCTATTGCACAGATCACCATTTACTGCTGGTATTACGTAGTGTGTTCACATCAGAGTTGCTTGCCATTTTCAGGGCCCTCCATTTTGTTTTTCAGGCCTCCCTCCATAGTGTTTTAATATATCTGGCCCAATATGCAGCTTGCAACCCATTAACTGATGCTGCTCTCGTCACCCTTTGGTCTCTGCCATCTATGACCACCTCTGTGCCCTTTCCTGTGCTCCTGCTCTGTTGTCTTTCGCTGGGCCCCAAATCGTGTGGGCATCCCCAGGAATGAACAGGCTAACCATTTGGCTGGTGACACAGATACTCAGCACCATTTGCTTTCATGATTTTAGGTGCAACTATGCTAATCTAATCTAGGTAAACATCAAACATCTTTTCCCAAAAGTGAAATGACATATGGTGCTCGATGCTCTCCGTAGTAAACTACACACAAACAATGAGATTACTGCAGTTTCGTACTCTTCCTTCAACTCGTCTTGGAAGGAGTCCACTGTCTTATGATACCTGCACATTGGTCATACTGGGCTCATCCACTGTTTTCTATTGCATAATCAGCCACCCCACAATGTGCTCATGGAGCCAGAATGCCAGTATCCCATATATTGGTGGAATGTCCCCTCTGTCTTATGCAAGTAACTTTTGAATTATGGAACTGATGACCTTGCCGTTTAGTTCCATAACTTTGCCTCGGTCAATTCTCAGACCTACTTGGATTTGGATTCTCCCTCTCTGTTTGACTGATTGATTAATAATGCTTCTGCACCCATGTCGACCTGAATTCCCAGTGGTTTGTTAATGCATTCTCATAAGTCATTGGCTAGTTGCAAACATTGCATTCTACCATCTGGCACCTAGAGTACTGTTCTTGCTACATCTCGCTCCATGAAGGACATAGCCATGCATACATGCCACCTCAATTTCAGCTATGAGGTTGTGAAATCGACCAGTGTTATGGTAGCAATGCCGTCCTTCCATCCAGTTGCGCAGCAAACCATCAAACTCGCGTGTCACAAAGTGAAATTACCAGCTATACAACCGGCAAGTTGGAAAGGGCAGAATGAATACTCCTGTGAAGACTTCCTATGTCCCTCCAGCCAACCAACACCTGAGTCTTTCTCTGCTAACTGCAAAGGCTTGAAGTCCAACAAAGGCAAACAGTCTGCTTCTCTGCTGACTCGAATAGCCTCCTCAGTGGTGTCACCAGGTGATACCTTTGCCTGACCAGCCTCTGTGTTGCTGGTGTGCAATACCAACCATTTTTCTACATTGGAATTGGCAGGCCGACAGCATAAGAAAGCCAATACTTATGTGGAGTAGGATCCTCCTGCCTCTGTGCCCTGTAGCAGCCAGTCTTCGTCAGCTGGCCCTCGAGAGCCGCTGAAGTGACACCTCTTCATTTTTTCCTCATCCTGACTCTTCTCTGATGGAACATTCACGGCCTTTCATCTAACAAAAAGGATTTACAGTTGCTTATAGAACTGCAGCGTCCACATGAGCTCTTCTTCAGGAAACGAAATTGCATTCACATGAGTGCTTTGAGTTTTTGCATTTCTTCTGCGTCTGTTTTGACCCCCCACCTCCGAAATCAGCATTTTATCTCATGGAGGAGTGATGCTGCTCATATGGGATGACGTTCATAGTTAACCCATCTCCCTGACTACCCGCCTTAGAGCTGTTGCAGTTTGCCTCTTCCTTTTTCACTTGACCTCTTCCCTTTGTACCATTTATATCCTGCCATCATTCAGTGTCACCCGGGCTGACCTCCTGCAGCTTACTGGACATTTCTTCTGCTTGGTGACTTTAATGTACAACATCTCCTTTGGGGTTCTCCCAGAACCCGTCGGAGAGATGCCCTCTTTGGTGACCTTAATTATCTTAATCTCTTCTGCCTTAACACAGGAGCACTGAGGTTCCTTTCTGACTCCTCAAACACCTATTCCCATTTGGACCTATCCTACTGCACTGCCCAGCTTGCCCATCATCTCAAGTGGTCTGTTCTTTCTGGCACCTACTTGAGCGACCATTTCCCTTGTGCTATCCATTTGGTGACTCCTACCCCACCTGCGCACACATCTAAATGACAGCTTGCTAAGGCTGATAGGTGGCTTTTCTCCTCCACGGCGACCTTTGATGAACAAGATTTCAAAAATTGTGATGACCAGATGGAATGTCTTAAAAAGGTCATCGTTACTGCTACTTAACGTTCCAGTCCCTACATGTCCTCCTTACCATGCATGTCCCTGTCCCTTGGTGGACTGATGCATGCCATGACACAATTTGCATGCAAAGATGTGCTCTCTATATTTCTTATGGTGATCCTACGATGGCAAACTGCATTTATTACAAACAAATGCTTGCACAATGTTTTGTTCCTCCTAATAGGAAAAATGGTAGCTGGATTTCATTCACTTCTTCTTTTAACAGTTCCACCTGCTGCTCTGTCACATGGGCTGACCCCTGATGGCTATTTGGAACCAATATCCATTCCCCAATATCCATTCTGACAGTAGCATATGATGTCATCTTGGAACCTATTTGCTATCTCCAACACCTTGGGCCGCCATTTTTCGGAAATTTTGAGCTCTGCCTCATATCACACTGCCTGCTCAATTGGAAATGAGTGGAGGAGGCTTGGACAATACCCTTCCCTTCTCCAAATTGTGAGTGCTACAATGCTGCCTTTACTATGAGGGAGATAGATCATGCTCTCCGTTCGTCCTGATCCTCCACCCCAGGGCCAGACTCTGTTCATATTCAGATGTTGAGGCATCTTTCTTTTGAGGGCAAACACTTTCTGATTAATATGTACAACTCCAGCTATGCAGAGGGAGCATTTCCCTGAAACTGGTGTGAAGCCACTGTCATAACCATACCTAAGTCTGGTAAGAACAAACACCTTCCTTGTAGCTACTGCCCCATCTCTCTCATCAGCCCTATTTGCCAAGTGATGGAATGTATGATTCATGCCCGACTTGTATGATGGCTCAAGTCTCACAATCTATTAACCATTGTACAGTGTGGATTTTGCGTGTGTCATTCTGCAGTTCACCATCTCAACACTTTGTCCACACATGTCATGAATGGCTTTCTGTGGAAATCCCCAACTGTAGCCTTGTTTCTCGATTTTCAGAAGGCCCGCAACACCCACTGGAGGACTGGTATCCTCCGTAAGGTCTACACTTGGTTCCATCCTGAGCATCGTCCTCTTTGCAATTGCCATTACCCTCATAATGGTCTGCCTCCCACCAAGCATCTCCACTTCCCTTTTCATTGAGGATTTCTCCATGTATTGCTGGTCTCCATGGGCCTGTCTCATTGAGTGGTGTCTTCAGTGATGTTTTGATTGTCTTTAGTCAGGGATTTTTGGTGGCACAGTTGGTTTCTGCCACGATCTTTACATCTGACGCCAGTTCTCTTCCATTCATTGAAACTACAAATGTCCCGGGGCCCATGCTCGATAGGAAACGCTCTTGTTCCTCTCACACATCTTACCTGGCAGCCCCCTGTATGCAGCCCTTCAATGTCCTACGTGTCATCGATGGTTCTTGCTGGAGTGCAGATCAAACCACTCTCTCCTGCTTCCACCGGTCACTTGTCTGTTCGAAATTAGGCTATGGGTGCTTCGTTTTTGCATCTGCACACCTATCCTTCTTATGCCATCTCAACACTATCCACCATCGTGACGTGCATTTGGCCACCAGTGCCTTTTACACTAGCCCATTTGAGTGTCTCTATGCAGGAGCTGCTTAACTACCATTTTCTTACCACTTTGACTTTGTCCTCAGCAGGTATGCATGCAGTTTGTCTTATATGCATTGCCACCAATCCTGTGCCACCTTCTTCAATGACTCCTTTGATTGCCAGTATGGGGCACATCCCTATTCTCTGTTACCTCGTTTTCGGCTTTTGCTCCTAAAGACCCTACTCCATTCTGGCTGTATTCCATTCAGTTTCACAAACTTCACACAGAATTTCATGATAGCACCTTTGCTTGCACTGGTGGTTCTCGGACTGACCGTGGCGTTGGGTGTGCCTCTATCATGGGTGCTGATGTTTCTCGCTATCGGATTCCAGAACACAGGTCAATATTTACAGCAGAGTTCCTCACCCTGTATCAGGCCGTGGAGTACATCCAGCAACACTGGCTTTTCAATTGTGTCCTGTGCTCAGACTTGCACAGCACACAGTGGCTTCAAAGGTGCTGAGAATCACCCATCCCTCGATGCAGCAGGTACAGGAAAACTGTCACTTGCTCACTCTTGATGGAGGGACTGTGATGTTTGTGGTTTCCTGGCCATGTCCGTCTGTCTGGAAACGAGGCTGCTGACACTGCTGCCAAGGCTGCAGTCCTTGTACCTCGGCCCACTTACATTCCATCCGATGATCTATCTGTTTAAGCCTGTCAGGAGGTGGTGCCACTTTGGCATCACCACAGGCCCTCCCTCCATGGGAATAAGCTCCAGATTATTAATCCCATTGTCCCCAAGTTGTTAAAACTTCAACTTTGTGATGGAATGTCCATTTTTTAACTATTTAGATTCCCACTTGGATTTGTACTAATTGCAGCAATACGGCGAAGGCCATTTAATTTTTAGTTCTTTACCTCCATTTCTCTATGGCGTATTTTATAATTCTTTCTCTGTGTCCCTGTTTTTAGCTGTCTTCTCTTACATTGATTGGGACTGATGTGTATTCATTTATTAACTCCTCTCTGTCTTCATGTTCTATAGTTTCGAGATGGGCACATATGTCCCTAGATGCTTTTGCATGCTAAAACGAAACAAAAAGTGCACACATTTGAATTTGTTAGATTTTACATTGGGTTGCAGTGTGCAGGTCAAGCAAGTCTCCCAGTGTAGAGGAGTAATACAGGAGAAGAATGTTCTGTAACAAGTGTTTTTCACTGTATTAGTTAGCTTTCCTATCTGAGAAGGAATTGTGGGGTGCACACACACACACACACACACACACACACACACACACACACACACACACACACACACACACACACACGTGTGCCGTTTGGTGGCCCAAAGAAATCGCATACCATGTCCAGTGTTCCTAGTGAATTCCTGATAAGTGAAATGTTTCATGTATTGGTGATCACCAATCTGAAACGATGAACTGCACAATGAGAATATCCCGCTATTGCATAGTCCTGATATATGAATGCATGAGCCCCACAGGCTTTCCTCCACATGCATGCAGTATTTTCGTAGCCCTGTCCTCAGGAAATTATTACCAATTTTTCAATTACACATCCAGCTAGTCCTTAGCTAGTCACATCAACCACGGGAATAAATTACAGGAAATATTCATTAATCTCAAGATCCAAGGAATAGACACAGAGAGATAGTTGCTCTATTCTAGCAATTTCAGCGGTTTCATCTGCAAGAATATTGCAACATTTGGCATCATTGGTTATTGATGCAACAGCTGATCAGATTTTGGATTGGGGTCCTTAATGTAATTCTTGTCATATTTACCAGTTCCTTTAAAACTTACTTGTAGGTTTTCATCACCTTTCACAAAATATTTTGTAATGTCGAGAAAATTATTCATCTTGTCATCTTGTTTGTCAACTTTGGTAGTCCCAAAGCCTCTGTGTCCCAATCATATCATTTCCTGATATACACAAAGAATCATTGCTTGATGATAAGAACTGTACATGTTGTATCCCTTTCCATCTGCTCCACAAGGCCTTGGTCCAGGCAATGTTTCATATTGTTTGTCATGTTCACCATCATGTGAATAACAGTCACATTCAATTACAAAGGCTTGTGATAAGCGTTGGTTGTATGTATGTTGAAATATTAGAGTGCATTCGTTCACTCTGAGAACATGGAAGAGACCAGGGCTGGAACATTTTGATGACTACCTTTTCCATAACTAGCAGAAAGCATCATCATTTTTGGAACAGTATACCAACCAAAGATATTTCTTCATCCAACTTAGACTAAACATTCAACATTGACCACTTTGCAAACTGAGGGGAAATTTATAAGTTGTGTTGGGCACAAAAAGTTTTTGGAAATATTGTAGCGTGATGTGCTCATCAACTTTTTCATTATTTGATAGTAAACAATTACTTGTGTTGTACTTGCAGCCATGTAGAAAGTTGTCAGAAGTTGATGTGTCAGTTAAAGGTGTTGATTTTGTATCAGGACCCAACAAAGGTGATTCTGAATTAGCATTAAATCTTCTGTTGCTTTAAAACAACATTTGTAGCAACTGTGGTGGATCATCCATTATCCAAACCTGAGAGGAAAGAGTTTGTTCTAGTTATAGAGATTTTGAGAAGTACTTAAAATATCATTAGTGAAAGAGTCAGCAACTGAAATTGCATGTAACAGAGCAAAAGCTGAAATACTTAACACTGTTTTTAAATGTTTTGTTACAAAGGAAAAACCATGAGTATTGTCCTAATTTAAACCTCATACTGCTGAAACAATGAGTGATATTGTTATTAAAAGTACAATTGGATTTAAAAAAGCTTAAATCGTTGAAATTGAACAAAGCTCCAGGAACTAGTGGAATCCCTACCATATTCTATACTGAATTTTTGGTTGAGTTAGCCCCCTTTTCTAACTACAGGGTGAGTCATAAATAAAGAAAACTATTAGGACCGTATGCTACTATGCATAACACGTGACACATCATTGTTAATTGTGTTCTCCTTGGTGTATTGTGTATGTAAAGCAAAAACACATGTTAACCATCGAATGAGATACCGACGAGCCTCACGATCGTGACATGTCATTCACCCATAGATACAACACATGACACACCAATGAGCTGATGTGTATCTGTAAGTGTTTGAAAGATATGAGAGAGAGAAAATCCCATCCCAATGTATGTGAAATTGTATCAGAACTTGGGAATCACACATTGCAGGTCGTAACGGAGTGTACAGTCGCATGTTAGGGAATGTGTGCCCTGTAAGCAGAAAGAGTGGTCAACGGTGGAAGTAAAACCACAGCATGCACGCTGTATTTACAACACCTCTGCAATGGTCACTCTGCTGGATACTCGCCATGTCAACAGTTGCTAACAGCCGCATCGCAGTGTTACTACAGTACCGTGGCAAGTTTCACAAATGAGGAATACGCCGATGTCCACCTCACCTACAGGCTTGCAGATGGAAGAGCTGATGTTGCAAGGCAACTGTATCCCAAGAGGTTTCCTAGCCGGCACCTTCCATCCGCAAAATCGTTTTACTCTGTGGACAGGCACTTGAGGGAGTATGGTGCTTGTGTAGCACTTCCAGGATGATGTGGCCATGACCGACAGTTGATGTACATTGCGGATGATGAAGAAAAAGTGTTACAAACCATTGCGGAGGATTAACAATAAGCACCAGGTCTCTAGCCACTGTGGTTGGCATGTCACAATCTACAGTACTCCATAGAAACCAGTACCATCCCTTTCACATGCAGAAGGTACAGGCATTATTGTTGGAAGACTACCAGAGGATGCTGGACTTCTGCAACTTTATCCTATGGTGTCAGATCTACAATCAGCATTTTTCACATACAATACTGTTCACCGACAAAGCCTATTTCATGAAGGAGGGTATAGTGAATTCGCATAATTGGCACCAGTGGGTGGAAGAAAACCCCCACAGCACAGTGATACGAGGCTACCAACAACAATGTGGTGTCAATATCCGGTGTGGTATTATTGATCACCATCTCGTGGAGCAACATGTGCTACCACAAAGGCTTACAGGGGAGTGGTATCTGCATTTCCTAGATGTTACATTCCCAGAATTGTTGGAAGATGTTAGTTTGGTCTTTCATGTGAACCTGTGGTCCTGTGGTACATGCGTGATGGTGCGCTCGCTCACTTCACTGGCACAGTGCGATGCCACCTGCACAGTACCTTCCCTTCAAAATGGGTGGCTTGTGGAGGCCCTTTAGCATGGCCAGCAAGATTGCCAGACCTGAATCCCCTGGATTTATTTTTGTGGGGCCATCTGAAATCTATGATTCATGAAGGAGAGGTTGTTCATGTCAACACCCTTCAACCCAGAATACAACATGCCTGTGATATTATGCAAAGAGATACAGACATGTTGGATCATGTTCAGCAATCCTTCCTGCAAATAGTTCAACTTTGCCACACACATCGTGGCTGTCATTTTGAACAGTACTTATAAACCGGCACTGCAGCTTCTGGTCGTGTGTTTCTATGTTAGTTTTGATCTGTACAGCTGTATTGTATTCGTTTGTGTGAACTGCCACATACCTATGTAGTAGTATTTTGTATTCTGCATCTATGTACTCTTTTCTTAAAACTAAGTCTGGACACAAAAACCAAATTATAAAACATGCATGTACAGTAGTGCAGCCCTTCCTCATGTTCGTTTCCCTGTGCCAACTAGCCATGATACATAGTACCGGCCAGCGTAACTGGTATGAGATAGATGTGGGTGCTATCATTGCTTGCAATGTCATGTACACTGTTGCTTGACGCTGATGCCTTGCCTTCTCATGAGCGGCTAAACTACCTACAACACTCGCATGGCCAATGTCGGCACACAGTAACACCCAAAAGTCCACTTCGTATTTCCACATTTTTACCATTCAATTGCATTGTCATTTATTGACATAGGAACATGCGAGCTCAGTGTGTGACAATTTGCACAACATATTTGTCCTCATTTATCACTCACCCTGTATATTTTATCATAGATCTCTTGAACAAAAACACTTGCCTAGTTCTTGAAAAAAGGCACAGGTCACACCCATCTACAAGGAGTATAGTAGAAGTGATCCACAAAGCTACCATGCAGTATCCTTCATACTGACTTGTGCAATCTTAGAGCATATTCTGAGATCAAACATAGTAAGGTATCTTGAACAGAATGACCTTCTCAATTGCAATTATCGTGGTTTCCGAAAACACTGGTGAATTGTAATTCAACTTGCATTTTTCTCACATGACATCCTGAAAGCTTTGGATCAAGGTAGTCAGGAATACATAATGTTTCTTCATTTCTGGAAAGCACTTGACTCGGTACCTTACTTGCACTTTTTTTGTCAAAAGTGCAATCATATGGTGTATTAAGTGAAGTTTGTGAATTGATTGAGGACTTTTTGGTAGGGAGGAGGCAGCATGCTATTGTGGATGGAGAGTTATCATCGCAGGTAGAAGTAACTTTGTGTGTTCCCCAGGGAAATGTGTTGGTACTCTTGCTGTTCATGTTGTATAGAAATGACTTTATAGACAATATTAATAGTAACTTCAGACTTTATGCAGATGATATGATTATCTATAATGCAGTACTATCTGATGGAAGTTGCATAAATATTGTACATCTTGATAAGATTTCAAAGTGGTGCAAAGATTGGCTACTGGTTTTATATGTTAAGAAATGTGAAGTTTTGCACGTCACAAAATGAAAAACCAGTAGAATCTTATGACTATAATATCAGTGAGTCACAGTTGGAATCAACCAACCCATAGAAATACCCATGTGTAACACTTTGTAGAGATATGAAGTGAAATGATCACATTGGTTCAGCTCTGGGTAAAGTGGGTGTTTGAATTGAGTGTATTGATAGAATACAGGGGAAGTGCAGTCAATCTTTGTATGGTAATATACTGTATCCACACCCTCCACCTAGCAGTTTCCACCCCCTCCTTCCCATTTTCAAGTCCAACCTTGTTTATTTGCAGCCAACTGCTGTATACTAACAAAGGCTGTGGCCAAAAGCTTTGTGTGACATTTAATTGTACCTGTCTGCAACTTGACGGGCCTTTTTTATGATACGCAGCAATCTGTCTTTCTTTACATTGTTTATACAACTGGAAACATGTACTGTTACTACATACCAGAGCACGTCGTTTAAATGAATGAACTTGAATGCCTTAAAAAAGAAAATAAACTCTGATTACTGTTAATCAATCACAACTTATGACCAAGCTATTTATAGGCAATTACTTGTTGAGCAGAGATACATTTGGAAACAGGCTGTCATTGACATATTATACCAGGATAACTCACTTCTTCACACATTGTAGCAGAGGTGTTGGTAATTCTTGTTTTCTGCCTGTAGTATGAAGATGTTGACTGCAGGTGTAAAAAATTAAAAAAAAAAAATCTGAGCTTCTCGTCATGAAGCCCAAACTACTAATTTCCCTATGAACTTTTCATGTATATAGTTCTGCCTTCAGTTGATCTCTGCTTCTAATGATTCTTTCTCTATTAAATTTTTATAATGCTACAGGCATTTTGTACAGCTTACTGAAACTGAGATTACAAATAATAGTGTTCACACAGATTTCCTGTAGAACAAGATTGCTACTGACTGACCCAAGTGTACTCTTTAAAATTCACTAAGTTGTGATACACGTGAAATTGGTTCTACACATTTCCTCTATAACAACTTTGTTAATATCTGTTAGTTGTATGTTCTTCTTTGACAACAGGTTTGACCTTAATATAAGTTTTATTTACAATTTTATCTAATACAGTTTTGTTCCTTTCAGTTCATTCCTAACTTTTTCATAATGGGAATTTATTGTATCTTTTAATTTTTCTATAGTAGCGTCATGACTAGATTTAGTTGCGTATCTCAAAGTATCATTGGCAGATTTTATTGTAGATGTGAAGTGGTCATGACTGGAATTAACTGCAGTTCCCAAAGAGTTGTACCTCACGTTAATTGTATTGCTTCAAGAATTATAACTGTAATCTATAGTATTTTCTTAATTTAGCATTTTAGACATGAAAGTGTCATGGCTTGAACTGTTGACTGCAAATCTTTCATTTTGGCTGACAATTCATTCACCAAATCTTGTTCTTCTTAATTTTTTGACATTTTGATTATGTAAATACTCATTTTGAAACAGAAAAATGTGAAATTGGATGTTGTACTTACCTTTGTCCTAGCTTCATCCCATTGTTTCGCAGTCCTTTGTCAGTTTAATTACCTTTCTTCATTTGACCACTCTTGAAGATAATTAGACATTTTGTTTCCATGTCCAGTATTTTTATCTTCCTCTTTGCTGTGGTATTTAACATGTAAACAATATTTTTAATTTATGAAAGTCATAAATAATATCAGTACTTCGTCTGCCACAAAGGATGCCAGTCCGAGCCCATAGGTTCGATAAGGAACCTAGAAAAATGTTTGTTAAGTCTGTCTGTTGTAGAATATCAACAGTGAGACAATAATCATCTTTCCCCTTCAATGCCACAATTGCAGTTGTTTTTGTGGTACCTCATTTCCTTAAAAAAATTGGGGTATGGTCTTACTGATAGTAGTCCTGGATCTCGTGAAAGTTTAACATCACATTACCCACCTCCTTGCTGTGCAAGGAGCGATTACTTACAAAGACTAATTCAGGCAAAAATAAAACTTGACTATATGTGTATTATGGGAGAGACTGGCTGGGCACTAGTCTCTAACAATCGAGGATGATACATCCATATACCAGGAGCAGTTTTGGGTGATGTAATCACAATTCCTTGCTGGTATGTTTCTCTATTAAACTGTAAGTGGGGGATGATAGGGTTGTGTAAGAAGTAGGGACATAGTGTAAGAAGTTGGGGGAATTCAGTGCAGGAAAATTTTATTACGGAAGAAACACCGAAAACATCTCGGGATCCGATGGTTGTCACTCCGACCGTTAACACCGAACGTTAATGTCGCTGGGGGATATACAACTTTATCTCCTTTTCAACTAAATTTTTAGAAACCATTTCCTGTTTAAGTTCGTAATCTTCAGTAGGCTTTTCAGGCCAAATGAAACATTTAATAAGAGGTTCTCCTGTAAAGGGTTTGCCTATTACTTCTAAAGGTGTTAACCCTGTTCATAAATGTGGTAGTATATTTAAAATAAGTTTAAAGTCTTTGATCTTTGTTGCCCATAAGGTAGGTTTTTTCATGGCAGTAGGTGTGGCATAATTTCACAAAATTTTTCATTACCTGTTCACACAGATTTGGGGACAGGTTATAGTTGGATATTAACACTTGACAAATACCTTCCCATGCTAAAAATTCTTTAAAATCATTACTAACAAATTGTGGTCCATTATTGGAGAGAAACAGTAGGGTTTTTCTACCTCCAGAAAGTATTGTTGCAAACAGTGTATAACTGTTTGTTGACCAGCATTCTATGAGGACTAAAATGTATGACATTCCTCCCTTTCCTTTCAGAATAGGTACTAAGAAATCTGCTGCTGTAAGTTTGTGTATAGACTTTGGAATGATTGGATACACATGAGTGAGTGTTCCTCTCTTTCACCTTCTGAAAGGCTTCACAAGGCCAAATTAATGATGCTACTTTATGTCCTAGCCTTTTAAAGTAACAGAACTTATTCATACGAGCTATACATTTCTTTATTCTAAAGTGTCCATTCCATGTATGAACATACCACACAATTTCATCTTCCATTAACTCCGGAATGCATAAAAGCCATTGTTGCAATGTTATACTATCCCACCAAAATAAAATATGACCCATAATTTTCCATTTCTCTGCTTGCTTAGGAGGCAAGGGATTCCTAATACATGTAGCAAACATCTTGGTAAAAATAGGGATCATGTTCTTTATGCCATCTCTTGTATCCTGGTGTGTGGATACTCTACTGTCAGAAAATTAACTGCAAAAATTACACCAGATCACTTTTAACTCTTCCATGTCTATATGTAACCTAGACAAAGTGTCTGGTACAATATTCTCCGAACCTTTTACATACTGTGTTCTAATGTCATATTCTTGTAGGAACAACATCCATCTCATTAATCTAGTATGTAACAAATGACTATTCATCAAAAAAGATAGATCGTGATGATATGTGTAAATATGGATTTCTGCCCCCACACTAGTGTTTGGAATTTTTGGATACTCCATAGTAATGCTAATAGTTCTTTTTCAGTAGCTTTGTAGTTTACATCATATTTATTAAGACTATGGCTAGCAAAAGCTATAGATATGTCATTTACACTATCTAGACCCCACTCTTCTTGGAATAGTCCTGCCGTGATCCCATTATCAGATGCATGGGTTGCAATTTTAAAAGGTTCACCCAGACTTGGATTATGCAATATGGGTGCTTCTACTAATGCTCTTTTTACATTTACAAATGCATTATTTGCCTCTTGATCCCTAACCAATGGTATTTTCTTTTGTAAAACATGTAAAACTCTTGCGTCATTTAGTTCTTGTCTCCTAATATAATGTCTATAGTACCCGGCCATTCTGATAAATCCCTTCAGTTACCTCACGTTTTTAGGGATGGACATTCTTCAGCAGCTTTTATGCACCCAGGATCTGGTCTAATCCCCTGTACCCCTACGAGATGCCCTACAAACTTTAACTCTTGCCTCTCAACGTGTGACTTAGACAGTTTCACTGTAATAACTTTTTCTTTAAATTTTTTCAGTGTTAGGCGATGTTCTTCCCAGTTAGCTGAGATTAGGAGAATATAATCGACATATATTATTAAATAGTTCAATAAATCTCTTCCTAATGCTTCATCCAGAGCAGGTATAAATACTGATACTGAGATATTAAGTCCAAAAGTTAACACATTAATGTGCTAAGATTTAGCATCAAACAGGATTTCTGTATACTTTTTTGAGTCCAGATGTAACCTAATTTTGCAGTATCCAGCAGTCAGGGCTATTGTGCTAAAAAACTTTGTTTTCTCCAATTTGCATAACACTTCATTGATGTTAATTGGTCTGTCTTGTACTGTTTCTACATGTTTATTCAATGTACACGTGTCTAGCACACCTCCTGTAACTTTTTTACCACTACTAAAGGGTTATTCATGATGCTAGAAGTAAGTTCTATTATATTGTTGTCAATCATTTTGTCGATTTGCTCCTTAATGGCTTCTTTCAAATTTCCCAGTACTGGATATGGCTTACAGAAAAATGGAGTGTCATTTTTTATTTTAAACTTACATATGTAATCACTGATATTACTGGGAAAATTGGATAATACTTCTTGGTATTCCATTAGAATTCTATATAAATCTACTTTCCATGCATTGGTTAATATTGTGGATTCTTTTACTTCGTTTTGTATGTCAGTCCTATATGCTGATTGGTCTATATTACTGATCTCTGGTGACAGTTGTGCAGTAGCTGTTAATCACAGACAAACCCCTGCAGGTCCAGGGGTTAGAATAGGCCCGAGATATTCCTGCCTTTCGTATGAGGTGACTAAAAGGAGTCTCACATGTTTTGGACTTTGTGATGGTCCCCTGTAGGGTTTGACCCCCGTTCTTCAAAATTTTCCCAAAGAGCGAGCCATTTGGGGAAGGGCGCCTTACAAGGTGCACTGTGTCAGTCTTGCATTGAGATCTTTAGCCCACTTTCTCGTCGTCGCATTGCAGTCCTGCCCATTCTCCATCTCTTGGTTGAGGACACCTTCCTTGGTGCGTTTTCCACCATGCATTATGAAGTGTCGATTTCTACATAGACGATGACCATGGACTGCTTTGCACCTGATATCCAGCACAGTAGCCAGTCCATTGTGGTGGGGCCACCATGTACCCTGTTGGTTGTAGCCCCCTGACCACACAGGGATCACGCTGCTGATGAGGACTAGTTCTTGGAAGTGGAGGGCTTGTTCAAAATGAGATTTGGGTCAGTCTTGATCAATACAGCATCCTATGCCCAGTCACAGGAGTAACTCACTTGTGACAAGCTGGGGGATATTTCTGTAACCATCATGCCCCATAAGAGCTTAAATATGGTCCAGTGTAGCCTAATTCACAGAGGCCTTCTTTTGCTGTCCGGTGATGAGCTGTGTGCCAATTTAGAGTGGCGAGGTGTACATTTCATGTGGTGTGTCCACTGGGGTCCGAAGGATAATCAGGCTTCCCCTGGTGCCTTTATCTTGGCCTTCGAGGGTGATACATTGCCCGACAAGGTTGAGGTGATGGTCCACCAACGTGATGTAAGGCCCCATATCCCTCCCACAATGCGGTGCTTTAAATGCTGGAAATTCGGTCATATGTCTTCCCACTGTACTTCAGTGTCACAAACAGAGATTGCAGACACCCAACACACCCCAATACTCCATGCGCCCCACTTCCATCTGTGTCAAATGCAGAGAGCACCATTTGCCTTGCTCACCCGACTGCAGGATTCTCCAGAAAGAAAGGAAAATCATGGAGTGAAAGACCCTGGACAGACTGACATACACCCCCCCCCCCCCAGGGGGTCCACAACTCTTTTATGGATACGTGCGTAGCGAGCACGGGACCCCGAGCTAATGTGGCCCTCCTTCCTTTCCAGGCTGCGTACCTTCCTTTTCCGCATCCTTCCCTATCCCCCATCTTTGCCCCTCCTCCCCTCACCTCTGGCTCTTTCCTTCCCTTTCTCACCATCTGGTGTTATGGTTTGTGCCTACGTCTGGAGACGGACGCTTGTAAATGTAACGCGGTCTTTTCCTTCTCTGCTTGTATGTCTTCATCCTTCCTTTGTCGTTCTCTTTTCCTTACCTCTTCTCTTTACCCTTTTCTCCGCTGCGGCATTTGAGACCTCTCGTTTCCTTTCCCTATTTTTGTTTTTCCCTTTCTCTTTCTTCCTCCCTGTGCATGACTGAAGGCCGACCAATGCATTTTCGTATGTAGCCGGTGACGGGGTAACGCGTAATTCCCCGCCCCGGGTAGACAGGTAGGACATGTACATACCCCCTGGTAATGGCCAGGCATAGGGAGGGGTGATTATTCAAACTGATACCTTCCAAAAGTGCCGATTGGTCCCTCCGTCCGTTTGTCGGGAGGTGTGACCTGAGGTGTGAACAATCACATAAGGCGGGAGTGCCCTCAGAGAGGGCCCCCACAAGGAAGGAGCATTCCATCGGAGAGGCCAGTAATCATGGGGGATACTTTCGCAATGGTTTCCTCATCTTCCACTATGTCTGCTCAGAAGTGTAAGTTCCATGAGTCTCAGCCACAGACAGTCCTTTCACTGTTGCCACAGTTCCTTGTTGTTTCTCGGTCTGACGAATGTCACGACTTCTCCACTGTCAACCCTTTCATTATTCAGAAAGGTGTCGATGCAATTGCAGGTTCTGTAAAGTCTTGTTCCAGATTACAGAATGGCACCTTGTTGTTAGAAACAGTCAGTGACCTCCAGGCACAAAGAATGCTGCATTCTTCACTGCTACACACCTTCCCTGTCTGGGTGGAACCGCGCCGTACTTCAAATTCATCACGTGGGGCCGTTTATACACGTACCCTCTATGGATTGTCTGACAAAGAAATTCAGGACTACCTGTCTGACCAGGGCGTAATGGCTGTTCATAGAGTTATGAAAAGGGTTGACACGAACACCATTCCAACCCGCACTGTCTTCTTGACATTTGACAAAGTTCAACTCCCATTGAAAATCAAACCAGGCTATGAGATAATTTCCATTCGCCCTTACGTCCCAATCACTACGCGTTGCTATCGGTGTCAGCGGTTCAATCACACCAGCCAGTCCTGTTCCAATCCGGACAAATGTGTTAGTGTGGCAAGGATGCCCATGAGGGTGCTTATCCACCTCCATCCCCTCGTTGCATCAACTGTATGGGTGACCACGCTGCTTCCTCTCGAGATTGCCCCATTTTTAAAGACGAATAGCTCATCCAGGAAATCAGAGTGAAGGAAAAGGTGTCAACCTTTGCTGCTCGAAAATTATTCGCCAGTCGAGAGCCCACCGTGCCTCAGACAGGAAAATACAGCACTGTCCTTGCTTCTCCTCGGCCAACAAAGGAGGCGGCCATACAGACTTGCGACCTCACCTTTAGTGCCACGGTCGTCAGATCGGCCAGCGCAAAGATCGCCCATTCAACCTCACCACTTTCGCCTGCCCACTCTATGGCTCAGCCTTCATCGGGTTCTGCAAAATCACGAGCCCAAAAGTCAGACACCAAGACTTCGAAAAAAGAGCATACTCGTGAAGACTTTTTACATGCCCCAACTTCACAACCATTGGTTCCTCCTTCATCTAAACATCATGTTTCCAAGAAGGCTAATAAGAAACCCAGTTCATCTCCTTCTCCGCCAAGGCGTGTCTCACCTACAGCATCACCTGTTGGAAATCGCCCTCGGCAGTCTTCTGTGTCGCCGAGCCGCACTGCTGGCGGCCGATCAACCGGCCGATCGCTGGTGGTAGGAGCTGCTCCTGAACAACCTATGGATCAGAATCTTCTGCCTTCGGCTGAATGCCACTCCATGCTGTCAGTCGCAAGCTCTGAGCAGTCGTTGAGTTGACGGCAACCTTGGTCCATTATCCACTGGAATATCCGCAGCATTCGAGCCAATCAGGATGAATTGTCGATCCTCTTACGACCCTACTCGCTGGTCATCTTCTGTCTTCAGGAAACAAAGCTGCGTCCTAATGACCGCTTTGTTCTCCCCCATTTTCAGTCCGTCCGATATGATCTCCCCTCTGTTGAAGGCGCTCCAGGCCACGGAGGACTCTGGATTCTTCTCCATGATTCCATCATCAGTCAATCCCCTTAAACACTTCCTTCCAAGCTGTCGCTGTCCGTCTTTCCCTTTCTGGATATACCTTTTCTCTTTGTACTGTATACATTCCATCGTCCACACCAATGGCACTAGCTGATCTCCTTCATCTTCTTCGTCAGCTTCCACCCCCCTATTTGCTGGTTGGGGACTTCAATGCCCACCACCCGCTTTCGGGATCTCCACATCCTTGTCCACGTGGCTCACTATTACTAGACGTCTTCCACCAAGCGGATCTAGTTTGCCTCAACACTTCAATCCCTACATTTTTGTATGCCTCCACGACACATTTCTCTCATTTGGACCTTTCGGTCGGTACTGTTCCGCTAGCTCGGTGCTTTGAATGGTTCGCCCTTGGTGATACACACTCGAGTGACCACTTTCCATGTGTCCTTAGGCTGCAGCCTCAACTGCCGTATATGCGCCCGCGACACTGGAAGTTTACCCAAGCCGATTGGACACTCTTTTCGTCTCTAGCGACATTCGATGACCATCACTTTCCTAGCATCGACGATAAGGTCACACATATTACCGACATTATTCTTACAGCTGCGGAACGTTCAATACCACGCAACTCCGAATTGCCCCGGCGCCCCCCAGTTCCTTGGTGGAACGAGGCATGCCGTTACGCAATACGTGAGCGGCGACGTGCTCTTCGTGTTTTCCGCCACCATCCTACTTTGGCCAACTGTATCCGCTATAAGCAGTTCTGTGCGCGATGCCGTCGCGTCATCCACGATAGCAAGAAGGCAAGCTGGAAATTCTTTAGTAGCTCATTTAACACCTTCACTCCCTCCTCGGAAGTTTGGAGTCGGATATGATGGTTCTCAGGCGCGCCTAGTTTCTCCCCGGTCTCTGGGTTCACAGTCGCGCATGATACATTAGAGGATCCCGTCGCAATTTCTAACTCATTGGGTCAACACTTTGCTGGGATTTCGAGCTCTTCAAATTACGCGCCAACGTTTCTCCCGAAGAAATGTGCAGCGGAAGTGCAACCACTTGCTTTCTTCTCTCAAAATCGCGAAAGCTATAATACTGTTTTCTCCATGCGGGAACTCCAACATGCACTCTCTTCTTCTCACTCCTCCGCCCCAGGACCGGATGGTATCCACGTCCAAATGTTGCTGCATTTATCAACCCATAGTCTGTGTTACCTCCTTCGCCTTTATAATCGAATTTGGACCGACAGTACTTTTCCCAGATGATGGCGGGAAGCTATCGTTGTTCCTGTTCCGAAGCCTGGAAAGGACAAACATCTCCCCTCTAGCTATCACCCCATTTCTCTCACGAGTAGTGTATGTAAGGTTTTGGAGGGTATGGTGAATTGCCGTTTAGCTTGGTTGCTGGAGTCCTGCAGTCTTTTAACACCTGCCCAATGCGGATTCCGAAAGCATCGTTCTGCAGTTGACCATCTTGTTGCTCTCTCCACTTACATCATGACCAATTTTCTCCGGAAACGTCAAACAGTAGCAATATTTTTTGATCTGGAGAGAGCATACGATATCTGTTGGAGGACAGGCATCCTCCGCACACTGTTCTCTTGGGGCTTTCGAGGTCGGCTGTCACTATTTCTTCGCGAATTTATGGCAGAGCGCACATTTAGAGTGCGGGTGAACACTACTCTCTCCCATACCTTCTCCAAAGAAAACGGGGTACCCCAGGGCTCCATGCTAAGTGTTGTACTGTTTGCCATTGCCATAATTCCAATTATGGACTGTCTCATTCCCCGATTTCTCAGGCTCCCTCTTTGTGGACGATTTTGCTATCTACTACAGCTCTCCCTTAGACCAGCCTTCTTGAACGACGTCTTGAAGGATGTCTTGATCGCATCCACTCTTGGAGCATCGAAACCGGCTTCGGTTTTTCTCCCAGTAAGACCATTTGTGTTAATTTTTGGCGACGTAAGGAGTTTCTTCCACCCTCCTTACATCTAGGACCTGTCAACCTTCCGTTTTCGGACGTCGCTAAATTCTTGGGTCTTATGTTTGACAGAAAAATGTGCTGGTCCTCCCACGTTTCCTATCTTTCGGCTCGCTGTCTGCGAACGCTCAACACCCTCCGTGTCCTGAATGGTACCTCCTGGGGAGCGGACCGAGTGGTCCTCCTCCGCCTCTACCGCGCCTTAGTGTGCTCGAAATTGGACTACGGAAGCATAGTTTACTCCTCTGCTCGGCCGTCTATTCTTCGTCGTCTCGACTCTATCCGCCACCGTGGATTACGTTTAGTGTCTGGAGCTTTTTACACGAGCTCTGTGGAAAGGATTTATGCTGAGACTACTGAACCACTGCTGTCCAATCAGCGAGCAGTCCTTCTGAGTCGTTATGCTAGCCATCTGTCTTCCATGCCTGCTAATCCAGCCCATGACATTTTTTTCAACGCCTCCTTTGATGTAAGGTATGCAGGCCGCCCCTCCTCCCTACTACCACCGGGAGTCCACTTCCGTCAACTGCTCCATTCTCTTTCCTTCCGCTTTCCTAAAACCTTATTGAAAAGTTGGGGTACAGCACCGCCTTGGCTCCATCCCCGGATCTGCCTGCTCCGTGACCTTTGTTAATTTCCCAAGGATGCTACCCCTTCACTTGTTTATCATCGGGCATTTGCTGCTCTATGTGCACAAATGAAGGCAGCCACATTCATTTACACTGATGGCTCGAAAACATCGTTAGATGTAGGGAGCGCCTATATTGTTGGCGACACCCAAAATCAATCTCGGCTTCCCGACCAGTGTTCGGTTTATACTGCGGAGCCTTATGCTGTTCTCCAGGCTGTCCACTACATCCGCCGCCATCAGCGGATACAGTATGTTATCTGTTCAGATTCTCTCAGCTCTCTCCTCAGTCTCCAAGCTCTTTACCCTGTCCACCCTCTGGTCCACCGGATTCAGGACTGTCTGCACTTCCTCCACCTGGGGGGCATCTTGGTGGCATTCCTCTGGCTCCCGGGACACGTTAGTATCTGTGGAAATGAGGCAGCCGATATAGCGGCCAAGGCTGCAGTCTCTCTTCTTTGACCAGCTATTCAATCAATTCCCTTCACCGATCTACGGAGCGTTTTATGTCGTCGTGTTGTTCTTTTATGGCACACACATTGGTCGACACTTCCCCATAGGCAGCAATCCTCCCCCACTCTGTCCCCACTGCTCTCAGCTGTGGACGGTAAGACACCTTTTAATTGAGTACCCCTATTTTACTCCGTTACGTGCCCGTCTACAGCTGTCGCCTGATATATCATCCATTTTAGCAGATGACACGCACTCAGCCGATCACGTTCTCGAGTTTATTAGTGACAGTGAAATGACGTCAGTCATTTGACGCTTTTTTTGGGGACAACCAACCCCTTTGTTATGGATTTTTAAGCCTTCCTTCTGCTTTTAGTTTATCCAATTTTTTTAGTTTCGTTCCCATTGCTGCTGGTATCCATTTTCGGTTTTTACTGTATCCTAAGTCACGGACCAGGCGCTAATGACCATAGCAGTTTTGCGCCCTAAAACCAAAAAAAAGACTGACCTACACTGAGGCTAAGAGAAAATTTGAACGCCTGCATCCTGTGCATATGATATCGTCTTACCCTGCTGCTACAACAGTTCTGCAACCATCAACTCCGCAAACCTAGGTCACCTCTCAGAGCTGGAAGACTACACCTGCACCCTTGATGGTGGGGCTTTTAAGCCAGAGAAGTGTAAGTCTTCTGTGGCTTTTCTCACTAGGAATGGGTCTCTTGGGTCACTCTGTTCCCAGGTTTCTTCTAGTGGGGAAGATGACACCTGCCAGTGGCTGAAGAGCCCAAAAGGAGCTGGTCGTAGGGCTTCACGCTCATCCTCAGTCCCGGAGACTGAGCCAGGGAAACCCAAGGAGCAGTGAGAGAAGTCCAAAAAGAAAACCCCTAAGTCCAAGGAAACTGTGGTGGCAGCCACAAACTCTGTGGCTGAGGATGGGGTGGAGATTTTGGCGTCTCCTGAGGACCTACATCTTGCCAGACCCTCAGGCACAATGGATAGAGACTGCTCAGGCAATAAATCGGAGCCAGCAGGTGACTCTGAGGCATAAACTGCCTCATTGAATGTTCCTTGCCTTCCCAGTCTCACAATGTCATCCTCCAGTGGAATTGCAGCGGTTTTTTGCACTGCCTGGCCGAACTACGGCAACTGTTCAGTTTTACAACTACTATCTGCATTGCCCTCCAGGAAACCTGGTTCCCAGCAATGCGGACCTCTTCCCTTCACGGCTATAAGGGATATTACAGGAACCAAAGCACTATAATCGAGTGTCAGGTCGGACTTGCGTTTATGTCCTAAACTTGGTCTGTAGTGAACATGTGCATCTTCAAACCTACATCTACATCCATACTGCACAATCCACCATACAGAGTGTGGCAGAGTGTACTGCATACCACAACTAGCATCTTCTCTCCCTGTTCCACTCACAAACAGATAGAGGGAAAAATGACTGAATATATGCCTCTGTACGAGCCCTAATCTCTCATATATTATCTTTGTGGTCTTTCTGCAAAATGTAAGTTGGCGGCAGTAAAATTGTACTGCAGTTAGCCTCAAATGCTGGTTCTCTAAATTTCCTCAGTGGCGATTCATGAAAAGAATGCCTCCTTTCCTCCAGAGACTCCACCCGAGTTCCTGAAGCATTTCCGTAACACTCACATGATGATCAAACCTACCAGTAACAAATCTAGCAGCTCGCCTCTGAATTGCTTCTATGTCCTCCCTCAATCTCACCTGATAGGGATCCCAAACGCTCAATCAGTACTCAAGAATAGGTTGTATAAGTGATTTATAAGTGAACCACATCTTCCAGAAATTCTACCAATGAACCAAAGATGACCATCCGCCTTCCCCACAACTGCCATTACATGCTTGTCCCACTTCATATCGCTCTGCAATGTTACACCCAAATATTTAACCAATGTGACTGTGTCAAGCGCTACACTGCTAATGGAGTATTCAAACATTACAGGATTCTTTTTGCTATTCATCTGCATTAATTTACGTTTATCTACATTTAGAGTTCGCTGCCATTCTTTACACCAATCACAAATCCTGTCCAAGTCATCTTGTATTCTCCTACAGTCACTCAACGACGACACCTTCCCGTAAACCACAGCATCATCAGCAAACAGCCGCACATTGCTATCCACCCTATCCAAAAGATCATTTATGTAGGTAGAAAACAACAGCGTTCCTACCACATTTCCCTGGGGCACTCCAGATGATACCCTCACTTCTGATGAGCACTCACCATCGAGGACAACGTACTGGGTTCTATTACTTAAGAAGTCTTCAAGCCACTCACATATTTGGGAACCAATCCCATATGCTCATACCTTAGTTAAGAGTCTGCAGTGGGGCACCAAGTCAAATGCTTTCCAGAAGTCAAAGAATATGGCATCAGTCTGATACCATTCATCAATGGTTCGCAAGGTATCATGTGAGAAAAGGGTAAATTGCGTTTCGCAGGAGCGATGCTTTCTAAAGCCGTGCTGATGCATGGACAGCAACTTCTCTGTCTCAAGGAAATTCATTATATTCAAACTGAGAATCTGCAACAAACCGATGTTAATGGTTTTGGTCAATAATTTTGAGGATCCATCCTTCTACCCTTCTTATATACAGGCGTCACCTGCGCTTTTTTCCAGTTACTCGGGACTTTACGATGGGCAAAAGATTCGCGATAAATGCAAGCTAAGTAAGGAGCCAATGCAGTAGAGTACTCTCTGTAAAACCGAATTGGAATCCCATCAGGACCTGGTGATTTACATGTTTTCAACCCAATTTAGCTGCTTCACAACCCCAGGAGTGTCTATCACTATGTCCTCCATACGGGAATCTGATAGAGACTCAAACGGTGGTATGTTTCTACGATCCTCATGCGTAAAAGATATCTCAAATGCTAAATTTAAAATCTCAGCTTTCATTTCGCTGTCTTTCATTGCCAGGCCCAACTGATAAGTGAGTGACTGGATGGAAGCCTTAGACTTGCTTACCGATTTTACGTAAGACCAGAATTTCCTTGGGTTTTCAGCAAGATCTTTTGCTAAGGTATGACGGTGGTAGTGGTTGTATGCTTCGCGCATCGCTCTTTTTAAAGCAGCACGAGTCTCTACTAACTTTGGCCTGTCCTCATTCTCCTGATCTTTCTTGTACTGCGGGTGCAACTGTCTTTTCTTCCTGAGCATTCGCCGAATTGCTCTGTTAAACGTCGGTGGGGCTTTTCCGTTTGTAATGCACTTTTTTGGCGCATACTTCTCCAATGCGTGATTTACAGTGTGTTTAAAATTTGCCCATAATTCTTCCACGTCCATACCGGTAGTAAATGAAGTCGATTCATTTACTCAGTGGGATGCTAACAACTGGTTATCTACTCTTTCTAGTAAGAATACTATCCTAGCCTTCTTGACTGACTTTTAACTTTCGTAACCATAGTCGTAATGACAACATCATGATCACTGATCCCTGTCTCAACACTGACACCATTGATGAGGTTTGGTCTGTTCATGGCTACCAGATCTAAAATATTTCCATTATGCTTTGGCTGTCGATTTAGCTGCTCAAGACCCCTCTTGAAGCTGTGGCTGTCATAATATGGACAGTGTGGGAAATAACTGTCTGCAATGTATACCTTCCTCCAGATGGTGCGGTACCCT
Source organism: Schistocerca nitens (assembly GCF_023898315.1). Taxonomy (NCBI): domain Eukaryota; kingdom Metazoa; phylum Arthropoda; class Insecta; order Orthoptera; family Acrididae; genus Schistocerca; species Schistocerca nitens. The sequence goes on along the minus strand of NC_064618.1, from coordinate 37,431,096 downwards.
TGTATTAGCTGCAATGATTGATCAGCTCCCTAAACCTTTCCTACTTCTGCGAGATTTTAATGCCCATAACCCCTTGTGGGGTGGTACCATGCCTACTGGCCAAGGCAAGGATGTTGAAACTTTACTGTCGCAATCCAACCTATGCCTCTTAAATACTGGGGCAGCCACACATTTCAGTGTGGCTCATGGTAGTTACTCGGCCATTGATTTATCAATTTGCAGCCCAGGACTTCTCCTATCTATTTACTGGAGAGCACATGATGACCTGTGTGGTAGTGACCACATCCCGATCTTCATGTCACCTCCCAGCATCAGGTGGTCTTTGAACAATGCGGACTGGGAAGCTTTCACCTTGGATGTCACTGCTGAATCTCCCCCACATGGTAACATTGATGTGATGGTTGAGCAGTTGACTAGCACAATTGTGTCTGCGGCAGGAAATGTGATCCCTCACTCTTTAGGGTGCCTGAGGCATAAGGCAGTCCCTTGGTGGTCGCTGGAAGTCGCTGAAGCAATTAAGGAGTGTGGGCGAGCTCTGAAATATCATAAGTGGCACCCTTCCCTGAAGCACCTCATAGCCTTTAAATGGCTCCATGCCCGTGTTCGCCACCTTATCAAACAATGGAAGAAGGAGTGTTGGGGAGATAGATCTTCACCATTGGGTACCACACATCACCTTCCCAAAGATCAAACATCTTTTCGGGTACTAGGCCCCAACAGCTGTCCCTGGTGTTATCATAAATGGCAAGTTATGTACTGATGCAAATGCGATTGCCGAGCACTTTGCTCGAGCCTCTGCATCGGAGAATTATCCCCCATCCTTTCACACACTGAAATGGTGGCTGGAAGGGAAGGTCCTCTCATTCACTGCACACTGCAGTGAATCCTATAACGCCCCATTTACAGAGTGGGAGCTCCTCAGTGCCCTTGCACATTGCCGTGTCACAGCTCCTGGGCCTGATGGCATCCACAGCCAGGTGATTACATATTTCTCATCTGACTACAAGCGACATTTTCTCAACATCTTATACCAGATCTGGTGCGACGGCATCTTTCCATCGCAATGGCAAGAGAGCACCATCATTCTGGTGCCAAACATGGTAAAAACCCCATTGATGTGGATAGCTATCACCCCATCAGCCTCACCAATGTTCTTTGTAAGCTGCTGGAACATATGATATGTTGACGGTTGGGTTGGGTTCTGGAGTCGTGTGGTTTGCTGGCTCCATGACAGGGCGGCTTCCGCCAGGGTCACCCTACCACTGATAATCTTGTATCCATCGAGTCTGCCATCCAAACAGCCTATTCAAGATGGCAGCACCTGATTGCCATCTTTTTTGACTTACATAAAGCATACGATGTGACTTGGTGACCTCATATTATTGCCACATTGTATGAGTGGGGTCTCCGGCGACCACTCTGGATTTTTATCCAAAACTTCCTGTCGCTCCATACTTTCCATGTCCAAGTTGGTGACTCCCATAGTTCCATCCATATCCTGGAGAATGGAGTCCCGCAGGGCTCTGTATTGAGTGTCTCTCTATTTTTAGTGGCCATTAACAGTCTAGCAGCAGCTGTTGGGCCCTCCGTCTCACCTCCTTTGTATGCAGACTACTTCTGCATTTCATACTGCTGCCCCAATACTGTTTTCGCTGAGCGGCGCCATCCACAAGGTGCAGTCATGGGCATTAGCCCACAGCTTCCAGTTTTCAGCTGCAAAGTCGTGTCATGCATTTCTGTCAGCATTGTACCAGAACACACACTTCACCTTAATGACGATCCACTTACTGTAGTGGAGACTCAATTCCTAGGACTGGGTTTCAACACTCAATTGACTTGGCTCCCTCGTCTTCGTCAGCTTAAGCAGAAGTGCTGGCAGCACCTCAATGCCTTCCATTACTTGAGCAACAATAATTGGGGTGCAGATCACTGTATGCTGCTGCAGCTCTACAGAGCCCTTGTCCAATCCTGAATTGACTATGGAAGTGTGGTTTATGGTTTGGCAGCGCCTTCAGCATTGCATTTACTTGACCCTGTGCACCACTGTGGGGTTCCATTAGTGACAGGAGCTTTTAGGACGAGTCCAGTGACTAGCATACTGGTGGAGGCTGGTGTTCTTCCCCTGCAGATCAGACATGTGCAACTACCCTCCAGTTACACAGCACACATTCATAGTTCCCCTGAGCATCCGAATTATATCTCGTGTTCTTGAGTACATCTGCTCATGCCCTGGTGAGTCATTTCTCCTGTTTACTGATTCATTGAGCAGCCTACAAGCTATCGACCAGTGCCATCCTCACCAACCTCTGGTAGCGTCCATTCAGGAGTCCATCTATGCCCTGGAACAGTCCTGCTGTTCCATGGTGTTTGTGTGGACCACAGCACGTGTCGGAATTCCCATCTATGAACTTGCTGACAGGCTGGCCAAACGGGAAACACAGAAACGTCTTCAGGAGATAGGCATCTCCAAAGCTGACTTGCATTCTGTCTTACACCGCACGGTTTTTTGGCTTTGGGAAATGGAATGACATAACAGCACACACAACAAATTGTGTGTTATTAAGGAGACTATGAATGTGTGGAAGTCTTCCATGCAAGCCTCTCACAGGGAATCAGTTGTCCTCTGCCAGCTCTGTATTGGCCATACGTGGCTAATGCATGGTTACCTACTCTGTCATGAGAACCCACCTGAGTGTCACTGTGACTCCCAAATGACAGTCGTCCACCTCTTGCTGGACTGCCCACAACTGTGCTCTTCATTACTGCTGTACCAACTGTGTGAACTCCTGTTAATGGTAACAGAGGTAAGTGATGTTTAGTTTGTAATAAGTTAAAGGATGTGCTAGAAATGAGTAACACCGCACTCCCTGAATCTGTAAATATGTTAACTTCAAAAGTCTCCATGTTTCCTGCTATTATTGGTTGTGTAATATTGATAGTCAAGTTTGGTTCTTCCAGTAACAACCATTCTTTTGTTGGTATTTTGTGTGAGAAATTAAGACACTTATTATAAACCAGGATTCCTAGTGTATCTGTAAGACCTGGACCCCAGCCCTGTATCCACATCTCACTACGTTTTCCTCATTACTAGTAATCACCGGTTGGTTACCAGCTTGGCATGCTATATTACCACTTTGTGCTCTATTATTACTTGCCACAAATTCCTGCATAGTTAATGGGATCAAGTGCATCCACAAAGGATAATAATACTTCAATCATTCTCCACCCACTACATAATATATCCTTCCTCTGGTAAATGTTCAATAGTCTTATTAAAATTCAAACTAACCCCTCTCCCCACTGCTTAACAAACTAGTTAATTCCTCTTTCAAATCTATATTAAAATTCTCTACTTTAGTAGTTAAAGTGTCAAATTCAGTCTTCAAATTAGCCGTAGCTTCACATAAATTATCTAAGTCTTTACTTTGTGAATCTACTTTAACACTTAACAATCCTAAAGTTCTATTCTGGACATCCAATTTATAATTTGAGTATTCACTGCGTCTATTTCTCTACTTAAAGTAGAACTCTGTGCATAGAGTTTTTCCCTTAAAGTTGCACTTATTTAATTTCTGAAAGAAACACCCTTCATCTATTTTATCATTGAATTGAGTATCTATTGAGTCTAATTCAAGACTTAGTTCCTTTCTTAAAGCTGCTGAATCTGCACTTTGGGTGCTGATTAATTTTACTACCTCAGACCAGTCTGTCATCTCCTTACTCATTTTCATTGCCATGGCTGGTTCTGAAGTTTCCCCAATTCTCTGTTTATTATCCATATTCTTCTTACCTTTAGATCTAGTAATCATCAAAAAATTCTACACTGAGTGTAATAACTATACTAACACTCTATTATTCAACAGTTTCTTTAGCTTCACACTCAAACAGTTACTATTTTGCACTCACCCGGCGTAGAGTTCTAGCTGCATTGGTGAGCGGATGCGTAATCAGCACCATTGAACAGCACTGGCACCGGCAGCATCGAATGTTGTTTTCAGCATCAGTGTCAGCAGGCGTATGTGGAATCAGCACTGGTGATTACCGACTAGTGCCGGCATCATCAGACTTAGGCTGGTTCCCATGTCTGCATCCCTGTGATGCGTGCAAGATTTGCTTACACCCCACACCAGGTCTTCTTAGATGAATTATTCTTGTCGTATTTATTCTTAGTGTAATATGTGGGAATCTTCTTTTTCTTCTTTTAACATTACATCTTCCTTACGTCTTCTCTTTTATTGTGTTCATTAATTTTCGCCCTTTGAATTTTTTAGGCAGAATCCAATTCTGTGAAACAGTTCTCTTGTCCTGCTATACCTGGTCACTATGGCAACACATCGTATCTTCTGCTTGGATTTAATCTCAAAATTACTGTTTTTTCAAGCCCTTTTAACTGGTTGCCACTTTCTAACACATTTTAACTTTTAAATGACCTGGAGAGCTGTGTGAAATTGCATTACATGCAATTTTCACAACTCTCTCACTTCAGTTGACTTACTTGATCTGCACAGCCAATCTTCTTCTGTGGATATATTATCTGGCTCTCTCGATCTCCGAAACCTCCTCCTCTGAAGAGTACTGCTGGTTAACAGAATTTATTAGTAACTCTCTCTCTCTCTCTCTCTCTCTCTCTCTCTCTCTCTCTCTCTCTCTCTCTCTCTCTCTCTCTCTATTTCTCCCCCCCCTTCTCTCCCTCCCTCCCTCCCCTCATGAAATAAGTGGATACTCACATAATACTTTCAGTTGTCTTGATATATTTTAACTTCCACAAATAACAAAGCATTAGAATACTTGCAAGTCAACTGACTCCTCCTGTGTTAGGCTTGATTAAAAACATCTGCAATATATTTGGTTCTACAACCACATAAAATATGAACCTGTCTTGCCTCTAGCTAGTCTAATACGTGAAGTTTATTTAACAATGATTCAACTGTTCTTCTTTTTTCTTGTTAAAATAGTCAATGATATTAAAAAAACCATGAGATACATAAACACCTGTTTTCTTCCAATACGGCTTCCGTGGTGTGAGTGGCAAACACTTGTTGATACCATTACATCTACCTTGTGTTCGTGACTCTTTTGAAGCCTGCAAACAAAAACATGACACACAGTATGTACATTCTCTCACACTTATTTATAAAATATCCTGTATTCGCAATGGTAGAAGGACGAGTGGTTCTAGAATTTACGCAGAAATTCTCAAATCGCTACAGTTTGAGTCTTAGTGCTGTGATATTACTGTCTGAAAAGTTGTTTCCAGGTTTTAGGACTATTGATCCATGTCATTTAAATGAACTGCTGTGTACAATAATATCACTCTTTCCAAATTTTATCAAAGTTTTCCAACATAATAAAGTTCCTTACCATGAACAACATGTGTTAAAAGGTATTACATTATAAAGCCACTCCAATCATTTCAATATTACTGCAGAAGTTGGACCATTATGGAGTAAGGGGAGTAGCTTACAATTGGTTCGCCTCTTACTTTAAGAACATAAAGCAGAAGGTAATCCTCCGCAATATTGAGAGTGGTAGTGATGTTCATTCCCAATGGGGCACTGTTAAATGGGGCGTTCCCCAAGGGTCGGTGCTGGGGCCACTGCTGTTTCTTATTTATATAAATGACATGCCTTCTAGTATTACAGGTGATTCAAAAATATTTCTGTTTGCTGATGACACCAGCTTGGTAGTGAAGGATCTTGTGTGTAATATTGACACAGTATCAAATAATGTAGTTCATGAAATAAGTTCGTGGCTTGTGAAAAATAATTTGATGCTAAATCACGGTAAGACTCAGTTTTTACAGTTTCTAACTCACAATTCAACAAGAACTGATATTTTGATCAGACAGAAAGGGCATATTATAGGCGTGACGGAACAGTTCAAGTTCCTAGGCGTTCGGATAGATAGTAAGCTGTTGTGGAAAGCCCATGTCCAGGATCTTGTTCAGAAACTAAATGCTGCTTTATTTACCATTAAAACAGTATCTGAAATAAGTGACACTTCAACACAAAAAGTAGTCTACTTAGCATATTTTCATACGCTTACGTCGTATGGTATTATTTGTTGGGGTAATTCTGATTCAAAAAGGGTATTTTTGGCTCAAAAACAGGCTGTTCGAGCTATATGTGGTGTAAATTCGATAACCTCTTGTTGACCCCTATTCAATAGTCTGGGAAGTCTGACATTGCCCTCACAGTATATATTTTCTTTGTCGTTTGTTGTTAGCAATATTAGCCTAACCCAAGAGTTAGCAGCTCTCACTCAGTTAATACTAGGCAGAAATCCAATCTGCATGTGGAATGCACTTCCTTGACTCTTGTGCAGAAAGGAGTGCAGTATTTTGCTGCATCCATTTTCAGTAAGCTACCACAAGAACTCAAAAATCTTAGCAGTAGCCCAAACTCTTTTAAGTCTAAACTGAAGAGTTTCCTCATGGCTCACTCCTTCTATTCTGTGAAGGAGCTCCTGGAAGAGCTAAAAAATTAAGCAAATTCCAGTATTGCATTGTTGATTTTCTTTATTTAAACTTACGACTTGTCACCTGAATATATATATATTTTTTTATATTTCATTTTATCTGTTTCTAATATAGTGTCATAATTTCGTGTATTGTCTCGTTCCATGACCATGGAGACTTCTCCTTAATTAGGTCCCACGGAACAATAAATAAATAAATAAATATTAACTTTTTAACAGAAACTGTTCCCACTTAAAACCGATTTTCAGTTTACTTATTCCAAACTCTTTTTACTAACTAAATTATCAATATTAATACTGCTAATGACAACTGTAATAAAATTTCCAGTGTTGCCAGTTACACGAATAACCACACAAATCCTACATGGCAACTTTGAAATATCAACATCTGAGAACAAATGGTTTTATAATACTTCTGCACTAACACATACGTGAATGTAATGAAAATAATATCGGAGTTGTAAATACAGATGTAGAACATGCTATGTGTGAAATATTACAGAATTGAATTGTTCATGAGTGCAGTATATCACATTCTTAAATAATGAGAGTGTCATTAACCAAGCTCTTGATGAGCCATAGCCAGATTAGGTGGCCAACATGAACCATATGCATTTCAGTTCTTCACACTTGGTACGTTTACCTCTCTGATAAAAAGTACCCCCGCCCCCTTCCCCGTCGGTTCCCTGTGGCCAGGTAGTTGATCAATGAGCTTCGAGCATCGGACTGCTAAGTCAACCCTATGTAGAGTGGTGTTGCTGTCCCAGTTGGCTTGTGGAGAGTGCTCAGTACTCAGGTATATGAAATTTGGAGTATGGTCTTCAGATGTATGTTTGAGGTAAGTCTGCGAGTTGATCAGCTCCCTTGTTGTGGTGTGTCTTCCCATTTTCAGCTACCACAGGAGCTGTAGACCAACATTAAGAGCTTGCACTCTTAATTCCTGTGGAGTGGCCTACCTTTTGTTCAGTTATTCTCTCTGTAGCTTGTGGAGAAAGAAAGATGGTCTGTAAAATTAACTTTTGTTTGACACACGTAACTTCATTGTGTTGATAATGTTTATGATTTTTGGAAACCCCACAGAAATTTAGTGTGTGTCTGTATCTTTTTCCAATTCTTTGCAGATTCAGATGATGTCTGCATTTGAATGTCAGATGCACTGTGGCTCACTTTGAGTGAAGGTATCAGCCACAAAGAAGTCGATGTGCCGTAGCTGCAGAAGAAGCATGAAGATGTGACAGACATGCTGAAGAACTGTGTGGGAGCTGTAGAAGCCCTGCAATGGCAGACGACCCAGCTGGGAGAGGAGGACTGTCAAACTCCACAGGCAAGCAACAGCGTGAAACATCTTCCAACAGTTATTTGTTTAAAATGTTGATTAACCTAAATGACCAAATTAGACTGTTATCTCTTCCTCATAATAGCTTGAAAATTGTCCACAGGTTGTCAAATGGCTGGCCATTACAGGCTACTACTACTACTACTACTACTACTACTACTACTACTAACTCCAAGTTTGCTAAACTGAGGAAGCAACACATAGTCAAGCATTGTCCCTCCACAAACCGCTTAGTGAGTGTGAAAGTGTAGGCCAATGGATAACTGAGAAGGTGAGTGATATATGCCTAATGAAGCAAGTGGAAAGCTTACATTTAGTACTGATACAGTTATAAGTTAAATGATTTGATTTTGTATGTAGGGAAGAAGAGGAGATATACAGTACCTAAAATGATAAGAGAAACTTTTCTTGATGCTTATGCATAATAATAAAAAAATTGAAAACAAAAATCATCTCAATTGTTATGACTTATATCAATGTGTATCTTACTGTTCTATACAGTATGTCAAGTAGGATGTGCTTGGGTTGAGGGAGGTGGTCATCAGTGGCAATTGAATGTCGTATATGCTCTGAGAGTGATAGCTGTGTTTATTACAGATTTTGTGGGACCCTCCAAGAATCTGTATAGTGCAGTACTGTCACACTGGAAACAGAATTAGGGAACCGGATAATAACTGCTAGCAGTCACTATAAAACTGACATTATTTGACACAACACTGGTCTCCAGCTTGTCTTCAGTTGGTTAACATACAGATACAAGTTTCCATACTCAGAGTTGGACATCACTGTATAAATCAAAAACTAATGACATGATGATGACTAAATAGATGCAAAATTAATCATTGTAAGTGACTAAGGGGCACAAGTTGCAAAACATTGTGCTACTGATACTGAAGAATCCAAATAATAATGTGAAAATGTGCTGTGGAAACAGCATACATACAACATAGTCTCCATATTGAAGGAGGTTGCGACTGACTGTCCACCATGACAGTATTGTGGAGGCGGTGTGATGGTGAATTATGGAAAACTGACACTCGACAATTACAGAGCTTGGCAGCCTTCCTCCCCAGATAATGCAATCCTTGATGTATGAAACTGGCACTGAGCACTTGCTCTTGAAAGAAGTGTGCATCAGGCACGTGCCAAAATACATCATATAAGATCATGAAACTGAATGACATTGGAACACCACTGACACTTTGTGAGAGGTACTGTGATGGTGGCAATAGGTTTCTCAATAAGCTTTTAACAGGAGATGTGATGTGGGTTACTCACTGTGTCCAAGAAACTCGGTACCAATCAGTGTGTTGGTGTCACAGTAGATAAATGGTCAGGACAAAGTTATAGCAGATAGTATTGATGCGCTCAGTGTTCTGGGATAGGAAGGGCATTGTGCACACTGACTTGATGCATAGAAGTGAAACATGTAATGCTGTCCATTATTGTGAAACAATGGATATTTCAATGAGCCACTGAATCTGAGAGGCAAGATGCTCAGTGCTTGTATGAAGTTGATCTGTGACAGTGCTCACTGACATACAATTTGGCACACAACATCTATTCTGGAGTAGTTCAGCAGGGAGTTGGTTTACCATCCTACTCACAGTCCTGATTTTACTCCCAGCATATTTCATCTTTTCTTTCACCTCAAGAAGTTCCTGTCATTAGGTCAGCATTTTCACAATGAAGAAAGAGCTCAACAAGCCTGAGATTCTGCTTCCATTCCCAGTCAGCAGGCTTCTACAACACAAGGATTAAAATTTTGTCCAGTGATATAATAGGTTTCTCACTTCTGGTGGCAGTTATGTTGAAAAATAGGTTTAGTAATGATTTATGTGTTACCATTAAAGATTTGGATATAACTACGTTTTCGTCTTCAAAAATGATGAATTTCATTTTCTGTAAGACTCATTTTTGGTACTAAGCAACAGATCTGTCTTGAACAAGGACACTTCTCATGTACAGTTTACTTCACTTAAAACACTTGTTTTATTTGGTTTTCAGTTCTCTGTCAAAACTGTAATAACATTTGTCACATTACTGCAGTTTATAGTTTACATCCTAATATTTACAGTGAAAAGCAGTAAAGAATTTACTGTTAGCAGATCATTGACATTATGTGAGTTTTCTGACTTGTGTGATTTGTTGGAAGTGAATGCGATTCTGTTGTATGCTTGTCACCTCAGTGAAAAATAACAGTAATCTGTATTAACTGAATGTGTATATCTTTATACAGTTGAATCACTAATTGTTGCAACTGTGAGAGAAAGCGGAGGCAAATAGAGAGGAACTGAAATCTGACCATGAAATGCAGCAGTATCAAATGGAGTTGGGAGACCAAGCCCTAGATTGAGTACAATATGTGCAGTGTCCAGTTGAATGGCAGTTTGGGGATGCAGCTCATTGGCATTATGATGCTACAGGTGAAAGTACAATATCTCTCTCTCTCTCTCTCTCTCTCTCTCTCTCTCTCTCTCTCTCTCTCTCTGCTTCTAGCAATATAGGTTTCCTCCTCAGAATGTTTCTTCTTATTTGATGTTTCTAGATCTCTTTGTAATACAATATGATAAATGGCAAAACGTTCAGGTTTGTTGATTCAACTAAATATATTGTGTTTAGAGTAAACAGAAGGTTACTTTAGAATAATGATATAAAAATGGTTGTATGGAAAGAGTGCTAAGGATGGTGTTCTACTGACAGAAGATTCAGTGAGCATAACAAATCCACTAGTAAAACTAGTCCCACTGTACTAGTT